>NC_030816.1:35385642-36006642 GCF_001704415.2 Capra hircus | reverse complement strand
CTCCTCGCAGTCCAAGGGACTCTCAAGAGTCTTCTCCAACACCACAGTTCAAAAGCATCAATTCTTCAGCGCTCAGCCTTCTTCACAGTCCAACTCTCATATCCATACAT
Source organism: Capra hircus (assembly GCF_001704415.2). Classification (NCBI taxonomy): domain Eukaryota; kingdom Metazoa; phylum Chordata; class Mammalia; order Artiodactyla; family Bovidae; genus Capra; species Capra hircus. The sequence continues at coordinate 36,006,532 of NC_030816.1, read as the reverse complement.
GACCACAGGAAAAACCATAGCCTTGACTAGACGGACCTTAGTCGGCATAGTAATGTCTCTGCTTTTGAATATACTATCTAGGTTGGTCATAACTTTTCTTCCAAGGAGTAAGCATCTTTTAATTTCATGGCTGCAGTCACCATCTGCAGTGATTTTGGAGCCCAAAAAAATAAAGTCTGACGCTGTTTCTACTGTTTCCCCATCTCTTTCCCATGAAGTGATGGGACCAGATGCCATGATCTTCGTTTTCTCAATGTTGGGCTTTAAGCCAACTTTCTTGCTCTCCTCTCTCACTTTCATCAAGAGGCTTTTTAGCTCCTCTTCACTTTCTGCCATAAGGGTGGTGTCATCTGCATATCTGAGGTTATTGCTGGGTCATAGGGTGGTTTTATTCCTAGTTTTTTAAGGAATCTCCATACCATCTTCCATAGTAACTGTATCAATTTACATTCCCATCAACAGTGCAAGAGTGTTCCCTTTTCTCCACACCCTCTCCAGCATTTATTGTTTGTAGACTTTTGGATGATGGCCATTCTGACCAGTGTGAGATGATGTCTCATTGTAGTTTTGATTTGCATTTCTCTAAGAGTGAGTGATGTTGAGCATCTTTTCATGTGTTTGTTAGCAATCTGTATGTCTTCTTTGAAGAATTGTCTGTTTAGGTCTTTTTCCCACTTTTTGATTGGCTTGTGTGTTTTTCTGGTATTGGGTTGTATAAGCTGCTTGTATATTTTGGAAATTAATCATTTGTTTCATTTGTTATTATTTTCTCCCATGCTGAGGGTTTTCTTTTCACCTTGCTTATAGTTTCCTTTACTGTGCAAAAGCTTTTAAGTTTAATCAGATCCCACTTGTTTCCATTTGTTTTTATTTCTGTTACTCTAGGAGGTGCAGAGAAGGTGATGGCACCCCACTCCAGTACTCTTGCCTGGAAAATCCCATGGACGGAGGAGCCTGGTAGGCTGTGGTCCACGGGGTTGCGAAGAGTCGGACACAACTGAGCGACTTCCCTTTCACTTTTCACTTTCATGCATTGGAGAAGGAAATGGCAACCCACTCCAGCGTTCTTGCCTGGAGAATCCCAGGAACGGGGGAGCCTGGTAGGCTGCCGTCTATGGGGTCGCACAGAGTCGGACACGACTGACGTGATTTAGCAGCAGTAGCAGGAAGTGGGTCATAGAGGATCTTGCTTTGATTCATGTCATCGAGTGTTCTGCCTATGTTTTCCTCTAAGAGTTCTTTAGTTTCTAGTCTTATATTTAGGTCTTTAATCCATTTTGAGTTTATCATTGTGTATGGTGCTTATCATTGTTGTATGGCTTCACGGCACTGGAGTGGCAAGCAGCTGAGAAGAGATATCCCACGTCCAAGGTAAGGAGTTGCTGGAGCAGCCTTGAAGAGATGTCCCATGTCCAAGGCAAGACAAACCTGAGTAAGACGGTAGGGGCTGAGAGAGGGCACCAGAGGGCAGACAGACTGAAACCACAACCACAGAAAACTAACCAATCTAATCACATGGACCACAGCCTCGTCTAACTCAATGAAACTAAGCCATGCCATGTAGGGCCGACCAAGACGGATGGGTCATGGTGGAGAGTTCTGACAGAATGTGGTCCGCTGGAGAACGGAATGGCAAACCACTTCAGTATTCTTGCCTTAAGAACCCCATGAACAGTATGAAAAGGCAAAAGGATAACGCACTGAAAGATGAGCTCTCCAGGTTGGTAGGTGCCCAATGTGCTACTGGAGATCAGTGCAGAAATAACTCTAGAAAGAATGAAGAGACGGAGCCAAAGCAAAAACAACACCCAGTTGTGGATGTGACTGGTGACAGAAGCAAGGCCCAATGCTGTAAAGAGCAATATTGCATAGGAACCTGGAATGTTAGGTCCATGAATCAAGGCAAATTAGAAGTGGTCAAACAGGAGATGGCAAGAGTGAACGTCCACATTCTAGGAATCAGAGAACTAAAATGGACTGGAATGGGTGAATTTAACTCAGAAGACCATTATGTCTACTACTCTGGGCAAGCATACCTTAGAAGAACTGTAGTAACCATCATAATAAAGAAAAGAGTCCTAAATACAGTACTTGGATGCAGTCTCAAAAACGACAGAATGATCTCTGTTCATTTCCAAGGGAAACCATTCAATATCACGGTACTCCAAGTCTATGCCCCTACCAGTGATGCTGAAGAAATTGAAGTTGAATGGTTCTATGAAGACCTACAAGACCTTTTAGAACTAACATTCAAAAAAGATGTCCTTTTCATTATAGGGGACTGGAATGCAAAAGTAGGAAGTCAAGAAACACCTGGAGTAACAGGCAAATTTGGCCTTGGAATACAGAATGAAGCAGGGCAAAGGTTAATAAAATTTTGCCAAGAGAGGACACTGGTCATAGCAAACACCCTCTTCCAACAACACAAGAGAAGACTCTACACATGGACATCACCAGATGGCCAACACTGAAATCAGATTGATTATATTCTTTGCAGCCAAAGATAGAGAAGCTCTATACAGTCAGCAAAAACAAGACCAGGAGCTGTCTGTGGCTCAGATCATGAACTCCTTATTGCCAAATTCAGACTGAGATTGAAGAAAGTAGGGAAAACCACTAGACCATTCAGGTATGACCTAAATAAAATCCCCTATGATTATACAGTAAAAGTGAGAAATAGATTTAAGGGCCTAGATCTGATAGATAGAGTGCCTGATGAACTATGGACAGAGGTTGATGACATTGTACAGGAGACAGGGTCAAGATCATCCCCAAGAAAAAGTAATGCAAAAAAGGAACATGGTTCTCCGAGGAGGCCTTACAAATAGCTGTGAAAAGAAGAGAAGCTAAAATCAAAGGAGAAAAGGAAAGATATACCCATTTGAATGCAGAGTTCCAAAGAATAGCAAGGAGAGATAAGAATGCCTTCTTCAGCAATCAGTGCAAAGAAATAGAGGAAAACAATGAAATGGGAAAGACTAGAGATCTCTTCAAGAAAATTAGAGATACCAAGGGAACATTTCATGCAAAGATGGGCTCAATAAAGGACAGAAATAGTATGGACCTAACAGAAGCAGAAGATATTAAGAAGAGGTGGCAAGAATACACAGAAGAACTATACAAAAAAGATCTTCAAGACCCAGATAATCACGATGGTATGATCAGTCACCTAGAGCCAGACATCCTGGAATGTGAAGTCAAGTAGGCCTTAGGAAGCATCACTATGAACAAAGCTAATGGAGGTTATGGAATTCCAGTTGAGCTATTTCAAATCCTAAACGATGATGCTGTGAAAGCATTGCACTCAATATGCCAGCAAATTTGGAAAACTCAGCATTGGCCACAGGACTGGAAAAGGTCAGTTTTCATTCCAATCCCAAAGAAAGGCAATGCCAAAGAATGCTCAAACTACTGCATAATTGCACTCATCCCACATGCTAGGAAAGTAATGCTTAAAATTCTCCCAGGCAGACTTCAACAGTACATGAACTGTGAACTTCCAGATGTTCAAGCTGGTTTTAGAAAAGGCAGAGGAACCAGAGATCAAATTGCCAACATCTGCTGGATCATTGAAAAAGGAAGAGAGTTCCAGAAAAAAACATCTATATCTGTTTTATTGACTATGCCAAAGCCTTTGACTGTGTGGATCACAATAAACTGGAAAATTCAACAACAGATGGTAATACCAGACCACCTGATCTGCCTCTTGAGAAATCTGTATACAGGTCAAGAAGCGACAGTCAGAACTGTACATGGAACAACAGACTGGTTCCAAATAGGAAAAGGAGTATATCTAGGCTGTATATTGACACCCTGATTGTTTAACTTATATGCAGAGTACATCATGAGAAATATTGACCTGGATGCAGCACAAGCTGGAATGAAGATTGCTGGGAGAAATCTCAATAACCTCAGATATGCAGATGACACCATCCTTATGGCAGAAAGTGAAGAAGAACTAAAGAGCCTCTTGATGAAAGTGAAAGAAGAGAGTGAAAAAGTTGGCTTAAAGCTCAACATTCAGAAAATGAAGATCATGGCATCCGGTCCTATCACTTCATGGCAAATAGATGAAGAAACAGTGGCTGACTTTATTTTGAGGGGCTTCAAAATCACTGCAGACGGTGACTACAGCCATGAAATTAAAAGACGTTTACTCCTTGGAAGGACAGTTATGATCAATCTAGACAGCATATTAAAAAAGCAGAGACATTACTTTGCCAACAAAGGTCCATCTAGCCAAGGGTATGGTTTTTCTAGTAGCCGTGTATGAATGTGAGAGTTGGACTATAAAGAAAGCTGAGCACAGAAGAAATGATGCTTTGAACTGTGGTGTTGGAGAAGACTCCTGAGAGTCCCCTTAACTCCAAGGAGATCCAACCAGTCCATTGTAAAGTAGATCAGTGCTGAGTGTTCATTGGAAGGACTGATGTTGTAGCTGAAACTCCAGTACTTTGGCCACCTGATCTGAACAACTGACTCCTTGGAAAAGACCCTGATGCTGGGAAAGATTGAAGGCAGGAGGAGAGTGGGACAACAGAGGATGTGATGGTTGGATGGCATCACCAGCTCACTGGACGTGGGTTTGGGTGGACTCCAGGAGTTGGTGATGGACAGGGAGGTCTGGTGTGCTGCAGTTCTTGGGGTCGCAAACAGTCAGACACGACTGAGTGACTGAATTGAACTGATGGTGTTAGGAAGTGTTCTAATTTCATTCTTTTACATGTAGCTGTCCAGTTTTCCCAGCACTGTTTGTTGAAGAAGCTGTCTTTACCCCATTGTATATTCTTGCTTCCTTTGTCAAAATAAGGTACACGTAGGTGCATGGGTTTATTTCTGGGCTTTCTATCTTGTTCCATTGGTCTATATGTCTGTTTTTGTGCCAGTATCATACTGTCTTGATGACTGTAGCTTTGTAGTATAATACGAAGTCAGAAAGGTTGATTCCTCCAGCTCCATTTTTCTTTCTCAAGACTGCTTTGGCTTTTCAGGGTCTTTTGTGTTTCCATATGAATTGTGAAATTTTCCTGTGAAAAAATGCCATTGGTAATTTGATAGGTATCGCATTGAATCTGTAGACTGTATTTTGTAGCATAGTCATATTCACAATATTGATTCTTCCTACCCAGGAACACAAAATATCTCTCCATCTGTTTATGTCATCTTTGATTTCTTTCATTAGTGTCTTATAATTTTCTGTGTACAGTTCTTTTGTCTCCTTAGGTAAGTTTATTCCTAGATATTTAATTCTTTTTGTTGTGATGCTGAATGGGATTGATTCCTTAGTTTCTCTTTTTGATTTTTCATTGTTAGTATATAGATATGCAAGTCACTTCTGTGTATTAATTTTGTATCCTACAACTTTGCTAAATTCACTGATTAGCTCTAGTAATTTTCTGATACCATCTTTAGGGTTTTCTATGTACAGTATCATGTCATCTGCAAGCAGTGAGAGCTTTACTTCTTTTCTGATCTGGATTACTTTTATTTCTTTTTCTTCTCTGATTGCTGTAGCTAGGACTTCCAGAAATATGTTGAATAATAGTGGTAAAAGTGGACACCCTTGTCTTGTTTCTGATCTTAGGCAGAATGCTTTCAGTTTTTCACCATTGAGAATAATGTTTGCTGTAGGCTTATCACATATGGCCTTTACTATGTTGAGGTAAGTTCTTTCTATGTCCATTTTTTGAAGAGTTTTAATCATAAATGGGTGCTGAATTTTGTCAAAGACTTTTTTGCGTCTTCTGAGATGATCCAGAGAAGGCGATGGCACCCTACTCCATTACTCTTGCTTGGAAAATCCCATGGATGGAAGAGCCTGGTGGGCTGCAGTCCATGGGGTCGCTAAGAGTCTAACACGACTGAGCAACTTTACTTTCACTCTTCACTTTCATGCATTGGAGAAGGAAATGGCAACCCACTCCAGTATTCTTGCCTGGAGAATCCAAGGGACAGAGGAGCCCGGTGGGCTGCCGTCTATAGGGTCGCACAGAGTCAGACATGACTGAAGTGACTTAGCATTGAGATGATCATATGGTTTTTATCTTTCAATTTGTTAATATGGTGTATCACATTGATTGATGTCTGTATATTCGAGAATCCTTGCATCCCTGGAATAAACTCAACTTGATCATGGTGTAAGAGCTTTTTGATGTGTTGCTAAATTCTGTTTGCTAAAATTTTGTTGAGGATTTTTGCACCTATGTTGATCAGTGATATTGGCCTGTAGTTTTCTTTCTTGTGTGTTGTCTTCATCTGGTTTTGGTATCAGGGTGATGGTGGCCTCATAGAATGAATTTGGAAGTATTCCTTCCCCTGAAATTTTTTGAAAGAGTTTTAGGATAGGTATTAACTCTTCTCTAAATGTTTGATAGAATTCTTCTGTGAAGCCATCTGGTCCTGGGCTTTTGTTTTTTGGGAGATGCTTGATCACAGCTTCAATTTCAGTGCTAGTAATTGGGTTGCTCATAATTTCTATTTCTTCCTGGCTCAGTCTTGGAAGATTGAACTTTTCTAAGAATCTGCCCATTTCTTCCAGGTTATCCATTTCATTGGCATATGGTATGCTCTTATAATCCTTTGTATTTCTGCATTGTCTGTTGTAACCTCTCCTTTTTCATTTCTAATTTTGTTAATTTGATTCTTCTCTCTTTCTTTCTTGATGAGTCTGGCTAAGGGTTTGTCAATTATGTTTAAATTACCAACGAACCAGCTTTTAGTTTTATTAATGTTTACTGTTGTTTCTTTCATTTATTTTTCGTTTATTTCTGCTCAGATCTTTATGATTTCTTTCCTTCTACTAATTTTGGTTCTATTTTTGTTGTTGTTGTTCTTCTGTTTCCAGTTGCTTTAGGTGTAAAGTTAGGTTGTCTATTTGATGTTTTTCTTGTTTCTTGAGGAAGGATGGTATTGCTATAAACTTCCCTCTTAGAACTGCTTTTGCTGTATCCCATAGGTTCTGAGTAGTCATCTTTTCATTGTAGTTTGTTTCTAGAAATCTTTTTATTTACTTTTTTATTTCTTCAGTAACCTGTTGGTTATTTAGAAGCATTGTTTAATTTCCACGTGTTTGTGTTTCTTAGTTTTTTTCTTGTAATTGATATCTAGTCTCAGCGTTGTGGTCAGAAAAAATTCTTGATATGATTTCAATTTTCTTAAATTTACTGAGGTTTGATTCATGACCCAAGATGTGGTCTATCCTGGAGAATGTTCCATGTGCACTTGAAAAGAAGGTATATTCTTCTGCATTTGGATGGAATGTCCTGAAGATATCAATGAGATCCATCTCACCTCATATATCATTTAAGATTTGTGTTTCTTTATTAATTTTCTGTTTTGATGATCTGTCCATTGGTGTAAATGGGTGTCAAAGTCTCCTACTATCATTCTGTTACTGTCAATTTCTCCTTTTATATCTGTTAGCATTTGTTTTATATTTTGAGGCACTCCTATGTTGGGTGCTTTGATATTTATAATTGTTGTATCTTCCTCTTGGATTGATCCCTTGATCATAATGTAGTGTCCTTCCTTATCTCTTGTAACCTTCTTTATATTAAGGTCAACTTTGTCTGATATGAGGATTCTTTCTCCAGCTTTCTTTTGCTTCCCATTTGCAGGGAATACATTTTTTTCATCCTCTCACTTTCAGTCTATATGTGTCTTGAGGTCTGAAGTGGGTTTCTTGTAGACAGCAATATATATGGATCTTGTTTTTGTATCCATTCAGCCAGTCTGTGTCTTTTGGTTGGAGCATTACATCCATTTACATTTAAAGTAATTATTGATATATATGTTTCTATTGCCATTTTCTAATTGTTTGGGATTGATTTTGTAGATCTTTTTTCTTCTGTTGTATTTCTTGACTATTTAAGTCCATTTAACATTTGTTGTAAAGTTGGTTTGGTGGTACTGAATTCTCTTAACTTTTGCTTGTCTGAAAAGTTTATTTCTCCATCAAGTTTAAATGAGATCTTTTCTGGGTGCATTAATCTTGGTTGTAGATTTTTCCTTTTCAGTACTTTAAAGATATCCTGTCACTCCCTTCTGGCCTGCAGAGTTTCTGCTGAAAGATCAGCTGTTAAGCACATGGGGTTTCCCTTGTATGTTACTTGTTGCTTCTCCCTTGCTGCTTTTAATATTATTTCTTTGTGTTTAGTCTTTGTTAGTTTAATTAGTATGTGTCTTGGTGTGTTTCTCCTTGGGTTTATCCTGTTTGAGACTTTTTGTCCCCCTTGAACCTGGTTGACTATTTCCTTTTCCATGTTGGGGAAATTTTCAACTATAATTTCTTCAAAAATTTTCTCACACCTTTTCTTTTTCTCTTCTTCTTCTGGGACTCCTATAATTAATTCAAATGTTGGTGTGTTTGATATAGTCCCAGAGGTCTCTGAGACTGTCCTCAGCTCTTTTCATTCTTTATACTTTATTCTGCTCTTCAGAATTTATTTCCACCATTTCATCTTCCAGCTCAGTAATTTGTTCTGATTCAGATATTCTGCTATTGATTCCTTCTGAAGTGAAGTGAAGTGAATTCGCTCAGTCATGTCCAACTCTTTGTGACCCCATCGACTGTAGCCTACCAGGTTCCCCCATCCATGGGATTTTCCAGGCAAGAATACTGGAGTGGGGTGCCATTTCCTTCTCCAGTAGATCTTCCCGACCCAGGGATTGAACCCAGGTCTCCCACATTGTAGGTAGACGCTTTAGCATCTGAGCCACCAGGGAAGCTCTATTGATTCCTTCTAGAATATTTTTAATTTCAGTGATTGTGCTGTTTGTCTCTATATGTTTATTCTTTGACTCTTCTAGGTCTTTGTTAATTGATTCTTGCATTTTCTCCATTTTGTTTTCAAGGTTTTTTGAACATCTTTACTATCTTTATTCTGAATTCTTTTCAGGTAATTTTCCTATTTCCTTTTCATTTATTTTGACTTCTGTATTTCTAGTTTGTTCCTTCATTTGTGCAGTATTTCTCTGCCTTTTCTTTTTCTTTTTTTTTTAAAGTTATTTTGTTTGAGGTCTCCTTTTCCCAGGCTTCAAGGAAAGTTGAATTCTTTCCTTGAAGAAGGTTGAATTCTTTCTTCCTTTTGGTTTTTGCTCTCATAAGGTTGGTCCAGTTGTGTGTGTAAGCTTCATATAGGGTGAGATTTATGCTGAGTTTTTGTGTTTTTTTGTTTGTTTTTCCTCTGATGGGCAAGGCTGAGTGAGGTGGTACTCCTATCTACTAATGATTGGATTTTTATTTTTGTTTTGTTTGTTGTTTAGATGAGGTGTCCTGCGCAGGGTGCTACTGGTGGTTGGGTGATGCTGGGTCTTGTATTCAAGTGGTTTCCTTTGTGTGAGTTCTCACTATTTGATACTCCCTAGGGTTAGTTCTCTGGTAGTCTAGGGTCTTGGAGTCAGTGTTCCCACTCCAAAGGCTTGGGGCTTGATCTCTGGTCAGGAATGAAGATTCCATAAGTGGTTTGTTATGGCATTAAGTGAGATTAAAACAAATATCCATAAATGAGAAACTGAAGATGAACCCCAGACAAATGGCAGTTACAAAATGAGGCAAATAATAATTAAAATAATGAAATGTACACATATACATATACACCCATGGGCAAAGTGAAAACAGTCCAACAAAAAAAAAAAGTACAGTAGATTGATCTGGTGAACAAAGGAAATAAAAAATTATATTTATGAGTTAAGAACAAAACTAACTTAAGCACAAACTGGAAAATAAAACTAAAACAAGGTGCCAAGTGGGAAATAAAGCAATGGAAACTAAACTAACAAATATGTTGAATGGAAAGGAAGGAAAGAATAGATATGCAAAGTTAAGCAGAGGTAGATGAAGACGATTTATATACATTAAAGATTAACTGCAAGGGGAAAAGAACAGTAGGAAAGGCAAGCAAAGGAATAAATGTAGAAAAATTACAATAGGTTTAAAAAATTAAAAATTAAAATCATAAAAAGGAGAAAAGAGAAGAAAACAGAAGAGGAAAGAAAAAGGGGGGAAAAGGGAAACTCCGCAGAACTGCAAATCTCAATGTAGAGGCAGAGGTTTATAACAATAGAAAATGTGACTGAATATACACACATATATATACACCCATAAGCAAAGTCAAAACAGTTCAACGAAAATAAAGTACAATAGATTGACCTGGCGAACAAAGGAAACCAAAAATTATATCCACCAGAGCAAAACTAATTACAGCACAAACTGGAAAACAAAACTAAAGCAAGTTGCCAATTGGAGAATAAAGCAATGAAAATAAATCTAACAAATATTTTGAGATGAGAGAAAGAAAAGAAAGAATAGGTATGCAAAGACAAATAGAGATAGATAAAGAAGATTTATAGACATTAAAGATTAACTGCAAGGGGAAGAGAACAATAGGAAAAGCAAACAGAGGAATAAATGTAGAAAAAATAATAATAGGTTTAAAAAATTAAAATTAAAGAAAAGAAAAAAGAAGAGGAAAACTCCACAGAACTGCAAAAGCCCAATGTAGAAGCAGAAGTTTATGACAACAATAAAAAATGTGACTGAGGAAAAAGAACACTCAAAAGCTTAATTGGATTTCTTAGTGCCAATAAGAAGGCAATGGCAACCCGCTCCAGTACTCTTGCCTGGAAAATCCCATGGCTGGAGGAGCCTGGTGGGCTGCAGTCCATGGGGTCGCTGAGAGTTGGACACGACTGAGTGAGTTCACTTTCATTTTTCACTTTCATGCATTGGAGAAAGAAATGGCAACCCACTCCAGTGTTCTTGCCTGGAGAATCCCAGGGACGGCAGAGCCTGGTGGGCTGCTGTCTACGGGTCGCACAGAGTCAGACACGACTGATGTGACTTAGCAGCAGCAGCAATGCCAATAAAATTGACAACTACAACGGTTGGGGGGGGGGCGGTGGGTAGAAAGTCCAAAAGAATCTACAGAACAAGTCAAAAAATAAGAATAATAAATATTTATATTGAGTCATGGCTGTCAGAGTCCTTTCCTGCGCTGGGAATCACAGTTTACCTTACCTCCCTAGGATGCCCTCCAACACTGTGCTGATTTGTGGACCTGCTGTGGGGGCTGCTCAGATTCTAATCAGGTCCTACTCCTGTGTGTTCTTGCCTCCAATGTCCACAGCTATCAGAGCTAGTGCATTTTCTTTTGTGGGCACTCTCAATGGCCTTTTATATATTCCATAGACACAGAGTCTGCTTGGTTGATTGTGTGGATTTAATCCGCAGCTTGTACAGCTGGTGGGAAGGTTTTAGGTCTTTTTCCTTAGCTACGCTGCCTCTGGGTTTCAATTGTGGTTTTATTTCCACCTCTACATGTGTGTTGTCCATGGGCTTTAGCTCTTGAGGCTGTCCTGGAGGGCTTGGGTTTGTCCCTGTGAGGGCTAGGTATGGAGGTGGTGCAGCTGCTTGGATCACAGGGGTTCTGGCAGCACCAGGTACTCAGCGGGGTTGGTGGCCAGGGTAGTAGGAAATATAGTGCTCTAAAAAGATACGGCAACCAGTCTTGGCCAATATGCTCCAGTATTCTTACCTGGAGAACCCGCTCTCTGACAGAGAAGCCTGGCAGGCCACAGTCTACAGGGTTGCAAAGAGTCGGACACAACTGAAGTGACTCTGTGCGCATAAACGCAAGACTTTTTTTTTTTCCTGTGGCAGCTCTGCCCCAGTGAGAGTTGAGCATGAAGGTAGTGCAGCTGCTTGACTTGCGGGGACCCTGGTGGCACCAAGTGTGCAGGGACACAGACTGCCTCCACCACAGGAGTTATGGCCCTATCAGAGACTTTTTTCAAGCCTCTTGTAGCTGGCAATCAGATGGCTTCTTTGGCCAGTCTTTCTCTTGCTCTGCTCATTCAGGCACTTAGAGGGCTCCCTTGCCTGGGGTTCTTCTCCATTGTTCAGTGGATCAGGCACATAGAGGGGCCCCCCTGACTGGGGTCCTTCCCTGTAGATCAGACCATCAGCCACCCAGGGGCACCCTGGGTGGGGTCCTACTCTGTAGTTCAGTGCATCAGGCATTTGATGGGCCAGCCTCTCTATTGTTCAGCTGCTGATGCTGGCGTGTGGAGAGAGAGAGGCTGTGGTGATGGCTCCACCCCCTGCGTGTGACTCAGCAGTATTGCTTTGCTTCCATGGCTGCGTGGCTTTCCTCCACCAGCATTTCCCACCATGATCTCCCTCACATTCCCTCAATCTGTCTCTCCTCAGTCAACAGCAGCCCTTGTCCTGGGATTGCTCCACAATCCCTTAACTCAAGCTCCCAGCCGCTGTCCCTTCCAGCAGACCAGTGTTCCTGTCTGAGGTATGTATGGCTGCAGCAAGGACTGTCTGTTCTCACTCCATTTCAGTTCAGTTCAGTTCAGTTGCTCAGTCATGGCCGACTCTTTGCGACCCCATGAATTGCAGCACGCCAGGCCTCCCTGTCCATCACCAACTCCCGGAGTTCACTCAGACTAACATCCATCGAGTCCGTGATGCCATCCAGCCATCTCATCCTCTGTCGTCCCCTTCTCCTCCTGCCCCAATCCCTCCCAGCATCAGAGTCTTTTCCAGTGAGTCAACTCTTCGCATGAGGTGGCCAAAGTACTGGAGTTTCAGCTTTAGCATCATTCCTTCCAAAGAAATCCCAGGGCTGATCTCCTTCAGAATGGACTGGTTGGATCTCCTTGAGTTCAAGGGACTCTCAAGAGTCTTCTCCAACACCACAGTTCAAAAGCATCAATTCTTCGGCACTCAGCCTTCTTCACAGTCCAACTCTCACATCTATATATGACCACTGGAAAAACCATAGTCTTAACTAGGCGGACCTTTGTTGGCAAAGTAATATCTCTGCTTTTGAATATACTATCTAGGTTGGTCATAACTTTTCTTCCAAGGAGTAAGCATCTTTTAATTTCATGGCTGCAGTCACCATCTTCAGTGATTTTAGACTGCCCCATAGCAGCTGTTTCACTCTCAGCCTGAAATGTTTCTCCTCTGACTCAGACAATTGCCTTGATGTGGGAATCAGACCCCTGCTTCCGTTCCCCCACCCGCCAAGGGCAGGTCCAAGCCTACTAACACTCCTGTTTCTCCCCCTAGTTCCTTCGTCCTACAGAGTTTTGCATGGTTCTATATATTCTTTTCCACTGGTCAGGTACCCCTGTCTGCTCTCAGCTGATGTTCTGCATGCATTTCTGTGTCTGAAGGTGTATCCCTGATGTATCTGTGGAGAGAGATATATTCCATGTTCACAAAACTGAACTGAACTGAACTGAACTCCTCTGCCATCTTGTTTTCTCCTACCAGCTTCTTATTACCCCAATCTGCCAGCCCCTGACAACCACTTTTATACTCTGTTTCTATGAGTTCTTCTTTCATTTTGTAGATTTCACTTATAAGTGAGATTATATAGTACTTTTCTTTTTCTTTCTCTGACTTACTTCGCATAATGTCCTCCATGTTCATCCATGTTGTTGTAAATGGCAGGATTTTCTTATTTTTTAAGACTAAATGATATTTCATAGTTTATATTCACTGTTTTTTCTTTATCCATTCATCTGTCAACAGACACTTCGGTTGTGTCCATTCCTTGCCTATGTGCTCCAAGGAACACAGGAGTACATATATCTCTTCAAGGTCCTGGCTCCATTTCCTTTAGGTAGATACCCAGAAGTGGGATTGCTACATCCTACGGTAGTTCTGTTTTTAATTTTTGAGGAACTTCCTCCATACTGTCTTCCATAACTATAACAGTTTACATTTCTACCAACTATGTACAAGATCTCCCTTTTCTCCACATCCTCACTAGCATTTATCTCATCTTGTTGATAATAGACATACTAATGGTGTGAGGTGATTGTTCATGTGGCTTTGACTTGTATTTCCCCAATGGTTAGTGATAGTAAGCACTTTTCATGTACCTTTAGACCATTTGTTTCTCTTCTTTGAAAATAACATCTATTCAGCATCCTTTACTCATTTATTTTTTGGCTACTGAGTCATATACATTCCTTATATATTTGGACATTAACCCCTTATCAGACATGTGGTTTGCCTAGCCTTTAGATAGCTATGCCCAGAAAACAGTGGAACTGTTTTCTGGCAGTTTCTGTGTGGGCACTAATAGTACACAGGTGTAAAAGGAAATTTCCGTGACCTTTATTTTCCTTCCTTCTAGTGTAGTTTTAAGTATAGAATTCTCTGTTTGATCTTATTCTGCTTGAAATGCCTAAAATGATTTCTGTTAACAGAAATGGCTCCAGGATATAGGATGTCAGAGATAGAAATCTGATATTATTTATCTCACTTAGAGGTGCCAGATAAAATACACAGCACCCGGTTAAGTTTGAATTGCAGATAAACGACAAATAATATTTTAGTACAAACACATCCCATACAATCTTTGTATTTTTATTGGCTAAACCTGCCAGCTCTAATTAAACCTAGTTAGGAAAAGAGCAGTGATGCTTTATCATCAATGGATACTACCAGCTCATGGGATGCAGAGGAAATACAGTCCCTTTGTTTCCCTGTGGTTTCTGAGAGTGAAGCATAGATGAAGGCAAGGCCTTGGGAGACCAAGTGGGGTTTTAATGATTTTGTCAGATCTCAATTTTCCATGTAATTGCTGTAATCTTGAATGATTGAGAATTCACCCCAGAGAATAAGATAGAAAAAGGCACTATATCAGTTCAAATTTCTTTTGTTTCTATTGACAGTAAATCCAACCTGAAACAACTTCCTGAATGATTAAGTTTATTCATATACTTAACTAAAAAAAGGCTGGGGTAAAGGAATGGAGACAAAGATTAGAAAATGGGCTTGTGGACACAGAGGGAGAATGGGAGAATGGGATGAATAGAGAAAGCATCCTCGACATATACACACTGTCTGTGTAAAATAGGTGGTGAGAAGTTGTTGTATAACACAGGGTACCCAGCCTAGCACTCTGTGATGACCTAGAGGGGTAGGATCAGGGGAGGGGAGAGAGGCTCACGAGGGAGGGTATATGTGTAATTATGGCTGATTTGTGTTGGCACTAGTGGTGAAGAACCCTTCTGCAAATGCAGAAGACATAAGAGAAAGGGGTTCTATTCCTGGGTCGGGAAGATCCCCTGGAGAAGGAAATGGCAACTGACTCCAGTGTTCTTGCCTTCGCCTCTTCAGCTCCCCCAGTTCTCATCATTTGCAGAGACTCCTTAGATCACTTCAGAGCTCTGCAAAGAAACTTTAATACTTGCCTAAATAATACTCAGTGTTTGCCACATCTCTTGTTGGGCTTCTCTGGTGGCTTATCCTGTAAAGAATCTGCCTGCAATGCAGGAGACCTGGGTTTGATCCCTGGGTTGGGAAGATCCCCTGGAGAAGGGAACAGCTACCTACTATTCTGGCCTAGAGAGTTCCATGAACTATATAGTCCATAGGGTTGCAAAGAGTTGGACACAAGCCCATTTTGCTTTCACTTTCATGCTAAGCAGACCTGATCATTTCCTGTCTCTACTTGACTTTTGTCTGTTTATTTTTTTTATATGTTAGAACAATTTATTAATGTAAAATTGGAACACCATAAAATGCATGCATCAAAAAGGTACAGTTTCAGTGTATGAATTTATCATTCCCCAAGTTTCCATTAGCTCCTTTATAATCCTTCCCCTTCCCCTCTATTCCCAGACAACTTCTTTCTTGCTTTCTATCACCATAAATCAGTTTTCATTTTCTAGCTTTCACTCAAAAGGAACTGGACAGTGAACACAGTCCTTTTACTCAGCATAATTATTTTTCATCTATCATGTTATGTGCAACCATTGTTAATTCATTTTTATTGCTGTAAGTAATCCAGTGTATGCCTACACCAGTTTGTTTATACATTTACTTACTGATGGACACTTGGGTGGTTACCAGTTGTGGACTATTGCAGAAAAAAAAATACCATTATGACTGTTCATGTTCAAGCTTTTGTATGGATATGGCTTTTCATTTCTTTTAGGTAAATACATATTAGTGAAATAGCTGGATCACAGTATAGGTATATTTTTAAGTTCTTAATAAACTGCCAAGTTGTTTTTCAAAGAGGTTGTACCATTTTACATTTTACAAGAGGTGCACTTATCATACTTGGTGTGGTATATTTAATTCTTTTTTTTTTTTTTCAGTTCAGTTGCTCAGTCATGTACAACTCTTTGCAACCCCATGGACCACAGCATGCCAGGCCTCCCTGTCCATCACCAAATCAGGGAGTTTACCCAAACTCATGTCCATTGAGTCGGTAATGCCATGCAACCATCTCATCCTCTGTCATCCCCTTCTCCTCCTGCCTTCATTCTTTCCAAGCATCAGGGTCTTTCCAAATGAGTCAGCTCTTCCCATCAAGTGGCCAAACTATTGGAGTTTCAGCTTCAACATCATTCCTACCAATAAACACCCAAGCCTGATCTCTTTTAGGATGGATTGGTTGGATCTCCTTGCAGTCCAAGGGACTCTCAAGAGTCTTCTCCAATGTCACAATAAAAAGCATCAGTTCTTTGGTGCTCAGCTTTCTTTATAGTCCAACTCTCACATCCATACATGACCACTGGAAAAACCATAGCCTTGACAAATTGGACCTTTGTTGGCAAAGCAATGTCTCTGCTTTTTAATATGCTGTCTGGGTTGGTCATAACTTTCCTTCCAAGGAGTAAGACTCTTTTAATTTCATGGCTGCAGTCACCATCTGCAGTGATTTTGGAGCCGCCCAAAATAAAGTCAGCCACTGTTTCCACTGTTTCCCCATCTGTTTGCCATGAAGTGATGGGACTGGATGCCATGATCTTAGTTTTCTGAATGTTGAGCTTTAAGCCAACTTTTTCACTCTCTTTTTTTACTTACATCAAGAGACTCTTTAGTTCTTCACTTTCGGCCATAAGGGTGGTGTCATCTGCATATCTGAGGTTATTGAGATTTCCCCCAGCAATCTTCATTCCAACTTGTGCTGCATCCAGCCCAATATTTCTCATGATGTACTCTGCATATAAGTTAAATAAGCAGGGTGACAATATACAGCCTCGATGTACTCCTTTTCCTATTTGGAACCAGTCTGTTGTTCCATGTTCAGTTCTGACTGTTGCTTCCTGACCTGCATACAGATTTCTCAAGAGGCAGGTCAAGTGGTCTGGTAGTCCTATCTCTTGTTGAATTTTCCACAGTTTATTGTGATCCACACAGTCAAGGGCTTTGGCATCCTCAATAAAGCAGAAATAGATTTTTTTTTTTCTGGAACTCTCTTGCTTTTTCAATGATCCAGCAGATGGTGGCAATTTGATCTCTGGTTTCTCTGCTTTTTCTAAAACCTGCTTGAACATCTGGAAGTTCACAGTTCATGTACTGTTGAAGTGTGGCTTGAAGAATTTTGAGCATTACTTTGCTAGCATGTGAGATGAGTGCAATCGTGTAGTAGTTTGAGCACTCTTTGGCATTGCCTTTCTTTGGGATTGGAACGAAAACCGACATTTTCCAGTCCTGTAGCCACTGCTGAGTTTTCCAAATTTGCTGGCATATTGAGTGCAGTGCTTTCACAGCATCATCTTTTAGGATTTGAAATAGCTCAACTGGAATTCCATCACCTCCACTAGCTTTGTTCATAGTGATGCTTGCTAAGGTCCACTTGACTTCACATTCCAGGATGTCTGGCTCTAGGTGAGTGATCATACCATCATGATTATCTGGGTCATGAAGATCTTTTTTGTACAGTTCTGTGTAGTCTTGCCACCTCTTCTTAATATCTTCTGCTTCTGTTAGGTCCATACCATTTCTGAGTCGGACACAACTGAAGCGACTTAGCAGCAGCAGTAGAATGAAAAGGATTATTCAGTTTAACTTGGTGAGCAACTACATCATTTTCTTCAAAAAACTAACATTTTAGAAAAATAATAGAATACAAATGGAAAGCTTAAGTATATCTGAAATGATGAACTGGTGCATGCAAAAAAAAATAATTCAAACTTTATATAATTATACCTGACTTCAATTAGGGGTGGTTTGTGAGAAGTAGGCCAAGTGTAAATTAAATATGTCCAGTGAAGTGGCTCCCAGCTAGCACTTCCTAATAAGCATTGCATTGTTCTGAAGAGTAGGCAGATATACCTTAATTTATGCCACAAAATGTTGATTGAAAGAACTCTTAGTCTACTACTTTTAAAAGTTTTAAAATGAATTTAATACCACTTTAAATAGAGTTGGAAAATGGAAAGGATTCTGATATAAACTGATTCCTTGTTACTAACTCATAGTAAAAAAAGTGAAAGATCTATTGAATAACACTTTTTAATTATATTTTATTGGTAATCCTACTTTTAAAGAAACCCTAGAAAGTGTGGAAAAGATCACTGAAAAATAAGTAATATATGCTTTGATGATAATGTTGTTTTCTTCCCTAGGATATATTTACCTACCCATAAGTCATTTAGAAATACAAATAAAAGGGGAAGAAATGTGTACTTTCACCTCTTTGGCTCTGTTCACAAGAGGCAGTGTGAAATCCATTGGTCAACAAGGGATAGGTCACCTTATTTAAACTTAACTTAAGAAAAGATAAATTTTAAAAATCTTTACTAACAATCGCTATGTGTTTGCAGATTCCTGGTCTTTAATATAAAATGAATCATGAAAGTTTTTATTTTACAGAATTGCAAAAAGATATCTTGAAAAGTTAAATAATTGAAAAAGTGATGTAAACGTTTAATATAGACTAAAGGTAAAGGCAAGTCTTTTTATTTTCAACATTTTCTTAGCATTTTCTCCACACTTGGAATACTGTATTAATAAAAGTGCATTTTGCTTATGACTTTGAACAGAGAGCATTTATAATACTGAACCAGAGAATTAATTTATGTGTGTGCACAGTCGCTCCCTTATGTCTGACTCCTTGCGACCCCATGGACTGCAGCCTGCCAGGTTCCTCTGTCCATGGAATTTTCCAGGCAAGAATACTGGAGTGGTTTACCATGCTCTCCTCCAGGGGATCTTCCTAACCCAGGGATCGAACCCAGTTCTGCTGCATTGCAGGCGGATTCTTTACCATCTGAGTTACCAGGGAAGCCCGAAAAAATTTATAAACAGGGCCAAAAATTTGAACAGACATATCACCATTGAAGATTTACAGATAGCAAATAAATACATGAAAAGATGCTCCATGTCATTAATCATTAGGGAAATGTGAATTAAAACTACAATGAGATGAAACTGTGCATCTACTAGAATGGTTATCCAGTGTTGGGGAGAATGAGAAGAAATGGGAGTCCTCATATTTTGCTTGTGAGAATATAAAGTGGTATATCCAATTTATGAAGCAGTTGGGAAGCTTTTTTAAAAGTGCAATATCCACCTGCCATATGATCTAGCAATTCTACCCCTACATATTTATCCAAGAGAAATGAAAGCAGAAATGAAAGTCAGTTAAAGTTCTTTTGTCTTTATCTTCCTGGGTCAAAGGACATACCAATTATTTACTCAAGGAGCATCTTAGTGCCCTATCTTCAAGTTTCAGTAATCCACAGGCTAATACAATAAGGGCCTAATGGTCCTATGCATGGGAAGGAATTTGCACCATAGGAGAGAGATTCTAAAATAATGAATCACAGATTTTATACAGAACAGGTGGCAAATATACCACTTTTTCTATTCCAGAGAGAGAAAGAGCAAGCAAGCTTTGCTCCGGAGTATATAGAATGTAAGTGAAGCCTCTCTAAGGAGGTGAGGGAAGGTCTCTAGCGTCATCATCATTTGGAATGGAAATGAATGATGTCTTTAGGGAGAGAGAAGGGGCTTTTCAGGTGTCTCAGTGGATAGAGAATCTGCTGCAATGCAGGAGATGCAGAAGACACGAGTTTGATCTCTGGGTTAGGAAGATTCCCTGGAGAAGGAAATGACAACCCACTCCAATATTCTTGCCCGGAAAATCCCATGGACAGAGAAGCCTGGCAGATTACAGTCCATGAGAGTCGGACATGACTGAGGCCTTTGGGCACACATACACGCAGGGAGAGAGAAGACTTCACATCTCTCTCGTTGTCTCCATTTTTTAAAATTTATTTTTAATTGAAGGACAGTTGTTTTTCAATATTGTGCTGGCTTCTGCCATACATCAATATGAATCAACCATAGGTATACACACGTCCCCTCCATCTTGGCCCTCCTCCCCCCTCCCACAACACCCCACCCCTCTAGGTTGTCACAAAGTACCTGTTTGAGCACCCTGAGTAATACAGCAAATCCCCACTGGCTGCCTGTTTTACATATGGTGGTGTATGGGTTTCCATGCTGCTGTCTCCATGTGTCCCACCTGCTCCTTCCCCTCATGTCCACAGTCTGTTCTCTATGTCTGTGTCTCCACTGCTGCCCTGCAAATAAGTTCATCATTACCATCTTTCCAGATTCCATATATGTGTGTTAATATATGATATTTGTTTTTCTCTTTCTGACTTACTTCAGTCTCTATAATAGGCTTTCAGTTCAGTTCAGTCACTCGGTCGTGTCTGACTCTTTGTGACCCCATGGACTGCAGCATGCCAGGCTTCCCTGTCCATCACCAACTCCCAGAGTTTGCTCAAATTCATGTCCATTGAGTCGGTGATGCCATCCAACCATCTCATCCTCTGTCGTCCCCTTCTCCTCCTGCCTTCAATCTTTCTCAGCATCAAGGTCTTTTCAAATGAGTGAGTTCTTTGCATCAGGTGGCCAAAGTATTCATCCATTTCATTAGAATTGACTCAAACACATTCCTTTTTATGACTGAGTAATATTCATACACACACACACACACACACACACATATACCACAGCTTCTTTATCCATTCATCAGTTGATGAACATCTAGGCTGCTTCCATGTCCTAGGTATTATAAATAGTGCTGCAATGAACACTGAGGTACATGTGTCTTTTTCAGTTATCCTTTTCTAGGGTATATCCCCAGTAGTGCTACTTGATTATCTCTTAATACAAATACCAATGTTCTTAGCTCACAGACAAGTGAAAATTTTCATTGAACATTGTTTCCCAACAATGACCACGTACAATTTGTGTATGAATGCTCATGGCCCCAGAGTGGACACACATCCATCAACAGATCAATGAACAGCATTCTTGATACACCTACAGAATGGAATATCAGTCAATAATAAAAATAAATGAATGACTGAAATATACTGCCACATGGATGAATCTCAAAAATAATTGTGCTGAGTGAAAAATGTCAGGCCAGAAATATCATACTGGATGATTTCATTTATATATAATTATAGAATATGCATTTTAATTTATAGAAACAAAAAGAAGATCAGTGTTGCATGGGGAGAGAGACTAGGATGGATAGAAGGGAAAGATTAGAAGAGTACAAGGAAACTATCATCATTATTTATTTTTTGGCTGCACTGCACATCATATGGGATCTTAATTCCCTGACCAGGAATTGAACCTGTGCCACCTTGCACTGGAAGCACAAAGTCTTAACCACCAGACTGCCAGGCAAGTCCCTATACTTATTATTTTGATTGTAGTGTTGGTTTTATGGGTTTATCCATGTTTCAAAACCTATAAAATTATACAAGTTAAGTATGTGAAGTTTCTATTGCATGTTTTACCATGGTACAGTTGAAAAGATTTGAAAAACCAGCTCCTTTAAACTTAAAAAAAAATATTTCTCTCAATTTCTGGTTTATGTGTACATGGAGTGAGAAAAGAACATGAAATAGTCTTTTCTACTGTAAGGGAGATTATAAAGGCCACAGTGATTAAGTACCTCAGGACCACACTTAACCTGGGGGCTATAGCTGGACTTTGGTGATCTCAGTCTGGGAGTGGTATAAACAGAGGAAATTTCTCCAGTCCATAGGTGAAGCTGCTCCAGTGCTAAAGTAACATCTGTGGTTTGTGATTAAGTTATGGGAGAAGTGGCTCGTTTGGTGAGTTTGGGAGATGAAAACTGATTTTCAAAATGCAGTGGGTAGCATTGTCATGAGGCTGAAAGGCTGAAAGCCAAAGGGGTTTATGGTCACCTTACTCAGAGTCAGGAAAATGTTGAACCTTTCTTGGCTAGTGCTGGCTGGCTCACACATTTCAAAAGGTGATATGGTGTGAAAAACATTAAACCTGAAGGTGAGGCAAGTTCTGTGGATCAGGATCCTGCCAAAGAATTTAAAAGTATCTCTAAAGTGTTACACAGAGAAAGGGTTATGTGGAAGAGCAGGTTTTCAATATGGATGATGCTGGCTGATTTAACAAGGACATTGGCAAATGAACCTCTATAATGAGAGTGGTGTTTGGGTTGACAAAGATTTTGTGACCTGAGGCTCACAGGAGACTAACCTTGTATTTCTTCCTGGAGAGATAGTTCAGTGTTGGCAGCAACTTTGCTGTTGCTGTGCTGTGCTGTGCTTAGTCATGTACAGATAAGAATACTGGAGTGGGTTTCCATTTCCTCCTTCAGGAAATCTTTCTGACTCAGGGATCGAAACCTTGTCTCCCATAACTTTGGGCATTGCAGACAGATTCTTTACCCACTGAGCTTTCTGAGAAGCCCAGCAACCTTACAGAACATCAGTTCAGTTCAGTCACTCAGTCGTGTCCAACTCTTTGCGACCCCATGAATCGCAGCATGCCAGGCTTCCCTGTCCATCACCAGCTCCCGGAATTTACCCAAGCTCATGTCCATCGAGTCGGTGATGCAATCCAGCCATCTCATTCTCTGTTGTCCCCTTCTCATCCTGCCCCCAATCCCTCCCAGCATCAAAGTCTTTTCCAATGAGTCAACTCTTTGCATGAGGTGGCCAAATATTGGGTTTCAGCCTCAGCAGCAGTCCTTCCAATGAACACCCAGGACTGATCTCCTTCAGAATGGACTGGCTGGATCTCCTTGCAGTCCAAGGGACTCTCAAGAGTCTTCTCCAACACCACAGTTCAAAAGCATCAATTCTTCGGCCCTCAGCTTTCTTTACAGTCCAACTCTCATGTCTATACATTACTACTGGAAAAATCATAGCCTTGACAAGACAGACCTTTGTTGGCAAAGTAATATCTCTGCTTTTGAATATGCTATCTAGGATGGTCATAATTTTCCTTCCAAGGAGTAAGCATCTTTCAATTTCATGGCTGCAATCACCATTTGCAGTGATTTTAGAGCCCAGAAAAATAAAGTCAGCCACTGTTTCCACTGTTTCCCCATCTATTTGCCATGAAGTGATGGGAGCAGATGCCATGATCTTCGTTTTCTGAATGTTGAGCTTTAAGCCAACCTTTTCAGTCCCCTCTTTTACTTTCATCAAGAGGCCTTTTAGTTCCTCTTCACTTTCTGCCATAAGGGTGGTGTTATCTTAGATTATTGATATCTTATTGATATTGAGGAATATTATTGATATTTCTCCCAGCAATCTTGATTCCAGCTTGTGCTTCTTCCAGCCCAGCATTTCTCATGATGTACTCTGCATATATGTTAAATGAGCAGGGTGACAATATACAGCCTTGATGTACTCCTTTTCCTATTTGGAACCAGTCTGTTGTTCCATGTCCAGTTCTAACTGTTGCTTCCTGAACTGCATATAGGTTTCTCAAGAGGCAGGTCAGGTGGTCTGGTATTCCCATCTCTTTCAGAATTTTCCACAGTTTTTTGTGTTCTACACAGTTGAAGGGCTTTGGCATAGTCAATAAAGCAGAAGTAGATGTTTTTCTGGAACTCTCTTGCTTTTTTGATGATCCAGCGGATGTTGGCAATTTGATCTCTGGTTCCTCTGCCTTTTCTAAAACCAGCTTGAACATCAGGGAGTTCACAGTTCACCTATTGCTGAAGCCTGTCTTGGAGAATTTTGAGCATTACTTTCCTAGCATGTGAGATGAGTGCCATTGTGCAGCAGTTTGAGCATTCTTTGGCATTGCCTTTCTTTGGGATTGGAACGAAAACTAACATTTTCCAGTCCTGAGGCCACTGCTGAGTTTTCCAAATTTGCTGGTATATTGAGTGCAGCACTTTCACAGCATCATCTTTCAGGATTTGAAATAGCTCAACTGGAATTCCATCACCTCCACTGGCTTTGTTTGCAGTGATGTCTGGCTCTAGGTGAGTGATCATACCTTCATGATTATCTGGGTCGTGAAGAGCTTTTTTTGTATGATTCTTCTGTGTATTCTTGCCACCTCATCTTAATATCTTCTGCTTCTGTTAGGTCCATACTATTTCTGTCGCTTATCAAGCCCATCTTTGCATGAAATGTTCCCTTGGTATCTCTAATTTTCTTGAAGAGATCTCTAGTCTTTCCCATTCTGTTGTTTTCCTCTATTTCTTTGCATTGATCGCTGAGGAAGGCTTTCTTATCCTTCCTTGCTATTCTTTGGAACTCTGCATTCAGATGCTTATATCTTTCCTTTTCTCCTTTGCTTTTCACTTCTCTTCTTTTCACAGCTATTTGTAAGGCCTCCTCAGACAGCCATTTTGCTTTTTTGCATGTCTTTTTTTGGAGATGGTCTTCATCCCTGTCTCCTGTACAATGTTACGAACCTCCATCCATAGCTCACCAAGCACTCTGTCTATCAAATCTAATCCCTTAAATATATTTCTCACTTCCACTGTATAATCATAAGGGATTTGATTTAGGTCATGCCTGAATGGTCTAGTGGTTTTCCCTATTTTCTTCAATTTAAATCTGAATTTTGCAATAAGGAGTTCATGATCTGACCCACAGTCAGCTCCTGGTCTTGTTTTTTGCTGACTGTATAGAGCTTCTCCATCTTTGGCTGCAAAGAATATAATCAATCTGATTTTGGTATTGACCATCTGGTGATGTCCATGTGTAGAGTCTTCTCTTGCGTTGTTGGAAGAGGGTGTTTGCTATTACCATTGCATTCTGTTAGCAAAACTCTATTAGCCTTTTCCCTGCTTCATTCTGCATTCCAAGGCCAAATTTGCCTCTTACTCCAGGTGTTTCTTGACTTCTTACTTTTGCATTCCAGTCCCCTATAATGAAAAAGACATCTTTTGGGGTGTTAATTCTAAAAGGTCTTGTAGGTCTTCATAGAACCATTCAACTTCAGCTTCTTCAGTGTTACTGGTTGGGGCATAGGTTTGGATTACTGTGATATTGAATGGTTTGCCTTGGAAACAAACAGAGATCATTCTGTTGTTTTTGAGCTGCATCTAAGTACTGCATTTCAGACTCTTGTTTACCATGATAGCTACTCCATTTCTTCTAAGGGATTCCTGGCCACAGTAGTAGATATAATGGTCATTTGAGTTAAATTCACCCATTCCAGTCCATTTTAGTTCTCTCATTCCTAGAATGTTGATATTCACTCTTGCCATCTCCTGTCTGACCACTTCCAATTTGCCTTGATTCATTCCAGGTTCCTATGCAATACTGCTCTTTACAGCATTGGACCTTGCTTCTATCACCAGTCACATCCACAACTGGATATTGTTTTTGCTTTGGCCACATCCCTTCATTCTTTCTGGAGTTATTTCTCCACTGATATCCAGTAGCATATTGGGCACTTACCGACCTGGGGAGTTCCTCTTTCAGTATCCTATCATTTTGCCTTTTCATACTGTTCATGGGGTTCTCAAGGCAAGAATACTTTGTGTGGTCTGTTGCAGCCACTGCACTTCTGCGCGGTCCCTTAAAGAATATAACTACTGAAAATAGTAAGAATCAACTGTATGTATTTAATCATCTTTATTTTTTTCTCCTACCAAATTGAATTTCTTTGCTACTCTATGTCAGTGGGTAATCCTTTCTATAACTATTAGATATTTATTTCTCCAAACAAATTTGTATACAACTCTTGTCAGTTTCATGTGTAAATAATCAGAAACAATAGATACTTTCAGACTCAATGTGAAAAAGTCAAAATACACAGACTATAGGTAGTTAAGATTTAAAAATTTCCTCTCTAAGGCCATATCGCAATCCAACCAGGTATGTTTCTATTAACCCAGGAACCTGGCTTGGGGAGGGGGGTGACTTTGTAAACACTTTATTATTTTTAGAGGCATAGAAGTCTACAATAGACTTGGGTTTGAAAGAACCAGAACACTTAAAACTAATGTCAGAGACTTCTTGAATTAGAGTAAGATTTATATATGTTGAATGTGAGGAATGTGGTTTAGTCGAACTCCTAATAAGGTAATCAGTTTTACTATAATTTTTTTTTTAAAGACTGTATGAGTAAATCAGTGTTATTATTCCTGAGGTAAATTTTTATGGTTTTTTCACTTCCTTTTCTTATATTTAACTAGTATTTTTTATAATCTTGTCTCATATAGCCAAGATGTAAACAATCAACATCATAGAAAGGTATAACTATCATTAAACAGGTAAATAAGATCACATGGTGTATTAAGATGTTAAGAAATTCCATTTCAGTTTTTCTAGCTTAGTATTAACCATCTGGTAAGTTATAGCTGCAGAACTACCCATATGTTTAAGTCATTTCTCTTATTCTGAGTGCATAGTTTTAAAACCAGTCTTTAGCTGCTGTTGTCAAAAAACCCTGCAGAATGTATCCCAAGGTATTTTCTTAATAACAAAGGATAATTATTTTGAAGGAGTTTAGTTGTAGTCATCAGTAAGGAAATATCTTCTTGTAGTATATTGAATAATTTTAAAGCAATGGTTTTATATCTGCTTTCAGCTTTTAATTATTCAATGAATTTAGTAAAATTTAGAGACTTTACATATATAATGTATGTAAAACTAAAGCATATTATTTTCTTTTTCTAAGAGTTTCTTCTAATTATATATTTGGCAAGTACAGGCTTTTTCATTTTGAACTTGGTTGTTAAATTGACTATTTTTACTTTATATGGAAACTTTTATTAGTCTATTGCCAAGAGCATAATGTTTGATTTATTGGCTTCTAGTTTTGCTAACTTTAATATAATTATCATTTATAGATGCTAAGAAAAACAGTTAAAATTTTTTCATTTGAGCACACCCATGTTCATAACAGCATTATTCACAATAGCCAGAGGTGGAAGCAACCCAGTAATCATCAGCAGATGAATGGATAAACAAAATGTAGGATGTCCATGCAATTGAATATTATTCAACCTTAAAAAGGAAGGGCATTCTGATACATATTACACCATGGATGGACTATGAGGACATTACGCTAAGTGAAATAGGCAGTCCAAAAGGACAAATACTGTCTGGTTCCACTACATGAGGTGTCTAAAATGGTCAAAGTCATGGAAACATAACAGAATGATGGTTACCAGGGGCTGAAGAGAGGGAAAATTAAGAAACTGTTTAATGAGTATAGAGTGTCAGTTTTACAGGATCGAAGTTCTGAAGATTAGAGACCTGGAACTACACCCGTGGCAGCAGAAGATGCTAGAGTACAAGGGAGCAAGAACAGGATGCTCATCTGATTCTCTTATGAACTTGCTGAAAACTTTGGGTGACCACTCAACAAATCTCAGTTTCTTCATGTGTTGGAGAAGTGGACTGGGCAGTTCTGGAGATATTTTCTGCCTTTAACATTCTGCGATTTTGATCTGCTGCCCATGCATAGCACAGGAGAGACATGGCTTACTAGAGGTTCATTTGAAAAAGTGACATGACTTTCAAAAATGTGAATTTGAACTTAGATTAAAAAGAGAGAGATCTGAGTGGAGAAGGACCTTGGGTTCCATGCTGGGTATAGATGAACTGAAGTAAGGAACTGACACAGATCAGTTTGGGTGAAAGTGAAAGTCCTGTCCAACTCTTTGCGACCACATGGACTATACTGCCTATGGAATTCTCCAGGCCAGAATACTGGAGTGGGTAGCTGTTCTCTTCTCTGGGGAATCTTCCCAAGCCAGGGGTCAAACCCAGGTCTCCTGTATTGTGGGCAGATTCTTTACCATCTGAGCCACAAGGGAAGCCCAACAATACTGGAGTGGGTAGTCTGTCCCTTCTCCAGGGGGTCTTCCCGAACCAGGAATCAAACTGGGGTCTCGTGCATTGCAGGTGGATTCTTTACCAACTGAACTATCAGGGAAGCCCTAGTTTGGGTGAGAGAAGACTAAAGTGAAGAGGCATGACGACTCTCAGAAAATCCCCTGGAGAAAGGACTCGTTATCATCTGTGGGTACCATGGGGCCAAGCTACACGCCAAGGATTAAATTCCAGAGGGGCGAGTGCTAGGAAGTATTAATATCCAAGATTAAAGAGGTGAAATCATAGGAAATATAGCCAATAATGTTGTAATTACTTTGTACGGGGACATGGTAACTAGATTAATTTGTGTGATCATTCTGTAATGTACAAAAATATCAAATCACTGTGTTATACACCTGAAACTAATATAATATTGTAAGTCACTTATACTTCAATTTTAAAAATCTAGGTAAAAACTGGGTAATATGCAAGACAGAGTTCCGCATGCAGATCTATGACTTATATTTGTCCGGATAATTCATTGTATTATCATGAATTGTGTCAGTTCCTATATATGTGTCTTTGTATATCTATGTGTATGTGTGTTTGTGGTTTTTACTAGAGAGTGAGCCATGAAAGTCTAAAAGTGGTCCATGATCTGCAGGAAAAAATGGTTAAGTAGATAAAATATGCTTGGGAATATTGTTTCCAATTTTTTATACATACTTTTAACATTGGGTGAGCAATTTATCAACATTTGCAAAAATTTAGATAATTATGATTTAAATTTGTAGTGTGTTTCATTCTCTTCTCATTACTTTAGCTCCCTGCAGAACTAAATAAAAACACTGACCCTGCTCAGCATCACACAGTTTGCTCCAAAGCTTGAGCTTTGCTCAACTGCTGAAATGTGTTAGAACACAGAGCTTCGCTTTAAGGGGAGTTTCATAAACCTTAAGAAAGCTTGCTGTTCATGTTTGTCTAATCCCATAAGAGCAGAAAGGTCTCAGAATTTTTATTGTCCATGAAGAAATAAAAGATGGAAAAGACCCATTTGGCAGCCTGGTCCTGGGCCAATGAAGGATTACTTTCTCAATAGCCCTGGAAATAATTTTCACTTTAACTTTAGAAATGTTAAATTACTGAACTTGAACTACTTGCCTTAGGAGACCATTTCAGAGAACAAATAACTGCTTGAGTTTATCCCAGTTCTATATTTAAATTATCATATAAAGCATTCTAAGCACTAAAGACTAGATAAATCCTGATCAACATCAGTAGCTTAGATTATCTTGGCCAACTGTGTTACTGATCCTCTTACTTTTCAAATTTTCATTTCAAAAGCAGTGAATGTTATCCCTCTACATAAGAGGAATCCACAAGTATTTACAGTACAAAAAAAAATGCTTCTTAACTTTTTAAAATTTGGTTTGAGAATCTCCCTTGAATTGCCCATAAATTGGTGGCAAAATCTGTACTTGAGCTCAAAACAGGGCACAATAGTCTTGATTTTGTTTCAAGAAAGTAGCAGGAACCTGATGCTGCTATTCACAGTGGATGTAGCATCCTCTCTATTGTCACCTAAACTTTTGTCTTTTCCTCTTGGGATTGGTTTGGTATGAGAAGCCAGGATGTCAAAGCCACTTTAGTTCTTGTGTTATATAGTTAGCACTGACCACCATCTTCTCTTTTGGTCTACTGCCTTTCTGAAATCTCCTACTCACAGTCATGCCTGCAGCCACATGACCAAGATGGTTTGCTGTTGATCTGAGAGAAAAATCCCAGATTTATCTAGGCTCTTGGATTTATATGGGTGTGGATCTTACTGTGTCCCTTTTCCTTGTGAATTACAAGATCTATATATCGCCTTTTCTTTCTCTTGCCTTCTCTTAGATTCTCAGCAGCCTAGTTTCTGGTCCATCAAAATCATGTCCTTATTACCAGTTCTAAGTGTATAGTCTCTTTACTTATCCTTCTGGTGTTCATCATTGACTTTGTTTCTTCTTCTCCCTTGAAATTATACTTCAGGATCTAGAAAGTGAAAGTGAAAGTGAAGTCGTTCAGTTGTGTCTGACTCTTTGTGACCCCGTGAACTGTAGCCTACCAGGCTTCTCTGTCCATGGGATTCTCCAGGCAAGAATACTAGAGTGGGTTACCATTTCCTTCTCCAGGGGAATCTTCCCAACCCAGGGATTGAACCTGGGTCTCCCGCATTGGAGGCAGGACTCTGCAACACCATGAATCGCAGAACACCAGGCCTCCCTGTTCATCACCATCTCCCAGAGTTCACTCAGACTCACGTCCATCGAGTCGGTGATGCCATCTAGCCATCTCATCCTTGGCCGTTCCCCTCTCCTCCTGCCCCCAATCCCTCCCAGCATCAGAGTCTTTTCCAATAAGTCAGCTCTTCTCATGAGGTGGCCAAAGTACTGGAGTTTCAGCTTCAGCATCATTCCTTCCAAAGAACACCCAGGGTTGATCTCCTTCAGAATGGACTGGTTGGATCTCCCTGGAGTCCAAGGGACTCTCAAGAGTCTTCTCCAACACCACAGTTCAAAAGCATCAATTCTTCGGCACTCAGCCTTCTTCACAGTCCAACTCTCACATTCATACATGACTGCTGGAAAAACCATAGCCTTGACTAGATGGACCTTAGTCGGCAAAGTAATGTCTCTGCTTTTGAATATACTATCTAGGTTGATCATAACCTTTCTTCCAAGGAGTAAGTGTCTTCTAATTTCGTGGCTGCAGTCACCATCTGCAGTGATTTTGGAGCCCAGAAAAATAAAGTCTGACACTGTTACCACTGTTTCTCCATCTATTTCCCATGGAGTGATGGGACCGGATGCCACGATCTTCGCTTTCTTAATGTTGAGCTTTAAGCCACCTTTTTTGCTCTCTTCTTTCACTTTCATCAAGAGGCTTTTTAGCTCCACTTCACTTTCTGCCATAAGGGTGGTATCATCTGCATATCTGAGGTTATTTATATTTCTCCCAGCAATCTTGATTCCAGCTTGTGTTTGTTCCAGTCCAGCATTTCTCATGATGTACTCTGCATAGAAGTTAAATAAGCAGGGTGACAATATACAGCCTTGACGTACTCCTTTTCCTATTTGGAACCAGTCTGTTATTCCATGTCCAGTTCTAACTGTTGCTTCCTGACCTGCATAGAGGTATAGTTTATTCCCTCATTCTTCTGCTTTATTTTAGATGGATATTTTGACCATTGTCTAAAGTTTTTTGCTTTAACTTATTCCAAGCCACTAGCTTCCCTAGTGGCTCAGATGGTAAAGAATACACCTGGAGTGTGGGAGACCTGGATTCGATCCCTGGGTTGGGAAGATTCCCTGGAGGATATGGCAACCCATTCCAGTATTCTTGCCTGGAGAATCCCCATGGACAGAGGAGCCTGGAGAGCTATAGTCCATGGGGTCACAGACCCCAAGTCGGACACAACTGTGAGACTAAGCTCACAGTACATCCCAATTACTGCCATTTTCTGGGAGGTTGTTTTCTTAAGACTGCTACCAGTTGTTCTATGTTTCCCTCCTTTTTATGGGGTAATTTGTGTTGGGAGAAAGCATGTGATTGTAAAGGGTGTGTCTTAGGTATGACTAGTGAGTCTGGCACTCAGCCTTGTAAAGTTAGAAATCCAGTCTCATATCTGTATTCCAGTGCTCAGAAGCTGGCATGTTGAATCATGTAAACAGACTTCACAAAAGGCCAGTATATAAAGCAAGAATACAGCTTATTACTTTAAAATGAGTATATAACTATTCAAAAAATCAGGTATATTTCTGGGCCTGACTTGCCCCTCTCTCTGTATAGACAAACAATTTGGGATTAGTGATGGTATAATTAGAGCAAGGGATATTAGTTAAATGGGCTTGATGCTAACAGCAACCATCTTTGGAAGCTAATAGTGTCCAACTATATAACAGAAATACTCTATCCAGATCAGATCTATGTTTTTGCCTGCTTGGAAAGGTATTTTTCTCTCCTGGTAAGTGTTTGTATTATCATTGTGGATGTTTACCTCTGTGACAATCTTTTTCTGCTCTTATAACTGTCTTTTTTGAATGGCATTTTCTATGCTCAGTTATATTGATAATGTTGATTAGGTTATGGTCAATTCTTGCTGGCCAGATAAGTAAGTAAAGAAGTAAGTGTCAGTCCCTCAGTCATGTCCAACCCTTTGCCACCCCACAAACTGTAGCCCTCCAGGCTTCTCTGTCTATGGGATTCTCCAAGCAAGAATACTGGAGTGGATTGCCATTCCCCTCTCCAGAGGATCTTCCTGACCCAGGGATCAAACCCAGGTCTCCTGCACTGCAGGCAGATTCTTTACTGTTTGCTGGCCAAAGACTGTTTTTATATCTTCTGTATTTGCTTTCTTAATTTAATTATTGGAGGAAAGTCCCAACTACCCTTCTTTTCCTCTGTGTTCTTAGATAACTTTGATAACTATCCCTTTGATCACATACAAATTTGTATTTTTTAAATGTATGCCATGCTATATCAAGGTTATTATTTTGATTTTTGCTCTGAAAATAATATGGTGAAAGAATATATGTGCTTCCAATCTGTCTCATGTCTACTTCTAAGCACCTGGCAAATATCCTTTCCTATTATTATATTCTAACATTCTGGAGGCATAAGTATACTTTGCACATTGGGTAAAATAATGTACTTAAGGAAAACTATAGGTTAAAGCATCAATGTGAGCTGCAGTATTTGTACTAATTTATGAGATATAGCAGGCACTGTATTAGAAGTAGAGGTGAGCATGTCATCATATTTGTTTTGGCACTTGAAGTATCATGGAAGAGGTGGATTTTCAGCTATCCTGGAAGGAGGGCAGGGGCTTCTGAGAGGTCATATTTGAGGTTTGTAAAAGGCGAGTAGAATTTTCCTGTCTGACAGGAAGACTGCCCGTGTGTTTGGGGGAGTTGAGTTTGGCCGTAAGTGGGATGCACGACAGGAGATGAAGGTGATGGGAGAAGAGAGATCAACAGGTGATTCTAAAGGATCTTTTTAATGCTGATGAGGGATCTTGACCTCTTCCTATAGGCAAATGGAAGCAGCTGTAAGAATAGAGCTAGAAATTGACAGAGACAGAGCTGAAGACAAGGAGTTGGGAGAAATCATAGATCACTGAAGCTGATTCTAACCAGAGACAGACAGTTAGATACAGAAGTAAAGAGACTCAGGGAGGCCAAGAATCTTTCCCTTGGTGTGGTCATGGATTCTTGTTTTGGAATGAATTGAGTCACCAAAGGATATACAATAGATATAGGGACTATCTATGCAAAGCAGATATTCTAGAAATCTGCACAAGTGTCTTGTTGAAAGGTAAGCCTTCCAAGCAAGTGAGAACAACAAGGAGAGTTTCTCTCCACCTCTTGCTCCACAGCCCCTGGGTCGTGTTTGGACTACAGACTTGCAAACATAAGTCAAACAGTATAATGACTTTAGCTGTAAAAATTGTCATTCTAGTTATTAATCCATCATTAATCCATCTGATTAATCCATCAGACCTCTGACATTCATTTCTTTTTATTATTTCTAAACTTTGTCATTTATTTTTAATTTCTTGCCTGTGTTTCTTTAGTCACGTAATAAACTTTCTTTCCCATCAACTTTATTTCTTCTAACTCCTTTGCTTTTTTCTTTTGACATCACTTTGAGAAGGATCCTCACCCTTTATAGTTTTCACATGTCCATCTGTTGCTCTTTGCAGCAGATTCCTTTCCTGGTTTCAGAGCATTCTTTCAGTGTCTTTTTGTATATCTTTATATATGCTCTGTCCTTTCCCTTGCCTCCAGCCAAATAACCATCCTCTCCTTTTTCTTGCTCCATCTAGTAAATCCTTGTCTAACACTTTTCTCACTATTCCCTTTCTTAACTAATTTACTGGCCTCTGTAAATCTCTTTTTAAGTTTAAAGCTTACTTTGAAAGAAGTCCTTCGTTAATATATCTCATAGCACACCTTCATCAATCTTAGATACTACTTCTGAGAAAGGAACTGTCACATTTCGACATTTGTCCAGTTTGAGATGTTCTTAACTTAAAAGAAAGTGTTGTTCTGTCATATTCAAAAATCTTCCTCATGCTTTTCGATTTTTAAAATCTGTTAATCTATTGTGTGTGCATGCTCAGTCGCTCAGTTGTGTCCGACTCTTTGTGACCCCATGGACTATACCTGCCAGATTCTTCTGTCCTTGGAATTTCCAGCTAAGAATACTGGAGTGGGTTGCCATTTTCTGCTCTTCTATCTATCATGAACAGAATTCTAATTGAAAAGATTTGAAACCATTCAATTTCTAATTGAAAATATTTGTAGAACTTATAGGTCCTGATACTATACCATATGTACATATACATTTGTCATGTGGAGAGGATTCATAATTTTAGCTAATTCTTGTAGATCTCAAAGATGAAAATAAACATGCTTATTTAACAGTATAAGGATCAAGATCTTACCTTCAGCCTCTACAAGGAATAAGTTCAGTTAGATTTTTATATGAACTTAAAGTAATTGTGTATAATTGATATTGCTCCTTTTTTCCTTACCCTGTCTGATTAGTATTAATATTACTTTTTATTAACTTACTGATCATCTTCAAGAAGATTTTATGTTTATGGACTGTCTTCCCAGGAAATTAGCTATTTTATAATGATTGTGAATGTAGCTCTCTTTAAATTTGTTCTTTGAAAAAAGTTTTTTTCTTTTTTTTTTTTTTTATTTTTAAGAACAAAATCAGAAACAGGAAAACGGGAGCTTCTGGCAGCCTAGAAGCAAAGTGTGTAATTTTCTAGCCATTCAGCTGCCACCTGCCCTGCCACCAGAGATTCAGTCTAATTATACGCGTTGATCTGAGCCAGCCACCGAAAGAGACATGATGTATGTGAAAGGGGAGGTTCTTTGAAGAGTTAAAGCAATCTTTCTTTAAAAGCTGGTTCTGTTTTTGCCTTGATGCTTGCTTTAACTGCTTCTTCCTGCCCACGACGTAAACCCAGATTCCATCCAAGTAGGTGACGGAGCGGAAGCTGAAGGTACTCGCATTAATCAAGAGGAAGTTTAATTTTTCTAGCCTTCAGTTCCACCAAGTGACAGGGTGATTTTTACTTTTCTCTTCCAGAATCCTAATGTGCTGAATGATATTTAGAGTTCACACTCTCCTTAAAGTATCCTGATGTCAGTCTGACAAATGACCACGTCTTCTGTAAGATGCCAGCGTTGGGATCATGGGTGCTTCTGGCTTATTTTCTTTTTTCCAGCGAAGAGGAAGGTTTGGTAAGTTTTCACCTATCCCAGGTAGTATGGGTTCAGGATTCTGGCTGACCCTTTCAAATCAAGTAATGATTCTCCGTTTCTGAATAAGTGCCAGAGGCTCCGATGGCTCCCATATCTATCCTTATCTGACATAGATACGGATACTACAAGTTTATCTTGGTGGTGTTTCACTCAATATTTTAATTCACATAAATTGAATATTGGGAAAGTGATGTTATATGCATTTAGTGAAAAGTTAAAATGAAATTTGCCCAGTCATGTCTGACTCCTTGTGACCCCATGGACTATACAGTCCATGGAATTCTCCAGGCCGGAATACTGGAGTGGGTAGTCTTTTCCTTCTCCAGGGGATCTTCCCAACCCAGGGATCGAACCCAGGTCTCCCGCATTGCGGGCGGATTCTTTACCAGCTGAGCCACAAGGGAAACCCATATGCATGTAGCTTAAATGTGTATTTGTTAGGTAATCAGTTGTGACTTTTGAAACTCTATTTTATTCAGAATCTAAGTAAATTTAATTCATAGTAGTGCCTCTTAAGACACATAGAGTAAGCCTTTTTACCATTTTAGTAAAATCAAATGCAAACAATTTCATATCTTAGTTTAATGTCCAAGTTTTATTAACTTTGGAACAAGTGATAGTGTCATTGCTTTATAAAATAATGCTAATTTTGTCATCCTTTGGAATAAGTTTTAAAACTTCCTTGTTTTAATAAAATTTAATTTACTAATTATCTAATTTTCCTGGAACTTTAAGTTTAAAGCTCAAATTGTTCCTGTCTAGAGATTTAAGTCAAAGCTCTCCTTGCTCCTGCCTCTTTTCATTATGCTGACTTCAATAGATCTTCTGATTCTATAGAAATTAATCATTTCCTCTTGATTCAATAGAAATCAAAGTATTTCTCACCTCCTCACTATGCACTATTTTCCTAAATTACTCTATGTAAATATGACTTGCTATACATGTCTATGGGGTCACACAGAGTCGGATACGACCGATGCAACTTAGCAGCAGCAGCAGCAGCATACATTTTATAAGAATACTTTAATAGTAAAGTCACGGATGTGGTGGGCAGTGCTGGATGGTGTATTTGTTTTCTAATACTGTGTAACAAATTACTAGAAACTCAGTAGCTTTGTAACAATATCTATTTATTAGCTCAGAGGTCTGTAGGTTAGCATTCTCTCAAGGTAGCTGTGATCAGGGTCTCACAGGCTGAAATCAAGACATCAGCTGAGGGCTTCCCTGGTGTCTCATTGGATAAGAATCCACCAATGCAGGGAACACAGGTTTAATCCCTGGTCTGGGAAGATTCCACATGCCTTGGAGCAACTAAGCCCATGTGCTACAACTACTGAGCCTCTGTGCAGCAACTACTGATGCCTACATGCCCTAAAGTCCACAGGCCGCAACTACTGAGCCCCTGTATTGCAACTACTGAAGCCCGTGCATCTAGAGCCTGTGCTGGGCAATGAGAGAAGCCACTGCAATGAGAAACTGTGTCCCACAATGAAGAGTGGCCCCGGCTCGACTCTTGACAGAATTCAGTTCCTTGAGGTGATAGCCTGGGCTCCCCCTTTCCTCACCTGTCACTGGGGTTGTTCTAATCTCCTGAGGTTACCTCCTTCCTTGCCTGTGTCCTCCTCCATCATCCAGCCAAGACAATTGCCTTGAACGCTCCTTGACTTCTCAGTTTCTGACATCTAGACCTGGTATTTAAGGACTATGTGATTAGGTTAAAATCATCCAGATTATCTCCCTTTAAGTCAGGTGATTTGAGTCCTTAATCACATCTGCAAAAATCCCTTCATAGCAGTACTTACAGTAGA
This sequence comes from Capra hircus, assembly GCF_001704415.2. Lineage (NCBI taxonomy): Eukaryota > Metazoa > Chordata > Mammalia > Artiodactyla > Bovidae > Capra > Capra hircus. The sequence goes on along the minus strand of NC_030816.1, from coordinate 35,969,544 downwards.
GTTTGATTGTGTAACTGAGAGGTGTGTCCACACTGGAGGCTGAAAATTTGGGGACTGTCTTAGAATTCGGACTGCCATGGATGAATAACCTAATTTTCTTCTCTCCTACTATGTGCAGTATAGAAGCTGGATAGCCACGTACTGTTTTCCAGCCTCCCTTCCAGGTAGGATAACTGGTTGATCTGGCCAATGGAGCATTAAGAGGGAATTCCCTGAAAAGCAGGTGAGAAACCTTTGCTTTTCCGATAAACAGGTATTCCAGAACTTTTCCTTCCTGTATGGAATGCAGGTATGATGCTTGGGGCTGCAACTGGCCACTGATGACCATGAGGTGACACCCACGCGTGACAAGCCACCTGTGTACAAGCATGTACATGATGCTCTTGATGATCAATTGATGATGTTCTTATTTGGTAAAACAACATCACTAAGGTGATGGAGAAAAAATTTAAACAGTCCACGAGGGCCTTGTTGAGCTACTGTGTCGGGCTTAGATCTTTGTACTTCCAGACTTCTTAATTTTATGAGACAATTAATTGTGTTTACCAACAAAGCTACTATTATTTGTGCTCAAAACATCCCCAATGATAAAAGGCAAAAGGATATATTAATATTTATGAGTAGGTACTAAGTACCAGCTGTGGTATAAGATGTTTTTTACATTACTTCACTAATCTTCACAGCACTTCTGTTAGGAAGGAATTAGTATTACTCTTGTCCAGAGCTCTCCTGTCACAGAGATAGCAAGTGCTGGAGTACAATTTCAAGACAAATCTGTGGGGTTCCAAGTGCCCATATTTATTTCACTAAATCATGCTGCATCTCTTAAAGGTTTAGTCCTGTTCTTGAGAGCTTCTTAATCTTCTTCCTTCTTAGTGCTTCATCATGATAATTTTGGTATTTTGTATGTTTATAGATACAGAACAATAGTGTTGAAGTATTTAGAAACTCTATGCTGGGGGCTGAATTGTGTCTCTCTCAGAGTCACATAACTGAAGCCCTAACTGCCAATGTGATGGCATTTGGAGATGAGGTCTTTGGGAGATTATTAGGTTTTTAGATGAGGTTTTGAAAGTGGAGTCCTCATGATGGGATTAGTGTTCTTATAAAAAGAGACACCAGAGAGCAATCTCTCTCTGTCTTGCTTTCCCTCTCCCCCAGCTCCCCATCTCTGCCATGTGAGGACATCATAAGAAGGTGGCTGTCTGCAAGCCAGGATGCAAACTCTCACTTACACCCCACCTTGCTGGCATACTGATCTTGACTTCCAGCCTCCATAACAGTGAGAAATACTTTCTGTTGTTTAAATCTCCCAGTCTATGGTATTCTGTTATGACAGCTGAGCAGACTAAGACAGGTGATACTGGCCAGGTCCCACTCTTCTTGCATTAGCGTCACCAAAGCCCACCCTTAACTTTGGATGTAGTAGATGCTGACTATACTCTTCAGTCCTTGGAGATTTCCAGGCCTTTTTCTCTTTGCTCTATAGCCAGATGAATTTAAATCTCTCACTGCGTACAGAAGAAATTGCTGAAGACAAGAAAAAGTATTTAGATATCTATCTTTCCAGAAAATTTATGCCTGCTTGGAGACTGTTCTTTCAAGTTAGTCCTCTGGAGAGAACTCTACCCATTGTGAGCATTTTAAAAGGGTGTAACTCATTTCTGTAAACACCTGATCTCTGCCCCTTAGACCACTCTATTATTCATGTTTCTTCTAAAGGAAGATCTCTCGGGTCATGAAACTTCAATCTAAATCTTGAATTTATCATAGCTGTGCCATCCTTGCAATATATCCTCAGAAGACACCAAGCAATGTATATAAACATGATCACTAGCTAGAGCATTGAACTCCAACCCCTATCTTATCTTTTACTCCAGTGAAGCTGGTCTAAACCACAAGTGAGCCTCAAGAATGTTTTTACCTTCCTTCTGTAAAGGGACCAGACTAAAGGTAGAAAAAGGCTATCTCCTTCCACTAGATACATATATGGTTTTGCCTTTAGTTTCTACTCTAAAAACAGGAAGAGAAATTTGGGAAAGATCAAAAGAGGAACTTCACCTCCCATTGCTGGAAGTGCCCCCTATGCATCTCCTGCCTTAACACCACTCTTGTCCCATGTCTTCCTCATTAAAAGGTATTATTACTCCATCTTCCTCCTTAACGTCCTCAACTCTATCTTAAATGGGAGTGAATGGAGAGGGTTCCGCGGAGGCAGGTAGAAACAAGTCCCTCCCAAAGAGTGCTTCCATTCAAGTTCAGTGTGTAATCCCACTTAATAAAAGCTGTACTTCTTACAATCTGGCCTCGTGGTCTCCTTATAGCTGCATTATATTCATCTCTTCAAGGGGAAGAGTACAGATATAGAAGTGAGGAGTAAAGAAAAATTTGAGTTCCCACTTCTGAAGTAATTTGCAATATCTTTCACCACATACTCTTTATTCCAGTAAAACTTTGCCTGTGTTGTGCTTCATCACTCAGTCATGTCTGACACTTTGCGACCCCATGGACTGTAACCCGCCAGGCTCCTCTGTCCCTGGTAATTCTCAAGGCAAGAATACTGGATTGAGTTACCATGCCCTCCCCAAGCAGATCTTCCCAACCCAGGGATTGAACTTAGATCTCCCGCATTGCAGGCAGATTCTTTACCATCTGAGCCCCCAGGGAAGCCCAGGAATACTGGAGTGGGTAGCCTATCCCTTCTCCAACGGATCTTCCAGATCCAGGAATTGAACTGGTGTCTCCTGCATTGCAGGTGGATTATTTACCAGTTGAGCTACCAGGGAAGCCCTAAAACCTTGCTTAGTATCCCATTTATATAACTCTAATAAGTTCAGAGATTCTCTTGTTGAATAAAGGAGTAGGTGGCACCCTAGATATTGGAGCACTGTTAGAAATAACTGACTTAGAGGTTCGAAAATGTGACCAATATCTCCTGGTCCAGGCCCATACTCCTAACATGCAGATAGGAAATAAGTCGTGGGGATGGAGAGAAGACTGGATCTGAGCTTTGGTAGGTCTGTAGCTGTGTTTTGCCTTACTCATTTTGATAGAATTGGTATGTACCATGGCAGAGACTAAGTCCTATAGAGGTGTGAAATATTTTTCCTCTGCATAAAATATTTTCATTCAGTAAGTAGCTTTTTGGTATCCAGACAGCACTCCTGGCCTGCTTCAGTCAATGGTGGAGAAAAAACGAGACATTATATACTCCATTTAAGCTCCAGCTCCTCCTTCATTTGTATCCTTACACATACCATAAGGAGAACCAAACCAAAGGCATTCTTTAAGAATGAGAATGTCAGGAAGTCTGATTGTGAGTTTCTTAGGGTCACATAGCTTTCTTGCTTGGTGCCCAGGCAGAGGGTGGAGAGACCAGTGTTACCTGCTTTCCACTTCCAGGTTTCTTTTACAACCTCTGAGGATCTGTTGATTTCCTTGCTACCAGCTCTGTTTCTGCACATGAGTAATTGGGGGCAGAGGCTGACCCTGCTGTTGTATAGAAGTAATTGACAACAGTAAATTTAGCCCTTTGTATTGCTCAGGTATAGAGAGTTCTTTATTTCACACTACCTCGTAAATTATCCACCTACAGCTGGGTCCTGAAATTGTCTTTCTCAACTTCAGTTAAAGTTCATGGAGTTTGATGTGTGGATTTAGTATGGGATTAATTCCAGAGCCATGACCTTAGACCCTCTTACACATGGGTATTTCGTGTATGGCATTTCCTATTAAGATAGAATCTGATTAGAACATAGATGTTTCTCCAGAGGTATTGATTGCAGAAGCAGTTCTCAAATACTTGTCTCAATTACCCCTAAACCCTCTCCTTACAAAACCCTATTGATGTGGACTGTTTTTGTTTTTCCTTTGATGATTATTTAACTTTGATTTTCACATTATTTTATATTTAATCAGTCATATGTGAAAACATAAGTGAAAGAAACCATGTGAAAGTATAAAAAGTTAAAGGACAGGCCCACATTTACAGTTATGAATTATAAGAAAAAACACATAGAGAGGAGTTAGTATTTACTTGAATTTCTATCATGTTGATTGCCCAATTGCTAAACCAGCTCACTAACATTGAGCTGAGTCTCAATTGTATTGCCTAATAAATAATATATTTTTGTTGTATAAATTAAGATATGATAGCCATACAAAGAACACTGCTTGGAAAGTAAACCCTTAAAGCAAAACCCTATCCCATGGTACCCTGTTTTAAGGCCAGGGTTGATAATTCCTAGGAACTTAGCCTAGTTTTGACCAATCTCAGTTCAGTTTTCCAATGCTGCTCTTTTTGTTGTCCAACTAAGTCATGTCTGACTCTTTGCAGCCTCATGGACTACAGCACACCAGGCTTCCCTGTCTTTCGCTATCTCCCAGAGTTTGCTCAGATTCATTTCCATTGAGTCAGTGATGCTATCTAACCATCTCAGCCTCTGCCACCCTCTTATCATTTTGCCTTTCATCTTTCGCAGCATCAAGGCCTTTTCCAATGAGTCGTCTTTTTGCGTCAGGTGGTCAAAATATTGGCACTTCAACCTTAACATCAGTCCTTCCAATGAATATTTAGGGTTGATTTCCTTTAGAATTGACTGGTTGGATCTCCTTGCAGTCCAAGAAATTCTCAAAAGTCTTCTCTAGCACCACAATTCAAAGACATCAATTCTTTGGCACTTGACCTTCCTTATGATTCAACTCTTACATCTATATATGACCAGAAAACTGGAAAACCATAGCTTTGACTATATGGACCTTTGCCAGCAAAGTAATGTCTTTGCTTTTTAATATGCTGTTGAGGTTTGTCATAATTATTCTTCCAAGGTACAAGCATCTTTTAATTGCATGGTACAGTCACCATCCACAGTGATTTCAGAGCCCAGGAAAATAAAATCTGTCATTGCTTCCACTTTTTCCTCATCTATATACCATGAGGTGATGGGACTAGATGCCATGATCTTCATTTTTTGAATGTTGCATTTTAAGCCAGCTTTTTCACGCTTATTCACCTTCATCAAGTTCTTCACTTTCTGCCGTTAAAGTGGTATCATCAGCATATCTGCGACTGCTTACCACTAAGTATAATCCCTATCTCTGCTTAGATAATTGGTGTGCCAGTTTTTTCTTTGCTCATCATTCTGTTGTTTTTGTGGGTACACTGAAAAGAAGAAGCTGTTAGTCCCAAATCTTTAATCACAAACGTGCTTATCTCCTATAGAATTTAGGTATTTAAATGTCTGTGCATATGCCAGGTATTGGAATGAAAATAGAACGTTAGAATCTTGGAAGTTACCTGGGAAATTCTTTCTAATTGAACTGCTCTAACTCTGATGGAAATCTTAAGAGTCCTTAAAATGGAAGGTAAATTCACTAGTTGGAGAAGGCAATTGGAATTTCAAAATTGTGTGGACAATCTAATTTTATGCCCTAAAGAGATTATAGATTTCCTTAGAATGTCCTATGAAATTCAGTAGTCAGTGGCAGAGAGCAGAAGATATGAGTAATGGGCAAGGAAAGAATGATTGCCAAGACATAACCAAAATAAACAGTAAAGGAAATGTCCATGTTGCAAGGATTTAGTGACCTGTAAGGAGAGACTTGTGGAACCCTCATGGGTCAGCAAGGTCATGACAACCCAGGTTGGAAGTAGAGAGTTCAAATAAGATTTATTTTATATTTCATGTCCTCTGTGACATGAGGGAAAGAAGGAATGATAAGGAAGCAAAAAAAAAACAAAAAAAAAACAAAAAAAAAAAACCTGTGAGACAATTACATAAATACTTTGGTGGAATAATTGCTAGAAAACCAAAGGGGATGCATGTATGTAGCAATGTGATGTAGCATTGGTCTTCCACTTTAAATAATACATCTATGGACCCTATCTCTATCTCTGTGCCCTTTACTTTCCAAAAGTTCTTCAACAAGTAGCTTAGCCATTGTAACAATCAGTTTCTTTACCTGTAAAATAAACATGTTACCTATCTCATGGGGTTATTTGCAAATTAAATGTTAATGCATATAAAGTGCTTGACACAGTATCTGGCCTCTGTCAATGTTCTATATATATGAATTGATATTTATTAATAGTTATTATTCTGATTCTAATTATTTTAATTTGGTCCCACATCAAGCTTTGGGATCCATCCTGTAACAAGGGCTGGCAGTTGTCTGATATGGAAACCTCTATCAATAGTTTCAAGTTCAGCATCAGTCTAACTACAGGTTCTGCTTGATTTATTTTGTTCATTCATGCATTTATTTATTCAACAGATGTTTATTGACTCTCTGTCCTTGAGGAATTCTATTCTAGTATAGAATACTATGATAAACAAAAATAATATATCAACAGAGAAGATAATTTGGGTGAATGATAAGTACTATGAAGAAAAATCAGGAGAAGGAATGAAAGGTCGGTGGGGTGGGGAAGACTGCTCTATAGAGAGTGTGTTCAGGGAAGGCCTTTCTCAGCAGATGAGGTTTGAACAGAGACTGAATGAGGAGATGAAGACATCACAGGAAGATATTTTAGGAAAAAATTCCAAGTGGAGGAAATGGTAGAAATAAAAGCAAAGAGATGAGAAGGTGTTTGGTACATTTGAGTTTTAGAGATTTAGAATCAATATGGAAGCATCTAGACCGCAGGGAACAAGGATGCTTCTGGGATGAGAAGGGGCTGGTGAGGCTGGGAGGGCAGATGGCTAAGGCCCTGAAACCTGTGATGAGGTGTTAGGATGGTTTATACCCAGCTGCCTAATTAAGTTGCTCTTGATCACCTCAAAAGCAATTCAAACTCTGCATCATCTTTAAATAAGCCTTTAACAATATTTTTGGAGGGTAAAAACTGAAATACCATTGTGGTTTTAATATATGGCCTTCATTAGTTTAGTGCTTTCAATAACCAACTATACAAGAAGGTTGCAAATTTAGGAGCATTAAAAGTGTTTCAGTATCCCTGTTGATCTCTCCTAAGGGACCCTATGCCTTAGCCTCCTTCCTCTAAACCATCAACACCTTTCTCCTGGGCCACAGGAGCTGTCTGCCGTGGTCTCTGTTGGTTCCTTAGGTACACAGAAGATCAGCATTCAAGCTACAGGCATAGGCCTGAGTTAACTCCTAATGCCAGAAGGATTTCTGTTATTAACAAGATACTTGAATTCAGTTTCAGACTTTTCTCTGACCTCCCCAAAGTGAGTTTAACCTACATATTCTGGTCCAAGGATCCAAATCCAAAAATATCATCCTGAAGAAATACTTACGTGCTCTAGTAAAGATATATAATGATGGGAAAAAAAGCATTATTCTGTAGACCATAAGAGCCCAAATGTGAACCTAAAATGGAATCATCATTGTATTCACTTTGTACCCGGAGGCTTTGTGACCCATCCTTTCAGAGTCCTATTCACTGCGATGCAGGATCCACTCTCACATCTTCCTAAGGTCCAGTAATACCTTCTCATCAAAATTTATGAACCCAACTTCAAGTTACTCTGGTTGTGCCTCCAGGATTAGCTGCTACTGCTAAGTCACTTCCGTCGTGTCTGACTCTGTATGACCCCATAGACTTACCCCTAAATCTGAGAAGCTGGTCTCTAAAGCAGAGACATCATTCCTTCTCATTCAACACAGATTTACTTGGTCAGTACCATGTGCTATGTACTGGGGGCTTCCCAAGTGGTACTAGTGGTAAAGAACCTGCCTGCCAATGCAGGAGATATAAGAACCATGAGTTTGATCCCTGGGTCAGGAAGATCCCCTGGAGGAGGGCATGGCAACCCATTCCAGTATTCATACCCGGAGAATCTCATGGACATGAGATCCTGGCGGGCTATATATAGTCCATGGGGTTGCAAAGAGTCAGACATGACTAAAGCGACTTAGCACAAGTTCAGTTCAGTTCAGTTCAGTTCAGTTCCGTCGCTCAGTTGTGTCCGACTCTTTGCGACCCCATGAATTGCAGCATGCCAGGCCTCCCTGTCCATCACCATCTCCCGGTACACAGATGTGCCAGAAGCTCAGGTTATAGCACTTAACAATATAGTCCCAGGGTTAGTCATCTCTGTGGTAAAGTAAGTGGGGGAAATTCCAAAGACCAGGCAAGTTCAGAGTGCTTAGTGCACAGAGCAGCATGTTAACGTAGATGGTGTATCTATTCTGGGACCTGGGTGAGGAGAAGAATTTAGGTACATGTGAAGTATTGTATTGGGAGGGAACTGAGCTTGAGGGAAGGTTGTATAATTCTGTAGTGATGACAACATATCTCTCTGTATATTATTTAAGGAATTACAGATTGTTCATACATAAAAGAGTATGCATTCTTTCCCTAGAACATACAAAATTTCTACCATATAGCATGATTTTTTGTAACAAAGAGTGATTTCTTCACAATATATTTCAGCTGGACCCCTGGTGTCAAATTGGGTAAACGTTAAAATATCTTGGCAGCTTGATTCTAATATCTAGTGGTAAAACTTCTGGAGGGAGACTGATATTGCTGAATTTCTATCAATGTATTCTTACCACCGCATAATCATTGCACCACATGTTCTTCCATTTCATAGCCTATCGAACTAGCTCCCAAAGATAAAACACTGAAACAGTTACAGAGGTTGTAAAATCAGAAAACTTGGGTACTCTTTCCCACCATACTGCTCGAGAATATTTTTTTTTTCTTTTAGAAGGGTTGAGAATCTATGATTGTTTGGGGTTGTATTGATTAGGGTGAGAAGAGTGGCTGAAGCATTGAGTCTGTAGAAGAAGGAAGATGAGTAAATTTCTCTTATTGGGCTTCTTCCCAGAAAGAGTCATCTGGCAAGTTGGCAAATACAAAATCCAACAGCCATGTGCCAGATGTGCATGGCTGCTGTTGAGCCATCTGCAGCTTGCTTTTGTACCATATGCCACTTTTACATTTGGTTGATTGGGCTATGAAAAGCAAAATTCACAATACAATTGTTTTTACATCATTCTTGTAGATGTAATCAGGAAGAAAAAAAAAAAGAACTAATATCCAGCAAGGTTAGGGAATGAGCATAGCATAGTTGGTACAGAGAAAAATACTGCCAGGATTGTTTCAGGGTCTTAACTCAAAAGCCAGAAGCAACCTTTGACTACTTTTTGAGAAAACAAATGACAAAGAGGTTCTGTGATTCTGACTCTTTGGTGGCTTGTTAACTTGAGTTATCTGCCAGGCCATTTTTTCTTTCCTATTTCCTTCCTCTTAATATGTTCCATCCATTTTACTTTTCCACTTGTCTATGGATAGCAACACTACTATACCAAATAAAAACCTAGCCAATTGTTTCCTCTTTATTGAAGATGGGCTGTAGTTGAGGTTTTATATTTCTGAGTAGTTGGCCCACTTGGCACAGTAGTACAACACAGGAAAAAAAAGATTGCCTTGCAATTTGAATTCCATAGGTAATATAATAATGTCATGGACAGTGTAAAAGCAAGGAAAATTGATTATGATATACTTACATTTCATAACTAGAAAATAACTTCTTGTTTTCTTCCCAGGCTTTTCCAAGACCATCAGCCATTTGTGACCATTTATTAATATGTTTGCTTTTTGCCAGCTTGGAATCTAGATGTGACTGAACTCTATTCAACACTTTTCTGAATCAAAGCCTAGCGTCTTAATCAAGCTAACAAATGACTACACGTCTTAACAGAAATGGTCATGACACTCCGCTATTTCCAGCAGCTGACATTCTAATTTTCGATATAGCATATATATATATACTGTGATGGTATATAAGCCAACAGCACACCTAAAATTAAGGTAGCTTATTCTTTTTAAAAATTTTGTGAATATTCTGTTGTTGTGTTAATGTATGAGTGAAATAAGTAAACCTCAGAGGCCTTAAAGATACATGAACAGTTAGTTGACATACAGGAAAGAAATTCAGAGGAAGTAGCATGGAAGCTATATTAAATCTACATTGTTTAATTAGAGCTAATTTAATATTTTGGGCTTCCCTGGTGGCTCAGATGGTAAAGAACCCACCTGCAATATGGGGAATCTGGGTTCGATCCCTGGGTTGGGCGGATCCCATGGAGGACGGCGTGGTAACCCACTCCAGTATTTTTGGGTCTATTTTAAGGATTTTCTTCTGTAAGTATTTTAATAAATGTTCTTGGTGATCAAAATGACTACAGTGTGTAACGTTTGGTGTATTCATATCAGTCTAAATTGCCACTGATGTTAAATCCCATTTAAAATTTTAAAATGATCATGAAGAGACCCTTTTAGATGTTTGGCATTTAAAGTTTGGGTTGAGAGGCATTCTGTGGTATCCTGATGGACTGGTTGTGTTGGAAAATTTGCAGGCTTTTATAGACCATGATCTTAACATAGAATGGTGATGGGGATTCTCTGTGAGTGACTCAGTTCAGATTCCTCATCTGAAAAAAAATAGCATGATGGAGCAATTTATTTGAGGTCCAATTCAGCTCTTTAGAGTGTATGGTTATCACTTGCCGTATTTGGTTTCCCATCCCATGGCTATCTTCACAAACACAGAAAATTGAGAACAGATTATATGCAAAGGTCAGCAGCATCCATGGAGAATTGAGAGGAATATGAGGAAACATTACTGAGGCTTGAATATATTCCAGGAAGTGGGTAGGATGCTCTTCACGTATTATTTCTATAATCCCCTCAGCATACATATTAGAGTTTGTTATTAACTTAAACCACATGAAATTGCCGTCTTTATAGATAAAAAGCTGTGGAATATCAGCAGTGCCATATGGGCCATCCTAAATGTTATTCTGTCTATTTTACAGATCAAAACACTGAGGCCTCAAGAAGATAAGTAACTTGTCCAGCTACACAGCTACTAAGTGACCACTGGAATTTAAACCAGTCCACATTTTAAAATACTATATTAAACACTGCTTCTAAAAGCTGGTTAAATATAGTTTATTATCAGCTATTTCCATTTGCGTGTAAATAATACCCTAAAACTTTTTCAAATTGTAGTTTTAATGGATTAAATATACCCCACCATGTACTTTTTCTTGCTGGAAAGCCCCTTTCTTTTTCTATTCTAAAATGCTATATATTAACTTTTAACAAGGAAGTGTAGAAATACAGATACTGTAGCTCAAATGCCCACAATTAACATATTAATAAGGTAAAATTAACTTTGTATATAAGGTTGTAAAATAAGTGCCAATCCTTTCAATTTATTTCCTTTAGTCTTAAGCTTAAATTTCACTGATGGTCCTTTATTAGAGATTTTGTGTGTGTGTGTGTGTGTGTATGTGTATGTGTGTGTGTGTGTGTGTGTATGTGTATGTGAGGTATCATTGTGCTTTAGGAAAAAATGCATTTCTTTCCTTATGTTTCTTGTATTTAACATTTGGTAAGAACCCTTAAGATCCACCCTCTTAACAAATCCTTAAGGGCACGATACAGTGTTCTTAACCATGGCTTTGTATGGCACATCTCTAGATTCTAAGTGAAACTCTATATCCATTGAATTGCAACTGTCTAGTTTCTTACACATGTTTTTTGTTGTTGTTGTTTTTTCATATTTGATTTGACTTATCTATGATTAACACACGTTGGATGCAGTTCCACTGGGTGGGCAAAGCAGGCAGACTCTATGTGTCTAAAAATATGCCTCCTTGGGCTATGTTTAAAGCTATTGCATGTGTCAGAATTTGAGTTTGGCAGGCTTCGGCATTTAACAGTCCTAGCCTGCCGTGGAGAAGTCAACAACAGAGAAGCCAATGTACACGGGTCATCTTTGGCCCGTTTATATAACAGTGGTTACCCAGGTATGTAGCTGAAGGGAAGGAGGCAGAGCGCAGCAGCCACTACCTGTGGCTGAAATACTACCTGTTCTTCAGCAATCACTGTGCTGTCAGAGGACAAAGGAAAAGGGCCACCTCTCAGAAGTCAGGAGCGGCCCCGTTAGTCAGAGTTGCTTCTCTATTCTCTGTGATCCTGTGGGATGAGGCCTAGGTCCTTACGTATTCAGCCCCAAGTATGTGCCATGCACAGTGCTGGGTGAGTTACATAACCAGAAGTATTCTTCACATTCAGGTGCTCACAAATATTTTTGAATAAATAAATAATCCCTAATATTCACAACAATATTAGAAGGTGGATATTGTTATGTATACATTAGGGTCCCACTTCCTAAGCCCATTGATTTGAGTGGGCATTTGAGATACAGCAGCTGTATTTCTGTGTCTCAAATGCCTACTAGTTGCATTCTAGGCTTCCCTGGTGGCTCAGTGGTAAAAAATCCACCTGCCAATGTAGGAGACATAGGTTCAGTCCCTGGGTTGGGAAGATTCCCTGGAGAAGGAAATGGCAACCCTCTCCAGTATTCTTGCCTGGGAAATCCCATGGACAGAGGAACCTGGTGGGCTGCACTCCATGGGATCACAAAGAGTCGGACAGGACTTAGCAACTAAACCACAACAGCTGTATTCCTAGTTCTTTGTCAAAAGGTAATATATAACAAATTAGAATAGAAAAAGGAGGGGCTTTCTAGTTAGAGAAATTGTCTGGTGGAATACATTTATCCCATTTAAAAGAGCTTTTGAAAAGACTTTAGAGTATTGTTTATATGCAGGTAGAAATAGGTAATAACACACTACGTTTATCTAGTTTATAGAAGCAGCATTGTATATAGTATTTAAGAGTGTGAACTGGGTTTGGATCCAGGCTGGATAATTTCGCTGCCTCTCTGTTGTTGACAGGTGAGCACTGACACAGGAACACATAGTGGGAAGATGATGTCTCTTTCAGCTGATGACGAAAAAGAGGACCAAGCCCTCCTGCACCTTGCTCCAAACAGTGTTAGGTCTCTGTTTTCATGTCTTCTCATATTCAGGCAGGCAACACTGTGTTGGGGAAATGTCCTTCATTTTGGAGTCAGACCCGAATTTGAGCCCTGATTTGTCAGATGGTACACATAACTTCTTGTGTCTTCAGTATCACAACCTGTAAAATGGGACCAATAATACATATCTCACAGTGCAGTTTTGAGAATAAAAATTTAAAATATCACTAGAGCATCTAGCAGATGATTTGGCTTGTAGTAAAACGCTCAACAAATGTTAGTTTCCATCCCTGCTTTCTGAGCCTGCATTTTCTACATCAGGGCTTGATGTGGCAATTTTGCCAGTATAGAAATGTTCAGAGTGGGGATTGTTGAAGAAAGTGGTTTGCTTCTCCCTAGCCCCTTTTCTTTTCCCAGGCATAGTTCTAGAAATGGGTTTAATGCTAACATTTCCTCAGAAGGCATGGTGATGGTGGTTTTAGTTGCTAAGTCATGTCTGACTCTTGCAACCCTGTGGACTGTAGCCTACCAGGCTCCTTTGTCCATGGGATTCTCCAGGCAAGAATACTGGAGTGGGTTGCCATTTCATAATATCCAGCAATAAATGAACTGGGAGGCTAGGTTATTCTTATTACTAAAGAACACAATAGAACCTGGGAAAAAAATGGACTGGAAGTAGAGAGATCAATGCACATGCAAAGACCTAGAAAATCCCAGTTTTCCTTCATGTGACATAAGCAGCTTGTTTTGGGGGTGAGAGAGAAGCTTGGCATAAGATAAGGTACTTTCTCCCAGTAAAAATATGCTGTCTTTGAGATGATGTCAGCAGGTAGAACTCCTGGCTCTGGAAGAATGCACACCAGACATCTTTATCACCTGTTAGGAAGTACTTATAGTATGATTCATATTAATATTTATTTATTCACTTGGAGAAATGTTTTGCTCTTTGTTTTTATATTTCTGGATACTACATATATTTTTTTTTCTCTTTGAAAATTCTAATGACCATCTGCGGCACTAGGAACTAGAGAAGTTATTATGACAGCTATATTTCAGATTCACTTAAGATTACTGCTAAAGTGCATGCATTAGCTTTTAAAAATGTGGGGCAGATTCTAAACACCTATGCAGTAGCTTTTAAAACAAAATATGTCCCTCTTAAATGCTGGAAATTTCTCAAAAAAGACAAGAACATAAAATCTGTTTGGCATGTTTCTTTGAGAATATTTTTCAGGGTGTAAAATTTTAACTTCACTTAATTAACTTTGGTTGAAACAGAACCATGCTTTTTCTTCCAGTAGTTGGCTTCCTTCGTGCTCTGTAGCCACTAACAAACACGAACAACCAACTCATTCTTCTGGAAGCTCTCTTCTCCCCTGATCTGGGTTCTCTATCCTAGTGTGACTCTTTTTCTAATCCTCTGACCTGTTTTCTTTATTCATTTTTCCTTCTCCAAAAGTGTGTCTTTAATCCTATTCTTTTCTTTTCGCATCCTCTGTTCTTTACTGAGCTCACATCTTCACACGACTTCACTGATCGCCTCTAAGTACTGATTTTCAAATATCACTGTCAAATATCAGCCATTTTCCAGTTCTAGCCCACATATCCAATTCTTTGACAATACCCCAGAAGTTCCAGTAGCACCATAATGAAATCATTTCCATTTTTTGATACTGGCATTAAGAATTAAAACCCAAAATCTCAGCTCCATATTTGATTCCTTCTTTTTCCACTCTACTTTCAGTTATTCAGTTATCATATTCTGTCAAAACTTTTAATCTCTTCCTCTTCATTATAGTCATTATAGTATATTTAATCAATTCTAACATCCATATTTGTTCAAATGTTAACATCTCTGAAAGTAAAATGCGGCATACAATTGATAGTATTAGGATTGTGTTAATTAGCTGTGCTTTCTGTTAATTCACAATAGCACATAAAATAATGACACATCTTACAACTGACTTGATGTCCTACTTTTTATAAACTATTTACCACTCTCTTGAATTTTGATAACTATTTTCTCAAACTCCAATTATTCTTTTCAGCACCAGAATATTCTTCTTAAAGTATAATTCTGATCAGTCACTCTCTTGTCAAGAACTTTTTTATCCCCATTAGAAATCATACAAATTCTGTGTCTTGTCATTCAAGGCCCTCTTGATGTCTTGTCTTCACATCTCTCCAATAGTCTTGCCATTTCATGCTGTAATGTCTTGTCTCTGTTCCTTCACTAAAGGCAGTGCCCTGCTTCAGATGTTGCATTTTTTCTTCCATCTGTTGATGACCTACCTTGACTAAAGTAAGTTTAAATGTCACTAACACCAAGAAACCTTGATTTGCCCAAACAGTCTCTCTCACATGATACTACTATTCCTATATAATAAAGGAGGAAGTTAAGAAATTAATTGGAGAGTTGTCACTCAAAGGTCAGGGACACTGACAAAGATAGGATTTGAGCTTAGATCTTTTTGTTGTTGAATATTTACTTATTTGGCTGAATTGGGTCTTCACTGCAGCATGTGGGATCTTCATTGTGTCATGTGGGATCTTTCATTGCAGCTCACGGACTCTCTAGTGTGGCACCTGAACTCTCTAATTGTGGCATGCAGGCTCCAGAGTGAACGGGCTTCTGTAGCTATGGTACACAAGCTTAGTTGCTCCTCATCATGTGGGATCTTAGTTCCCCAACTAGGGACTGAACCCATGTCCCCTGCACTGCAAAATGGATTCTTTACCACTGGATCACCAGGGACGTCCTTGAACCTAGATCTTTCCTACTTGAAATAATACACACTCTTTGTTTACATGTGATGCATAAGGAATGTGCTGAGAAAAACAAGGAAAAGAAGTCCAAGCCTCTGTTTCTTGTGTTATAGAAGTTGAAGCCTAGTAATAACTTTATTTAACTTTAATATCTACTTATAATGACATAACCTGAGATATTCTATTTTCAACCGAGTAATTTATCAATTACTATGGGGAGAACTTCCCTGGTGGGTCAGATGGTAAAAAATCTGCTTGCAATGCAGGAGACCCAGGTTTGATCCCTGGGTCAGGAAGATCCCCTGGAAAAGGGAATGGCTACCCACTCCAGTATTCTTGCCTGGAAAATCCCATGGACAGAGGAGCCTGGAGGGCTATAGTCCGTAGGGTCCCAAAGATTCAGACAGGACTGAGCAACTAACACTTTCTTTCATGAGGAGAACTTAGAGCCATAACATTCAGTGTCTTTTTATATATCTGGACACAGAACCATAGTAATTGATGTAGCAGAGAACTACATTCAACAATGTTGCCAGCCATAGTCTTTGCTAACCAAAAAGTAAATAAATAAAATTGAAGGATACACTAAAAAGATAATATGACAAAACAATAAAAAGGTGAAATTAAACGGAAAAATAGATGCACATGCATACATATACCAAAGATAAAATGTACAGCACACTTTTTCCACAGGAATAAATTGGCTCCTTTGAATTGAAAAGCTCAATTTCTTTCCTGTATTTCTGTATTAGTCAGTCTTCTCTAGAGAAATAGCACCAACAGGATATGTAGAGATATGGATCTAAAGAAATTGACAATGAAAGACTAGCTCTTACCATTATGGGGGTTGAGAAGTTCCACCATCTACCCTCTGCAGGTTGGAGGTTTTAGAAAGCCAGTGTTCATATGTGTGTGGATTTATCTCTGGGCTTTCTATTTTGTTCCATTGATCTATATGTCTGTCTTTGTGCCAGTACCATACTGTCTTGATGACTGTGGCTTTGTAGTAGAGCCTGAAGTCAGGCAAGTTGATTCCTCCAGTGCCATTCTTCTTTCTCAAGATTGCTTTGGCTATTCGAGGTTTTTTGTGTTTCCTTACAAATCTTGAAATTATTTGTTCTAGTTCTGTGAAAAATGTGGCTGGTAGCTTGACAGGGATTGCATTGAATTTGTAAATTGCTTTGGGTAGTATACTCATTTTCACTATATTGATTCTTCCAATCCATGAACATGGTATATTTCTCCATCTATTAGTGTCCTCTTTGATTTCTTTCATCAGTGTTTTATAGTTTTCTATATATAGGTCTTTAGTTTCTTTAGGTAGATATATTCCTAAGTATTTTATTCTTCTCGTTGCAATGGTGAATGGAATTGTTTCCTTAATTTCTTTTTCTACTTTCTCATTATTCGTGTATAGGAATGCAAGGGATTTCTGTGTGTTGATTTTATATCCTGCAACTTTACTATATTCATTGATAAGCTCTAGTAATTTTCTGGTGGAGTCTTTAGGGTTTTCCATGTAGAGGATCATGTCATCTGCAAACAGTGAGAGTTTTACTTCTTCTTTTCCAATTTGGCTTCCTTTTATTTCTTTTTCTGCTCTGATTGCTGTGGCCAAAACTTCCAGAACTATGTTGAATAGTAGCGGTGAAAGTGGACACCCTTGTCTTGTTCCTGACTTTAGGGGAAATGCTTTCAATTTTTCACCATTGAGGATAATGTTTGCTGTGGGTTTGTCATAGATAGCTTTTATTATGTTGAGGTATGTTCCTTCTATTCCTGCTTTCTGGAGAGTTTTTATCATAAATGGATGTTGAATTTTGTCAAAGGCCTTCTCTGCATCTATTGAGATAATCATATGGTTTTTATTTTTCAATTTGTTAATGTGGTGAATTACATTGATTGATTTGCGGATATTGAAGAATCCTTGCATCCCTGGGATAAAGCCCACTTGGTCATGGTGTATGATCTTTTTAATGTGTTGTACAAAGGAGGCAAGAATATACAATGGAGTAAAGACAATCTCTTTAACAAGTGGTGCTGGGAAAACTGGTCAACCACGTGTAAAAGAATGAAACTAGATCACTTTCTAACACCGCACACAAAAATAAACTCAAAATGGATTAAAGATCTAAATGTAAGATCAGAAACTATAAAACTCCTAGAGGAGAACATAGGCAAAACAATCTCAGACATAAATCACAGCAGGATCCTCTATGATCCACCTCCCAGAATTCTGGAAATAAAAGCAAAAATAAACAAATGGGATCTAATTAAAATTAAAAGCTTCTGCACAACAAAGGAAAATATAAGCAAGGTGAAAAGACAGCCTTCGGAATGGGAGAAAATAATAGCAAATGAAGCAACTGACAAACAACTAATCTCAAAAATATACAAGCAACTTATGCAGCTCAATTCCAGAAAAATAAACGACCCAATCAAAAAATGGGCCAAAGAACTAAATAGACATTTCTCCAAAGAAGACATACGGATGGCTAACAAACACATGAAAAGATGCTCAACATCACTCATTATTAGAGAAATGCAAATCAAAACCACAATGAGGTACCACTTCACACCAGTCAGAATGGCTGCGATCCAAAAATCTGCAAGCAATAAATGCTGGAGAGGGTGTGGAGAAAAGGGAACCCTCCTACACTGTTGGTGGGAATGCAAACTAGTACAGCCACTATGGAGAACAGTGTGGAGATTCCTTAAAAAATTGCAAATAGAACTACCTTATGACCCAGCAATCCCACTGCTGGGCATACACACTGAGGAAACCAGAATTGAAAGAGACACATGTACCCCAATGTTCATCGCAGCACTGTTTATAATAGCCAGGACATGGAAACAACCTAGATGTCCATCAGCAGATGAATGGATAAGAAAGCTGTGGTACATATACACAATGGAGTATTACTCAGCCATTAAAAAGAATTCATTTGAATCAGTTCTGATGAGATGGATGAAACTGGAGCCAATTATACAGAGTGAAGTAAGCCAGAAAGAAAAACACCAATACAGTATACTAACACATATATATGGAATTTAGGAAGATGGCAATGACGACCCTGTATGCAAGACAGGAAAAAAGACACAGATGTGTATAACGGACTTTTGGACTCAGAGGGAGAGGGAGAGGGTGAGATGATTTCGGAGAATGGCATTCTAACATGTATACTATCATGTAAGAATTGAATTGCCAGCCTATGTCTGACGCAGGGTGCAGCATGCTTGGGGCTGGTGCATGGGGATGACCCAGAGATGTTGTGGGGAGGGAGGTGGGAGGGGGGTTCATGTTTGGGAAGGCATGTAAGAATTAAAGATTTTAAAATTTAAAAAATTTAAAAAAAATTAAAAAAATAAAAGAATTAAAAAAGAAAAAAAAAAAAATAGAAAGCCAGTGTTGTCATTTCAGGGCAAATTCAAAGCAACTTCAAGGCCCTAAGAACCAGGGCCACCAATGTCTGAGGTGGAAAAAGAAGGGTATTCCAGCTCAATTGCAAGCAAATCCACTGTCCTGTGTCCTTTTGTTCTAGTCAGGCCCTCAGCAGATTGAATAATGCCCACCCACACTGGTGCGGCTCATTTCTTTACTCAGTCTGCAGATTCAAATGCTAACCTCTTCTGGAAACACTCCTAACATAAATTATGTTTTGCCAGCTGTCTGGACATCACTTAGCCTAGTCAAGCTGATCACACAAAATTAACCATCTCAGTCTCCATACAGAAAGCAGACAGTCTTTTGAGACCCCTGTTGTATGATGCCTCAGAACAACTTCCTCTGTCTTATGCTAAAAGCTTGGAGATCGTTTGTCCAACTCTGCAATTATGTGTGGGGAGAGGAAGTCAGTGAGCTTAATCCAGGATCAGTTGGAGTACTCTGCACTCAGCCTTCCAAATCTGAAGTCCAGAATCTATTTTCTCTTAGAATCTGCTCTTTAAAATCTCTCACTGCCAACCAAGCACCTCATATAAAATCCATCACTCACATGCAGACTCACCACCAGTATAAAAAAAAAAAATCAGCTTTTGCTTTTCAAAATAGCAATTTAATTGATGTATAATTTTTGTGAAAAAAGATCCATTATAAGTGTAGCATTCCATGAATTTTGACAAATATAGCAATCACCACAATCAAGATATAGAAAATTTCCATCATCTTAAAAGTTTTCCTTATGCGCCTATCCTGTCTGTCCTCACCTTCTTCTCTGGCCCCTAGCAACCACTATAATTTCTGCCACTATATACTAAATTTCTTGTGTTGAGACTTTCATATAAATGGAATCATATAGTATTCTTTTATATCTGGCCTTTCTGCTGAGCATCCTGTCTTTGGAAATTCAATTATGTTGTTGCATGTATCAGTAACTAGTTTCTTTTTCTTGCTGAATCCATTGTATGGTTCTATGTGCTTACCCATTTACTTATTGATGGACATTTAGTTTATTCCCATATTGTGGCTATTACAAATAAAGTTGTGTGAATATTCTTGAAAAGATTATTTATGAACATATGTTTAATTTCTCTTGAATAAGTACCTAGAGATGGAATTTTTGTGTTTTATGGCATGTTTAGTTTTATGAGAAACTGCCCCAGCATTTCTAAAGTGGCCGTATCATTTTGCATTCCAAGTAACAATATATGAGTTCCTCTTCAAAACTTGGTAGCATAAGTCTTTTTAATTTTGGCCATCCTGGTGAGTTTGTGTTGAATTTCATTATAGCTTTATTTTTCATCTCAGAATGATGTTGAGCATCCTTATTGTGCTTTTTGGCCCTTTATTTACCTTCTACTAGGTTGCTTGCCTATCAAGTTATATAGGAAACACTTATTTTCCTTATTCACCACTGGGAATACTTGTGATATGTGTGGATTTCCCCCCAATGCTGACCAGTTCTGTGACAACAGCTGAGTTTTCTAACAATTCAACTCAATTCTGACACTAATCAGAGTTAATGAATATCTCTCATTTTAAGGGCTCAATCTCACAAGATTGCTCCCTACTTCAGATACCAACCAGAATCAGTGGGTCCCAGGTTACCTGCAACTTCTGTCTGACTTGGCTACAAATCAGAGGTTCCCATGATCCTCTTCTTAGTGTTAGTAATTTGCTAGAGTGGCTCATAAAACCCAGGTAAACAGTTTACTTACTATCGCTGATTTGTTACAAAGGATACAAACGGATAGCCAGATGAAGAGATATATAGGTGGAGATCTGGATGGGTCTTAAATGTAGGCGCTTCAGTCTCTTTGTAGTTGTGGTGTGCTATCTTCCTGGTACATGGGTATGTTCACCCACTCTGCACTTTTGGAATTTTTAATGGTGACTTCATCATATGGACATGATCAATTATTAACTAATTTTCCAACCCCTCTCGCTTCTCCAAAATGGGGTTCAGAGCTGAAAGTTCCAAGCTTCTAATCATGGCTTGGTTCTTTCTAAAGCCCCCATTCAGGAGCTCACCAAGAATCACCTCATTGGAACAAAAGTTGACCTGATAACCTAGAAATTTCAAATAATTTAGAAGCTCAATGTCAGAAACTGGGATCAAAGATCAAATATTAGCAGAAACAGGGGGCAAAGACCAATATATATGTATTATATATATATATATATGCACACACATGCAGGGAAATATATTTATTATTTCACAAATTGTAAGAGTTATTAACATATGAGTACAAATCTTTAGTCATATATACAATATATATTTAATAATGTCACAACTTTTGCAACCCCATGAATCGCAGCACACCAGGCCTCCCTGTCCATTACCAACTCCCGGAGTTCACTCAAACTTATGTGCATTGAGTCAATGATGCCATCCAGCCACTCATCCTCTGTTGTCCCCTTCTCCTCCTGCTTTGATTGTGTGGATCACAATAAACTGTGGAAAATTCTGAAAAAGATGGGAATACCAGACCACCTGACCTGCCTCTTGAGAAATCTGTATGCAGGTCAGGAAGCAACAGTTAGAACTGGACATGGAACAACAGACTGGTTCCAAATAGGAAAAGGAGTACGTCCAGGCTGTATATTGTCACCCTGCTTATTTAACTTCTATGCAGAGTACATCATGAGAAACGCTGGGCTGGAAGAAACGCAAGCTGGAATCAAGATTTCTGGGAGAAATATCAATAACCTCAGATATACAGATGACACCATCCTTATAGCAGAAAGTGAAGAGGAACTAAAAAGCCTCTTGATGAAAGTGAAAGAGGAGAGTGAAAAAGTTGGCTTAAAGCTCAACATTCAGAAAACTAATATCATGGCATCCAGTCCCATCACTTTATGGCAAATAGATGGGGAAACAGTGTCAGACTTTATTTTTGGGGGCTCCAAAATCACTGCAGATGGTGAGTGCAGCCATGAAATTAAAAGACACTTACTCTTTGGAAGGAAAGTTCTGACCAAACTAGATAGCATATTCAAAAGCAGAGATGTTACCTTGCCAACAAAGGTCCGTCTAGTCAAGGCTATGGTTTTTCCATTAGCCATGTATGGATGTGAGAGTTGGACTATAAAGAAAGCTGAGTGCTGAAGAATTGATGCTTTTGAACTGTGGTGTTGGAGAAGACTCTTGAGAGTCCCTTGGACTGCAAGGAGATCCAACCAGTCCATCCTTAAGGAGATAAGTTCTGGGTGTTCATTGGAAGGACTGATGCTGAAGCTGAAACTCCAATACTTTGGTCACCTCATGCGAAGAGTTGACTCATTGGAAACACCCTGATGCTGGGAGAGATTGGGGGCAGGAAGAGAAGGGGATGACAGAGGATGAGATGGAGGTAGTATGTCTTCCTGATTCATAAATTTGGCATATATTTATGTTAGTTTAGATCCTTAGGTTTTGTCAAAATGTTTTACAGTTTATAGTGTACAGATATGACATGTATTAGTATTTTATTAAAATTTCCCTAATTATTTCATGTTTAAATATAATGAAAATAATAAACATTAAAAGTTAAATTTCTAGTTTTTCATTATCAACAAATACAAATGCAGTGAATTTTTTTTTTTTTTTTTGGTATAGTCCCCTTGTATCCCGTGAACTTGCTATTTTGCCTGTGAATTATAACACTGGTAATTTTTGGTAGCTCCTTAAGGACTTTCAAGGGGGTTCCCTGGTGGCTCAGAGGTTAAAGCATCTGCCTGCAATGCAGGAGACCTGGGTTCGATCCCTGGGTCAGGAAGATTCCCTGGAGAAGGAAATGGCAACCCACTCCAGTTCCTTGCCTGGAGAATCCCATGGATGGAGGGGCCTGGTGGGCTACAGTCCATGGGGTCGCAAAGAGTGGGACACGACTGAACGACTTCTCTAAGGACTTTCAATATGCACAACCATTATTATGTTGTTTTAGAGTACGAATGGTTTTTACATATTTTTACCTCTTTCCATCTCTTCTGTTCCTTTTTTCCCCTCCTTTTTTGCATTATTGCACTGTCTATAGCCTCTTTTGCAATGTGGAATAAAAGTGGTGTGAGCAAGCATTTCCTTCTTATTTCAAATCTTAGGGAAATTCTTTAATCTTTAATCATTGATGATGTTAGCTAAAGGTATTTTATGGACAACATTTATTAGATGAAAAACTCATTTATATTGCTAACTTATAAATGGATGTCAAATTTTGTTAAATGCTTTTTAAAAAATTTCTTGAGATAATTGTGTGCTTTTCCTCCTTTGTTAATATGTTGAATTACATTGACTGATTTTCAAATCTTGAACTAACCTTGAGTCCCTGGGGAAAAACATAGTTGGTCATGGTATAGTAAGCTTTTCAGAGATTGTTGGATGTGGCTTGATAATATTTTGCTGAGGGTTTTTGTGTCTATATTCATGAGAGATTCTTGTAATATTTGTCTCTTATCTTGGTATCAAGGCAGTGCTAGCCTGTAATAATAATGTAAATTGGAAAGTGTTTCCATATTTTCTATTTCCTGAAAGAGTTTGTACAGTTTTTGTATTATTTCTTCCTTTGATGATTGATTAAATTCATATTGAAAACATTTGGGCCTGGGATTTTCTTTATTGTAGCTATTAATTAAAACACTTTAATAGGTATATGGCTACTCAGAATTTCTGTTTCTTCTTAAATCACTTTAGATAATTTTTGTCTTTTAAGTAGTTTATCTGCTTGATTAAGTTGGCAAATCTATTGGAATAAATATAGTCCTCTAATATTTGCTTATTATTCTTTTATTGCTTCTATACTCTGTAGTGATGGCACCTCTTCCATATCTAGCAGAGGTAACCTTGTTCTCTCTGTTTCTTTCTTTCTCTCTTTCTCTTTAGATATCTCAATATATCTCATATGTTCATAGTCCATCAACTTTATTTTAAAAAAAAGACAGCTTTTGATCTTCATGATTTTCTCTTATATTCACTCTCTTTATTTTGCTGAATACAAAACTCAAAATATAAAAAAACAATATGATACAAACAGGATTTCTTTGGTAGCAAACAACTGAAATTTATTTCTCAGAAAATTATCAATTCAATAGGTGGAAAGTAATTAGTTTTGAAAGGATTAATAATAATTTATGTCTGCTGCTAAGTCATGTCAGTCCTGTCCGACTCTGTGCGACCCCATAGAGGGCAGCCCACCAGGCTCCTCCCTCCCTGGGATTCTCCAGGCAAGAACACTGGAGTGGGTTGCCGTTTCCTTCTCCAGTGCATGAAAGTGGAAAGTGAAAGGGAATTCGCTGTCGTGTCCGACTCCTAGCAACCCCGTGAACTGCAGCTTACCAGGCTCCTCCATCCATGGGATTTTCCAGGCAAGAGTACTGGAGTGGGGTGCCATTGCCTTCTCCGAATTTATGTCTACTTAAGTATAAATAAATAAATATCAAATTCCAAAGAAACAGAACATGTATCCTCTTTTAAAGTCTTCTAATATATTAAAAATATTATGCTCATCAAAAGCTACATTTTTAAAAGTAGAATAAAGACATTTTTTATTCAATGAAAGAATAAATAGTAAAACTAGAAAAGAAAAATCCCGTCATCTGAAAATTTAAGATTCACTTAGAAAAGCTTCATGATTAAAGGAATTCCCAATAAAAATATCAGAATCTAGAAAATTATAATAATTATTTCACAATCTAGTAGAACCATTTGTATTCAGCCTAAACAGTATTCAGAGAAAATACATATACTTAAGAATCCATATAAATAAAAGAGTAAAGATAAAAATAAGCATCAAACTCAAGAAGTTATAAAAACATGAAAAAATTGGTTAAATGAAAACAGAAGAAAGGATTTGACAAAGAAAAAAGACACACAAGACTTGAAATCAGAAAGCAAAAAATTCCATAGCTGAGCAACAAACCCAAGAGCTATTTTAATAAAAGCAACAATATCAGTAGCATGAGTAAGGCAATAATATATTAGCTTATCCAAACAGCACATGAGAATAGAGAAATAGCCAGGACTTTGGTGGAAATTAGAGTCATAAGTAAAGTGAAGTTGCTCAATTGTGTCCGACTCTTTGCGACCCCATGGACTGTAGCCTACCAGACTCCTCCCTCCATGGGATTCTCCAGGCAAGAGTACTGGAGTGGGTTGCCATTTTCCTTCTCCAGGGGATCTTCCCAACACAGGGATCAAACCCAGGTCTCCCGCATTCCAGGCAGATGCTTTAACCTCTAAGCCACCAGAGAAGCCATAAGAGACTACAATTAATCAGAGACTGTATTTGAAAATATAAGTGGAGGAAATGCAAATATAATTTATAAGTTATTGAAAATGAATTTAGAAAGATAAAAATTCTAAACAAACCAACTGCCATAGTAGAAAGAAAGCTATTAAAGAACATCATGACAAAATGTACCAGGGCAAGATATAACAGAGGTAAATTCTATCAGATCATTAAATAAAGATAATTTAAAATGTTACAGACTCCTCCTCAGCCTAGAAGGAAGGATTATAATGGAAGGTTCAGTCACAAAGCAAGTTTACTCTTGTCTGCTACTGTCCTTTGAAATTTGCTTAGTGAGCCTGTTTTTTCTTTTTAAAATCTCTGTCCATGGAGTAGTCCCATGACTTTCCTGGTCACAATGAAATAATAAAATATTGAATAACTTAGAGACTAGAATATCCATGCTTTTGTAAAATGGATATTTTTTACTTTTCCATGCTTAAGTAAAATGGGTTTTCTTGTATCCCTTTTTCCTCAAGGAAGAGCTTACTGTGAATAGAAACTTGTAAGCAATGAGGAGGAGGCCAATGTCTTTCTACTATAGATAGCTGCAGGCCACTAAATTTTTGCAAGTTCTTCTGAGTGTTCCATCTTACCACACATTTAGGGAGTTGCTGTCTCTCACTTATGGTCTTGACCAACATTTCTGTTGTTATATTGTGATATAAGAATGATTCAATAAAATTCACTAGATGAATAGTTCCAGTGAAAGAAAGCATATAATTATTTATAAAGATAATAAAAATGTGTTTGATAAAAATCAATATTTATTTAATTTTTAAAAATATAGTAAGATTGGGTAGATGGTTTCTTAACTTTATAAAATAAATTTATCTCAACTTCCAAACCAGTGAAATAATTAATATGTCTATTAGTGTAATGGTGACCCCTCTCACCATTATTATCTAACTTAGTCTGAAGGTTTCAAGCTTAATGATAGGTAAGAGAAAGAAATGAGAGATATAAAACTGAAAAGCAAGAGGTAAAATAATTCCTTTTCTTAATAAATGATGTATTGTTATCATACCAGAAAAATCCAAAGAATCAAAATAGTTTTCAAGAAGCAAGAAAACCAGCAATATTGCTGAGGATTGTTTTTGCAGAAAAATAATAACCAAAAGTAATAGTATTTTTTTGTAGTTACACAAAAACCAATTTGAAAATATAATTGAGAAAAAGATTTAATTACAGAAAAATATAATATTTAATAAACTTTTAAGAAATATACAAGACATAGAAAAAGAAAGCTCTCATGTGTTAAGATAAGATACCAAATTATAAATGAGAAAAGAAAAGGCATTTTGGTTCTTGTGTGGAAAGACATAAAATCATGAGAGTATTATTTTCTCTAACTTAATATGGGAAACATTTAATTTTAATAAAATACTAACAATTATCTTTTTATAATGCAAAATATGATTCTGAACTTTAGTCAAAGAAGAGAATAACAGTGAACTGGCTATGTTACAGATATTGAAATAGCATAAACACTATAGAATTTAAAACAGTTGGCAAGGCAAATAGACCAGTATGACTAAATAAAGTCTAGAAAAAGGTACAACTTATTAATAAATGATTTTAGCATATAATCAAAATCATACTGTTTTCTGATGGGGAACAGAATACTAATTATTCAGCAGATTAGGCTGGAGCAGCTAAATGACCAGCTAAAAAAATTTCAAAGATTTAAATATAAAAAGTCAAAGCAGAAATACACTAGAAGAACCATGAAAGATTTTTTAAAAATCCTTGAAGAGAGTCTGTTACAGATAATATAAAACACTTAAACTAAAAAAGAAAGCATATATAACTTTATATAAAATAAAGGAAATATGAGGAGATTAAATGGATTAAAATAAATACAATAAAGGGTGGAATTTATGAGTACATATAGTTTTCCTGAAAAATAAATTTTAGAAAAAGACCATTAACCCAGTAAATGTGAGACAAGACCAGGAAGAAATAGTATAAAGAAGAAGACATGAGAATTACTCTTAAATATATAAAAGGTCCTAAATTTACTCTAAGGAGAAAATGTTCATATGTAGGATTGGCAGAGATTTTTTTTTTTTAAATGGATATACTCTAGATGAGGGTGCAGGGAAACAAGGACTTATTGTTAAAAATGTAAATAGGGACAATTCTGTGGAAAGCAATTTGTACTGTCTATCCAAATGAAAAAAATACATAATATGCTTTCACCACTGATATTGCTTCTTGAAATTCATCCTCAGGCTATACTCACACAGGGAAAAATAATCTATGTCTAAGGATATTTTCTTCAGTGATACTGCTTCAAGAGGGTGGATATGAGCTAATTTTCTAATAAGAAGACACTACTTATTTTAATTACTGTATATCCAGGTAGCCGTCAAAGAGGATGAAACAGTTTTATATGTATTGAAATAGAATGAACTCTGGGATAAATTATTATCATATAATCATGCAATGTTATTATTATGACATGTTAGCAGCCTGTTGAACAATGCACATAATGCCACATTATCCACAGTGAATGGAAGATTACTCTTCTCTGTATATCCTTTGTACATTTTTAATTTTGTGGCATTTGAATATTTGATGCTCACAATGACTACTTGAAATCCATTATATAATACCCAGTTTACAGATAAGGCAATCGAGGCTCAGAGAGGCTAACTAATGTGCCCAGTATCATAGGATCAGTGACTCATTTACCACCTGGAAACCAGGTCTGTCTAACTTCAAAGTCAATGATAACCAAGGTTTGGCCAAATTCAACTGAGCATCACATTTAACTAAGTTTAAATAGATGTTAACCATTTCTCCACCTCATTGAGCCAAATAGCACAACTTCTTCCCTTTAAGTACCAACTTTGATATAAATTAGCTAACTTTATCGCTATAGTTTGTGATTTTATGTACATGAAATCTTGTTCTCCTGAAAGATCCAATTAAGATTACATAAAGGTTTACAACAGTCCTGTTGTGTAAATGGTTCAACATTCCAACAACAAACTAGATAAACATTTTGCCAATCACTAATTAAAACACTGGCTCTAAGCACAATAACCTGGAGTCAGTTTGCATCCACATTTCTATTAAAGGCTAATGAATGCACAGCTAAACTAATTTAGTCAAATTGTTTCTTCATTGTGTTCAAAGTTAAAACTAACAATTCAGCTTTAGCCCTGAGTCTTTTAAATTATTTTTTCCTCCCCTATTGAGTAAAAGTCTAATTAAAAGCTTTTAGTCTTTCACATTGTGCAGGCTGCTAAGTGATATTGTTTAGTCTGCAGGGATTCAATTATTACTTGGCTTTAAAATATACATCTCCACAAGGATTTTTTTTTTAAGCTACATTGCCTGGAAGGTTTTGTGGTCTAAAATTTAATTTGATAACAAGATTATTGAATTGTGAAACAAAAGAAAAATTATCTTTGGTGTAAGATTTTACTTGGTGCACAGTTTTAACTCAGTCCTAAGATTTACTGACAGTTTGCTATTAAAGTTCAAATTAAGTGGAATGGAGATGTAAAAAGTCTCCAAAATGATATGTAGTAGGTATGAGTTTAACTCTGCAAATTCACAAACAGAACTAGTTATAATTTGCAAGGCCTGGTACAAAATCAAAATGTTGGGTCCCTTGTCCATAAACCAGGAACTTCAGTATGGCAACAACAAAGCTTTAAACCAGGCACAAGGCCTTTTTGACCATGGATCTCTAATGCGTGCCTATGAAGCCACCCTTGGTCTCAAGTGCAGAGTGTAGAAATCTCACATTATGTTATTATTGCTTTTAAGATGAAAATGATTCCCCCAATCCCGTTCTACTAGATGATGGAGAAGCCCAATTCTTCTAGCTCCCCAGTTTAAAGGTTGGAGGTCTCATAGATTCTGAAGGCTCCTGGTCTGTAATCTTCAGTGGTTGTCACTGCAATGTTTCTGGTCCAAGGCCCCCTCTTCTGTTCCTGTTGCCAAAGACACCTGACTTGCCTGGGGACTTGGCGCCTAGCATTCAACCTTTCTAGCTACACCAAATTTATGATCCAGATCAATAGATTTTGAGAGTGAACAGGGGCCCTACTGACCTAACTGGCTGATAAGGTGGCCTCTCTTGGCCAACTGGACTGGGTAGTCACCTCCCTATAGCCCTTTACTCCTGAAGTCCAGTTGCATCTCCAGGCACTGGATGGGACTAAGGTGGGACTTCTACACTTAGCAGAACCTGCACACTTCCAGCTTCTCCATGAGTTTGCGGACACTCTCCCCTCTGCCACCTGATGTGTAAAACTAGGGCTATTGTCTTAGTTGCTCAGTCTTATCCAACTCTTTGTGACCCCACGGACTGTAGCTCTTAAGGCTCCTCTATCTATAGGATTCTCCAGGCAAGAATACTGGAGTGGGTTGCTGTTCCCTTTTCCAGGGTATCTTCCCAACCCGGGAATTGAACCTGGGTCTCCCACGTTGCATGCAGATTCTTTACTGTCTGAGACACCAGGGAAGCCCTTAGCATATAGAAGACAGTCAATTCAAATTCATCTGAAATGCCTATTATTTTCTTCCATTCCCCTTTCTTTACTCAAATATAGTAGTCAGAGATCGTTCTCACTTGAGTCTTTCTAGCTATTTAACTTCCCAGTGAGACATTTAGGCTATAGGTAGCCAAAAATTTTAAGTACTGTACAACCAACCAAAAAAACAAAACCCCAAGTATTATTGAAGAATGATTTTTTTTTCTAAAATAACAAATGTATAAATGTAAAGAAACAAACTAAAAATGTGAAAATATTTTTGTAGAAAATGTTTCTTGAAAACATAACCATTTCCCTGTTTTCTAAAAACATGTGTATTGTGTATAGTAGATTTGTCCTTTGGCTGTATAGGGTCATTGTATGAATTAGAATAGAGCTGTTTAAAGCATATGCTCTGGAGTTCAATCACTTAGATAGGAATCCAAGCTTAGTCATAAGACAGTTTACTTAAATTCTCTGTGTCTCAGTTTTGCCATCTGTAAAATATAGATACTAACAGTTCCCATGTCATAGTACTATGGTGAGCATTACATCCTAATGTAAAAATATAAAGTACTTTGGACAGCACCCTCCAGGGGATCTTTCCAACCCAGGGATCAAACTGAGGTCTCCCACATTTCAGTGGATTCCTTACCATCTGAGCCACCATGGAAGCCCAAGAATACTGGAGTGGGTAGCCTATCACTTCTGCAGGGGATCTTCCTGACCCAGGAATCAAATCGTGGTCTCCTGCATTGCAGGCGGATTCTTTTCCAGCCGAGCTACCAGGGAAGCCCAGTCAATCAATAGGAATACCTAGAATTAATGCATTATACTTGATAGAATAACTCAGAGGCATTTATGCCTCCTTTAAATGATCCCATTTTGTAGTTATAAGTTTGCTTTAAAGTGAAAATATGTGTCTGTATTTCAAATATTATACATCACTTACTACTATTCTTAAAAATTGTATACATCATGCTAAGTCACTTCAGGCGTGTCCGACTCTATGCGACCCCATAGACAGCAGCCCACCAGGCTCCCCTGTCCCCGGGATTCTCCAGGCAACACTGGAGTGGGTTGCCATTTCCTTCTCCAATGTGTGAAAGTGAAAAGTGAAAGTATACATCATAACAGCATGCTGTTCCTTTACTGAATGTCTTTACTAGTTGTTTTCTCATCATGTGCCCAATTTTCTTAGAGATGCCTAAAATGAGGAGACCAGTCCTGGGTGTTCATTGGAAGGACTGATGCTGAAGCTGAAACTCCAATACTTTGGCCGCCTCATGTGAAGAGTTGACTCATTGGAAAAGACTCTGATGCTGGGAGGGATTGGAGGCAGGAGGAGAAGGGGACGACAAAGGATGAGATGGCTGGATGGCATCACCAACTCAATGCACATGAGTTTGAGTGAACTCCGGGAGTTGGTGATGGACAGGGAGGCCTGGCATGCTGCGATTCATGGGGTCGCAGAGTTGGACACGACTGAGCGACTGAACTGAACTGAAAGTGAAAATAGGTTTGGAGTAAAACTGAGGGGCAATCGTAATAGTAGAATATATTACTGATTTGAGTTGATTAAAATGTTTTGTTTCTTGCTTCTCTCTAGATGCTTGATCATACTCTCAATAATTGAGATAGCTAATTAATGGGCCACTAGTTAAGTGAGCATTGTAATATCTCACAAGTTTGTTGTGAAGATGAAATAATACATTGTATATGGAAATTTTTTATAGATACAATAGTGATACATACATTCATGGTTTTATTATTGCTGATTCACATGCTAATATTGTTAAATGTAGAACTCTTTCAATGCAAAACCCTACAAAAATTTAAATGGTATTTTTTCCACAGAAATAGAAAATAATTCTAAATTCTGTAGAGAATCACAAAGGCCCATCATAGCCAAAGCAGACTTAAGAAGAGCAAAGCTGAAGGCATCACACTTAATTTCAAACCATATTACAAGGATGTAGTAATCAAAATAGTATTGCATTGGCACAAAAATAGACATGTAGATCAACTGAACAGAACAGAGAGCCCAGAAATAAACCCATCAGTAGATGCTCAATTAATTTTGACAAAGGAAGAATATGCAATGAGAAAACGATAGTCTCTTCTAAAACTAATATTGGGAAAAGTGGACAACACATGCAAAAGAATGAAACTGGACCCCTGTCTTACACCATGCACAGATTAATTCCAAATAAATTAAAGACTCAAACATAAGACGTGAAACCATGAAACGTCTAAAAGAAAACATTGGAAGAAAGCAACTTGATGCCTATCAAATATTTTCTGCATTTGACACAAATAGCGAAGGCAACAAGCAAAAATAACTTCAATTGCTTCCCTTTATACGTTCCGTTTCCCTATTCAGTGTCCTTGATATGGGCTTTCTTTTTCTTATCCAGTCTCTTCAGTTTTTTCCATAACTCCAAATCATGTGAATAAAGCCAGAAATGTTTAAGTTGTAATATACATACAGTTTACATCTTATTCAAGCACAGGTTCCATTAGCATAATGGACCTTTGAAGACCTTGTAATCCTCTTATACTCATACAATTGGAGAAAACTCACTTCCCCAGCCTGAGAGAAGCCCCTCTCCTTTGAAGCTGGCAGGACCTCAGACAACAACTTACACAGCCTTGATTTCAACATAACCTCATGTTTCTCATTTAAAGCCTATAATGATAGTAATTAGGTAAAAATTGACTTTATTGGGTTTCCCACTCATTGACAATGCCACCTTAACCAACTTTTCAAAGAAAAAGAGAAACAGAGAATCCTGCAATTTCCTCTTATGGTAATTTTTACAGAACCTTAGCTTCCGTTACAATGAGATGCGACATTCAGATGGAAACCTTGAGGGAGCAGTTACTGGCCAAAATGAATTCCCCTTGTTACCCCCACTAAATTGTCAACTTGCTACCATAAGACTGTCTCAATAACAGTTAAATTAACAGTGTAATTGAATGAGATGTCAGTACAGAAGAACAAACTGGTGAAACTTTCTATTTAAACTCAATTTTCAAGTTTCCTAAGTTCTCAAGTCTTCAGAGAGCTATCACTTTGCTGGAGGAAAAAAGATCATATTCATGATTGTCTAGTTAGGTTTCATTTGTATCACTTTAGTCCCTTAAAAAAGAATTTTGTCTTAAACAGTCACTTGCTGTTTTCACAGAAAACAGCCTAGCTTTCTCTGGATTTTTCATAATTGCCTTTTGAAAGTGCGTCCATCCCCCACAGGAAGTCATGTCACTATTTGAGATTCTGAAATGCTTTAAGTCCATAGTAATGATGTCAAAGCGAAGGACTTCATGAATACAATAATATTTTTTTTTTCCAGAGAAGCACTCCTCAACTATCTTCTTTGTCTCATCCCCTGCCCCTGTCTCTCTTTTACTGGTTTGAAATCTGGAAGGATCTATAAAAGTTGTATGTGTTCACCAAGGGGCCAATGAAACTAATACAGTTGTTTAAAGTTCTGGTCCAAGCCAGAGGCAGAGCTGAGACTAGAACTTAGGCCTCTATCACTCTTTTTGTTAACCAAGTCCAAACTTGCTGTATGACAGGTCAATAAATAGAGAGATGAGGTATTGCAGAAATAAAAAGCAACTTTATTCAGAAAGCCAGCAGACTGAAGAGATGATGAGCTAGTGTCCCAAAGAACCACCTTGCCTGGGTTAGATTTCAAGCTTCCCTTGTATTAACAGGAGGAGAGGTATGGCTGGTTATTGCAAACCTCTTGCTGCAATAGTCCTTCATTCTTGTAGCTGTCTATGTAGGTCTGATCATAATGGTCCTATAAATCTCCAACAGGACAAATGCTATTTTCTGTTCCGTAACTTTTTATATGGATGGAAAAGTGTTATCCCTTCAAAGGTCAGAGCCTTGAGAATGAATTGTCATGTATATAGGTAACATTCTTTTACAGAGCATTTGCATTTTTACAGAGTGCAAAGCCAACATGACTAAGCACAGGCAATAGAGCACAAAAGTTAGAGCTAAGGAATAGATCCAATATGGAGTCAGGTTTATTCTTCTCTGTTACGTTTTTATTAAGCCAACTATAAAATAACTGTGGATTTTTTTTTTTCTTTCTCACTGTGAGAAAGATGCTTTTGTTCTTTTCTACTTGAATCTATCAAGACTGATAATTTCTTATTTCACTTACATTTATATTGTCATATACGCTTCACGTTTATCAAGACTTTTTGGATCTTCCATTTCATAATATCTGTTGAATAAATACATAAATTTGGTGAATGAATCCAAAGAGAAATTAGAATGCAACGAATGATGTAGGACTGACAATTTAATAGGCCTATCAAATCATAGGAAATGTTGATAATCCAAAATTACAAAGATTTATACCTAAATTTTCTGAGTTTCTTCAAGCTCTATATTTAGCTATCTGATCTATTTTGAGTTTTTTCCTGAGACAGTTGATTTTTAATATTTTCTTTAAAAAATATAAAGGAAAGTAACTCTTTAGGTCAATAAAGCTCTGGAAAATGAGGTTATTTTAAGTTAACTTTTGTATATAGTATGGACTATATAATATGGTGTGGGATCCAAAGTCACTTTGTAACATGTTTGATATCCAGTTAAACCACCACCATTTGTTGAAAAGACTATTATTTCCCTTTTGAATGGTAGTGACAGTTGTCAAAAATCAATTGACTATAACAGCAAAAGATCAGAAACAGAAATTAAGGAAACAACCCCATTTATCATCATATCAAGAAGTATATAGTACCTAGGAATAAACCTATATAAGGAGACAAAAAACCTATAGTCCAAAAACTATAAGACACTGATGAAAGAAACTGAAGGTAACACCCACAGCTGAAAAGATATGCGATGTTCTTGGACTGGAAGAACCGACATTGTTAAAATGACTCCTACCCAAGCAATCTATAGAATCAGTGCAATTCCTAATAAATTACCAATGGCATTTTTCATAGAACTATAGCAACTTTTTGTTTTTTTATTTGTATGGAAACACAGAAGACCATGACTAGCCAAAGCAATCTTGAGAAAAAAAAAAAAAAAAAAAGCTGGAGAATTCTTGCTTTCAGAATATACTACCAAGTTGTAGCAATCAAAATAGTATGGTACTAGTACAAAAACAAACATATAGATCAACAGAACAGGACAGAAAGCTCAGATATAAGCCTACACAGCTTTGGCCAATTAATCTTCAACAAAGGAGGCAAAAATATACAATAGAAAAACACAGCCTGTTCTGGGAAAACTGGACAACCACATATAAAAGAATGAGATGAGAAAATTCTCTAATACCATATGTAAAACGAATACAAACTGCATTAAAGCTGATAGATTTTTAATGACTTATTGAATGGTTAGTTTTACTCTTTCATTTAGATTCATTTTAGTAAGTTGTTTTTTTCAGAAAACTTTGTCTTCAGTTTCAGATTTATTAGCAGGAAGTCACTAATAGTATTCTTTTATATTTATTTTTTTACTTTCTGTAGTTACAACTCTTTTATCATTGTTAACATTGTTTTTCTTAATAAATCTTATAAATTTGTCAACTTCCTTAGACTTTTCAAAAATATATTAGATTCATTCTATACACATGGTTCAAATTTAGTCTACTGATTTTTTCCCAGCTTTATAAATATAGCTCTTAACTCAACAATTTTTATTCTACCTTTTTCCCTCTAAGCAGTTAAGGCAATAGGTCAGACTTTCAGGACATTCAGCCCGCATTCCATAGTTTTGCTATGTTGCAAGTTTATTGTCATTCTTTTCCAAGTATTGTCTAATTTCCATTACAGTTTTTACTTTTTTGCTCATAAATTGTTTAAAAATGTTGCTACATTTTTTTATTTCTAATGTTTTTCTTATCTGGTATTTGGTGTTCATTTATTCATTCAAGTTCATTCCTCTTGGACAGTTTCTCCTCCCTATGTAATTAGATATCCTAACTCTTTATCACCCATCAGTCTCCCAATCATCTTAATGGTCTTTCCACTTTAAACAGGGTTGCACAGGTGTTAAGACCTGTTTTTATACAGACACTCTATCTTCCACTCTGCCTCAATGCTTGACTTTTCTTCACTCTATTTGGTTGCCAGTTTCTAACATTCCTGTCCTTATTCTGCATATTATCCTGTGGGCTGCTTTAAATCCTAGCCCTACTCTTCTTTCTTATATACACACAGGTATAGTCCTAGGATTTCTTTCCAGTGGATAAAAGGATGACTTGCCGATGTCAGTTATCACCAACTTTCCAGGAATTTTCCAGTTCTGTGGATTTCCCTTTTAGCACCTGGCCACACCTTAACTCTGGCCTCATAGTGTTATTTATTCCATCCCATGGAGAAGCAGTAGTGGCTCTCTTTTCCTTTGCCTTAGCTGAATACTGAGCAGAATACTGAACACTAATCCCAGTTCTCTTGGCCCCTTTTCCTATCTTCAATGTATTTAAGGGCAACTGAGGTACATTTTTGTCAAATGGTAAAGAAGTCATGTACTGGCTTCATTGTCTCTTCTGCTCACAGGAACATTTTCCTGTCATATTTAGCATAATTTAGTGATATCTCTCTACTTGAATGGTCATCTTGGAAAAAATAAAAGGCTAGTATCTTGATTTCCTTCATTCCAGCAACCTCAAGTCATTCTGCTGAACAAAAGGCTTTTAAAGTTTCACTCCTGATTAAACACCATATGCTGAGAAATAACTCTCACAGCGTAAATTCTATGAGATCTTCCCTTAGTTAAATACCTACTATTGGGTTTTTCTCCAGAATTCCTCACCAACAGAGGATGTACTGATTTATTTACTGCCATATGTTTATGGTTACTCAAGCCACTGCCTTGGCAAGAGAGCTGAGGCAAATTTCTGGGTTATAATTCCTTCAGGGTTATATTCTTCCCCAAATTCTACTGACTCCCCACCCCACCAAGAGTATTTTTAATGGCCTGTAGACAGAGCAGCTGAAAAATGCACCTACATCTTTGGTTGCTTAGACTTAGTATGAGATAAGCAGTGAAACTTAGAGTCAGCTAGTATGATTACCCACCATTGCCCTTTGATATATAGAATTTGGCTCAAGTATGGCGGTTGTGACTAGAGTATGGCCATCCACATACATGCTCCTTGTTAGTGATGACTTAACATCAGAGGTCCTAATTTGTATGTGAAACTCAGGCTTTCACTTTCAATCAGATGGCCTCACCAAAGCTTTTGGCCTTTATACTTATTTTTTGTCTTGACTCAATCTCTATACTCCCAAACCTCGGGATCTGGGTCAATAAGGACATCGCAGAGTATCCTCAGCAAAAGCTGCAGCAGGGTTCACACTGGAGATTCTATACCAGGTCCTGACATTCTGTTCAAGGTGTGCACCCTGAGCTCTAAGAAAATATGGAGATCTGAAGGTGACTTGGGCTGGAAATCTAATCACCTAATGGGCTTCTTCTGATTTCCTTGGCTTTCCCCAACTGTTCATTAATAAAATAGAACCAAATAATTGAGCAGTTTAGTAGTTTGAAAACAGTTTTTCACACAAAAAGCTCTAAGCCCCAGTCATTTTTATTTCTTTATAATTGGTAGAGCATTGCCAACTGGTGTTAGATGGTAATGGTCCAGCACTGTGGACTCACTCTGTGCTTGAACACTCTGTGCCCAAAGTATTTGAGAAAAATTGGGAAGAAATGAAAGCTTCCCAGGTGGCACAGTGGTAAAGAGTCCATTTGCCAATGCAGGAGACACAGGAGTCACGAGTTTGATTCCTGGGCCAGGAAGATCCCCTCGAGGAGGAAATAGCAACCCTCCCCAATATTCTCACTTGTACAATTCCACAAACAGAGGAGCCTGGTGGGCTACAGTCCATAGTGTCACAAAGAGCTGGACACGGCTGAGTGACTGAGCATGCACAGAATGAAATGAGAAATGAGAATTGGTAATTCCAAAACTGTCCTCTCCAAACTGCTCAATAGTTTAAGTTGTGGTTACTCATGTTTCTTCCAAGTCCTATAGAAAATAATTACTTCATTTAATCAAAGTAATACTTCTGGATAATTGATATCCCTAATTACCTCTTGTGTTAATCAACAAAAAATAGTAATTGACCCTGAAATATCTAGGACTTAAGTTTCAATTTTTTAAAATTCCACAGAGCATAGGGCAAAAGAAGTTCTTTGTTATCATAAATCATGGGTATTTTTCTAAATATTTTGGAGTGGAAAGAGATTCATCATCTTATCTTTGAAGATAATGAGAAGGGAGAAAGATTGTGTGTGTGTGTGTGTGTGTGTGTGTGTGTGTGTGTGTGAGAGTGTGAGTGACAGAACGAGAGTGTGTGAGTGTGAGTGAGACAGAGAGGTACTGGATTCCAGAATACACTAGGAAAGGACAAAAGTGGGAAAGTCTCAAGATCAGAGCCCAAGAGTGGCCTGCAGAAGGGGCAAACACCTCGAAAGCCCACCTGCTGTTTCCTGAGTCCTCTGGACTCTACATACAGGTACTCATTGCTTCAACAAAGATTTCTGCACTCCACACATGACTAATGGGAAGCAAAGTTGCCAGATCTGAATGGGCTGCATGCCCGTTTTCAGTAATGGGCAGGAGCAGTCGCTGAAGAGGACTGTGGAATCCCTAATGTTACATGCTGTGTTCAGTCCCTCAGTCATGTCGTGACCCCATAGACTGTAGCCTTCCAGGCTCCTCTGTCCATGGGGATTCTCCAGGCAAGAATACTGGAGTTGGTTGCCATGCCCTTCTCCAGGGGATCTTCCCAACCCAGGGATCGAACCAGGGTCCCCCTCATTGCAGGTAGATTCTTTACCATCTGAGCCACCTGGGATGTTATGTAAGTTCCTGGAAACTCTGCATATCTCAGGGAATTGGGGGTGCGAAAGAAGAATAGAGATATTAGTAAAAGTTTAGTTGACGTAAAGGAAAAAGAGAAATGGTTTAGTTTCTGCTAACTCGAGATTTTCATCAAGATTCATATTTGCTAAAGAATGATAACATTTGTGTACTAGACAAGATCACACTGAAAAAGAATAGATACATGTATATGCATAACAATAACTTTGCTATACCCCTGAAACTAACACAGCATTGTTAATCTACTATACTCCAATATAAAATAAAAATGTTAAAAAAAGATCACAGAAACTGCTGACACTGGTGTCTTTATAAATTAGGCTCACTTGATTATTGGCTGGCAATGAGTGAATGGCCAATTTCTGAAATTTATGTATTCCTCTACTTCCTAGTGTTTTAGTTAGCTCTGAGCATCATGGATGACATAAGTAAGTCTTTCTTTTTCAGTTACATTCACATTTCATTAACATGCCTCCATTCTTACCCACCATTTTGGGGATTAAGTTGGCAATATCTCTTAAAGCTGGAAATGAAAATGAACAAACAATACGCAGTAATTCTGTGTCTAAACATATACTCTAGAGAAACACTTGAAAATAGGCAGAGGAGACAGTTACCAGTATGCTCATTGCAAGACTATTTCCTCACCAAAAAGATGGGGAAATAAATATTTAATATCCATTAATAGGAGAATGTATGAATCATGGTATATTTATCAAATGAGGTACATAGTAATTCAGATGAATGAACTAGATTCATATGTACCAGTATAGGCAAATTTTTAAAGTTTAATGTTGAGTAGAAAAAGCAAGGTACATGGTTTTACCATTTATTTAAACTTTTAAAATGCATAAAACAATACTAATATTGTTTAGTATCACTTATATATTACTGAGCATATAAATAGTATTAAAAATTAAAAACTCAGGTGAATTGGATATAGAGTGATTTCATAAGAAGTTGCTTCCAGTGAGAGAGAGGAGAAAATGAAACTATAGATTGAATACTAAAGGGACTGCACTGTATCAGGAATATTTTGTTAAATTAAAAAAAACCCGTGGCAAATAACACAAAATGTCAACATTTGTTGTTTATTTCTGGATGAGTGTTTAGTACATTAGTGTACACATAATCTGCATGTAGTACATTAGGGCCTTAGTGTTCATTATAATACTTTTGCCC
Organism: Capra hircus; assembly: GCF_001704415.2. Taxonomy (NCBI): domain Eukaryota; kingdom Metazoa; phylum Chordata; class Mammalia; order Artiodactyla; family Bovidae; genus Capra; species Capra hircus. Next base: position 35,929,725 of record NC_030816.1, on the reverse strand, counting down.
TTTATTTTAGAATTTTATATAATTTAAAAAATTATCCCCTCTTCTCCCTCATCTTTAGCAAGTCAGGACAATCTAATATCCTGTATTAGATATTAATTGTGAATTTTCCGTTTTAAAATCTCCTTTGCGAAACATGCATGTAGTCAGTTAATACAAGCTACAGTCACCTAATGCTTTAGCAAGGACAGACTCTATGCTATGTGGGTAGCCGGAGGGGAGGGCCAAAGGGAGGAGAGGTGGAATTTCACTGGGCATTTTGGAAGGCTTCTCAGAGGTGGGGTCATTTGTATTGGACTTTACTGAAATCCCTTTCATTCTTCAGGTAGAGAATTCTAGGGAACAGAGATATGAAAACTGCACAGTGCCCTCAGAGAACAAGACATCTGCCATCCCCGGAGAGAGGAATTCTCATAGGAATGGCTGGGAAATGAGGCTGAAAGCAGGGCTGGAATCAGACCTTGAGAGAGCCATCATTGCCAGGGAATTTACACAGTGTTGTCAAAGGAGTGGGAAGCCACCAGGTTTTCTAAGGAGGTGAATGCTGTGATTTAGCCTGTGTTTGGGGTAGATAATTGAAAAAGTTTAAAGAATTAAAATAAAATACAGCCTGAAAGCTGACAGATGAGTCAGAAGGATGAGGTTAAAGTTAAAAGGACTACGTCTACCCTACATGGTAGTCATAATCCACAAGGACTGTCGGTTAGAGATAAAGAGGGCCAAACCAGGGGAGCATTTACAAAGTGAATCACAAGGTAACAAAGCCCTTGTGGATGGGTCATCTAAGGCTGGGAGCTGACGGAGAGGAACCGGAAAGGGGTTGAGAGGAATGAAGAAACGAGCTTGATATCGGTGGAGGCGAGGATTTCTAGGAGAGGATGTGAATGTCAACTGTTCCATGACTTTAAAATAGATGAAGTTTCAGTTGATGATCTGCTAGAGAGCAGCTCCAGTCTGGTGATGAGAGAGGAAGGCAGGCTGCAGGCTATGTCAGACTGAGATGGACTTTTCATTCTAGAAGTACAATGGTAAAGAGAAGAAACTCAGGGTAGTAGTTTTAGAAGAAAGAAAATTGATTCATAACTGTATCTGAAGTTTATTTTCAGATCCATTACATAATATCTGCCTTTCAGATATATGGCATACACAACACCAGAATTATAATAAGATGGGTTATTGGGAGCTTTCAATAAAGGGAGGCATAGCAGAGTTCTGACTTTTAGCAAAGGACCTATGAAATATCTCATCATGAATTATGCTATTCATTTCCTCTTTCATTTATACCCAATACTGGATTGAAAGAAGCTTTCATAAGCAATTCTATCAGAGTAAAGTTCAGGGGTTTATGGGACAAAAGTACAGCATTTTTAGACAAGGGTATCTTTTTTTATTTTCTCATTCCTTGCTGGATGAGGTTTCCACAGCTTGAGGAACTCATGTTTTGGGAAAACAAAAAGTTGTGCTAATGAGAATTCTTTGCATTTCCAAAGGCTTTATAACATGTAATACAATAAAGAGAAGGCAGGCCGTCCAGGGAAAGCACTGAGTAAATTGCATGTTGTGGAGGAGTGCTTGGGGAGTTTTGAGATGCCCAGAAATAGAACCGTTTTTCAAACTTTCTAGGCAGCCCAGGTGCCACCCAATCCAGGACTAGGTTTTCTCTGTGCACAGCTGGCTGTGGGTGGATCACTTGTACCCACCCAAGCTGTGAACTGAAGACCAATTTCTTTGAAATTGCCTTAGTTAGAAAGTATTCTCTTCCTCAATTCACCCACCAGTCAGCCTCAGGCACTGGATGTTTTCTGTGTCTGGAACCACTGAGGATAGTGAAGGTCCTCTCCATTCCTTTTCACCAGATCCAACCATATATTATAGTTATAATATTTTACAGTTCATTAAATACACTGGCATCACCGACAAGATGGACATGAGTTTGAGTAGGTTCCGGGAGATGGTGATGGACAGGGAAGCCTGGTGTGCTGTAGTCCATGGGGTTGCAAAGAGTCGGACATGACTGAGTGACTGAACTGAACTGAATCCTGGCAGCAGGAATTCTAATCTCTGTGTTACAGTGGAAGGACACAGAGGCTCAAAGGAGTTGAAGGAAATTATCCTGACTGTCAAGAGGTGATTGGGAAGCTCAGCTCACATGGAAGGTTTTACCCTTTATTCTTTCAACTGGGGACAGTGTCAGTGGAAACCATTCACTCCTTCATACACCTAGCAAAAGAAGAACACGATATTCTGCTCAATGTTTGGTACGCTCCTTGGTCCTTATATGAATGGTAAGGTCTTTGTGGTCCAGGGGCAGAAACAAGCAGCCCACTTTCCTCTTTGACATCTGGGTTCTCAGGAAGTGGGTCTCTTCTGACTTCATCTTTGTCATATACACATCTGGGCAAGTGATGTGGCGTTAGTTGTAAAGAACTGCTCTGCCAATGCAGGACAGGTAAGAGATGTGAGTTTTAGCCCTGGGTTGGGAAGATCTGTAGGAGGGCATGGCAACCCACTCCAGTATTCTTGTCTGGAGAATCCCATGGACAGAGGAGCCTTGCAGGCTGCAGTCCACAGGGTCTCAAAGAGTCAGACATGACTGAAGTGACTTGGCAGGCAATGCAAGAGCCAGTCATTCCCACACCCACTGTAAAGGCTTGTGGGTAAGACAGTTAAATTGAGTCTGAAGCTTATAACACCTGGGTTCAAATCTCAAACCTGTACTTTCTACAGTTCCTCTGCTCGCTGTTTTCTAGAAACATCTGGACAAGCACCACATGGTCTTCATAGTGCCTATGCTCCCTGGAGTGTGCAAGGACAGTCAGCAGAGCAGACAAAAGTAAGTAGAGCCCTTCTTTATTACTTTTCAAACAAAAGTAAAGCTTTTCTAATAATCCGTATATGAATTAACACTGGATCCCACACCCCTGACATCTCAGCCAGTAATCCAGGCCCTTGAGGCCTCCTGAAGGAGAAATGGAAGTTTCTCAAGGTGGAAGTGTTGACAGGGCTGCCCTCACTCATTTGATTTTGCAATCTTGTGACAAAAGTGTAGTTTATTTGCCATTTGTTGCCACCAAGGTGATTATTTTAATAAAAGCAAGAGATGGAAATTTTATAATTTTTACATACTTTGCAGTGAGAAGCAGAATGACTTTGAAAGTCTATTACCCACAGAAGTTTGCCATTTATCTTGCAGTAAAATCTTTACAACAGTTGTTGAAGTGTAAAAGCTATATATTTTTATTTCATGAAAAGATAAATATTTTAAATTTGCTAAATATTTTTGTGAGGGAAATGGCTTTCAACAGTATGCTGTCTAGGAGCTATCAAAAAAATCTCACCAAATCTGTCCCTCTCAAAGGTAAAGATGACATTTAAACAATAAATGAGAAAGAAAATGTTACTTCTTAAAAAAACTCACTACAATGAGAGTCCTTCAAAAATTAATATTTGCAAATGTTTCCACTGCTGTGTGATTTATTACTGAAAATAATGTGTCACCTATAAAAACTCTTGTATTAATAAACTCTATGTACTTACAAAACAGGAAAACTGAATTTCTTAACTTGTTTTTAAAATCTTCAAATAAAGTTATTCAGTGAATTTTGAACTACTTTGTTTTAAAAAAAATAAGGAAAAATACCTTCCAATTTGTATGTAAGAACATCTGACTAACATCAGGGAAGATGGACATTTTGCTATCTGAATTTTGACAAAAAATTTTATATAATTGGTAGATGGCAGTGAGTTTTATGATTTTGTAAACATAGATAGTGATGTACTTTTTTCAAACTATGTATACTTTGGGGATGTCTTTTCAACTACAATAGCAAATAAAATCAAGTACTCATAAACCAGACTTAAAAAAACAGAACTTCTTCAAATAACTGAATCATAAAGTTGAAGCCAATTAAAAAATAATAAAACATTTACCAAATTTATTATAGACAATATTGTAAAAGGAGCAATAAAGGTTATCCTATTAATTAAAATTAATGTTTATAATTATTTAGTCTCTCAGTTCAGTTCAGTCATTCAGTCGTGTCCAACTAATTGTGACCTCATGGACTGCAGCAGGCCAGACTTCCCTGTCCATCACCAACTCCTGGAGCTTACTCAAACTCATGTCTGTGATGCCATCCAACCATCACAACCTCTGTCATCCTCTTCTCCCGCCTTCAATCCTTCCCAGCAACTTTTCCAAGGAGTCAGTTCTTCCCATCAGGTGGCCAAAGTATTGGCATTTCAGCTTCAGGATCAGTCCATCCAGTGAATATTCAGGACTGATTTCCTTTAGGATTGACTGGTTGGATATCCTTGCAGTCTATGGGACTTAAGAGTCTTCTCCAGCACCACAGTTCAAAAGCATCAATTCTTCGGCGCTCGGCTTTCTTTATAGTCCAACTTTCACATTCATACATGACTACTGGAAAAACCATAGCTTTGACTAGACAGACGTTTCTTGTCAAAGTAATGTCTCTGCTTTTTAATATGCTGTCTAGATTGATCATAGCTTTTCTTCCAAAGAGCAAGTGTCTTTTAATTTCATGGCTGTGGTCACCATCTGCAGTGATTTTGGAGCCCAAGAAAATAAAGTCTGAAACTGTTTCCATTATTTCCCCATCTATTTGCCATGAAGTGATGGGACCAGATGCCATGATCTTAGTTTTCTGAATGTTGAGCTTTAAGCCAACTTTTTCACTCTCCTCTCACTTTCATCAAGAGGCTCTTTAGTTCTTCTTTGCTTTCTGCCATAAGGGTGGTGTCATCTGCATATCTGAGGTTATTGATATTTTTCCCAGCAATCTTGATTCCAGCTTGTGTTTCACCCAGCCTGGCATTTCTCATGATGTACTCTGCATATAAGTTAAATAAGTAGGGTGACAATATACAGCCTGGATGTACTCCTTTCCCTATTTGGAACCAATCTGTTGTTCCATGTCCAGTTCTAGCTGTTGTTTCTTGACCTGCATACAGATTTCTCAAGAGGTAGGTCAGATGGTCTGATATTCCCATCTATTTAAGAATTTTCCACATTTTTTTTGTGATCCACACAGTCAGAGGCTTTGGCATAGTCAATCAAGCAGAATATATATAGATCCACATCTTAACACAGAACAAATTTTAAAGGATGACATAGAGATTAAATGCTCCTAACAGCATGAAAAGGCAAAAAGATAGGAATATTTAATCTCTATGTCATCCTTTAAAATGTTCTGTGTTAAGATGCAGATCTACATATATTCAGAATGCATGCTCAAAAGCTTTTTACTACTGATCATAGTAGTCTGTCATTGCTCAGTCGTGTCTGACTCTGTGGCCCCACGGAGTGTAGCCCACCAGGCTCTTCTATCCATGGGATTCCCCAGACAAGCATACTAGAGTGGGCTGCCATTTCTTTCTCTAACCACTGGGAATGCCTAGCTAGAAACTTGCTCAGGAAATGCAGTCAGGCCCTAGTGGTGGGAATACAAATTATATCCTTTCTCTATGGGGATACTATAGTGAAGGTCTGCTGATTTGCTCCTGGAAGCTCACATTAGTAATTACTCTTCTCTTCAAATCCCTGATGTCCTGATACACCTCCAACCATACATTCTTCCAGCTACTCTTGGTGGCACATGTGTTGATGTGTCCTCCCCAGCTGCAATAATTATGTAGTGCCCTTGGTAAGTCAGGTTTCCTCCAATCCCTAAATCCATGTTGATTTTCACTGCCTGTTTCTTTGACCTTTGTCTTGAATATTTCTCAAGCTGTTCTAAAACTTACATCACAATTCTAGTTTGATAATCCTCCCTTGTGTCTATGTAGCATTTCCAGCAGTATTACTCACACACCAGTTAACTGCCTTATTCAATCACAGTTGCTTGTCAAAAAACAAAACAAAAGACAGGTACAGGGATAACAGCAGAGATATAATGTCGATTGTAGAACTCACTCAATTTAGAGTAGAAAACTCACTGTCCGAGTCTGTGGCTCAAGAGGGCACAAAACAATCTATTACTCTAATTTTTAATAACTATAAAAAGTCTTTTTATTAACATGAATTCAAAACTAGAAAAGTCAGTTGAATTGATTCAGCCTGCTGCTGAATTGTACTCTTCATAAAAATCCCTTTGATAAAGCTCTATTTCACGTGCGCTTAGAACAGGGAACAAACTTTTTTGTAATCAGTAGGGAAACTCTGGATACAAACATCAACTAAAACTGTCGATTTCTCTTGGGTGTAAACCATCTGCACAGTTGTTTATGTATCTATTGCCTATATTCATGGTTCAAAGCTAGATGCATAGTAGAACTTCAAGAGATACTTGCTAAGCTGTGGGTTGATGTTGGTTGCTGAAATGGAGCAATGAAGCTTGTAATGCAAAATTGCAAATATGGACTGCTAAACAATTTAATGTTGTTTTGAGTTCTGGATACTCCTGTATCTGACATTTCCATAGTATATACATTTCAAGATGTGCATGCAAGATATGTGCATGTGTGCTCAATTGTGTCTGACTCTGCAACCCCAGGGACTGCAGCCCACCAGGCTCCTCTGTCCATGAGATTTTCCAAGCAAGAATACTGGAGTGGGTTGCCATTTCCTTCTCCAGGGGATCTTTCCCACCCAGGGAGTGAACCCACATCGCCTAGGTCTTCTGAATTGCAGGCAGATGCTTTACTGCTGAGCCACTGGGGAAGCCTCCATTTCAAGAACACATATTATTTATTCTGTGAAAACATAATTCAGAGATGGTTGAAAGACAATGACTTCAGTTTCTTACCTCAGTGCTTTTAAGAGTCTTTAACCACTCTTTGATCTCAGTGGTGGAAATCTCTACATCAGTCTCTAAAGTTGATGTACTTTGAGCAACACTCTCCAGATTCTGCCTCAGTTTCCTGATTTCTCTGGAAGGAAAGTCATTTAGGTCTGTCCCTCTTCTTTGCCCTCCCCTGCTCCTTCTCTGCATTCCAGTAAAACTGAACTCAGTTGGAGGGCTATTGAAAGAATGATTTTCTTCCCTCTCGGCTCCAGCTTAAAAAGCATAAACAAGTACACAAACACTGAAAAATCGAACAGTGGTTATTAAATATAGACTCCAAAGTTATAATGTTGGAGCTCCTCTGAGAGTTTAGCTAAGATTTGATAAATTGAAGCTCTAGACTTTTCCCTTGGCTCCCTCTGGTTACCTTTTGGCTTCAAGCACTGGATTGAAAGGATTGATTCCTAGATATCCAGATTACTAAACTGACTAACTCTTGTGGAAGTTCCCAAGGATCGAGTGCATTTTCTTATAGTAACATAAATCCAACTTAAAAATATATTAATATATACATCTTGATGCTCTTTATTGCTCATTCTCCCATTTTAAAAAGTGAATGTGTGTGGTTCTCCTTCCTCCCAACTCTGTCTTTCCCTACAGAGCATCAGATTGACGGAATGACAGAGATAGCACATGGCACCTTTATTACACTCCTTTTATTACCAAGTATTAATGCTTCTCAAATATTATTTTGTTAAACAGTATTATTTTCTAGACCAGTTTTTCGCAATTATTTTCCATTTCTACAGCTAATCCTGGATTTCATTTAAAAAGAGGAAAGAAATGGCATATTTTTAGATCATAGTCTAAACATGTCAACCTAAATGAGGTTCAGAGGACTCACGTATTTATTATGCTTCTTACATGGGGAATTGGTGCTAACAGATTTCAGGTGCTTACAAGAAGGCTACTTCAAGCATGCACATACAGGCCAAATACCATGAGTCAGTGATGCCAGAATGCACTGCAACAATTTGATAACATTTTCATTAAAAGCAACAGAAAGAAAACATGCAAAATATGATACACTGAGTAAGCCTTTTCTCCTCGTAAAAGGCCACAAAAATTGAGAATACATTCCTGGTGCAGACTTCAGACAGCTTGAAATAAATTACAGGACAACATTAGTTAGGTTCATTTTAACTCTCATCTGAAAATATATTTTCCATCCTTTATTTTGGTTTCTCTCTATCTTCCTTTTCTCTCTCTGTGAAGTATGTGATTTCTATGGTTTCCAGGCAAAAACTGATCTGAACCTTCTACTACCTTAGAAGAACATCAAGTGAGAGTTTATAGTAATAATAGTTTTAGCAAATTATTATTAAATTCAAGTCAATTATTGTTAATATCGAGACTTAAGAGAGTTCAGGGATAATTTCTGATGAAAGTACCATCTTTGGAAATTAGGAGAAGAATTCTTGTTTGACTTAAGATGGACCTTAGTGTTTATGGTTCATTCACACAGTGGTAGAACAGTGACGCTAGTTAGTCTTCATGGGGCCACGCATGCACACACGTGCACGTTATAAGGTGTGACTCTTCCAGGCAACAGTCTTGAGTCGGAGGCTCACTTGCTCCTCCCTAGTCTAGGGCTATGCCATAGGCCTGTGTCCTCCTCTAGGTGTGTCTATCTAATTAGCGGTAGGAGCTTCCAAAGAGATTTTTTAAGTCCTTGAGTACTGAATATTACATTTGTTTGTCTGCTGTACTCAAAATGCATACAATATCTAGTAGTGACATCTTGAAGTTTTCCCAAAGCTACAATTACGTCTTTCTAGTGAAGCAAGGATCAGAAGACCTTCTTCACACAAATCTCAACAAAATGGTGCCCTTATACCAACTGCTCTCTTTCTTACACTTGCAGAGTCACAGCTGGGTCTCCTGAAAAGATAGCACATAAAATTGTACTAAATATGCATTAAATTACTTTGCAAAATGATAGTGGCATCCATTATAAATCCTGCGTTGGAGGAGTTTAATCAGCTATTTAAATTTTCATCAGCATGCAAGTCAACATGCGAGTTCTTGGCCAAAGGCATTCTATTTACCACGTAAATATTTGTTGATTAAGAAAAGCACAGACCCCTACGTTTTTCTATGGTTTCAGAAGCACACAAGTATTTCTCAGGAGCAATAAATAAAAACATGAAATTAAAAAAAATTAAACTTGAATATTGATACGTTGTTTAGTTGGCAACTAATAATATGCCACTTCACAGTGATTTAATATTAATATTTTTCAGGAAATCAGGTTTCAGAGAGTGGAACTAGAGGGCACAGAAAATTCTAGTAATTATATTTTAGAACAACAATGCTAATAAATGTGAAGCAAACTATTTACTGATTGTATCACACGTTTTTATCTTAGGTTCTTCTGTGTTAAATCTTTTGTCCACCAGACCACTTATACCAAAATGGCAAGGAATGGAGTATTTGAGATTATAGTATTTTATTTTCTTATTTATTTTCACATTTATCTGATCTGAGATACATTCAGGGTATGGATCTATATTGATCAGCTTCAGAAAACAAAACTGATACATTTTCCATCTGCTGGGCTCCAAGGAAGGGGTCAAGGGGAAGGTGTCTTCTTGTCCCCATCAAAGTAAGTCCTTCATTTACAGAGCCCTGGGTGTCACACAAGTGCTGGAGGGAGGAACGTGAGAAAGAGAGCAAGGGAAGGAGGATAGAAGGGAACTGAAGTCACCTTGAACTTGGTAAGGACTGATTAGTTCCTAGATTACTGAATAAATTGTTTTACACATTTTCCTAAAATCATTTATTATTCTGAGATGAGAGGCAAGAATGGTGATTCTTTATAGAAAATGGAAATGGGACTCCCCAGTGAAAAAAGAGAAAAAGCACCTTACTTGGATACTATGGTTTTGCTCTTGGAATGGGAGTTTGTAATATCAGAGATGTTTAAATTCTCAGTTATGATTATATTTCTAATATCTAGCAATTAATCTGACAGATGTAAAATGATAAGGTTCTAAAAGACAGTAGAAGATCATTTAGGAGAACCTTTCTTTCCTTTTGTGAGAGATATTTTAAGCTATATGTGTATCCTCATAAAAGCCATGAGGTATTTGGTCTACTCTGCTTTATTGTATTCACCAGAATTTAAGTCCAGTGATGAAAAGAATTTTTCTATTTCGTTACCTTCCTTATTCCTGTAACCTGGGATGGTGTCTGGAACACAATGTTCATTGAATGAGAGGGTGAATGAATGAATGAATAAAAGTGTGCTTAGGAGACTAACAGACCGAAGTGGAGGCAGGTGACTTTTTAAACCAGAAGCACAGTGCTTTTGCAGGGTTTCCTCTATGTAGATCAAAGCTGCTGAGTTCAATCCTTAGGACTACTATTGTTAGGTGAGAGATTTGAGTAAAGACAATAGTGCTTTTATTCAGTTTGTGTACCGTTATGTGATACTCTCCCCTCTTTGAAGATGTCACTACCAACATCTATACAATTGAAAGGAATTTTAAACAGAAGGCAATGGCACCCCACTCCAGTACTCTTGCCTGGAAAATCCCATGGACGGAGGAGCCTGGAAGGCTTCAGTCCATGGGGTCGTGAAGAGTCGCACAGGACTGAGCGACTTCACTTTCACTTTTCACTTTCATAAATTGGAGAAGGAAATGGCAACCCACTCCAGTGTTCTTGCCTGGAGAATCCCAGTGGCAGTGCCTGGTAGGCTGCCGTCTACGGGGTCGCACAGAGTTGGACACGACTGAAGAGACTTAGCAGCAGTAGCAGCAGCAATGGCAGCTAACGCACACTTCCATTATTCATGCATAAAGTCTTACCCTTGTTTTTATATGAAATTTTTGGCAGGCATTGGTTAGCAAACTGCCTTTAAGACTGTGTCACTCCGAGCCTTGGCTCCACAAACCTGTAATGCTACTTGACCCACCATTGCTAAGTAGGCATATGACCCTAGGCAACTCATTTACCTTCACGGGGCCTCAAATTCTTCATCTAAGGAGGGCAAGTTAGGGTGTTCTGGGAGACCGCCAGGTTTCTTCCAGTGTAATAGTCTATGAATTTACATTCTAAGATCTACCGTCACTGCCGCTTGCAGTCTACATTATATGGCTATGTCACACTTGGGTGCATTTCACAAGTGTGTCTCTTGTTCCCTGTTGCCCTTAGTAACTTGCCATTGTCCTGCATCTGCCCCTCCTCAATTGGGAATTGAGGTGGGTAGAGCTTCCATTCCCACAGGCACAGATACCTCAATCACTGAGGCCAGCGGGTGAGACAACTATGGGGCTGGTGACTATCTTTCCATTTAGTGTCGATAAGATCACAGGTAAGTCATGTCAGTATTCAAGAAGTTGCAAACAAGGTATCTCTTCAGTCGTATCGCAAAGCTACATGAAACACAGATTACTCATTTTCCTGCTGTGTAAGTGTTTGTGTGTATGCATGTTTGCTTGTTGAATGACTGTGAGTGTATGAGCCACTACCAGGAGAAAAGAAACGAAGATATGATCCTGAGATAGAAAACCATCAATTCTTTCATAAACGCAGAAACTCTTACAAGCAAAATGAGAGCAAGTGTTTTCAGAACCACAATAGTACCAATTAGTTCACAAAGCATCTCGCTAGTTGGATGGCAAAAGATTGACTCAGAAATCTAGTCTGTTCTCTGGGGCAATGAGAAGTCTGTCTGCTCACAGTATATTTAATCCTGCTCTCTGCTTCTATGTACTCCAGGATAATGGCTCTGCTACCAAAATCTTTCCTGATTTTGAGCCTCATTTCCTTTTTCTTCTTTCCATTCATTTCATCTTAATCATACACTGTTAAAGCCTCTTAAAATGTTCTCTTTTCAATGCATTTAATCGCTTTTTCTATAAGTATTTGAAAGATGATTATAAAAACTCTACTCATTTAAACAATTTTAAGTTAATCATACTGCACACTTTCTCCTTCTTCCCTCCTCCTCCCGCCCTCCCTCCCTCTCTCATCATATTGAGAACTGTGAGATTCTCTTGGCAATGATTTAAAGTTTATCTGGTTAATCTGAACAGCTGTTTATCTGATATTTGGAAGCTCACTAGAGCAATATCCAGCATTCAAGGTAAATAAACTTACCCCTTTCCCTCAGAGTTGTTGAAAGTTTTGGACATTTTGAATTTTCAAAATCAGTGTCTTTACCAACTCCCCTCATCCTGTTTTATAAACTCACGATCATCTGCAAACTGTTATCAATACCCAGTGTGCCAGTCTCCTGGGAAATAAAGGGTAAAGAGATTTAAAATATTGTCTCAGACTTCAGAGGAAAGGGAGCTCATGAACATGAATATATTTTTAAAGCCATACATTGGTAGCATATTCTAAATGTTAAATTCACGAGGGAAATAATAATTACTGCAGGAGTTCAGAAGGAAAGATAGGGGCAAGTGGAAAGCTCCATGAGGAAGGAGGGCAGTGGTCTTCTAGGCTTCAGCCTCACAAATGGAAAGAAACCCAGTTATTGTGAGAGTGTTCCATCCACCACTAAAGGATCCACAGATGGATTTCAGATATGACAAGGAAGGGAACATCCCTGGCGGTCCAGTGAGTAAGATTTCATGCTTCCAATGTTGAAATGACAGGGGTCACCTGAAATGGCTTGGGAATTTTTGTTCATGCAAAGATGGGTTCGATAAAGGACAGAAATGGTATGGACCTAACAGAAGCAGAAGATATTAAGAAAAGACGGCAAGAATACACAGAATAACTGTACAAAAAGGATCTTCACAACCCGGATAATCACGATGGTGTGATCACTCATCTAGAGCCAGACATCCTGGAAAGTGAAGTCAAGTGGGCCTTAGAAAGCATCACTACGAACAAAGCTAGTGGAGGTGATGGAATTCCAGTAGAGCTATTTCAAATCCTGAAAGATGATGCTGTGAAAGTGCTGCACTCAATATGCTAGCAAATTTGGAAAACTCAGCAGTGGCCACAGGACTGGAAAAGGTCAGTTTTCATTCCAATCCCAGATAAAGGCAATGCCAAAGAATGCTCACACTACCGCACAATTGCACTCATCTCACATGCTAGCAAAGTAATGCTCAAAATTCTCCAAGCCAGGCTTCAGCAATACGTGAGCCATGAACTTCCTGATGTTCAAGCTGTTTTTAGAAAAGGCAGAGGAACCAGAGATCAAATTGCCAACATCGGCTGGATTATGGAAAAAAAAGAGAGAGTTCCAGAAAAACGTCTATTTCTGCTTTATTGACTATGCCAAAGCCTTTGACTGTGTGGATCACAATCAACTGTGGAAAATTCTGAAAGAGATGGGCATACCAGACCACCTAACCTGCCTCTTGAGAAATCTGTATGCAGGTCAGGAAGCAACAGTTGGAACGGGACATGGAACAACAGACTGGTTCCAAATAGGAAAAGGAGTATGTCAAGGCTGTATATTGTCACCCTGCTTATTTAACGTATATGCAGAGTACACCATGAGAAATGCTGGACTGGAAGAAACACAAGCTGGAATCAAGATTGCCGGGAGAAATATCAATTACCTCAGATATGCAGATGACACCACCCTTATCGCAGAAAGTGAAGAGGAGCTAAAGAGCCTCTTGATGAAAGTAAAAGAGGAGAGTGAAAAAGTTGGCTTAAAGCTAAACATTCAGAAAACGAAGATCATGGCATCCGGTCCCATCACTTCATGGGAAATAGATGGAGAAACAGTGGAAACAGTGTCAGACTTTATTTTTTTGCAGACGGTGATTGCAGCCATGAAATTAAAAGACGCTTACTCCTTGGAAGCAAAGTTATGATCAACCTAGACAGCATATTCAAAAGCAAAGACATTACTTTGCCAACTAAGGTCCAACTAGTCAAGGCTATGGTTTTTCCAGTAGTCATGTTTGGTTGTGAGAGTTGGACTATGAAGAAGGCTGAGTGCCGAAGAATTGATGCTTTTGAAGTGTGGTGTTGGAGAAGACTCTTGAAAGTCCCTTGGACGGCAAGGAGATCCAATCAGCCCATTCTGAAGATCAGTCCTGGGATTTCTTTGGAAGAACTGATGCTGAAGCTGAACCTCCAGTACTTTGGCCACATCATGCGAATAGTTGACTCACTGGAAAAGACCCTGATGCTGGGAGGGATTGGGGGCAGGAGGAGAAGGGGACGACAGAGGATGAGATGGCTGGATGGCATCACTGACTCGATGGACGTGAGTCTGAGTGAACTCCGGGAGTTGGTGATGGACAGGGAGGCCTGGCGTGCTGCGATTCATGGGGTCACAAAGAGTCGGACATGACTGAGCGACTGAACTGACTGACTGACTGTTCTGATTTTTCCTAGGGAGTCAGTTTTTTACTGAGTTAAGGAAAACTTTTCTTCTCTTTATGACTGCAGCTCCTGATTCCCAGTGTAGGATTACTCCTGCTCAAGACCTTAGACTACTCTAGTCCTTAGGGTGCTTGCCTCCACTCTGGCCTCAGGACCATACCGATTTCTTGAATTCCTGTTTTGTAAATCAGGAGGTAAATTCTGATGCTTCAGTTCAGTTCAGTTCAATCGCTCAGTCATGTCTGACTCTTTACGACCCCATGAACCACAATACGCCATGGCCTCCCTGTCCATCACCAACTCCCGGAGTTTACCCAAACTCATGTCCATTGAGTCGGTGATGCCATCTAACCATCTCATCCTCTGTGATGCCCTTCTCCTCCTGCCTTCAATCTTTCTCAGCATCAGGGTCTTTTCAAATAAGTCAGCTCTTTGCATCAGCTGGACAAAATTTTGGAGTTTCAGCTTCAACATCAGTCCTTCCAATGAATACCCAGGACTGATTTCCTTAAGGATGGACTGGTTGGGTCTCCTTGAGGTCCAAGGGACTCTCAAGAGTCTTCTCTAACACGACAGTTCAAAAGCATCAATTCTTCTGTGCTCAACTTTATAGTCCAACTCTCACATCCATACAGGACCACTGGAAAAACCATACCCTTGACAAGATGAACCTTTGTTGATAAAGTAATGTCTCTGCTTTTTCATATGCTGTCTAGATTGGTCATAACTTTCCTTCCAAGGAGTAAGCATCTTTTACTTTCATGGCTGCAATCACCATCTGCAGTGATTTTGGAGCCCAGAAAAATAAAGTCTGACACTGTTTCCACTGTTTCCCCATCTATTTGCCATGAAGTGATCGACTGGATGCCATGATCTTCGTTTTCTGAATGTTGAGCTTTAAGCCAACTTTTTTACTCTCCTCTTTCACTTTCATCAAGAGGCTCTTTAGTTCTTCTTCACTTTCTGCCATAAGGGTGATGTCATCTGCATATCTGAGTTCATTGGTATTTCTCGCAGCAATCTTGATTCCAGCTTGTGCTTCCTCCAGTCCAGCATTTCTCATGATGTACTCTGCATAGAAGTTAAATAAGCAGGGTGACAATATACAGCCTTGACATACTCCTTTTCCTATTTGGAACCAGTCTGTTGTTCCATGTCCAGTTCTAACTGTTGCTTCCTGACCTGCATATAGGTTTCTCAAGAAGAAGGTCAGGTGGTCTGGTATTCCCATCTCTTTCAGAATTTTCCACAGTTGATTGTGATCCACACAGTTAAAGGCTTTGACATAGTCAATAAAGCAGAAATAGATGTTTTTCTGGAACTCTCTTGCTTTTTCCATGATCCAGCGGATGTTGGCAATTTGATCTCTGGTTCCTCTGCCTTTTCTAAAACCAGCTTGAACATCAGGAAGTTCACGGTTCACAGATTGCTGAAGCCTGGCTTGGAGAATTTTGAGCATTACTTTATTAGTGTGTGAGATGAGTGCAATTGTGTGGTAGTTTGAGCATTCTTTGGCATTGCCTTTCTTTGGGAGTGGAATGAAAACTGACCTTTTCCAGTCCTGTGGCCACTGCTGAGTTTTCCAAATTTGCTAGCATATTGAGTGCAGCACTTTCACAGCATCATCTTTCAGGATTTGAAACGGCTCTACTGGAATTCCATCACCTCCACTAGCTTTGTTCATAGTGTTACTTCCTAAGACCCACTTGACTTCACATTCCAGGATGTCTGGTTCTAGGTAAGTGATCACACCATTGTGGTTATTTGGGTCATGAAGATCTTGCCACCTCTTCTTAATATCTTCTGCTTCTGTTAGGTCCATACCATTTCTGTCTTCTACTGAGCCCATCTTTGCATGAAATGTTCCCTTGGTATCTCTACTTTTCTTGAAGAGATCTCTAGTCTTTCCTATTCTATTGTTTTCCTCCATTTCTTTGCATTGATTGCTGAGGAAGGCTTTCTTATCTCTTCTTGCTATTCTTTGAAACTCTGCATGCAAATGGGTATATCTTTCCTTTTCTCCTTTGCTTTTGGCTTTTCTTCTTTTCTTAGCTATTTGTAAGGCCTCCTCAGACTGCCATTTTTCTTTTTTGCATTTCTTTTTCTTGGGGATGGTCTTGATCGCTGTCTCTTGTACAGTGTCACAAACCTCTGTCCATAGTTCATCAGGCACTCTATCTATCAGATCTAGTCCCTTAAATATATTTCTCACTTCCACTGTATAACTGTAAGGGATTTGATATATAGGTCATACCTGAATGGTCTAATGATTTCCCCCACTTTCTTCAATTTAAGTCTGAATTTGGCAATAAGGAGTTCATGATCTGAGCCACGGTCAGCTCCCGGTCTTGTTTTTGCTGACTGTATAGAGCTTCTCCATCTTTGGCTGCAAAGAATATAATCAATCTGATTTCAGTGTTGACCATCTGGTGATGTCCATGTGTAGAGTCTTCTCTTGTGAATTGTTGGAAGAGGGTGTTTGCTATGGCCAGTGAGTTCTGTTGGCAAAACTATTAGCCTATGCCTTACTTCATTCTCTATTCCAAGCCCAAATTTGCCTGTTACTCCATGTATTTCTTGACTTTCTCCTTTTGCATCCAGTCCCCTATAATGAAAAGGACATCTTTTGGGGGTGTTAGTTCTAAAAGGTCCTCTAGGTCTTTGTAGAGCCGTTCAACTTCAGCTTCTTCAGCATTACTAGTCGGGGCATAGACTTGGATTACTGTGACATTGAATGGTTTGCCTTGGAAACAAACAGAGATCATTGTGTCGTTTTTGAGATTGCATCCAAGTACTGCATTTCAGACTCTTTTGTTGACCATGATGGCTACTCCTTTTCTTCTGAGGGATTCCTGCCCGCAGTAGTAGATATAATGGTCATCTGAGTTAAATTCACCCATTCCAGTCCATTTTAGTTCACTGATTCCTAGAATGTCGATGTTCACTCTTGCCATCTCCTGTTTGACCACTTCCCATTTGTCTTGATTCATGGACCTAACATTCCAGGTTCCTATGCAATATTGCTCTTTACAGTATCGAACCTTGCTTCTATCACCCTCAAGTTTCCAATAATCAAGCTTCCCCTGGGCTTATGTGGATGTATCCATCCCTCCCAGCTACCCATCTCTACCCTACCCCTCCAGAGAAAGAATTTTCTGTTGCTAAATAAACTTCTCCAAGATAGTTTTCTAGTATCTCTTTCCAGATTTTCAAATACTGGCCACTTGTCTCTTCTGCTCTTATGCTGTTGCCTGACACCCAGCTTGAAAGGATGTCTTGAAATTCAGGTATGGTCTAGAACCTTTAACTGGGCATGGTTTGGTTCTATCTGTTTTTTCCCCTTGATCAACTCATTTAAAAATTTCATTTCTTCCTCTGGATCCATAATCCCATGCTTTGAGTTACTAATGTCCTTAATCCCTACCATCATTGTCCAACCTTTTAGGATTCAATGCTTGTCTAACCCTAGACAAGAAGTATAAGTAATCTTGAAGGATTTGTTTTATTTTGCTTATTACTCTTAGACTTGAACAAAGTATTGAAATTAATATAAGACCTAGTGCAAATTGAGGTGGGTAGTAGGGGGTTATTGAGAAATGGAGAATATCCTAATTAGAGGTAGGGGAAGAAATTTAAGGAAAATTAGAGAGGTAATCCTAGAGCAAGTTTGGGGAGGAAGAAGCAGTTATATGAAATTATAAATATCCTTTTATATAGTGGTTTTGATTGGAATAAAGTGTTGATACTTTGTTTATAATATCCTCTTAAACGGAGCTTCTAAAATTTTTAAAATTTGCAAAATCTCTAGAGATCTTAGGCAATATTGTTTCCTCAGAGTCAATACTTAAAGCTTTTATTGAGTTTCTATTTGTAGGTAATTCAAAATTAGGTATAATGTGTATGCAAGTACAGTCCTCATAATGCTTAGCATAGAATTGATTCTTGCACTGTTTTCACTATCACATTATGATATTTTGGAAGCACCATTTAGGGATTAAATGCCAAGATTCCAATCTAAATCTTGCTTCTTGAAATAATACGTGTTGCTAATAACCTGTGATTGTCACACCAGTAACAATTTGTACAATACCATAAAGCATTATCACAAACAACCCATTTTATTTGACAGTTTTATATTTCTAAATGTACTTTGTTTTTTAACATGTGAATATTTCAGTTTTAAGCTACTGTGCCATGTGATGTTCTCCTTTTATAAAATTATTAACAGCACAAGCCTTGACTTTTAATTTAGCTTGGGTTTAGCTTATAATTTTTAAAGCATTTTTATGACTAGAAGCCATTTTTCGGTGATAATTAAAATTATATTAGGTGAATCTTGTAAAATCTAACACCATAAACTGTTATGGTAGTGCTAATCTGATAAATCTCAAAAGCAATGAACATCATTAGCACTTTAAACATGTGGAAAACAAACATAAAGGAAGATACAGAAGCAAACATAATGGTAGTCCTTAAAGTTTGAAATAATTAGCAATAATGCTGATTTATAAGCTGAGTATTTTCTGAGACTCTTGCAAGGGAATTAGCAGTTTCAAATTATGTTGCTTTATTTTATTAGAAGAGGAAGAATACCAAAATCATTTTGCTAAAATATTTGCCTGTGAAGAAAAATGAACCTATAATTGGTAAACTGAGCATTTACCTGCAAACAGAAAATGCAAGAAAAACTGGGAGGGAAACACAGCATGTCTTTAATAAATGCATATTAATTTTGTGAGCCTGCAACTTATGCTTCAGACTTTCTCTAAGCTTCCCTGGGAATTCTGTTACGGGTTCAGGCTGGATGTTATAGCCCAAGGAACCTATGAAACATGAGGACAACACTGAAGTCCTTTGAGGCCCCAATACTCCTTTGAAGAGGAAGAATTAAGGTACCAAGGTTAGTGTAGCAGCATAGCTTAGGATCACATATGGCTATACTGCTGCTGCTGCTAAGTCACTTCAGTTGAGTCCGACTCTGTGCGACCCCATAGATGGCAGCCCACCAGGCTCCCCCGTCCCTGGGATTCTCCAGGCAAGAACACTGGAGTGGGTTGCCATTTCGTTCTTCAATGCATGAAAGTGAAAGTGAAGTCGCTCAGTCCTGTCCGACTCTTTGCGTCCCCTGGACTGCAGCCCACCAGGCGCCTCTGTCCATGGGATTTTCCAGGCAAGAGTACTGGAGTGGGGTGCCATTGCCTTCTCTGATGGCTATCCTAAAACAGTCCATTTCTCCCTAGGGCCAGTTATCAGGTCCAGATGCAAAGGAGACCATATCTTTACAATGGTCATTAAATTGTGTTTGAGAAAGCCCTGGACATTTAGGCTATAGAGCTTTCTACACAAAATAATAATTTTTCTTCTAAAATCAAAAATGTGAGATCATTTTTACACCCTCACCCTCTCAAATATAACAAGCATTAAAAAGGAATCAATCAAAAAAAAAAAAAAGAAAAGGAATTAGTCAAATTTTGAAGTCTACTTAAAGTGAAAGTGAAAGTAAAGTCGCTCAGTCCTGTCGACTCTTTGCGACCCGGGGACTGTAGCCCACCAAGCTCCTCCGTCCATGGGATTCTCCAGGCAAGAATACTGGAGTGGGTTGCCATTTCCTTCTCCAGGGGATCTTCCCGACCCAGGGATCGAACCCAGGTCTCCCACATTGCAGGCAGACACTTTAACCTCTGCAGTTAGGGAAAGAGCAAATGGTTTCCTTTGAGGAAAATTTTATTAAATTAAATTTTACCTTATTAATGTTCAGTACCATATGTATAATACAAAAAAAAATACCATAACAGATTTTTGAGTTGAAATTTCTTAATTTAGTTTGTCCTCATACAAGTTTCTTTCCCTTGAGAACTGGGTTCAAAACGTGCCTCCTCAATGTGGAGAATTTCAGTTTTAGGAGATGTGGAATTTGAAGCAATTTTGTGGCAGAAAATTGGGTGAGATTTAGGAGACAAAATGAGCCCCAGGGGAAGTGCATGGGAGAAGCCAGAGAGGAGGGTAGACCTGTTGCTTCTCCTCACTATCACAGTGTAGTGTCCCAGGTTCCGAATAAGAAGAAAAAAATGATAACCCTTAGAAACAAGGCAGAATTGTCCACAGATTTATGAAAGATAATCATCATTCTGGGACAGTAACTTGTCTTCTTCAGTTGTTATCTAAAAACAACATAGACTGCGTTGCTTAAGCAACCAAACTTCATTTCTCGTATTCCTGGAGACTGGCAAGTCCAAGATCAAGGTGCTGTCTTGATTCCTAGTGAAGGCTTTTGCCTCCTGGCTTGCAGTCATCTCCTTGCCATGTCCTCATCTGACAAATGAAGAGAGATTGAGGGAGAAAGAACCTCAGCTTGGGGGCACAGTTCAATCGATAGCAGACTATATATTTTTTTTCTTTTATATCTTCTTATATGTTCATTTCCTAGTCAAAGCAGAAGATAAAAAACAGAGGTTGACTAGTTCATCACTTGTGGAAGCACCTAACACCACATTCTAAAAAGGGAAGTTTTATTTTTTCAGCTCTATAACACAGAGGTAGATAAAACAATGGTAATCAGCAATGCATGGGAGAGGATTTTTCAGTGTTGCCTTAAAACAGATATAAGAAGATGAAACAAACAACCCTAAGCCTTCCCTGTTAGGTAGGAAGCAGTTAAAAAAGTGTCAGAGAGGGCTTCCCTGGTGGCTCAGTGGTAAAGGATCTGCCTGCCAACACAGGAGACCCAGGGATAGAACCCCCTAGAGTAGGAAATGGCAACCCGCTCCAGTACTTTTGCATGGAGAACTCCATGGACAAAAGAGCCTGGAGGGCTACAGTCCATGGGGTTGCAAAGAATCAGACACAACTGAGCACACACATGCCAAAAATATCTATAGGGCTTTCACAGGTCCCGTCATGCCATCAATTCCCTAAACCCATTCCTACAGAGTCTTAAATCCCTCAGTAAGTTTTTCACATGAGAGTATTTCAAGAACACAGTGGAAGTCGAGGCAGAACTACTGTTTTATTTCTGCAGTGTTGCTTTTGAAGTTAAAAGAGACCTATGCTCTGACTTCCTTTCCTGATAACGGGGAAGTATTTGAAGTAATCCACCCATCCTCTTTCATCGCACCCCATCTTATTTCCAAGAGGTGGATAGTCACATGGATTTGGAGAAGAGGTTTTGTTGGATCACACTGTTGACTAATTTTTCAGGAACATGGCATTCAATCAGCTGAACTAATGCCTTATACTGCACCATCCATTTGAGTCAGCATGGATCAGGTGATGGTTATATTAAAAAAAAATACATTCTTTGGTATTTTTTTCATTCTTTAGTCTTACCTAATGTTTTCTTTTGGGGGAGTGACACTCTTTATTTCTTGACTTTGTTGGGTCTTGTCTTTTCCACAAACTACATTACACAGTAGCAGCTTAGAAAAGTAGAATACACACTCCATGCCACTTCATTATCCATAATTTTCAGGAACTATGGAGGAGCAGTAAATGGCTTTGTGTCTCTATCCTTTTTAATTCCAGCCACCCTTACACCCATCCAGATGTGAGACGTTGCTAATTGAGTGGGTAAATTTTTAAACCATATCCTTGATGAGCAAGGACAACATATGTTAAAAACTGATGAACTCAGACTTATTTTTCCTTATGGGATTCAGCTTTGGATAGAAAATAATAAACCTAGTTTTGCCTTGAGATATAATCTGATTGTTAATAATAATAAATATGGAGGGTACCTACCATTTTATTAGCGAATGTAGAGCAAAAAGTAGTAATCTTATTGGCATCAGCCCAGCTCGGAAAGAGAGGGTACTTTGATTTTCATTTTCTCTTATTTCTTTTTGTTTAAATTCATGTGTTAGCCTAAAATCCTAAGTGTGAGTATGAAGTAGAACTCCTTACCAACTCTTGCAAGATATTTACCCTGAGCAAGAAACATGGTTTTTAGCCAATAAGAATTAGATTAGTTTTACCTTTGGGTATGTGGTTCATCATACTCCCAGGGTCTTTCCCTTTAACTATTCATGGATGATTTGAGGTCTGATCTCCAAGTCATCTGGATTTCACTCAGGAATGAGGAGAGTGGTGTCTCTTGGCATTGTCCCAAGGTGAGCTGGATTGGTGTCTTCAGCTGTAACATGAAAGCCAGGTCTTGGTCTCTTTGTAGTCAAGCTGAGAGATCAGGAAGGCACTAGTAAATTCCTTTTCAACCCTTTGTTCTCAACACTGATTTCACAAACACATCCGCTGAATTCACATCAGACTTGCCTGGCAAGCTTAAAAAAAATATATCAATAACCCTCACCCAGGACCAATTCATGGGGTAGGAAGGTTGGACAGGTGTGGGTATTTAATATGCTGGTGCTTCCAAGTGCAGCTAGAACTGTGAATCCTCTTTGGGGAAGAAAAGGAAGGCTCTTTCTTATATTGTGATATTCTGGCAGGTGAAAATGATCCATATCATTTGAACATCACTCTTATTACATTATTTACTTACTTATTTTCTCCATTAATATCTGTCCTAACTAGACCATAAAAATTTTATGAAATCAAGGACTTCTCTATTTTATTTGCTTCCCAGCAAATATTGCCTAGTTTTCCCAGAACAGGGAGCAGAGATCAGGGCACAGTTGGTGCTCAATAAATAACCATTGAATAACTAAAATATCACTGGAAACAGAAGTAAGAGATGAATAGCGATTGTGAAGAAAACTTTGTCTAAATATGACCAAGGGTTATATAATAAAGCAAATCATAGTAAAACATAAACACTATAATAAATAGTAAAAAGATGGTCAAAAAACAGGAACAGATAATTTAAAGAAGAAATATAAAATGTATGAGCTATGAGAAAACAAAATTTAATCTCACTGTAAGCAAACATTCAAATTAACATATTAGTTTTACATACATTTTATATTAGTTTTATATATGCGACCCCATGGACTGTAGCCTACCAGGTTCCTCCGTCCAAGGGATTTTCCAGGCAAGAATACTGGAGTGGGTTGCCATTTCCTTCTCCAGGAGATCTTCCTAACCCAGGAGTTGAACCCAGGTCTCCCATATTGTAGGCAGATGCTTTACCATCTGAGCCATCAGAGAAGGCTCTAGTTTTATATAGTTTTTATCAAATTGCCAGAGATTACATAAAAGTAATATTCATTGCTGAATAGGATGTAGTTTGATAAGGACCCTCACACTCCAAATTAGTGCAGCCCTTTGGGAAAGCAATTGGGAGCTACGTATAAAGAGCCCTGAGGAAGATAATTCCTGTTGACCAAAAAATCTCATTCATAGGATATATCTTGAGGAAATAAACATCAATTGTTTCACCCAATATTTGTAATCAAGGGCATTTATCCCAGCATTTTCAAATAGTAGATTGGAAACAGTCTGTTTCTTAAATAGAGGTATTTAACTATATCACAATAGATCCTCATAGGAAAGACTGTAATAAAGCCATTGTTAAAATATTAATGATAGGAAAAAATGCTCCCATTATATTAAGGGAAATGGTTATAATAAAATGCCAGGCACCTTGCTTTTAAATATGTAAATTTGTAAAGCATTGCTGGGTGGTTAGCTTGATTTGTAATTATTTTTATAGTTTGTTCCTTTGTATTTTCAGAAGTATGTATCTGATTATATCTTGTATATACAATCTGGCCAGTAATAATAACAGTTTATGTAAAGTAGGTTCTATATGTGAAGTACTATTCAGAAGACTTTCCTTATAAAGCTTTGAAGTACACAGGTAGGGACTTTAGACAAGAAGTGATTAGGCAGTTTGCTCAAGGTCACCCAGCTCATAAGCTTGAGAGCTCATACTTCTACACAGTTAGATAAGTCAACATAGGGAACAGTTTTTGGTTCTGAGGAAGAGTGTGTAATAGACCACACTGGACAGAGCCCACCCAGGGTCTAGAAGAATTAGAGTTCTGGGGCAGTAGAGGGCTTTTAGAGATCAAATATGATCTGCTTTTCTTTTCCCCCTTGATAAATAAAATTTATATTTGCTTTCTTTATCAATTTTTATTTATCTTTTCAGCCATACCTCACAGCTTACGGGATCTCGGTTCCTCAACCGGGGATTGAACCTGGGCCCTTGGCAGTAAAAGCATGGAGTCCTGACCATTGGACCACCGGGGAATTCCCAACATTTGTTTTCTTTAAAAAGCATGTTACATCCTGGAGAATTCCATGGACAGGGGAACCTCGTGGGCTATAGTCTATGGACTCTCAAAGAGTCGGACACGACTGAGCAACTAACACTTTTATTTTTCAACATCTATTATCCTACTTCAAAGCAGAAGCCTGGAGAGGTGATGTGATCACAGAGACACTGTCAGGGCTAGGAAACTCAGTCCATCCCTTCTGACCAGTTTTCCCTGCCACTGCCAACCGCCAGCCATCAACTTCCCTGACAGCCTGTTGTGGATGCTGCTACTTCTTCTGTCCTGGGGAAGACACCTTGGGAAATAGCCCATGTGTTCTTGAGTGAAGTCTAACCAAGGGCACTGGTGTGACTCCGTGACTCTGACTGCTTGGAACAAAATAGGGAACCCCAACCTTAGTTCATGGAGTCTGTGTTTCTGCTAGAGGTGAGAGATCTCCTCTTTACTAGCACACCCAGGGCAAGGCCAAGGGCTCTGCTCTTTCTGTTAGCTATCCACATTTCTTCTATTAGCAGCATCAGAAAGAACTTTGTGAGAAGAGAAGGGGGCTGGTGAGAATTAAATCATCCTTCTCAGGGGCAGGGGAATGGGCAGACTGAAGAGCTGTTCATCACTCTGTATCACTGTGCTCATACAGTGATTGTATAAGTGTCAGGTAGCAGTTTTATATCTGGTTTTCCAGAGATCCTCACTCAAGGGTATTGCCAGACAGAAGGGTCTGTGTCCAAGTAAACTCTTAAACCATCACCTCAGGCCAGTCCTTTGTCCTTACTCTCAGTGCAAATAAGTAACTCTACAAATCTACACTTAAAATGTGATTGGTGCTAATATTTACTGGCTTAAAGATATTTATGAAACTTCTATTTAGGTATCATTTTGTTCTCCCTATCTTAAACAAAATTGTTTTTTGATATTTTAATTTAAAAACATACCACAAGGAACTTCTCCCAAGGTGGTGGTGAGATTTTCTTCATTGTGGCTTCAGTTAATAAAGCATTTTGGGATAATGAAGGGTGAAAATCACAGGATAAATGTAAAAATTCTTATATTAATGAAGCATAACATATTATTGGACCCTTCATGGAATTTTCCATTGCCAAATCAAGGCTCATTATTCTGCACCTGAGCACCACAATCCCTAGAGTTCCATGGCATGTTTTAATAATAAGAAAACTGTCCCATTTTGTCTTATAAAACCTATTTTCCTTTTCTGATGGGCTTTATTTTTTTTTCTTCACTAGCTTTTAGTATGGCCTCAGAGATTCATGCTTTCAAATATAAATTCCCTTAAGACATATCTTCTTCAATTGTGTGGGTTGAAGCAGGGTAGGGGGTTGCTATTATCTGAAAAACAGATTAGCAAGTCTTTCCAGAAAATTTCCATTGGAAGATGTGTAATGAAATATTTCCGACTTTGCGTTTATGATCCAAACCATGACATCTACAGCACAGACTTCATGGTATTTTAAGAGTATATATATATATATATATATAATGATCTTGTCTTTTTAAATTTCTGTCATGGACCGACATGTTGAACGATGTATGTTGGAGACCCTGTTAGGAAAGGCAATGATTTCCTACTGCCTTCATTCATTGTTCGCTCAGGATTAATTTCTCCCTACTGTGTTCTCTCACTGGACTTTGTGTGTGGCCCTCTGTCTTTTTTTGTAATTGCACAGTTTTCTCATTCATAAAATCATTTCCATGCTTGACACATTGTTGAGGTGCAGTTGAATTGGGTGAATGGATATAATTACATTGATAGAATCAAAGCATTAATGCCAAGTAGTGATTTCAGTTTATTCTATGAGTGATAAGTAGTGATTTCAGCTTATTTTTTTTTTCAGTTCAGAGAAAGAACAAAGAGCATATGAATAAATTTTAATATTAAATTCAGATTTACTATTAGGTGTAAAGGTACCTATTAAAATTTTAAAAGAATCTCATATTGACCATAAATGTAAAACCTGAAGATTTTAAAAAGTAAAATCAGTTAAAAAAACACATTTTTCATCAAAAGCCATAAAGCAGGTTATAGTAAAAAAAAAAAAAGAAAAGAAAAGAAAAGAAAATGAAATCAAGAAAAACTGAAAACATTAAAAAAAAACAAAACCCACATATATACAACTAAACCTCTTTCTTCCTCCTAAAAATAATTTCTGTCAGATTCACAATTCAATTCTTAAATCAAATAAAATATCAAAACCTGCTGAAAGATAGTATCAAAACAAAATGGTTGTAGGATTTCTAAGAAATAAAGATAAGCTATATTATAAATCAAAAGTTAAAGGATATGGCTAAGAATGTACTCAGAGAAAAATACCAGCATTAAACATTTAACTTATTAAATACAAAACTAAAAAGATGAATTACTTAAATATCAAACTCAAGAAATTAGGAAAATAAAAATATACTCAAAAATACAGGGAAAAGTAATGTTAAAATAAAAATATTAGAAGAAAAGAAAGCAGTGGCATAAATAAATCAGAGAGCTATTTTGAAAAAAAATCTAGTTGAAAAAGCTAAGCTAGTAGATACTTTAATGAAGGGAAAAAAGGAAAGCAAAACACAAATAGGAATGAAAAAAAGCAATATTCTCTTAATTGAGGGGAAATATATACTTTAAATGTTAAGAGATTTCTTTGCATATTTCCATATTAATCAGTTGGGGAAAAGTTCTGGACAAAATAGTTTAAAAAATAAAATAAAATAAAAGGACTAATCTTCTTTAGGATGGACTGGTTGGATCTTCTTGCTCCAAGGGACTCTCAAGAGTCTTCTCCAACACCGCAGTTCAAAAGCATCAATTCTTCGACACTCAGCTTTCTTTTATAGTCCAACTCTCACATCCATACATGACCGCTAGAAAACCATAGCTTTGACTAGACAGACTTTTGTTGGCAAAAGTATTATGACTACATTATAGTTACTAATTTTGAGGCTTGGGTATTTTCATTTTCTACCTCACATGTTTTATTAATATTTGTAGCTTTAACAATGAGAATGTATTTTTTTAAGCACAAGTAAAATAGAATTTTAAACAGATTAAAAGGAACAGTGCAAACATAATCCTGACACATACTTAAGTTCCGTATAACAGAGATCCAGGACTACAAGTCAGGCTGAAGAGTGTATATAGTATCTCTATAGTTTCTAGGAAATAAAAAATGATAAATTATTTCTGGATAATACACAGCAAAACATTCAATATGATCTCTCTTACATGAGCTCTGAAATACGTTGCCTTGAAGGAAATGAACTTCAAAAAGTGTTTTACTTATTAACTTCTGTCAATGGATATGCTTTAAAAAAGTGACTTTTTCTAATCTTTGTGATTGTCTTTATTTTATCTTTAGAAATAGTTATTCCTACTAATGTTTGAGAAATGTTCTCAAAGTAAATTGAGTATAAGGAATTAAAAAAGGGATTTAGTAATATGTCTTTTTGAAATGCTAATCCTTGGAACATTTAAAAATTTTACAGCTCACATCAGTCTCCTGGTTACACTGAATAAATTGGAACATTTGCACTTAGCCAGTTAACTTCCTTGAGGAGGAAGCTTAGCAAGGAGCTTTTCTCTTTAAGTATACCCAAGTGACTTCATACATTCTAAAAGATCCTGCAATTCAACACGATTAAAAGCAACATTGTATACTAAAATCTTATTTCTGAAAATAACAGCAGGTAATTATTTGAGAAAATACTAATTTTGAGACTAAGACAAGTCCAGACCACATGAAAAAGTCAAATTGCATATCTTTGTTCCTGCAGACTTTTGTCTTCCAAAGAAAAGAGTAACAGACTTTCTCCAGGAGCAGTTCTCAGAATGCAATATATTTATTCAACATTTACCAAAACTTGTAGTACTTATCATGTGCTCAACATTATTCTAGATGTGAGAAATATAGTATTGAGCAAAACAGACAAAAATACCCTCTTGGAGTTTATACTCTTGGAAATAAAACCACAGTTATATCATTCCTAAATATGAATTCATTTTAGACTAAGACAAGTGGGCAGGGGCTAAGTTTGTCAATTGTTTTGCTTAGAAATATCCTCCTATTAAAGGAAGAGTTTAATAATCTTGGAGTTGAGTGATCTTTGAACTATTCTGAAATGAAAGTTTCTTAAATATTTTAGAAATGAAACATTAATAATTTATGAACTTAAAAGTATCATATATAAGAAATGATTAAAACTAAACTAAATATGGGCTTAACTAATATTTGAGTTTTATAAATTACAGATACCAAGGGAATATTTCATGCAAAGATGGGCTTGATAAAGAACAGAAATGGTAGGGACCTAACTGAAGCAGAAGATATTAAGAAGAGGTGGCAAGAATACACAGAAGAACTGTACAAAAAAGATCTTCACGACCAAGATAATCACGATGATGTAATCACTCACCTAGAGCCAGACATCCTAGAATGTGAAGTCAAGTGGGCCTTAGAAAGCATCACTACGAACAAAGCTAGTGGAGGTGATGGAATTCCAGTTGAGCTCTTTCAAATTCTGAAAGATGATGCTGTGAAAGTGCTGCACTCAATATGCCAGCAAATTTGGAAAACTCAGCAGTAGCCACAGGACTGGAAAAGGTCAGTTTTCATTCCAATCCCAGATAAAGGCAATGCCAAAGAATGTTCAAACTACTGCATAATTGCACTTACCTCACACGCTAGTAAAGTAATGCTTAAAATTCTCCAAGGCAGGCTTCAGCAATACGTGAACCATGAACTTCCTGATGTTCAAGCTGGTTTTAGAAAAGGCAGAGGAACCAGAGATCAAATTGCCAACATCTGCTGGATCATGGAAAAAGCAAGAAATTTCCAGAAAAACATCTATTTCTGCTTCATTGACTATGCCAAAGCATTGACTGTGTGGATCACAATAAACTGTGGAAAATTCTGAAAGAGATGGGAATACCAGACCACCTGACCTGCTTCTTGAGAAACCTATATGCAGGTCAGGAAGCAACAGTTAGAACTGGACATGGAACAACAGACTGGTTCCAAATAGGAAAAGGAGTACGTCAAGGCTGTATATTGCCACTCTGCTTATTTAACTTATATGCAGAGTACATCAAGAGAAACGCTGGACTGGATGAAGCACAAGCTGGAATCAATTGCCAAGAGATATATCAATAACCTCAGATATTCAGATGACACCACCCTTATGGAAGAAAGTGAAGAAGAACTAAAGAGCCTCTTGATGAAAGTGAAAGAGGAGAGTGAAAAAGTTGGCTTAAAGCTCAACATTCAGAAAACAAAGATCATGGCCTCCAGTCGATCACTTCAGGGCAAATAGATGGGGAAACAGTGGAAACAGTGTCAGAATTTTTTTTTTTTTTTTGGCTCCAAAATCACTGCAGATGGTGATTGCAGCCATGAAAGTAAAAGACGCTTACTCCTTGGAAGGAAAGTTATGACCAACCTAGACAGCATATTGGAAAGCAGAGATATTACTTTGCCAACAAATGTTCGTCTAGTCAAGGCTACGGTTTTTCCAGTGGTCATGTATGAATGTGAGATTTTGACTATAAAGAAGGCTGAGTGCCAAAGAATTGATGCTCTTGAATTGTGGTGTTGGAGAAGACTCTCGAGACTTCCTTGGACTGCAAGAAGATCCAACCAGTCCATCCTAAAGGAGATCAGTCCTGGGTGTTCATTGGAAGGACTGATGCTAAAGCTGAAACTCCAATATCTTGGCCACCTGATGTAAAGAGCTGACTCATTTGAAAAGACCCTGATGCTGGGAAAGATTGAGGGCAGGAGGAGAAGGGGACAACAGAGAATGAGATGGCTGGATGGCATCACTGACTCAATGGACATGAGTTTGGGTGGACTCCGGGAGTCAGTGATGGACAGGGAGACCTGGCGTGCTGCAGTTCAGTTCATATAAGTTCACTTCAGTTGCTCAGTCATGTCCGACTCTTTGCGACCCCCTTTTCCTCTTTGGAACCAGTCTGTAGTTCCATGTCCAGTTCTAACTGTTGCTTCCTGACCTGCATATAGGTTTCTCAAAAGGCAGGTCAGGTGATCTGGTATTCCCATCTCTTTCAGAATTTTCCACAGTTTATTGTGATCCACACAGTCAAAGGCTTTGGCATAGTCAATAAAGCAGAAATAGATGTTTTTCTGGAAATTTCTTGCTTTTTCCATGATCCAGTGGATGTTGGCAATTTGATCTCTGCTTTTCACTTCTCTTCTTTTCACAGCTATTTGTAAGGCCTCCCCAGACAGCCATTTTGCTTTTTTGCATTTCTTTTCCATGGGGATGGTCTCGATTCCTATCTCCTGTACAATGTCATGTGCTGGGGTTCATGGGGTCACAAAGAGTCAGACATGACTGAGCAACTGAACTGAACTGAATATATTTGAAAATTACAGAATTCATAGCTTTAAAATACCTTATATTATTAGAGTATATTATATTATTATATAATATTATATATTATAGAGTATATATTATTAAAGTATTACATATATTACATATTATATTACGCATTAGAGTATTACATATATTATATATACATATAAGAAAAATTTTCTTAAGGTATTAAGTTATTTAATTAAGTTTGGAATTTGAAATTCAAAGATTTTGAATAAAAGAATATTTCATTTTTATTTTTATTTATTTGCTTTTCGCTGTGTTGGGTCTTTACTGCTGCTGGGGCTTTTCTCTAGTTGTGGCGAGCAAGGACTACTCTCTAGTTGAGGTGCATGGGCTTCTCATTTTGGAGACCTCTTCTGTTGCAGAGCATGGGTTCTAGCATGCTGGGGTTTCAGCGGTTGCTGCTCCCAGACTCTAGTGCTCACACTCAACAGTTGTGGTGCACGGGACTTAGTTGCTCTGTGCCCTGTGGGATTTTCCCAGACCAGGGATCAAACCCATGTCTCCTTCATTGGCAGGCGAATTCTTTACCACTGAGCCACCAGGGAAGCCCCAGGAATATTTTCTAACATGTCTTTTTGGTCAATATGCTTCAAATTACTTAATGGAAATGTAACTAAATTTCTCAGGCTTCTATGCAGAGGTGGTTAAGGCTTACTTTGTTTTTGTTTTTTGTAATCAGATTAGCACAAGTTAATAAAAGCTAATACAGAATAAAATCTGTTCTGCTGACCTTTAGAATAAAACAGTTTGATACTCATGTTTTCTTACAATTTAGTTCAGTTCAGTTCAGTTCATTCCAGTCGCTTAGTCATGTCCGACTCTTTGCGACCCCATGAATCGCAGCACGCCAGGCCTCCCTGTCCATCACCAACTCCTGGAGTTCACTCAGACTCACATCCATCGAGTCAGTGATGCCATCCAGCCATCTCATCCTCTGTCGTCCCCTTCTCCTCCTGCCCCCAATCCCTCCCAGCACCAGAGTCTTTTCCAATGAGTCAACTCTTCTCATGAGGTAGCCAAAGTACTGGAGTTTTAGCTTTAGCAACATTCCTTCCAAAGAAATCCCAGGGCTGATCTCCTTCAGAATGGACTGGTTGGGTATCCTTGCAGTCCAAGGGACTCTCAAGAGTCTTCTCCAACACCACAGTTCAAAAGCATCAATTCTACAGCACTCAGCCTTCTTC
Source organism: Capra hircus (assembly GCF_001704415.2). Classification (NCBI taxonomy): domain Eukaryota; kingdom Metazoa; phylum Chordata; class Mammalia; order Artiodactyla; family Bovidae; genus Capra; species Capra hircus. The sequence continues at coordinate 35,897,859 of NC_030816.1, read as the reverse complement.
ACAGTCCGACTCTCACATCCATACACGACCACAGGAAAAACCATAGCCTTGACTAGACAGACCTTAGTCGGCAAAGTAATGTCTCTGCTTTTGAATATGCTATCTAGGTTGGTCATAACTTTCCTTCCAAGGAGTAAGCATCTTTTAATTTCGGGGCTGCACTCACCATCTGCAGTGACTTTGGAGCCCACAAAAATAAAGTCTGACACTGTTTCCACTGTTTCCCTGTCTATTTCCCATGAAGTGATGGAACCGGATGCCATGATTTTCCTTTTCTGAATGTTGAGCTTTAAGCCAACTTTTTCACTCTCCTCTTTCACTTTCATCAAGAGGCTTTTTAGTTCCTTTTCACTTTCTGCCATAAGGGTGATGTCATCTGCATATCTGAGGTTATTGATATTTCTCCTGGCATTCTGGATTCCAGCTTGTGCTTCTTCCAGTCCAGCATTTCTCATGATGTACTCTGCATAGAAGTTAAATAAGCAGGGTGACAATATACAGCCTGACGTACTCCTTTTCCTATTTAGAACCAGTCTGTTGTTCCATGTCCCGTTCTAACTGTTGCTTCCTGACCCTCATATAGATTTCTCAAGAAGCAGGTCAGGTGGTCTGATATTCCCATCTCTTTCAGAATTTTCCACAGTTTATTGTGATCCATACAGTCAAAGGCTTTGGCATAGTCAATAAAGCAGAAATGGATGTTTTTCTGGAACTCTCTTGCTTTTTCCATGATCCAGCAGATGTTGGCATTTTGATCTCCGGTTCCTCTGCCTTTTCTAAAACCAGCTTGAACATCAGGAAGTTCACAGTTCACATATTGCTGAAGCCTGGCTTGGAGAATTTTGAGCATTACTTTACTAGCGTGTGAAATGAGTGCAATTGTGCGGTAGTTTGAGAAGGAAATGGCAACCCACTCCAGTATTCTTGCCTGGAAAATCCCATGGACAGACGAGCCTGATGGGCTACAGTCCATGGGGTCGCAAAGAGTCGGACACGACTGAGCAACTTCACTTTCACTTTGAGCATTCTTTGGCATTGCCTTTCTTTGGGATTGGAATGAAAACTGACCTTTTCCAGTCCTGTGGCCACTGCTGAGTTTTCCAAATTTGCTGACATATTGAATGCAGTGCTTTCACAGAATTATCTTTCAGAATTTGAAATAGCTCAACTGGAATTCCATCACTTCCACTAGCTTTGTTCGTAATGATGCTGTCTAAGGCCCACTTGACTTCACATTTCAGAATGTCTGGCTCTAGGTGAGTGATCACACCATTTTGATTATCTTGGTTGTGAAGATATTTTTGTACTGTTTTTCTGTGTATTCTTGCCACCTCTTCTTAATATCTTCTGCTTCTGTTAGGTCCATACCATTTCTGTCCTTTATTGAGCCCATCTTTGCATGAAATGTTCCCTTGGTATCTCTAATTTTCTTGAAGAGATTTCTAGTCTTTCCCAATCTGTTGTTTTCCTCTATTTCTTTACATTGATTGCTGAGGAAGGCTTTCTTATCTCTTCTTGCTATTCTCTGGAACTCTGAATTCAGATGCTTATATCTTTTCTTTACTGCTTTGTTTTTCACCTCTTTTCTTTTCACGGCTATTTGTAAGGCCTCCCCAGACAGATATTTTGCTTTTTTGCATTTCTTTTCCATGGGGATGGTCTTGATCCCTGTCTCCTGTACAATGTCACGAACCTCAATCCATAGTTCATCAGGCACTCTATGTATCAGATCTAGGCCCTTAAATCTATTTCTCACTTCCACTGTATAATCATAAGGGATTTGATTGAGGTCATACCTTAATGGTCTAGCGGTTTTCCCTACTTTCTTCAATTTAAGTCTGAATTTGATAATAAGGAGTTCACGATCTGAGCCACAGTCAGCTCCTGGTCTTGTTTTTGTTGACTGTATAGAGCTTTTCCATCTTTGGCTGCAGAGAATATAATCAATCTGATTTCAGTGTTGACCATCTGGTGATGTCCATGTGTAGAGTCTTCTCTTGTGTTGTTGGAAGAGGGTGTTTGCTATGACCAGTGCATTTTCTTGGCAAAACTCTATTAGTCTTTGTCCTGCTTCATTCCGCATTCCAAGGCCAAATTTGCCTGTTACTCCAGGTGTTTCTTGACTTCCTACTTTTGCATTCCAGTCCCCTATAATGAAAAGGACATCTCTTTTGGGTGTTAATTCTAAAAGGTCTTGTAGGTCTTCATAGAACCATTCGACTTCAGCTTCTTCAGTGTGGCGTAGACTTGGATTACTGTGATATTGAATGGTTTGCCTTGGAAACGAACGAGATTGCATCCAAATAAATGGTTAAGTAGCATTTACTTAACATCTTCAATTACCCTCGCCTTTTTCTAAAATAGATTCATGTCTTTAAGAAACTGAACAGTCTATATTTTTTTCTTGTTCTTTTCCTTCTTTCCCCACAGATGAAAGACAATGATCATTTGTTGATGGTTGTAAGTTCAAAGTACTTGACATATATAGACTGGGAAGCATTAAATATTTTAGCTGCACATTTAGGACTTTACATCATTCTAAATGCATTCTGAATTTCCTAATGTGCACTGACAGAAAAAGGTTGCTAAAAATGAATCTATTTTCTAGGATTTACAAAAATCATTTAATCATTCATCTTCAACTATCTTTATAAAATTTGGTTTTCACTTTTGAAGAAAATGTTTATTAGCATATCTAAAGGGTTTTTTTTTTTTCTTTGCTAGGTGAGGGTAAATTCAAACAACCATTACAGTCTGTGACTCTTGATTTGGTGGATTTGTTTTTTGCCTTCATGATCTTTGTTCAAGATAAATCACACGCTCCTTTTTGGCAATACGAAATTTGTTGATTTGTCCTGGTCGTTTTCCACTGGTACATTGGTTTCCTGCACTTTAAATGGGGGCTAGGCTCATTTAGAGGATTGGTTTATCTTATGTCAAAAAAGCAGATAAGTGAGCAACAGTAAATGTTGCTTTGATGCCAGAATGGTTTCAAGTAAGCGCGTCTTGTTTTATGGTGTAATATATGTATGTATAATCTGCATCATCACCGATAAAGGGTAACAGAGCATAGAGGAGTGATTCAGGATCAGGCAAAGAGTAGAATGTGATTTTTTTCACCCCCAAAGAATATGTGGAATACAGTTTTATCACTCAGGTAAGTGAACTGTGTGAGAAATAGATGGTAGATGCTATTAATGTATCTGACAAGCAGTTTGTTTTCAGATAGCCAAATGAAATTAAAATTACCCATAAGGTGACTCAGCTGGTAAAGAATCTGTCTGCAACGCAGGAGACCTGGGTTCAGTCCCTGGGTCAGGAAGATCCCCTGGGGAAGGGAATGGCAACCCACTCCAGTATCTTGTCTGGAGAATTCCATTGACAGAAGAGCCTGGCAGGCTAAAGTGTCAGACACTACTGAGCGACTAACACTTTCACTTTCAAGGAAAAGCAAGGCACATTCTATCGAATTAGAAGTAGTGTTTTTGAATATATATATATATACATATATGTATATATATATTTAAAAGATACTGTAAGTATGCTAATTATTAGATGATGATAAAATCTATTTCTGCCTAATCACAGAACCTAACACTTTGGTCTTGTTAGGAGCTGAATGGTTGTTCCCTCAAAATTTATATATTGAAGCTCTAACCACTAATGTAATGGTATTAAGAGATGGGGCCCTTGGGAGGTAATTAGGTCTGGATGAGGTCATGAGCATCACCAATTGGATAACATCACAGATTAAATGGACGTGAACTTGGATGAATTCCAGGAGATGGTGAGGGACAGGGAGGCCTGGCATGCTGCAGTCCATGGGGTCACAAAGAGTCAGACATAACTTAGTGACTGAACAAAAACAGGGGTATAGAACATGTCAGATTTGCCAAGGATTAACACTTGATTTTAGGGTAGCTATGCCTTAAATATTACATTCATAATAATTTTCATTATTCCTATGTGCTAATTTTGAGTGGGACAGAAAAAGGATAGATTTGTGGCTTATGTGCTGGAAATAATTGGAGATAGTTCACACTTGTGAGACTCATTTGTGAATTCCAAAAAAGAGGTTGAGAACTTCAGGGCCTAATTCAGGTGGTCTGTAAGGCTCTCTGTTCCATAACATTCCATGACCCCATTATTCCACTAGGGATGTTCTCCAGTCTTCACTCAGGAACCAAATGGATATAAAATATTCTTGGATTACTTTGTCTACCACTGAGAGTTATCACTTTATTTCATTTTATTAATTCAAAAGAAAAAAAGTGAAAGTGTTGGACACTTGGTCGTGTCTGACTCTGTGACTCAATAAACCCACCAGGCTTCTCTGTCCGTGGAATTCTCCAGGCAAGAATACTGTGGTGGGTAGCCAGCCATTTCCTTCTCCAGGGGATCTTCCTGACCCAGCGATTGAACCTGGGTTTCCTGCATTACAGGCAGATTCTTTACCATCTGAGCCACCAAGGAAGCCCAATTCAAAAGAAATGTATGTGTTAAATGTTTGGAATAATTTGTTCTAAATTTACAACAGCAGCATTCCCACTTATTTGTGTGTGTGTGTGTGTATGTATTCTAAGTGTGAACAGTGATTAAAATTGCTTTGAAGAGTCACCAAAACAAAGAAAAAGACAATGGGAAGGACTTCCCTAGTGGTCCAGTGGCTAAAACTCCAGATTCCCAGTGTCGGGGGCATGTGTTCCATCCATGGTTAGGGAACTAGATCCCACATACCACAACTGAAGATCCCACATACCACAACTGAAGATCCCATATACCACAAGTAAAACATCCCATGTGCTGCAACTAAGACCTGACACAACCAAGTAAATAAGTGCTTAACAAAGAGACAGTAGGAAATGCAATGTAATCATTTAGTTCATCAAACTGAAGAACTATCCACTCACAGTGGATGTCAAATGTAATAACAAGTCTTAGCAAGACTGCAAGAGACAGGGAAAAATAGGTATAGCAGAAGACGATGCTATTTACCTTTAGAGATTAAAAATGGTAGTGGGATAATTTACTGACATGTGATCAATGATGAGAGCGTCCCCACATAACAATGAGGAGAGGGAGAGAAACACCCATTCAAACATTACAGTATTCTGAGGACACTTAGTGTAGGGCAAGTTAGGTTCTGCATGACTCAGTAACCTTCTAGGGATTCTTAGTGCCAATTTAAGACTAAAGCTCACCAATTAGAACAGCACAGCATTCTGGAATTATACAGTGTTGGGGAAAGCAATCTTTCTTACTTCCAAGAGCCGAAAATAGCAATATATTGCTGCATGGTTCAGTTTGTTGGTTGTTCATAAAAAATTTTGATTCATCAAGAAGATTTAAAAAATATTTTGAGAAACTTCTATTTTATAAAGCAGAGAGCTAAGTATATTTTCAAAAGACTTTATTGATGAAAAGAACACTTTTTGTGGAGTCTGAAGATTCTGATATTGTGTCTTCTACTTACAAGTTAAGTGACTTTGAAAGTCATTTAACTTCTCTGAGCTTTCGTTTTTTATCCCCCTCTGTTTAGTGAAAATATTTGTTTTACAGACCTTGCAGAGTGAAGGAGAGGGCCCAAATCTAATTGAATAATGTAAGTTCTTTGAGTAATTGAAATGCATAAAGTATATTTGTAAGATTATCTTATCATAATTAAAATTTTTAAGGTTTGAAAGTATAGCTTAAAAGATAGGCAATCTTCCCTTTTTCCAAAAACCTCATTTCTCATGCCTGGTAAATAAAGCATGATTGAAGAATAAATCAGTTACTATTGATTTCAGGGGCCAGAATTCTTCAAAGGAAAAATGAACCAAATAAGTAAACAACAGGGAGATGACTTTATTTACATATTGGGAATGGAATTTTACTTGTATTTTAATTAAACTTGATTAAATTTCTGTTTTATACATATCACAAGGTATCTTCAAAATAAATGCAGTTTTCAGCCTCCTCAAAGCATACAGAAGTCTAACTGATGCTCTGTGATATTAGCTTTAAACATGATTTTATAAAAGATCAGATTTTCATTTAATGGGATCTTAACACTGACACATACTTGTCAGAGATATGAAGGAGCTGGCATTTTCATAATACAGTTTCTGCTTAATAGAAGCTCTCCTAAGTGGGAACCCAGGAGACCCTCAGCTGGATTTAGCAACACTTGACTCCTTAAGGTGGCTCTGCCAGTTTCAACACACTAAATCTATCTCTAGTTATGTAAAAACAGAGTTATTGCACATCTTTATGTGTACCTTTTTCCGCTAACCAAAAGGATTGTAGTTTCATAAACACAGTGAATTTCTTATCAGCTTTGTCAGTGCTAAGCACTGGGCTGGGGTAAGGTAATAAATCTCCGAATAAATTGATTATTGTAGATGAACAGCATGATACATCAGGAAATATTGACTATTCATGTTTTCTTGCAGAATGAGATTTGTATCAAAACAAAGGACTTCTCCACCAAAGTCATGTTCATTTGAAAAATGAAAGAGCTTTATGCTTTTGTGATTGGTCATGTGTGGAGGCAGAATGGGGTGAATTTGTATCCTATCTTGCAGGCTTTCCAAACTAGAAATTTTTTGATGGAAGGACAGACCGGAAGATTTGCAAATTCATTTGGAAAGGTATGAGGACAATAAAGAGTTATTTCTTTCTGGTTTTTCATTATAGAATTTTCTGCAAAGCAAAAATGGGGGAAAGCAGGGTAGAAAACTTCTATTTTGGATACTTTCCACTATAGTTTAAAATATATATTCTCTGCTATTGAAAGACTGCTTTCACTGTTTTACTGATGAGAACAAAGCCTTTTTCAAAAGGTAAAAAGGACATCAGGTGAATGGCATTAGGCCATGTGATTCCATGAATTTTTCTGCTGGCCTTACTAGTTTGCAAGGTAGTGATGGAAACAGAGCAGAGTCCGTCTGCCTGCCCTGGGGGCTCTTCCACATACTTCACCAACTGGAGATTCATTTGAGTGAATTCATTCTAATTTGGGGAGGGAGGTTTGGACTCACTGTTCATTCACCACTTCCTGTAAACTGTCTTGGGATCTGTTTCAGTGACTGGACATTTTGATGGGAGCCCGGTAGATAGAACAGAAAACGAGGTAAAGGAGACTGTGCCTCTGGAGACATATGGCTCAGACACATGTTCCCAGATCTTGCCCCCATTTAAAAAATTCTCTGTCTATTGTATATAATAGGCTTTTCCTTGATTTGGGATTATAGAAGTCTAGGATAAAACCCTGTGATTTCTCAGCTATAATTGCCAAATTTTCCTACCTGGGTAAAACACTCCTGCCAGGTAGTGATAGCCTGATCGGGAGTGTCATGAGATAATGACTCTGATTAGGTGATGTCAGCAGACATCAAAACCATTGGAATGCTCAGGAGACGAGCTTCTCGTGCTCCTTTAGGCTGGAATGTGAGCTCATCTTCAACTAATAGTGGAGATTATGTGGTAATAATAACTAGTAGTAGTTATGGTTCAAAGGAATGAGAAAGTGGAAAGGGGTGAGTCATGTGCTGGAGGGAGTCTTGGGGGTGGAATCTGCAAGCACGTGTTCCTGGCTTTCAGATGGCGAAGTCCTCCATAGAGTTATTGTATAGTGGGAGGGATATATGGAGCCGGATAATGAGGTGGTTCCTCAGAGCTGAGGTGGAGCAGAGCCAGGGCCAGATGTGGGGCTCTTCCTTGAAATGGGGGAAAGGAGGACTTCCCTCACTCTCCAGTGGTCAAGAATCCACCTTGCAATGCAGGGAACACGAGTTTGATTCCTGGTTGGGGAAATAGGATCCCATGTGCTACGGAGCGACTAAGCCCATGGTGCAACTACTGAGCTGGCATGCTCTAGAGCCCGGGTGCCACAGCTTAGAGTCTGTACGCCGCAACAAAAGATCCCAAATGACACAACCAAGACCCAGTGCAGCCGAATAAGTAAATGAACATTAAAAAAAAATAGGGCAAGAAGGGGTTTGTGGAGGGTACTCAAGAAAGCCTCCAAACATAAGCAAAGTGGTGACCCAACTCCACATGAGGCTGGCTGGCCTGGTTGTCTTGTCTGGTGCCCAGTGAAACAGGAATGAAATGAGATCACGGAGTTGATGTCAACCCAAACACAAAGGATTCTATATTTTTAATTATTCTTCTATGTCTAAGCTTTTGCGTTTTCATTTGTCATGCTTTTTTCCATTTGTTCTCAAAATACTTTAGAAAAGCTGAAACTCTGTTATCTAAGAAGTTTCATGGAAGGAGTGTACTCTCCCCTTTTCAATCCAATACACAGGAGAATGAAACTGAAAGAGGACCTGGGACAGAGTCCATGGTGGACTAATAAACCTAATACACCTAAAAGTTTCTTTGAAGTCCCATGTCTTAAAGTCCTTATAAAATTGACATTATGTTATATAAACTAGTCATGCATGCTTATTTTAATATAAAATCATGTGTCAAATTTCTTCCCAGTTATAATCCCAACAAAGCACCATGTTACTGTGCTGTTGTTTAATTGCTAAGTCATATCCAACGTTTTTGTGGCCCCTATGCTAGTAAAGTAATGCTCAAAATTCTCCAAGCCAGGCTTCAGCAATATGTGAACTGTGAACTTCCTGATGTTCAAGCTGGTTTTAGAAAAGGCAGAGGAACCAGAGATCAAATTGCCAACATCCGCTGGATCATGGAAAAAGCAAGAAATTTCCAGAAAAAAACATCTATTTCTGCTTTATTGACTATGCCAAAGCCTTTGACTGTGTGGATCACAATCAACTGTGGAAAATTCTGAAAGAGATGGGAATACCAGACCACCTGACCTGCTTCTTGAGAAACCTATATGCAGGTCAGGAAGCAACAGTTAGAACTAGAGATGGAACAACAGACTGGTTCCAAATAGGAAAAGGAGTACGTCAAGGCTGTAGATTGTCACCCTGCTTATTTAACTTCTATGCAGAGTACATCATGAGAAATGCTGGACTGGAAGAAACACAAGCTGGAATCCAGATTGCCGGGAGAAATATCAATAACCTAAGATATGCAGATGACACCACCCTTATGGCAGAAAGTGAAGAGGAACTAAAAAGCCTCTTGATGAAAGTGAAAGAGGAGAGTGAAAAAGTTGGCTTAAAGCTCAACATTCAGAAAAGGAAAATCACTTCATGGGAAATAGATGGAGAAACAGTGTCAGACTTTATTTGTGTGGGCTCCAAAATCACTGCAGATGGTGAGTGCAGCCACGAAATTAAAAGACGCTTACTCCTTGGAAGGAAAGTTATGACCAACCTAGATAGCATATTCAAAAGCAGAGACATTACTTTGCTGACTAAGGTCCGTCTAGTCAAGGCTATGGTTTTTCCTGTGGTCATGTATGGATGTGAGAGTTGGACTGTAAAGTGCTGAGTGCTGAAGAATTGATGCTTTTGAACTGTGGTGTTGGAGAAGACTCTTGAGTGTCCCTTGGACTGCAAGGATATCCAACCAGTCCATTCTGAAGGAGATCAGCCCTGGGATTTCTTTGGAAGGAATGATGCTAAAGCTGAAACTCCAGTACTTTGGCCACCTCATGCGAAGAGTTGACTCATTGGAAAAGACTCTGATGCTGGGAGGGATTGGGGGCAGGAGGAGAAGGGGATGACAGAGGATGAGATGGCTGGATGGCATCACTGACTTGATGGACATGAGTCTGAGTGAACTCTGGGAGTTGGTGATGGACAGGGAGGCCTGGTGTGCTGCGATTCATGGGGTCACAAAGAGTTGGACATGACTGAGTGACTGAACTGAACTGAACTGAACTGAACTGAACTGAACTGATGGACTGTGGCCCACCAGGCTTCTTTGTCCATGGAATTTTCCATGCAAGAATACTGGAGTGGGTTGCCATTTCCTCTCCTGGTTATAGTCCCAACACAGCACCACATACTTCTGGCTACATGGACTATAGTTCTACATGTATGGGGTAAAATTTCATCTTTTATCCTTTCTTGTTTTCTGACCTTAGTCAAATTATTTACCAGTTCTAAATCTATGTCCTAAATAAAAAAAAAATCAGAGTAAGGAAATTTCTGAAGTTTGCTCCAAGTATTAAATGAGTGTCTATAGCACTTAGTAGGCTCTCAATATGTGGCCCTAGTACTGGAAGTCATTCTAATGAGCTTCCTTCCTGGGGAGGATTATTACCTCTACAACAGGATATTTTGGGAGGGCAGAATGTCAGCCAATCTGGGACTGGGAGGATATGGCAGTCAAATAGCTGTGGGTGGGCACTTTAGTAACATGATATCCACAGATTAGGCTAATTCTGTTCTCAGGTAGAGAATCTGCCTGCAGTTCAGAAGACCTGGGTTTGATACCTGGGTTGGGAAGATCCCCTGGAGAAGGGAATGCCAACCCACTCCAGTATTCTTGCCTGGAGAATTCCACAGACAGAGAAGCCTCGCAGGCTACAATCCATGGGGATGCAGAGTCGGACAAGACTGAGCGACTTACACACACACACACACACACACACACACACAGGAACCAATATAATTTCTAACTTCTGCCGCTGCCCATACATGTTATTTTGCCCACCTTCCCTTCTCTGCTAGAGTGTTCTCAGATTTTCATCTTTTAATGGCTATGGAAATTTTGAGATCCTACTCTAATAGAAGAGTAAATTTTTAGCTTCTATTATTGTCATCTTCACCATCACATCCAAAAAAACAAAATAAAATTTTAGCGCTTCATTTTCTTACTGCAACTAGCAAAAGCACAGGGGTTATCATGTTACTTTATATATATGGGTGGATTCACAGAAGTAGGACTTTGAGCCCACCCCCACCTTCACTCTCTGACCATTGAGCCAAGAAGGGCTGGGGAAATCTTTATGTTTGACCCTTCACTAAGTTCCAGTGTGCTGTTATGGGGCACTTCACCCAATTCTAGTAATTGTCCCTTGAGGGAAGAGGGAAAAAAAGAACACTAGGGTGCCTTTGAATATAAACTGAAAATGAGGCTGTGTTATACTAGAAGTAAGAGTCAGAGTACATGGGAAATGGCTCCGATGATTGTGTATCTATTCAGCAAATACAAGAATGGAAAAGTCAACGGCCAACTCTTGTTTGAGATGATTTTAATGATGGGGTTTTTAAAAACCAAAAATGCATCATATTTATCTATATTTCCTCTATTTTCCATTGCCTTTTCACTTAACAAAGAAGGGCCAAGAGGACTTGTGGGTACACTCACCACCTTAGTTCCATCTATACTCTTAAAGATTTTTCACATCTTTTATACTTTTGTTGTTCTCCAGTCAAGAATTGATGCCTTTGAACTGTGATGCTGGAGAAGACTCTTGAGAGTCCCTTGGACAGCAAGGAGATCAAACAGTCAGTCCTAAAGGAAATCAACCCTTAATATTTATTGGAAGGACTGATGCTAAAGCTCCAATAATTTGGCCTCCTAATGCAAAGAGCCAACTCACTGGAAAAGACCTTGCTGCTGGGAAAGATTGAGGGCAAGAGGAGAAGGGGGCGACAGAGGATAAGACGGTTGGATGGCATCACTGACTCATGGACATGAGTTTGACAAGCTCCAGTAGATGGTGAAGGACAGAGAAGTGTGGGGTGCTGCAGTCCATGGGTTGCAAAGAGTCAGACACGACTTGGTATTCATTCAAAGTACCATAGTACTTATTCACAAAGCAAGTTGGATTGTAGACATCTAAATATGTTTTCTTGCCTTCAGCAGTTTCTTCTGTGCCTAGTAAAAGATTTAAATGCATCTAAATATGAAGCAAAGATAGAAAGGCTTGGAAGCTTGCAAGGATTGAAGAGTTTGGTCAAAATTAGCCGTATACAAATTGAGTTTATTTATTAATGTGTTAAATTGATTTATTAGAACTGCTCTGGACAGTGAACACAGTTTGTTTACAGTGAGGAGTTATCTAACTCTGAACATACTGTACATGGTAATTAGAAATTATCTGAGAAAACCATAGTCTGTCTGCTGCAACCAACACAAAAACAGCCAGAAACAGTCGGGGAAATGTAGGGATGAGGTGGGGTTTTGTTTTATTATCAAAGAAAAAAAAAAAACTCCTCAGGAATCTTAACAAAGGAAGTGAATATCTCACACTCAGGCAATAGATAGCAGAATACAAAATTACAAGTGTTTTGACTCCAATACAGTTCCCATTTCTTCCAAGACCAGAGATGGGAAAGAGACAAGCCATTCTGAGAAATAAACACTTAGAAACCCTACAGATATGACTAAAATCTAAGCTTCTGTTTGTCTTTAAAAATTTTTTAATATGTCAGATGACTTGCTTCAGTGATACACTAATCCCATCAGTAAATAACCCGTATACTCTCTTATCAGTAACAATCTCAAGTTGACCAACAAACATATCTCCAAACCCCTGCATGTGTATGTGTGTCTTTTAAACCAAAGCTCGAGGGCTCAGGTGACTACTACTACTATCACGGGCTTCCACTTGTTAAACCAACCAGTATCAGTCTCCCCAGCAGGGTGAGCAGGGCACATAGAAGCCCTGAAGTGGTAGTGAGGGAATAACAGCCCCAAATAGCCAAATTTTCAAGCACCACCTCCCCACCCCTACTCAAAAGAAGATGCTTATTTCTACCCAGACTACTTCCCCCAAATTTGACTCCCTGTGACCAGAATGGTATTTTTCTCTTAATGAAAAAAAATACACATTCATCTTCATATCCATACAAATACTTTTTTTGTTTCTACATTAAAACATTAAAATACTACTCTGCTTAGTGCTATAAATGGAGGACCAAGCAACAGAGCTTTTTCTTTTGAGGTAGAGCTAACTATCCATTTATGGGCTTCCCTTGTGGCTCAGCTCATAAAGAATCCCCCTGCAATGGGGAGACCTCGGTTCGATCCCTGGGTTGGGAAGATCCCCTGGAGAAGGGTAAGACTACCTACTCCAGTATTCTGGCCTGGAGGATTCCATGGACTGTTTAGTGCATGGGGTCACAGAGAGTTGGACACGACTGAGGGACTTTCACTTCACTCCATCCATCCATTTATGGGGGCTCCCCTGGCAGCTCAGCTGGTAAAGAATCCACCTGCAATCCAAGAGACCTCGGTTGGATTCCTGGGTTGGGAAGATTCTCTGGAGAAGGCATAGGCTACCCCTTCCAGTATTCTTGGGCTTCTCTGGTGGCTCAGATGGTAAAGAATCTGCCTGTAATGCGGGAGATCTAGGTTCAATCCCTGGGTTGGGAAGATCCCCTGGAGGAAGGCATGGCAACCCACTCCAGTATTCTTGCCTGGAAAATCCCCACAGACAGAGAGGCCTAGTGGGCTACAGTCCATGGGGTTGCAAAGAGTCAGACACGACTGAGTGACTAAGCACAACACAGCATATTCATTCATCTATACTGAGCTTGTCAGGGCATTTAGTCCCAAGCAAGGAAAGCAGTACACCAGGAGATCTACCTGGAGGGGACCCAGGAGGGCACCCACCAACAGGGCGTTTTCCTACCCGATTTCCCACCCTTCCTTCTCCCCTAATTCTTACTTTTAATAGAAAGTTGGTTATAACCTTGTAAGTACTGGGACTTCCCACCAAGAAGGAAAATCCTAACTTAACCACAGAATCAAGTCCCCCACCCTTCATTTCAGCTACCTCTCAAAGAAAGCCCTTCCCTTTCCTTCATGTGCTCTCTGTCTGGATAGCTATGCCTATTGGATAAACATACCTGATTAAACAGAAGCAGTGATTATGTTTCCCTATCCTCCTCCCTGTTTATATTGGTCTTTAGAAACATTGGTTCAGGAGAAGTAGGACCTGAATGATATCACATGTATTTGTTGGCTAAACAAAATACCATAAATTGGATGACTTTAACAATGATTTATTTTCTCATTGTTTTGGATGCTGGAAGTCTGAGGTCACTGTGCCAGTATAGTTGGGTTCTGGTGAAAACTCTTCCTGGCTTTCGAATGGCCACTTCACTGTGTCCTCACATGAGAGAGAAAGAGAGGGTTAGCTCTGTGTCTCCTTATAAGGACATGAATCTTATCATGAGAACTCTCATGACCTCATCCAAACATAATTATCTCCTAAAAAGTCCAGTCTTCGGGGGGACTTTCTTGGTGGTCCAGTGGCTAAGACTCTGCACTCCCAATGCAAGGGGCCTAGGTTTGATCCCTGGTCAGGGAACTAGATCCCATATGCCACAGCTAAAGACCCTGCCTGCTGAAACCTATTACAGCCAAATATATATATATATTTTTAAGTACAATCTGCAAATGACATCACAGTATGTGTTAGAGTTTCAAAATACGAACTTTGGGAGGACACAATTCAGTCTGCAGTGTCATACAGCTCTAGGTTCAATCATGTCTCTTTGTCCCTAAAGTTGAGCCTGGCCCTGGAGAGCAAGGCATGCTCGGGACTCTTTTTTGCCTGGTGTTCTGGGTCAATGCTGAAGGAGCCTTGCTGCTGGTTCTCTTCTGACCTTAATGGCATCATATTTTTTTAAGAGATTTTATTTTTTAGAGCAATTTTAGGTTAATAGGAAAATTGAGCAGGAACTACAGAGGTCCTATATACTCCCTGACCCTCTACACACACACAGCTACTCTCACCATCAACCTCCCCCATCAGAGTGACACATTTGTTACAACTGATAAACCTGCATCGACACATCATAATCATCCAAAGTTCACGCTTGCGTTGGGCTTTACTCCTGGTTTTGTACATTCTATGGGCTTTGACAAACATGTCATGACACATCTCCACCATTATAGTATCACACAAAATTATGAAATGATTACCATAATAAGCTTAGTGAACCTTCATCATCTCAAACAGATGTAAATTTACAGAAATAGAAAAAAAATTTTTTTTCCTTATAATGAAAACCCTTAGGATTTATTCCCTCAACAACTTTCACATATAATATACAGCGGTGTTAATTATATTTATCATGTTGTACATTACATCCTTACTATTTATTTATCCTATAACTGGAAGTTTGGACCTTTTGACTACCTTCATCCAGTTCGCCTTCCCTTTCCCCCCTGCCTCACAAATCTACTCTCATTTTCTACAAGTTTGTTTCTGAAGTATAATTGATCTACAGCATTCTGTTCATTCCTGGGACACCTTATTGTGATTTGATATTTATCCACATTTCAAAAGCATCACCACTCCTCCACGTCTTTTCATAGATAGTTCTTTTTTGTGTGTGTGCTGAAGAGGGTACCATCTATAATTGTCTGGATTCCGACTCTTGACTGTGAGTCTCTTTATGCCTAGATACCGCCCCAAGTGTTCTCTCTTCAAGTGCCAGAGTCTCCATCTCTGCTGCTAAGATCCTGGTCCTCAGAACTTGAGTTCTGTCAGCCTTTGTCTTTTTACTCATTTGTCTCTCATCTTAGATCCATGTTCCTTTTTACTGCATAGCTTGGTATCTCATTGACAGCTGTCCTTGGGTAGGTCCCTGGCTTCTGCTAAACCTACCGGTTTGGTTGGCCTTCCCTTGTGTGAAGTCTTATCCTTGCCAGAGTCCTTGGCAGTTGACAGGCAGGGAATAGCAGTAATGCTATAGAAATATTTATGCATTTGCCCTTGGCAAAATTCAAGCCTCTTCTAAGCAGCAAACTGGAATCTTGCTCCTGGGGAGAGAAATATGCAAAGGCATGTGACACTAATAAAAAAAATTCATGAACACACACACATGTGTGTACACCAAAAGACTAATATATTAGGTAAGGTAAGTTATTAAAATATGTTTTTCTTATTTTCTTTACAAAATGGGATTATTATTAGTAGCTAAGGTACAAAAAAACCCACTAACGTAGTTATTAAAATATTTTTAACAAAACCACTAACATATTAGTTAAGTTAAAATATTTTTTCTTATTTTCATTTCAAAATGGGATTAATGTTAGAAATTTTTGAAACTGATAAATTAACACTGTTTATCTTTATAAAACAAATGATTTGCATGCAAAACATATTACTTTCCCTTCCCTCTCTCCCTCTCCCATCCTGGAAGTTAAATAGGAGAAAATCCAAACAGTGAGAAGAAAGCTGGTAGCTTCATGGGTACCTATAATGTAACAAGTCAGGGATATTTCTGAGAGCCAAGGCTTGACTCAATATCATTAACATGATCCGGGCCTATTTGGTTCAGTTCTTTTATCACCGTCTGTAATTGTACTCTTTTTTTCCTCACAGAGAAATAAAATGGTATGATGCAGAAAGAACTCCATTAAGAGCACTGGAACATTAACCTTTTCTTAGTTTCCCTGTACTGATATAAATGACATAATTGCATATGGTGTTTGAATCCACATGGGAAGTCTGAAGGGATGTTGTGAGAATTCATCTGCAGGTTGTTCAAGCTCTATGGAAATATGAAAAGCTGCTATATTGGGGAAATACTACAATGGTAACAAAATGCATTGCTGTTTAACAGATGGAAATACGATGGAGAGGGAAGGTGGATTTGAGAAAGCACAGTGATGGGTCAGGTAAAGGAGATGGCTTTAACCACTGATATCTAAAGCAACCTCTTTGCTCCCTGTTTGATGAAAGTGGAGACAGTGCCAGGATTTTATGAATGTATGTCATAATTATGTTGGAGTATACTCACAATAACCTATTCTTGACTCATATCTGAGAACAGTTTGGTAGTTGTTTTTTTTCCAAAGGAGTAGTTGAAATCTTTTTTGTTTCTCTTTAAGTGTATGGCCGAATTCATTGTTATAGAACTACAGATGATTTAATTTAACATGAAATGAATGAAAAATGGACATACTCCCAACTTGATTGCTGTCAGCATTTTAATAGTGGAAGTGTCTTTTTACACCTAGAATTAAACAAGATCTTGGGGAGAAAAGGCTTAGACTGCAGGGCTGAGGAAGCAGCATGCTGTCTGTCCCCAGGGAGAAAAGAGATCTGTCCTCATTTTGAAATAGCTTTTGGCTGTGGCTCAGAACCACTCAATGGGCAGCTTTAGAAATTGTAGTACTTTCTTTGACAAACAGAAAAATCACTGTGTGTCTGTGTACTCTTAAGAGAGACAGAGAAGGTTAAGAAGTAGATGCAGAAATTTATTATGTGCTTGTAACAAGCACCCATACTATGAAATATCCCTTTTTTTAAAAAAAATAGGGAACACTATGCATTCTTCTGTAAATATAACTTAATTTTTTCCTGGAAAGTTTCAGATTTCAGTTATTTTGTTTTATATTGAGATCATGAGTTCCAGTTCTACATTAAGGAATAGCTGCTGCTGCTGCTGCTAAGTCGCTTCAGTCGTGTCCGACTCTGTGCGACCCCATAGACGGCAGCCCGCCAGGCTCCCCCATCCCTGGGATTCTCCAGGTAAGAACACTGGAGTGGGTTGCCATTTTCTTCTTCAACGCATGAAAGTGAAAAGTGAAAGTGAAGTTGTTCAGTCGTGTCCGACTCTTCGAGATCCCATGGACTGCAGCCCACCAGGCTCCTCCATCCATGGGATTTTCCAGGCAAGAGTACTGGAGTGGGTTGCCATCGCCTTCTCCAAAGGAATAGCTAGCTATATGTATATAAATCAATCAACATGTTAAATATACAGGAGGACTTTCACCACAGTCTTGGTTTTTTTTTTTTTTTTTTTCCTTCAATGCTCTTCAATCTTTAAGAATATCTCATTTTGCAGAGAAGTGAACTGGGGGTACACATCTCCTTTTTCTATCAATGATATCTTTCTTTTCCACACTTGACTGTTTAATCTTAGATTTCCCTCACTTATTTTATTGCAGGCAATATGAAGTGTCAAACTTAAAATCAAGTTTTGAACTTGAAGAGTTTTTATAGGGTCAGTGGAGTTGAAAGTTAGAATTCTTTTCTGTTTAAAAGCTATGTCAACCAGGAAAATACAAGAATCAGCAATTGTTTTATTTGTTTTCTGCAGGAAGCACTGTAAGAAAACTGACATATAAATAAGACATTTCAACAATATGCGAGATAAAGCCTTGAAAATTAGTTTAGTTTCAAAATGTTTCAGAGTTGTCCTTCTGGAAAAAAAAACTACTTTTATAGAAAATAGGGCAACACTATTTTGAAGATGCACTGATGGTACTGATGTGAAACCAAGCATATTATCAAAATACACACTTGGCCAGGAGAAGGCCTCCTATCACCTAGTACCTTTCATTTTCAAAATGGTGTTTCTTTCTTATTAAAGTCACTCCTAGGGAGTAGAGTGAAAGAGTCTGAACTTCAGAAGTAAGCAAAACTATGCTCAACAAACATGAGTAGACTGAGGAACTGAGTACCCTTCAATGCCAGTCTCTATAACTTCTTTGCAGGATTGCTTTAGGCAGAGTTAGTGAGATAAATATGCAAAACACCTATTGGAGTGTCTCCATATAACATATAGTGGGTTGGGCAAAAAGTTTGGATTTTCCCGTAAGATGGAATGGAAAAAAGTGAATGAACTTTTTGGCCAACTCAATATTTAACACAATTTTGTTGTTGTTGTTGTTGTTGTTGTTTTTAACCTTCTTCAATCTAAAAACCAGGACAACGACAAAAAAAAAAAAAGCAATACTGTAAGTTCACCATCAGATTTTATAGGGGAAACTTGAATATGGAACTTCTGCCAGGGTTACACAGTGATAAATGAGTAATCTCGGGGAAAAGAAGAAATAATTAGATTATAAGAGCTGTTCCAATAATTTTGTCTTAGTGACAGCAAAGGGGCAGATGCACTGCTGATGTATGCAATAAAAGCCCTGGCTCTTCTGAGCACAGTCGGATGGAATCACTATCTTCTAATTGTCCAGTTACTAGCAAAACAGAGGCTTGCTTATGAAACTTGACCATCTGCAGTGATCATTCCTTGTATCTGATTATTAAATTCTATCTCAGAAGAAAAAAATCAGTTTTAAAGTTTATAAGTTTGGGGAATAATTTTGTAATATTTTAGCTAGTAATTATGCATGGACACAAAAAATATGTGATCCATAGTATACTATATAATGTTGTGCTTTAGATGTTAGAAATTATAATTTTTACAATTAAATTATTTACATTTTTTAAAATACTTGTGGGATAATAAGACTTCTTCAGTAAATCTCAACTTGATAACACATACAAAGACTTTTTCTAAATAAGGTCACGTTCATAGGTCTGGGTAGATATGAATTTTAGAGAGACACTATTCAACCCAGTTAGAACTGGACATGGAACAACAGATTGGTTCCAAATAGGAAAGTGAGTACGTCTGGCTGTATATTGTCACCCTGCTTACTTAACTAATATGCAGAATATATCATTAGAAACGCTGGGCTAGAAGAAGCACAAGCTGGAATCAAGATTGCCGGGAGAAATATCAATAACCTCAGATATGCGGATGACACCACCCTTATGGCAGAGAGTGAAGAGAAACGAAAAAGCTTCTTGATAAAAGTGAAAGTGGAGAGTGAAAAAGTTGGCTTAAAGCTCAACATTCAGGAAACGAAGATCATGGCATCTGGTCCCATCACTTCATGGGAAATAGATGGGGAAACAGGTGAAATAGTGTCAGACTTTATTTTGGGGGGCTCCAAAATCACTGCAGATGGTGATTGCAGCCATGAAATTAAAAGATGCTTACTCCTTGGAAGGAAAGTTATGACCAACCTAGATAGTATATTAAAAAGCAGAGACACTACTTTGCCGACTAAGGTCCATCTAGTCAAGGCTATGGTTTTTCCAGTGGTCATGTATGGATGTGAGAGTTGGAGTGTGAAGAAAGCTGGGCACCGAAGAATTGATGCTTTTGATCTGTGGTGTTGGAGAAGACTCTCGAGAGTCCCTTGGACTGCAAGGAGAGCCAGCCAGTCCATTCTAAAGGAGATCAGTCCTGGGGGTTCATTGGAAGGACTGATGCTGAAGCCGAAACTCCTATACTTCGGCCATCTCATGAGAAGAGTTGACTGATTGGAAAAGACTTTGATGCTGGGAGGGATTGGGGGCAGGAGGAGAAAGGGACGACAGAGGATGAGATGGCTGGATGGCATCACCGACTCAGTGGACAGGAGTTTGAGTGAATTCCAGAGTTGGTGATGGACAATGAGACCTGGCATGCTGTGATTCATGGGATGGCAGAGTCGGACATGACTGAGCGACTGAACTGAACTGAACTTATTCAACCCATATATCCCAGTTCTACGATTTTCTCTAGAAATGTTTATTACTTGGGTCCAAATGCTAAATGAGTTTAATCAGGGTGATAGTTATAAAAATTATTATGGTACCACTTCCTGTACACATTAACTTTAGACACAAATTATTAAATTAGTGTTTTTAGTGAATTTTGCTAAATGAACAAAATTTATCTGTTTTATAGAAATATTTGTTTTCAAGTTAGATTATGAGTTCTGTGTGTTTCTGATGATTTTGAATGAAAGATGAACGCAAAGAACGATATTTTTTTGCAGCTCAGTTTTTGATTTCAGATACATTTCATCATCTGGATAATGGTCAAACTGTGGAGGCCTGGGTACTGCTCCCATTTCACCAGTGACTATGATGTGATCCTGGGTCTGTCAAGACTATTACATTTTAAAATTTTTCATCTCCTCACAGATTTAAAAATATTAATAAATCCCTCCTCCAGAGTTTACAAATAAGTAGAGAGAAGCCTATAGGAATTAACTGAGTTACAAAGACATTATATTTAAATAGAGGTTCAGCTGGTGGAACTCTTAGTTCAGTGTTGTTTTTGCTATGCATACAATTGTTCTAAAACTTCTGCTCCTCATTTCTAAAAATGAGGAGACTATATCCTGTGATTGTTTTTGTGTCTGCTCAATCACGTCGGACTCTTTGCAACCCCATGGACTGTAGCCCATCAGGCTCTTCTGACCATGGGATTTTTCAATCAAGAATACCTGAGTGTGTTGCCATTTCCTTCTCCAGGGGATCTTCCCGACCCAGCCAGGGATCCAACCCACGTCTCCCAATGTACCTCCTGCATTGGCAGGAGAATTCTTTACCACTGAGCCACCTGGAATCATGTAAGAATCAGATCATGAGAGTCCCTTGAACTGCAAGGAGATCAAACCAGTCAATCCTAAAGGAAATCAGTCCTGAATATTCATTGGAAGGACTGATGCTGAAGCTGAAGCTCCAATACTTTGGCCACCAAATGGAAGAACTGACTTATTTGAAAAGACCCTGATGCTGGGAAAGCTTGAAGGCAGGAGGAGAAGGGGATGACAGAGGATGAGATGGTTGGATGGCATCACCGATTTGATGGACATGAGTTTGAGCAAGCTCCAGGAGTTGGTGATGGACAGGGAAGCTTGGCCTACTGCAGTCCATGAGGTCGCAAAGAGTCAGACATGACTGAGCAACTGAACTGAACTGAGCTACCTGGGAATTGGTAACTCTTTTTAATGGTTATTATAAGTATAGAATGAAGAGAAATAAATGAAAAATATTTGTGAATTCTAGATTGTCCTCCGTTATGGCTGAGACCATTTTCCAACAATTCTAGTTTCTGACACTTGGACCTTGACTCTGAAGTCCCTTATTGTAGTGAAATAGATACAGTAAAGTACGTATAAACATGAAATCTATGTCTTAATTTAAAATTAGTGAATAGTGGAAAATATTATAGAAATTACTACATTTCTTCTGTTTTATCCCTCAAAATAGCAATTTTAATTATCAGCTATCATCAGAAATGTTTCCATATCACAGATTCTTTTCTTCTGTTTTCCTAATTACAGTATATATGTATCTAGTATTGTAGAAAGTTAGCAATTTGTCAGCCTAGAATAGCAAACAGAATATCAGGGACAGTGTGTTTGAGAACATTTCCAGTTTATAAGCAAGTCTTGGTTGGATAGCTCTGTTTGTGAAGTAGAAATACGGTCAACAGACCCTTAGTCCCTACAGTCCACAGAGAAGACTAAATCTGCTTCTGATTCTAACATGATCAACTACATAAAATATTGATACAGTTAAGTGATGCATTGCTGTTCATCTCTTTGTACTCAAATTTCATGTATATTTACAAAGGGACACTGATCTGGAAGCAGATTGAGACAGTTATCTTAACATATTAAAAGTTGGTACAACAGATTGCAAAATAAGTTTATTTTCCAGTTTTCACACTTTCCATTTGTATACAGAGTTTGGACCTACATTTTGATCCTAGCTTCTAGTCTATTTATTTTCTTTCCATTTTAAGCTTAATTTACAGAATTAAAAACCATATAATTTACAGATCCTAAAAACCGAATTCTATTACCTCTGTTGTGTGCTCTCCTACAGTGCATGTCCAAACAATCCCAACAACTCGATCCAACAGTCTGTGTGATCCTTTAGTTGGAAGGAATGTGAAAGGTAGGAGGTCAGCAGTGTCCATATTCTTAATGAATGTCAGCCCTTGAAGCTGGGGTCACCTGCAATAAGAGATTCAAAAGCTGCTAATTAGCATCACTACTTTAAAGTAGAAGAGGAAAAATCTATCAGGATCCTGGTCAGTTCCTCTATAACAGCTTTCTACAGCCTGGATGACCTCTCTAGGCAGGGCCGTTACGGAGACAATAATTATGTATCTAACAACTTCTTTTATGACGAACTGAATTAATCAGAACGTTTCCCTGCAGGATGAAAATTAAATATAAAGCCCTATTCAACATTCTGAACCTAGTTTACAAAGTTTGCTTGAATACAAGCAAATATACAAGTAAACAGTATCCTATCATTGGAACAACCCAACAACACAAAGTTCTTGGAGAGTGCTGGACTGCTATACAGTCAGAAAGTTAGTATAAGCTCTGGAAGGTATAGCTTCTTTCATAGAGGAAACAGCTAGGAAGGTATTATCATTAAGGACAAATAGTTATTCCTAGAAGTGTCTTTATCTTTAGTTCTCCCTTATTGCAAGAACTACTCTCTTGCCAAAGGATAGCCTTTAGTTTCTGTTGAGAATACTCTTAAGGGATCAGATCAAATTCTGGGATTTTTCCTTGGACTCTAACAAAGGCTGAGAAATGCCCTCTGCTTGCTTTTAAGCTGGCTTCCCCTCTGAGAGGCAGCTGCTTCTGGTTTCTGGCTCCAGATGAATCTTTCACTCAGGGGGTTGCTGAGGAAGCAGATCTGCTCAATCTGAGTTGTTGCATATTCTCCAGCCCTCCATATTCCCAGCCTGAACTGTTGGGCTTTACCCCTCACTGCTTAGTAACAGCATCTGAAACCCTCGGGATAAGAGAGAGCTGGGCAGATACTGCTTTGTTCTGCCTGCCTCTTCTCTTGTACCAGCAAGAACAATAAACTACAAAGTTGTGAATCCCAGTTTTGCCTTTGCTATTTGTTTGTCCATAGGCAAGTTACATACCTTTCTATATTTTAGTTTTATTATCCTTAAAATAGTAACTATAGTTTTGACAAGATTGTTCAGAGTCATATGTGATATTTTATGTAAAACATTTTGGAATAGGGTAGGACTTATATGGGCTTCCCAGGTGGCACTAGTGGTAAAGAAGTTTCCTGCCAGTGCAGGAGAGGTAAGAGAAGTGGGTTCGATCCCTGAGTCAGGAAGATCCCTGGGAGGAGGGTATGGCAACCCACTCAAGTATTCTTGCCTGGAGAATCCCATGGACAGAGGAGCCCAGTGGGCTATAGTCTGTAGGGTCACAAAGAGTCAGACATGAGTGAAGCAACTTAGCATGCACGGACACATGCACATGACTTATATAAATAGCTATTTTTCCCCTCTGAAACTTTTTATTAAGCTTCCAAGAAACAGGAGAGATTAATGGTAGGTGGGGAATAGTCCTGAGGATTTGTGTTGGCAGTTCCTTCATGATATGACCAATTAAGATGCTGTTTTTTGAAGAAACATGTACTTCTGTCCCTGTGTGCCTTATCTCACCCACAGTGGGACCCCCTCTACCTGTCCGTATGCCTAAGGATCTTCAGAGTTTCTTCCCTCCTTAGTTGCAGGTGGGATGGGGAGTCTAATAAGAAATATTTTCTAGTACAATGCCTCTCTACTAGATGCCACTTGTGTGCCAATATATTCCAACTTTCATAACAGTGCTTTCTACAAAAGAAGGAGCAAGAATGTTATGGTCTAGCTAATAGAAGTGACTGTGTACCTTTAGAAATATCTTGCAAAGTATATTGCCTCCATTTTTCCTCATTGTTTCATCTTCATTTCCTTAAAACATATACAAATACATGCTAAGATAATTAATAAATAAGTAAATTAGCTAGGGGTTGAAGAAGGACTTGGCCAGTTAGAGACTGGAGAGAGCAGGGGACAATGATAGTGAGAAAGATGAGGGGAGACAGTACAAAGTAACCTCAAGAACCTAAAACTTAAATTAGTAGGAAGGGTGGATCAGAATCCTTGGAATGCTCACAGACTTGTAGACATTTAAGTAGAGTACTTGAGGAATACTTTGGTCTTGGTACTATTTCAGTAGTCCAGGCAGAAGTGAAATGATTAAGTGAGCAAATTTTGACACTGAGAAAGTTGGAATGCATTATGTGTGGAAGATGCTAAATGGAAATAGATTTACACATGAAGTAATAAACTGTCTATAAAAGTAGAAGAATGAGTCATTTCTGGTGACTTGGAGGTCTCATTGATGTGTTGGGTCTGGATATGGTCACATCCAGAATAAAGAGCATCAGTTGTATGTTTTAGATGCCTAGTGAGATGGGAAAGTGCATTGGAGGAGGTACTTAGATCTCTCTGCCACCTTTTCTTTTCTGGGGGGTGAAGGGTAACTCCTCCAGAAAAAATAGCAGGCAAAAGCCTTGAGAGTTCAGAGTTCTGGCAATAATGATCTTCTCTGACCCACACTTTCATACGAAGAAGTTAAAACAAGGGTCCAGAGCAACCCCACACACTCACCACAACCTTAGTACCATAATACACCTTGGAGATCATTAGGCTTAACCCCTACTTGCCTTTTCTCCCTTTTTATAGCATCTTTGCAAGAAGCCTGGGGCTTCCAGGTTATTCTCTATCACTTCTCATCTCTATATTGCTGTGTACCTCTCCAAATCCCAAACATTTCCACTGTTCCCCTTGGAACTCTTAGTCTGGACACTAGGTATCCAGACGTAGAACTATCCTTAACCCACAGTGTGACTCTGAGTAAGTATGTTTGTTTAGATTTCATCATCTGAAAAATAATGTTGTCAGACTAGGTTGGTGGTTCTTAGCCTGGGGTTGAGGGGCTCATAAGCCTTCAGCGGGCTTCAGGTGATATGTGCATCTCTTATACTGTATGCAAGATTTCGAGGCTATGTGCCCAAGTGTACCTTTTTTTCCACACACCAAGATCTGCGACCCTGAAATGGAGTAGAAGTCCTTGACGTTCCTTACAGTCCTAACTTCATACGATTCTAAGTTTTGAAGGTGGATGGCAGAAGACCGGCTGATGTTGCACTGCCACAATTAGGAGGCAGTCTCAGTCCTGCCACATCCTGAGTTATTCATGCCTCTTTTCTCACCTTGGTTTATATCGCTTGTAAAATGAACGCACTGAACTAGATTATTCAAACAGTTTCTTCCAACTGAATAAATACATGTAACAAACCAGATGAACACAAAGAAACAAAACCTGGTAGTAAGCTTGGAAATTCAGTGATCCCTGCTGAGTTCTCAGGAGTCAAAATCCCAGACATGCTAATGTTTTAAGAGCATTTTGAGAAGGAAGATGGAGAAGTGGTTCCT
Organism: Capra hircus; assembly: GCF_001704415.2. NCBI lineage: Eukaryota > Metazoa > Chordata > Mammalia > Artiodactyla > Bovidae > Capra > Capra hircus. The sequence continues at coordinate 35,872,153 of NC_030816.1, read as the reverse complement.
TCATCCAATTTAAGCTGAGGGACTCAGCTACCTTCTCAAAGATGGGAGATCAGGGCTTCAGGATGACTGGGAATGACTTTCTCCAGAGAAACTTGGGATCTGATATCTTAAAGTTTAACTTCATAAATCCTGACATAGATTATGGAAAAGATATTACAGTTTAGGAGAATTTATTTTGAAGGTTTAAATGGGTGTGTATAGGCTAAAGTTCCCGCGTGAGTCCACTTTTCTCATTAGAATCCAGATAACATTTTATTTAGAAAATGAATTTGTCACAACTTGCATAATTTTGATTTGTCTCACTTTTCTCGCAGCTCCCTCCTCCTGCCCCTCGTGCCCTTTCCAGTGTGTGTTATTTCTGTCTTTATGAGTGTGTCCTGTTTGCTCTGGAAAAGAAAGTCACGACCAGGTTGGAAACGAAATTTACAACTAGGTTCTAAGAACACACATAGCACTTAGAGGAAGTTGCCTGATGCCACCTCTCTTTCCCCTAAACAACGTGGTCTTAGGCCCAACAAGGTGAAAGTGGGAGCCTGAGCCCAGGAATCCCTTATTCGTTCATTCTGCACCTACTGCATGCCAGAGCTTATGCTTACCATAGCCACATGACGCACACTCCCTACCTTCTCAGACTAACAGCAAAACAAAGCTGGATCCTTCCGCCCAGGGATTTGCCGCAGAATCTGCTCTGGGTCCAGTGTTTCGCTCCTCCCTCCCCTGGAAGTGGGGAGGCCAGTCCTGTGATGACAAGGAAAGTGTCTTTGGCTAGTAGACAAGTTGTCTTCATTACTCCTGTGAGGCAGTGGGATTGAATGGGATATTTTACTGGGCCTGGCCCGAACTTGGCTGTACCTCGAGGGCCCATTAGGCTGCAGGTCACAGCAGCTGGAGCCCAGGCGCCCAGAGCCGGGTCACGCGTCTGTGCTGCCCGCTCCAGGAGGCACAATGGAGTCATTGACTATTTATTTACTCCGTACAACAAGGCCGCTGTTGACTTAATTACGGGAGCCTCCCTTTCACCCTAGGGATCTTTAAATGATTAACTGGACGCTACATTGCCACTAACTCATCTACCTTAACTTCTTTGAAACCCGAGTGTTCCCTCTCTGGCCGTGGGCAGTAGGCATGCAGGGAACAGGAGGGCCTGGAGTGGTGACCCGCCGGGTAGACTGGTGGTTTTGCTTGAAAGCCGGATAGCGTTTGTCTGGAGTAGGTTTCTGAGAGCTTCAGGGCTGGTCTGAGTCAGGCGCTAGCCCCAGGGTGTGGAGGGCCACAAGGCTGAGTCAGGAGACTACAGGCGAGGGCTTAACTCTACCAGGATTGCAAGAAAGGAAGCAAGAAAAGGACACAGGCTTGTCTCCAGCTTAGACAGCCAGTCCCTTGGGGGTGCAGGATCTCTCTACTTCCGGAGCTTAGGAATCAGAGACTGGAGTGTCCCCAGGGATGAGGACAGCTCCACGGGATCTCACCAGGCCCCCTCCTTACACAGCTGGTTTGAAAACTGTCTCCCGGCCCAGCGAGCCCGGCCTGCTGCCGCTCATCCTCAAACTTCCCAGCGAATCCGGCTGCTTGCCAACTTTCTCTGGGGGCAACTTTCAAAGTCTCTGCTCTAGTTAATATTATAGGGCCGAGGATAAAATAGCGACGGTATTGAGTAGATGTTGACTTTTCCGACCCAGAGGAGTGGAAATCGGCGATTGTTTGCAGAAGCTAATCGTTTCTACTCAGAAGCAAGGGGAGCCGTGTTTGCTTGCCGCCGGCTGCCCCTCCCTGGAAGCCGGGCTTCGAGAAGTCTCGGAAATTTAGGTACCCTCTCCCCAATTCAGGCCTATTTAAGAAGTTTACTGGAGATTTTAGACCGGCGGCCGCCAGGCCTGAAGGCTCTCCTTAGCTTTCTTCGCCAGTCTTTGAGTCTGAGACCAACGGTTCGGCGCCCAGCAGATCTCGAACCCAATTTCCTTCTGCGATTTATTTGGATTGGGAGGTCAGGGATCTGGGAGGAAAGTAGGCGTCTGCCACTGAGGCTCCAGACGGGCTCAGAGACTGTCCGCTGACCCTTCTGCCCCCAGCCCCTGACTCGGGATTGTCTCTGTTTTTAGAGATGGAGGCAGGGAGATGGGCGCCGTGACGGCAGGTCTAACGGAGTACGAATACCCGGGGGAAGCCCATTGATAAGGGTGCATTTGAGGTGAAGGTGGGGGTGAAGCGCAGGTCAAGGTTTTCTCATAGGGAAATGACAAGTTGGACTAAGAGGGCCACTTGGAGACTACCAGCTTGCTCTCCAAATCCTGGCAGCAGAGTAGATCCGTTGCTATGGTTTCGGAGAGGTATAAAAGCTACCACCCAGAACAAAACGTGCGCGAGCTCCTTCTACCTGTTGTCCACCACCCAGGGCCAGGCAAATCCGTTGGCGATTTGCATCACTCCCTAACCAAGCATCATGTTTCCAGTCGCCCCATCTGAGTAGGCAGGCGTATACGGTGGGGGAAGTCCAGGCCGGGGAGTTCATTATGTCCAAGTGTGTGTGGGCGCCCAGAATTTTCTCACCTTAGCTCCTACGGTCCAGGGGCGAGCGCTGCGCCCTGGTGGCCGCGGCGGCCCGGAGCGTGTAGGGACCGCGGGGAATAGAGCGCGGCGCCTTTAAAGCAAGAGGAGAGGAACCCCCGCCAGGAGGCGTGTCTGTCTCCGCCGCCGCCGCGGCTCCGCGGTCTTCGTCTCCGCCGCCGCCGTCACTCGCGCTCGGTGCCCGCGGCTGCGCTGCTCTGTCCGGCAGCCGGGGACTTCCCGCCCGACCTCCTCCGGCTGCTCCTCCCCGAGGACCACCCCTCCCCCTTCCCGCCCACCTCACCCCCAGCAAAAGGTAAGGGCTTCCCTCGGGTGGGCTCCGCTCCGGGCTGCCTCCGGAGACGTCTGTTCCCACGAGGACAGGAGAGACCCGGGGTGGGCGAGGGGCATTTTCCGCCTGGAGAGGAAGAAGGCGCGGTGGAGCCCGGTGCTCTCGGGGCACCCGCTGGACCGACTAGCTACGAGTGGCTTTGTCCCGCTCGCCTCAGCCAGTTCCCCTCAAGGATGCAACTGGCTCGGTTGGCTGCAGGCGCTCGCGTTCTCTTCATGAAATAATTTAATAAGTGGACGTGTCAGGAAGTGGCCTCAGCTACTGGGACTCACGCGAGGCGAAGAGAGACAGATGGCAAGAAGCTGTGTGTCCGCCTGCGGGTCTGACCAACTCCGCAGCCTCCCTTCCATGCGCCCATTCATCTATTAACCCTGCTCCTTAGTTCGGTGCTGAGGAAGTACAGACATTCATTTTAACCGGTGCCAGTATTAAGAGCCTCTGAAAAACACTCGGAGGGTGTCCCATTAGGGTGAGGGGAGTGGTGTTACCAGGGTGGATCATAAACGTCAAGAACTTTTAATGACTCTCATCCTCTGATATTTTTACCTTCAAAGAGTTCCTTACTAAACTAGGGGACCTAGCTGAGGAACCTTAGAAAACGATATCCAATTTAGGAACTAGGAGAGGTTAGAAAACTTAACTACTACTATCCTGATGGTAACGCACAGATTATCTTCTCTCATTTCTTCATCTTCATGCTGTAAGTATCATGTCATCAGAAATTACCTTATGGATTGATGGTTATTTTAATTTCACAGCAGATCATGATTCATTTGAATCTTAGTTTGTAGTTTAGCTGCTGAAGATAGGCACTGATATTTCTATCTTGATTTGTATAAGTTCATTACCTTGTAACTTTTTATATAAATCATTCCTGTAACCACCAAAGCAGCTTCCAGTGGCCCTAGAAACTTATTAAACAAACAAAATGAATCACACAGAGGGAAGGTGTTAGAGAAATAAACGATGCTAGAAATCTTACCTGTTTTCTTCTATTTAAACCCATTAAAGATTACACAGTTCTGAAAAATTTAAAAAAAGGTTTCAGGTCATGTGAATCTATTCTAATTCAATTTCTTAATTAAGATACACTTCTTTTCTCATCTAAAAATTAATTAAGCTCTAAATGTCATTAATCATCAATGCAGCAGAATGTTGGTGTAACAGCTGAAATGTGTTCAGAATCACAAGGGATTGCATAGCATAGCACTCATAGTTAGGAAGGGTGAAGTGCAAATATGCAACAGTGTGGTTTTAACTGATATCAGCTCTGACATTATTCTCTGGCACCTCTAATGCTATGGATGAACAGGCTGTTTATTTTAGCTTAGCTGCAATACAACAGGCCACATGCATGGAAGAATAGGTCAGGTGTTACTATAAGATGAGGTTTTTCAAATGTCAGATATCAGCAGGACTTCAGTGACAAGTCAAGTGGAATTCTTAGAAAAAATTCCATGTGAAAAACTGAAATATAGATATAACATGAAAGAACCTTTGAAAAAACCTTTGAAATTCAAGTTATCCTGGGATATGTATTTGCTATTTCTTGCAAAAGGTAGAGGCATTGTCTTTTAAAACCTTGTGCCGTAAGGATTATTACACATTTGTACATGCCCCAGCAGGTGGCAGCTAACTAGAATAAGATTCATTTTCACTGGGAGAATAGAAAACTAAAATTGCTTCTCAAGTAATAGTGCCCAAGAATAAGAGGTCATTAGTGTCAGTAAATATAAAAATAGAGTAAAAGATGAAGCTAATGGCTTTTTGTTGTTGTTATTGGAACAAGCTCTGGGTGAACATGGAATGCATTTTGTTCTTTGCTAATTTATCATGGGCTTGATATCTTTCATGTCAACCTTCTATCTGTGTGGTTTCTTTTTTCTTTTCTTTTTTAGGCTTGCTTTTAGACACAGCTCCTCTGTTTGTATGTATATGTGTGTGCATTTGCAGTTTGTCATCACTGCTTTGACCTTGGAACCTACAGAGCTTTGGCTCCTGGAAGTAAAGGTTGCCATATGGTTAAAATGAGAAAAAAAAAGCAATCAAAACCATGGAATAACATGTATGAACCTCAGAATTACTAAATATATATGATTGTCTGACACCACTAGCATTTTTTTTTCTTTTGAGGAGCAAATTACAAATTTAAAAGAAGAGTTAAATATGATCAGTAAATACTATATAATGACTCTATCAATCCTTCATATAGACCCAAAACTATGATGTATGGTATCAGTATTGTGGAGAAACTTGTAATAACTTCAGAATTGACATACTATAAGGCATCTTCTACACCACCAAATAATTTTGTTCTGATATTGGGGGGATAATTTTAGGGGTTTTATTGTTGTTTTTGCCTCAGGAGTGAGTGAAGTTTAATAAGAAAGAATGAGAATTAGTCTGATAACCCTGTAAAAGATAGAAATCTGAAGGTGAAGAATTCTAAAGTGATAACTAATTATACATTTTAGAAATGTCTTTAGCCACTGAACACTGACAAAATTATTCAGTATTCTGAATTTTGGTGTTCTGTCAGGCAATCTTCTGTACTGAGAAACAAGTAGTTTAGTGCTCATGAGGGGACTCACAGTTAATGTAAATGAATGGCTTTTGTAGTAGTATGCCTTGGAAAGGGATGGCTATTGGCCCATCCTGGGTATGCTAAACAATCCCCATTAAGTCACACTGAAATATACACACAACACAGTTGACAAAATAGTCTTCTTGACAATGTGAACACTGTAATAATTCAAACTCCTAGAATCTGTATAGTAGAAATACGCACAGTGTCACTTCCGATGGTACATTACCCATTCAATGTACTACTTTCGCTGTACTGCTCCAAAATAAATCTACTTCTGGAGCGCTGTCCGCGGTACTGAAGAAAGGTCGTCTCTTGTCTTGCAGAAGTTCAATTGGACAGGTGGAGTTGCTGTCTGTGGTGTTAAGTCTTTCAGATTAGCTGATGGATGTAAATGAACCTAATTTAGCATATGTGCAAAATTGGTTCTTTGGGGACCAATTAATGGTAAGAAAATTTTGCAATAGACTTTTTACTGCCTAATTTACTATGTAAGAACTTCATGAATCTGGAAGCTTGATCTTTCAGTACAGCTAGACACCCAATAAATAATCTCACAAAACTTAAATAGTTTAGGATGCTAGTTTTAAGTAGAAAAATTACAACTGTAATATCAAATGCCATTATGTTAACAGAATATATGAACAAGGAGTTATGGTACATTTTGTTTTCTCAAGTTCCATTAAATGCTAACTATACTGCAAAACTGCGGTATTTTGATTAGCTATAACAGAACGTGCTCTTTTTAGGTAGAAGATATCAATTATATTGACATAAAATAAAAGAATATTTATTTTTGCCCTGGCAATCATTATTATCTCTCTTAGGATCAAAGAGAAAAAAGACAAATAGAATGGAATAAACGAGACAGCAAATACAAGACAGGGCATGTTGGGCTGTACATGCTTTACAAGAGATATTTTAAACATGGACTGAAGGAGTCGCTAGATACCCTTGGTTTTAGCACAAGGTGTTCCCTTTAAAGTGCTCAAATAGTCAGATTATTTGATTGAATTGCCTGCTACACTGCAGAACTAGCCATTCATGATATTTATTTTTGACACTGCAGATATGCCTCCATTAAAAAAAAAAATCAATGCCCACCTAATGCCTTTGCAGAATGTAGGTTTATTTTCAGATCAGCATTTTATACTATCTTATGAAAAATAGATTTAAAATAGATTTAAGAAATCTTGCTATCTAGAAGACATACTTCTCATATCACTCATTTAAAAATTAGGTATTCTTCAAATATGATATGATCTGATAACTTTTTCATAAGGGTTAACATATGTCCTCTTAGTTGGTTATGAAAAAGATATTACTTTTAAGATACAGTTTCAGCAATTTGCCTTTTGGGCTTCCTAACACTTAAAAATATTAATATATAGTAATATATTTATCACTGTTCAATTTATTTTCACTTACTAATATAACTTATGGTTGGATATTTTATCTATATGCATCATAGAGGACAGCTAAAATACAAAAGCAAATATAATTATGTACTTTTTTTTCTTGAATAAATTGTGAAAGCCAAGACAGTCACTGTCTGGGGACTCTGATTATTCTGATCAGAACACTAGAAAATAAGGCATTTTTAGACAAAACCATGACACTCAATGCCACTTAAGCTACAATTCCATATTTCATGTCTTCAAGAAAAAGATATTCAGAAAATCAAAGTGAGAAGAAATTTGGGCATAAATTATTGAAGCCTTTGGAGTTTGCTGCACCTTTTCAAATATCATTGTATTTTAATATATTCACAATTATTTTAAGATAAGGTAAAAAATGGGTGGGAAAATATGATTCCTTAATTTTATTTCAACATTTCCTCCCTAAAAGTCCACTTGCAGAATGTATTTTTATTGCTGGGTAGTAATCAAAGAATGTCTCACTCAAGTTTTTAAGACTATCTTTACCTCTCCAATAGTATTTCAATTTATATTAATGCCTAGGCAAAATTCTAAAAGTATAAAAAGACCCTCGTTCAGCCTAAAAACAAGTTACATTTGCAGTAAATTTCTCTGTTTTAGACCACTTCTTTATTTACAACTCCTAGGCAAAGTGACTTTGACTTAAGTTGTCATTTATTAAAATTCATCTGTTGATGTAGGAAGTCCACTTGCATGCCTCAGTCACTATCTTAGTAAAGACTTTTACTGGAAATAAAAGCACGCCCCCCCCCGCCCCCCCCCCCGTAAATAAATCCAACTTCCTCCTTGCAATTCAAGGTGGGCGACCAGACTGGTTGCATAATAGATATTGGGAAGCTCACTGGCAGGAAGCCTTAAGAGGCAAGCAGCTATCTCAATTTTTCTCACTTAATCTTGGCTTCACGTCAGAAGCTGTGCAGCAGTGCAGTGGAATAGGGCCTGGCAAAACCTTTGCGAGCAAAGCGCCTTTTGTGTTGGGACCGTGGATCGCTCCCGGCGCCTCGGCGGTTTCCAAGGCTGGATTTCCTATTGATTTTCCTCCTCTTCTGCTTCCCCAGGCTCGCGCGGCCGGACATTGTGGGTGTGCGTGCTGGCTTTCTCCCGGATGCTCCCCGACTAACATGGATGTCCCACCATCCCTTGCAGTGGAAGGTTGCTCCTTGGCGCAGTGAGTGAAGAACATGCAGCGATTGCTAATCGGTTTGGGAAGCGGAGACTCCTTCCTCTCTCTGTGACCATGCCGTGATCGTGTCTGCGGTCACCACTCGACGCATCCTCATTCCTACCCAAACCGGGAGCCTAACGCTAGATCGGGGAAGTGGGTGCTGCGCGTGTGGACACAGAAACACCATGAAGATTATTTCCCCGGTTCTAAGTAATCCAGTCTTCAGGCGCACCATTAAACTCCTGCTCTGCTTCCTGTGGATTGGATATTCTCAAGGAACCACACATGTATTAAGATTTGGTAAGATTCCCCATCCCTCTCCATTGCCTACTATCGGGCTCAGAGGCAGCCGGATGTAAACAGGCGTGTTGGCTCGCTAGGCGGGTGGGCTCGGTGCATTTCGACCTGTTCCCGGCTCCGATGCTTTCCGGGGTTTGAAAGGACCCACTTATGCTTTTCATTTCATTTATTTTCCCCCTTTTTATTAAAAAAAAAAAAAAAAGAATAGCCGCGGGAGGATGCAGCGAGTGTCAGTGTGTGGTAGTGGTCGCTGCGTTACTTCCCCATGATAGCCAGTGTCAGAGTCGGTAATGACGCTGGGGGTACCGCCACCACCGCTGCTCCTGCTTGTCCCCCGGGGAGCCTCCGGGCTTGGGTCGCAGCTCCTTCCCCAAGAACGTGAGCGGCTGGGGCTACACGCCTCTCAGATTGCCCGGCTGATGAGTTAATATCTGGTAACTCTTTGGCAAGTTGGCGCCTGTCCGCTTCCGCGTGGGACCTGGACAGGTCCGCAAGTGAAGGGCGCTAATCTTTTTGATTTGTCAGCAGAGAGAGCCTTTTCGGTTAATCTCTCCATTTTCTCAATGCTTGGTGCCTTTATGGATACGCGGAGCTTTAAAAAAATACTGTTGTAAGATTGAAGGTACTTAACACAGGGAGGCTGCTGTTTGAGTGAACTAGCGTCAGAAGGAAGGGTTTCTGTCTGTTTTTAACTTGTGAGTCTTCTCACATCTTGCTCGCTCTGCCTCCCGGACTAATACGTGATAAACAGTGATGATAGAGGCCGAGGGAGTCTGTGTATGGGAGCCTAAGTCTGCAGCTTCATTTCACTTGTAGCATGACTTAAAAAAAAAATAAAAAGCTGAAATGGCAATTATATATTAGGAGAATCCATTGTTTTCCTTAAGAAATCAGGTTTCTTTAGGGCTCAAAGGAAAATCTAAACATGAGACTTCAGTGGAATGGTTGGCCAGAAGATTTACTTGGAGGAAATGAAGCGTGGGCAACACTCAGCCTCTCTCCACTGGCCAATGGAGTTTCAGTAGGAGAACTAGTCAGGAAAAGTTTCCTTAAGTAGATAAGAGCCAGAGAAGAGAAAGCCAACAGGGTAAAGGCTCCCACTGTGGGCGCCTCCTTTGACAGTTCAAGTGGATTTAGACCAAAGAGTGCAGGAAACCATATAATCCTGAGTATGTGTCTTTGAGATAAAAGCAGATACATTAAGTCACTCAAATTTAAATCAAAGAGTGATTGCCTGCATTTCCCATTATGTCAGCAGCATCTTCTCTCTTGTCTGTTTCTTATACGCTTTTCCTATAATGATAAAATTTATCACCTATTTGGGGCTTTGTGGAACCTGGGTAGGAATCCTTTCACATAGGGAGAAAGGGAACCCTTCCTTCCCTCCCCCACCAATACATAGACACACCTGGAGCCCACAGGACTGATAATGAGAAAAGACAATAAGTGGATTCCTACCATTGTAGTTTTCCTGCTTTCTGCATGCCTTTAGATGGTACTTAAGCAGGTTGCTCTTAGCAACAAGAGTCCACAGGAATGCTTGTTTCTTTGGATGAAATTAAACGGGTTGGTCCCTGTATCATTGGAATGGAGAAAGAAATGGCAACCTACTCCAGTGTTCTTGCTTGGAGAATCCCAGGGACAGGGAGCCTGGTGGGCTGCCATCTATGGGGTTGCATAGAGTCAGACACGACTGAAGTGACTTAGCAGCAGTAGCAGTATCATTAGAAACGTGTGTGTGTTCAGTTGCTCTGCTTCAAGCATTGTAAGTGCCAGTTTGATAGTTTTGCCCAATATCTTGCGTAGTACAACCTACTTATTTGGAATACCGAGGTGTCTTCTGAACTGCTTGTGAATGAGTGTCTTAGTGAGTTTGAGGACTAAGAGGGGGGAAAAGAAGAAAGCTGGAAGTCGGAAAACGGCCACCAATACTCTATAAAGATTTAATTATTGCTGCTCTGGTCTTGCAGCATAATATTTGCTGAATCATTAGATTGTTACATTCGCTGATCATTTCATATCTTCATATTAAAAATCTTGGCGACTGTAGCAGAGTGTGTAGCAGCTTTCCAAAAGAGCTGACACACACACAAAAATACCTTTTCCTAGACCAGTGCTTACTAAGAATGTCCGTAAGAAATAGGGGGAGTAGGAAAACACCTTTACACCTGTGCCTTGCTACCTTAAACCAACTGTCCAGTTTCTAGATAACCTGTTATTTTCTCCATTAACTTCAAACATCTTCCACGCAGAGATCCATTTTCTCTGGTTTGTGACTCTAGTTGAGTGGTGAAGGATTGTGTACACTATAACCATTGGAACATTTCCCTGATGGAGATATTTTGATGCAATGGAGGGAGTTTTATTTTCTTCTGGAAAAAAACATGCGCTGAATGAAGTGGAGGTTGGTTGCGCGCCTATGAGCCACTCTTGAGAAATGTTATTTTCAACTTCAGCTGAAAAGGTGAACCAGAGCCTCACCGCTGGCCCGGAGCCTTGGAAGGGAAAGGGGTTGACTCGCTAGTGGAGCAGCTGCCTCTGGGGCGCGGGTGAGGAGGTGGCCTCTAGCCCCTTCCTCCTGCGGCCCTGGTGTGGCCTCTGCCAGCCGCTCGGCGTCTCTGCAGCGGCACTATGGCAACCGCGGGCCCAGTTCGGCTAGCGCCCCATCCTCAGCCCCCTTTCCCGTAGGTGGTGGAAAACCACCGTCGTGGGCTCTATGCAGTCCTTTCCCGGTTTTCGCCGTTCCCACTATGACGGTGACTTGACCCTGCGTCCTCCTACCAAAGGGTGTGGGTAGGGGAGCAGCTTAGAGTGCTGACTGCTACTTGCCGAGCCCCTCGCTACCCCCGCCCATCTTCTGGATGGATGATCAGTCTCTCTCTCTCGCTCTCTGTCTCTGTCACAAACACACTCGCGCGCGCGCCGACAAATGCACTCTCGGGAAGCACGTCCACCACTCTGGCACAATGACTCCTCTTTGGTTCCCGGGAAAACTTCCTGCAGTCGCGTGCGCCAGCGCCTGTATCCCGGCGCCCCCTCCCCGTCGCCTGACCTGGGGCTGCACACCCGGGCCTGCTACTCCGAAGATGCTTTGCAAACACTTCCGGGAGACCGTCTCCCGAGCGCCCACTCCAGGGAGCTTTCCCGAAGCTTTCGGGCAGCCCGGGGCGTTGGGGGAGCGACCTGAGGATCAGCCTAGGGTCAGCTCCTCGCCCGTGGGCGGGCCGGCGCCGCGCCTCGGGTGGGTCGTGGCGGACTCCCCTCCTAAGATCTTGGTTTGGCCCAGCCTGCCTTCTCCAGGGCGACCACCCAGCGGGCGCGTGCACACGGTGGAGCTTGGACAGTTAGAGGGTTAGTTTCCCCGCTCCAGGTTATGTCGAACGTCCGGGGGTCGGCGTTTCCAGGCGCGGAACTGCCACGCCCCCGCGGCCCTCTTTGGTGCGCTCCCGCCCCGCAGCCGGCGGCAGTGGCGGGCAATGTAAATGAGGCACCTTTGTCTCCCCGCAGCTGCGGCCCGGCCCAGCCGGCGGTTGGAGGGGCGCAGGCGACATCCTTCCGTCCCCTAGGGTGTGGACCCTACTGCCTCGTTCTCCCAAAGTGCCAGGGACTCGGAGGTACTTGAACGTTTCTTTTGTTACTTTCGCCACCCTCTCTTCCGGGTCCTCTCGACCTCTGCTCCCCAGAGAGCAAGTGGAGGAGTAGAAGCCAGCTGGGGAGCGGGCTCCGCTCAGGGCTAGCAGTCCCGCCTGGAGTTTGGGGGGAAGGGAGCTTTGGTATCTTCTTCAAGGAATCAATCCCCAAACCATCACTTGTTTAGGATCTTTGAGGTCGAGTTGATCACATTCCTTATCTGAAATGGCATTTCGAATGCCAAGAACGAAGACTTGAACCCAAACTTTCTCCCAAACTCGTGGGCAGTTTCTCCAAGACTGTTGTCTAGGAAGAGCTGAGCTGGTTTTGCTAGGCCACTAATTCCTTTCAGTTGTCGACCTAGCTTTTCTCTTCGGCTCGCCAGTAGGGCGGCTTTCTTAAAAGGCTTTCCCAGGCGAGGTCTTCCCAGGACGCGCTCGGATCTCTTGGCACACTGTGCGCTGGCCCTGCGTCCATGCACACGCGTAGCCTCCTCCTTGTGCCCAGGCCGAAGGTGAAGGCCGCCAGCTCAGGGATAGCCCAGGTTATAAAGCCCACAGGGTGAGAGGGAACGGAATGGGTTCTTATGGAAATCCCCCTACTTAGTGGCTAGTTCATGTGCTCCCAGATATAATAATTAGCAGCAGATGTACTACATCTTAGAGGAGTGTGAGCGAATTGGCTGGGCTTGGAAGCTGCCACTCTGTACAAGTTCTTTGAAAGAGATTTTTCTTCCTTTGGGAGGTGAGGTGGGCGGGAGGGAGGAGTGGCCTTACATCTGGAAGCTGGAAAACTGGCTCTTGGGAGGCGGGGATGGGGGAGTAACAGCGGCTACTGAGTGAAACAGATAAAGCCCGAACACCTGCTCAGCTGAGCTCTGGAAAGCAGGGGAGGGGAATCTTTCCAAGAATCGCCAACACTACTGCCGCACTAAAAAGGAAAAAAAAAAAAATCTGTTTTTGACAAAAGTTCCCACTTATTCTTAAAGCTTCAAAGAATAGCTCTGATGTGATCCATCAACGGAGGCACACTCATTTCAGAAAATGACTTTGAAAAATGATCTCTCCGTCCTCTAGAAATAGCACTCCTTCTCCTCCCAGACACATGGAACTCAACACGTTTTCTGGCGTTGTGAGGTTGTCTTTATGCAGGGGTTTGTATGTCAGTAGACATTTCTCCAGACAGACCACCTTTTGCTTTTTAACTTAAGTCAAGTGATCATTGCAGTGTGTTCATTCCCTGAATTCTCAAATGACACTGTTTCAACATTTACTCAGCACAGGGAAGTTAATGCTCCCACACAAAGGAGGAGCGTAACATAGACCAAACATGGGATGCATCATTGATTATCAGGGCCTTTTCAAGTCTATTCACCTTTAAATAAAGGGTTGCCTATGATAGTGATGACACAATCTTTGATTTTCTTTTAATTGTGAAAATTTCTGATAAAGAGATGCCTTATTCTTTTCGGTAGAAAGTCAGGTGAGAGAAATTTATTTTCTTTCTGTTCTTAGGATTTTACTGTGTTATTGTAGCTCCAGTTCCGTTTATTCCCTGGAAATTATCGATGTCCATTTTGACATATCAGAATAGAAAGTAGTTTACTGTCTTTCAACTGTACTATCCTTACATCACTACATCATTAATCTGCATTAAATCATTAATCTACCGCATCCATAATACCTGGGGTTCCTGAGAGATCCTCAGTTTTCCTCTGTAGGATGATCTGAAGTATTGAAATGGAATTGTTGATTGTTTTGCATTTGGGTGGTGAAGCTTTATCTTCTATGGGTTTTCAATTTGTAATCCAGTTCTCAAGGTACTAGAATTGCTTCAAATGAAACTTAAACCCTAAATCTTAGCATGAAAGGTAAGGTCAAAAGCCCTTGAAAGGGAAGGAAGTAGGTGCTCATCATCCTTATTGACTGGTCTAGATTAAACACTGAAGAGGAAGATTTCAGTCTGATAACGTCATAAGGCTTCCTGTTTTTCCTTGCTGCTTCTGCTGACAATTTTGTAAGGTAATTAAATTGGCTGATTGAAGTCAGGGGTGGTCATGGGGTGATAAAGACCATTTGGATTTAATGGAATTTAAAACAACAGAGCACTGAACACAACTCTTACCGAACAAGAATTTTAATGGCCCATCCTGGGTGCTGACTAAATAGAACGCCCTTAACAAGTTTAATCGAAAGGGCAAGGCAGATTAGCTCTATATAGTCTTTATAGTTGAAGATTGTGGAGTTAAAATTATACCTTTAAAAGACTCATTAATGCATTTTTAAGATTTAATGTAGGTTAAATAAGCTTTCTTCAGACCTTCACCATGTACTGTGAACCTAGGTTTAGGACCAGGTTTTAATAAGGAAATACCTTTAAGAGCTCACTTCATAAATGGAACTAAATGTGTTTTTTATTTCAAAAGTAAAAGACATTTAAAATTCTTTGAGATGATCCAGGTTGTTGAGGGTAAGTGACGATGAATCCTTTCTTTTCACTAACTGAAAAGAACAAATTTGACTTTTCTTTAAACTTTTTTTTTTTCTTTAAACAGAACTTATTTGTACTAGAGAAACTGCAAAAATAATTTAAAAAAATGTTGTTCTGCAGTTTCAGTGGCGTCCTGGATACTTGACCTTGGTTTTATGCTGTCTTTTTAATCCTTCCCTTGTTTTTCTTAATGAAACTTCTCTGTTCAGGTTACCATACTTTAGCGCATTCAGGTTCCTTCTGCCCCTGAAAAGGACAGTTCTTTGGTTTACATTGAGAACACGTTTAGTGACAGTCCCATAGTGAAAGTCAAGCCTCAGTCTCTTATGAGATTGTCCCATGCAACTGCTTCTTGCCTTGTGAAATTGTCTTCCCAAAGTTGCCTGTTCCTTTGATTATTCCAGAAAAACCTGAAACCCAAATTTTTACTTAAAAATCTCCCCAACTTAGATTTTACGTATTTTTTAAAAAATTGTTTAAGAAATTCCAAGTTGACCAAACCAAAAGCATTCAGCTAGATGGGTGAAAGTGGGAAGTGGCCTCAAAGTCACCAGTTTTCACCCTCCTGCCTACCCCACATTCCTACTCATTCATCCCTGGATTACTGGCTTATTTGTCTCCTGCCTCACACGTTTAGAGCCAAACATTTCATATTGCTGTATTTTCAAAGTGACGATTAGCTTATCAGATAACACTAATATGGTAAAACTGGGTGGGAGGTTAGAGAAGACCCTTAACATTTTTCTGCAGGATTTTTTGTTTTCCATTTTGTTTTTCTATTTGGGCTTTGAGGCTCTTCTCCATTTACCACAACATTCAAATATAGCATTTCCCTATGATTGATTTGAGCCCTTCATTTTCTTAATTAAAACTAAACATTCTTTTAATAGAGACAGGTTACTGGACAGCAGAGCTATGTGTAAAGATGTAAAAGGATCTGGGGAGGTTATGGCTTTCAGATATTTTCCCCACTGATACATGTAGTTCTATCTATCAGTCTGTCTTTTTGGTTTAGCATTTGCCCTCTCCCATGGCCTTGTTTTAAGATAAGTATATTCTGGACGGGAGAGCACATGGTCCCTAGACTGTAAAGTTAGGATGAGTTTATTAGATCAGTCGATTCTGTCTGTGGCCGAGATGCTCCGATACAAAAGAGAATTCCAGGTGCCTAAGGACTTCCTTGGTGGCTCAGACAGTAAAGCGTCTGTCTACAATGCAGGAGACCTGGGTTCGATCCCTGGGTTGGGAAGATCCCCTGGAGAAGGAAATGGCAATCCACTCCAGTACTAGTGCCTGGAAAATCCCATGGACAGAGGAGCCTGGTAGGCTACAGTCCATGGGGTCCCGAAGATTCGGACACAACTGTGCGACTTCACTCACTCACTCAAGGGAGTGCTGAGTGATTAGCACTGATGTGAAGGGGAGGCTGAAAATAGAGGGAAGTCAAATACTGTCTGATACACAGTCATTTTTAGATTAATGCCAGACATCTTGGTGCATTGTAAATTGATCGTTTTGCTTGTATTAGTCCAAATCTTTGAGCATATGTGATGGTTTTAAATAAGATGTCAATGATATTCTTATATTGGCATATCTCCTCCCAGTGAAAAGGATCTTTAAATGCTTTTCACACCCTTTTAAATCAACAAGGCACTTTACCGTCATTGAGCTAAAGCAAGTGTTTGGAAGGTGTTGCCTCTAATTCCCATTTCTGTCTACAGCTCTGTATCACTCTTGAGTCCTCGACCTATTACAATGGAAATATTGCTCAGCTAAAGTGATCAAATAAGCAAAGCAGATATTAAAGTTCTGCTTCAGTGTCACCATAGGCATTTGGTTTATTTTGTCTTTTATATCCCGCTTATCTTTTTAGCAACAAATGCTTCTGTATTGTTTATTATACCTTTTAGTACATTCAGGCCCCTCTTTGTCCAGAAGAAATGAAATGAAAACTCTCTCAAGATGAAGGAAAACTATAAAATCGTGTAATATCTGAGCCAAAGGGGTCTTTAGAGATTAGGTCTGGTATCCAAGGTTTAGACGTGATTTGCCAAGAGCAATGAAATTGCTTGTTCTGGTCACAGCTAGTTAATGTCAGATTTTAGATGAAAACATATTCATATCCTGGCTGCTGGATGAGTAATGTTTTTCAGTGAATTGTGCTATTTTTCTAGGGTAGCCTCTGACTCTCTTTGCTTTGTATCAGTTTTAAGAAGAGTTACTGGTTCCTGTCACTTCCCCAAGACTTTTGCCTGCTTTGTTTCTTCTACCTTTTCTTTCAAAGAACAGTGTCCCATGAATTATCCATTTTCTTTATCTCTTTCTGTAGCTCCTTCCATCCCCTTCTCACATACCTGCCAAAGTCAAAGTCATCTTCTTCCTTGTCCAGAACTTTCACCACACCATTTATTTAGCAAATAATAATTAAGCACATATGATGTACCAGGCAAATATCAATAGAATTCTAAGGTCCAGATTCTGACCTCAAAGATTTTGTAATCCCATTAAAGAGAAAACACATATATATATTAAAGTGCCATTTGAGTGATACAGAAAATATATACAATAGTTGTTTAAAGGAGATTTCTATAGGTTTGTATTTTTAAAGGCGGGATGAGATGCTGGCTGAGACCTGTTAAAGGAAAAAAAAAGTGTGATAGGGAAGAAGAGAGGGAAATGTATCATTGGCAGAAGACTCAGAACAAGAAAAGAATTTAGGTAGGAGTTAAGAAGGTGAGGTTTGGGACAGGGAATAGACTGGCCCTGTCACAGGATAGATAAGGCCTTGCTTTTTCAGAGCTTTAATATTTAGGTTACAGGGTTTGTACTCCTATTTTTACCCTTAAAAAGCAGTTGAAAGTGAAAGGATGGGCTTGACTTGGTCTGCAACACACTGTCAAGTGGTTTCTCAGTCTGCTGCTTACATTTTATGAAGAATAAGTGGATCTCTTTTCTCTGTGTTATTGAAATGAAAGCAAAGAACCCACCCTTGTCCTTGATCATTGAAGTTTTGAAGAAATTCTTTGCCTAGGATCACGGGTACTTCTTAAGTGAAATTCTGAAATGAAATAAAGGGATATCTTTTTAACTCATAGCCATATCAAATGATTAAGCAGAGAAAAGTTTCCTTAATCTAAGGGAGATGCATTGGAAGCCATCTTAAAAGTACCATTAGCGACTTTGAGGAATATAGTATATTGCCTCCAAGGCATTCATAGTGTTGCTAATTCTAAGAGATTTCCATTACTGAAATTATATATGTGTGTGTGTGTAATCATTGTATCATTTTTTACAATATAAAATTATCAGAATTTAAAATTAAATTAAAATTGAAAGCAGTTTTAGTAGAATGAGTTCATTGTAGTGGTATTTTCTAATTCTACATGAACTCAGGACCCCAGACCTGTTTGAATTATGAATTTTACTTTTTACTTTGTCACCTAGTGAAAAATAATTAAATCTCACTAGGCCTTGATTTATATTTCTGTAGAATGGGTACTTAGTTTCCATCTAACTTCCAAGGATAATATTGGAATTAACAGAGAGATGCATAGAACCCTGGGCTTATTGGTAGAAAAGGACTTTGGGGACTGAGGGTATAGTCACTCACTTACTGTGTATGGGTAGAGCAACGTCAAATTTGTTATTACTCATGTGCATTTCATTCAACTTCTTAAACTGTGCATAAAATGTTTGTGGTAGTCTGTCTTTTCTAAGACTTCTTTACATTGCACCTGAAGTGATCATAAACATGTTTAAAAGGTTTATTGACTTTTAGAACCAACTTTCTACTCTGTTGGTAGTTAGATAGAAGAGAAAGTCCACAGTTTCTTTTTTCATTTTTGTATATCAGGCATTTAATTGGCGTTATCCACTGTACACAATAAAAGTAGGAAATAAGTTACCACTAAAAGCAAAAATGGCTCAGCTGGTAAAAAATCTCCCTGCAATGTGGGAGACCTGGGTTCGATTCCTGGGTTGGGAAGATTCCCTGGAGAAGGGAAAGGCTACCCACTCTAGCATTCTGGTCTACAGAATTCCATGGACTGCATAGTCCATGGGGTCACAAAGAGTCAGACATGACTGACTTGCTTTCACTTAAAAGCCAAAATATTGTAATAAGCAAAGCAATTATGTTAAATCCAGTGGTTTAAGATTGTTCACTTTTCCACAACTGCATATTTTTTTTCTCATTTATGTTTTGAAACATTTTCTGCAAAGCTGTGCCTGCTTTTATGTACACTTAATTTTTTTTCCTTCTATCCATCTGCCTGTAAAGAACTTTAGCTATTATTCAGGTTTTGTAGATACACAAGTAACTGTACTTGACCCATTTGGAGCAGTGATTCTCAACTGATAGGCATGGAATAAAGGAGGGGCAATCTCAAAATTTTATGATAATCTAAAGGAAGAATGGACTGAATGCAGGCTGAAAAGTATTCTGTCTTAAGTCTTGATTGTGTGTGTTCTGGAAGCACATCTGCATGGTAGTGGAAATGATGTTGGAGAATGTGAAGTTGCAGTTGAATTCCTGCTTCTGGTGGGTGAAGGACCGAGCACTATTCTATTCTGTAGCCTTTCCCTGAGGGTTCTGGGTTGATCTGTTAGGGAGCCTGCCTGGAGACTAGGGGTGATGTTTCAGTCACTCATCCTCAGCTTGTTCTCTAAGATGCATCTCTCTTCCTCTTGCTGTTCCATACATCAGCTGTCCTTTTAAAAATCTGGATCGTTTTGTCTCCTCCAAAGGGTCTATCTTAGATAGGGATTCTGCACAATAAATTCAAGCATTGGCAAGAAAATTTGATCAGATAAATGATTCCCAAATCTTGTTTCACATTTAATAATTTAATAATAATAATAATTTTAAACATTTAATAATTTAAACTCTTGATTCCCAAACCTGGAGATACTATGATTTTAAATGTTTCATTTTTCACAACTGCATAGTTTCACACCTGGATAGTTTCACAACTGGATAGTTGTGCTTTCACTTTTAAAAATATATTTTTAAAGCAAACTCTTAAGGAATACACTTAAAAAAAAAAAAAAACACACACACACACACACACACACAATAAAACTCCCAGACAGGTTGAAAATCAATCACTGAGCTAAATAATCCTAAAGAGATTTTAACCTTAAAATTTATAATTCCTCTGTTTATAGTGGGTGGGTACATCAACTTTCTGGATTGGTAATCAATAATCATGACTAGGCTGTGAAAAAGAGTGAGTGAATTTTGTAGATAAGGGTTGTGGCTTGGATATTTTATCATTCCTTGCAGAACACACCCAGTGTTGGGCTCTCAGCACACCACGGATGGGCTGACTGATCCTTTAAAACTTAAGCATTTAGAATATTCACATTCACATAACCAACCCCACAGCCCAAAGGGATCTTAAGCAGGTGTTGTTTTACAAATAATGTCTACGATGATGAATAGTTGTGGGAACTTTCCCCCTCAGCCTCCTACTAAAGTCATCCCTAACAGATCCTTTTAAAATTTTGTTTTCACAAAATCTATCAGAAAAACATTGTAGCAGGCATCCGGTCTAGTTAAGAAGACCCTAACTCAGTTGCCCTGAATGAGTACATGGAAATGGCCCAGAATCTGGGCAGAAAATAGAGCCTAGCCTAGATGGTGTTCATTAGAAATCTCTTGGACTAAACTACATCCTCCCTTACCCCACTTCCCATTGCTGTGATTGTACTGTCCGTGTCATTGTTAGGTCATGGAGCCAAGAGCTGAAATCTGTACACTGCTTTTGGAATGAAACCAGAATGCTTGTATATTTGTTTCAGGTGGACATTGTCAATTATATATGTTTCTTTAGTATTAAAACTAATAATATTTGTATCTGTCCAAATTATTGGTAACTAAGAGCTTTTCATATTTATTGCCAATTAGGTAAGACACAAGTTTATTAAGTATATTCCAATAATTTAAATTTCAGTATGGGAGACTTTATACAGAATTATGTATAGGAGATACCTTATTGATGGTACCATTAATAGTAGCACAATTATAAATTGGTTAGAGGTTTTAAAGTATTGAAATCATCATAATTAAATGCTAATGATAATTTTAAGATATGTATTGGGGGAGCTCATTGAGTTAATTTTACTATTCCTCAGAAGTTTTTATTTGGCTTTAGCTGTGTTTGCCACTATGTGTTTAAATATTGTCAATTATTTTAATTAATGGAAACGTGTAATTTCAAAAACTTGTATTTGGTGGTGTGTAGTTCTCTGGAAGACACACAATGAAAAACCCCTTTATATGGTATGAACTTCACACTTTTTTTTTGTTATTATCTAATTTTTTTTTAAGTATAGTTGGTTTACAATGCTGTGTTAGTTTCAGGTGTACAGCAAAGTGATTCAGTTTTACATTTGTATATGTATATTATTTTTCAGATTATTTTCCTTTATGAGTTATTATATTGTTCCCTGTGTTATATAGCATGTCCTTGTTTATTTTATATACAGTAGTGTGCATTTGTGGAGAAGGCAATGGCACCCCACTCCAGTACTGTTGCCTGGAAAATCCCATGGGTGGAGGAGCCTGGGAGGCTGCAGTCCATGGGGTCACGAAGACTTGGAAACGACTGAGTGACTTGACTATCACTTTTCACTTTCATGCATTGAAGAAGGAAATGGCAACCCACTCCAGTGTTCTTGCCTGGAGAATCCCAGGGACAAGGGAGCCTGATGGGCTATTGTCTATGGGGTACAGAGTTGGACATGACTGAAGCGACTTAGCAGCAGCAGCAGTGTGCATTTGTTAAACCAAAACTTCTGATTTATCCATTGCTTCCCTTTGGTAACCATAAGTTTATTTTCTATGTCTGTGAGTCTATTTCTGTTTTGTAAATAAATGTCATATGATATCACTTATACGTGGAATCTGAAAAAAATGATATAAATGAAATTATTTATAAAACAGAGATAGAATAGGTTTTCATATGTATATTTATACAATTATAAGTCTAGAATTATTCTGTCTTTAATCTTTCCATTTGTGGAGTATAAATTTATATATATATACACACATAGGATATGAAAAAATGCATACGGTAGATAATAATGCATTTATATTTATTCAAGGATACTCATTTATTGGCTTTAGATAGGGGTTTCTGACTTTACTAAACTTGACAGCCACAAGTAAATGGTAAGGGAAGTGAACTGCTCAAAGTTCTTTGAATTGTGTACATCTTTTATTGCCTAGCAGGTCGCCAAACTACATTAGCATTTTGAATATAAACAAGGATAGAATCTTAGCTAAGGTTTCAAAGTACCATATTTTCTAAGTGAAGTGTGGATAGAATTTTAACGCTGAAATTTGTTTATTGTTCTCTTGTACTGTGTATGTTATAAGGTCACTGAACTTGAATACAAAAAATTCACTACATATTAGTAAGAAAAAGCTGTATTTAGTGTAAGTAATCTCTCTCTTTTGATGCTATTGTTCAAGAAAGAGATAAAGCTAAACTTGTTTATCAGAAAATAGAGGTGCAGTCGCTCAGTCATGTCCGACTCTTTGCGACCCTGTGGACTGTAACCTACTAGGCTTCTCCGTCCATGGGATTCTCCAGGCAAGAATACTGGAGTGGGTTACCATTTCCTCTCCAGAGGATCTTTCTGACCATTTATCAGGAAATAAAGTAATGCTTTATACGGTAATTGTAAAGTAAAAGTGAAAGTGAAGTCACTCAGCCGTGTCCGACTCTTTGTGACCCCATGGACTGTAGCCTACCAGGCTTCTCCGTCCAAGGGATTCTCCAGGCTAGAATACTGGAGTGGGTGACCATTTCCTCTCCAGAGGATCTTTCCGACTCAGGACCCAGGGATCGAACCTGGGTCTCCCGAATTGGGGGCAGATGCTTTAACCTCTGAGCCACCAGGGAAGCAGGAGGAAGCCAAAAGCTTCCTATCAACTCTTTCAATTTTGCTTCCATTTTTGATTCAGATATTTAATTCAACAAATATTTATTCAGCATTGGTATCTAATCCAGTTCTTTGATTATTGACATAATACAATAATGAAAAGCGAGATATAACTGAAGCTTCAAAATATGAAAATTTCCCCTAATATAGTTATTACAAAATACATTATGTGGAGGTTCCTAATGCTACTGTTTTTTTTTTTCTTATAGGCAGCAAGATCTATATTTTTAAAATTCTTTAATATAGGCCATGTTTCAATATTTTATCTCCTTACCTTGTTAATTTTGAAGAATCCACTGTATTGACTTTAGGAAATTCGAGACTTCCCAGGTGGCACAGTGGTAAAGAGCTCACCTGCCAATGCAGAAGATGCAAGAGATGCGAGTTTGATCCCTGCTTCGGGAACATCCTCTGGGTAGGAAATGGGAATCCACTCCAGTATTCTTTGTTTGAGAAATTCCATGGACAGACGAACCTGGTGGGCTACAGTCCATGGAGTTGCAAGGACTCAGACATGACTGAGTACACACACACAAAGAAATTCACATTTAGTTTGATATAACTTATCAAAATGTATATGCTTAGAGATTTTTTTTTTTACTAATATTTAGAGTTTGTACTTTAATATATGTCATGTAATCTATTGCCTATTTGTAATAAATACCTTGGTATTTAATTCTGTTCTTGTACAAGCGACCAGTAATCCTATTTGTTATTTTTTCATTCATTCATTCTTTGAATCATTCATTTAGCAAACATTTCGCTGCTTACCTTATGCCACTAGCTTTAGGACACTAAGAAATTCAAAGTCTCTGCATCAGGACTTCTTTGGTGGTCCAGTGGTTAAGACTCTGTGCTTCCACTGCAGAGGGCATAGGTTCAATCCCTTATCAGGAAGCTAAGATCCTGCATGCCATAGACACGTCCAAAAAAAAAAAAAGTCTATGTAGCTCTCATATTCTACAGGTATAGGTAGCCACCGAAAGTAAAATTGCAAAGCGAAGGGACAGATGCACACAGTAACATGTAAATACATAATCTAACATGAAAAGAGGAATCTGACTACCTCTGCAGGGAAAGATTTCTAAAACCTGTTGTTTGCATCTTTCATTAAGACTTGTGACCTACTAAGGCATTTACTTGGACATTCCATTCTTGATATTAGATTAGCTATTAGAGGGGCTGTGCTGTATGTGTTCCCTCTCTCCTCTGCTCCAATCAGAAGTCTTCAGCTGGTCTGGGCCTCTCGTCTCAAATCACAGTGATGCCGTTAATTTTTTTTTTCATATATATATGTATATACACACAGGTATATATTCACACATATATGCATGACACTTGCACATACATATTTGTGTGTGTCTGTGTGTGTATATATTAGAGAGAGAGAACTAGTGTAAATTAAGTGTTTCAGTACTATATTAATTAGAATGTAGATTCAGTAACATAAACTTCACCCTACCTTCTAGAAAGACAAAACTGAATGAGAGATATTCTCTTGGCCCTTACATACAAGTCAGGGATGGCATGGTGGGTCTGCCATGCCATCTGCAGCCTGCCTGGGTCTGTGTTACTTCCAGCTGTCTCTCCTGGCATCTATATCTGGCATCTGATGTGGCCTTTCTCATGGTCCAGCCATCTTGTGCACCTTCTCAAAAGCAGTATGGACACATCCTGGATGTTGCACACTCCATTTTATCTCATACCTTATTGACAGGATCTTAGTCACATGGCTACATCTGTGTGCACAGGAGGCTGGGGATTGAAGCCATATTACAGGAAATGGGGCCAGTTGAAAATTTCAGGGTCTATTCCTGTAGAAGACATGGAGAATGAATATTGAAGGACCACTGATAGTCTTTGCCACAGGCATCCAATTATACATTTTAGAAAGTAGCTCAGCTCTTTAGAATTTTTAACTATGTGTGTGAGTGTGTGTATGTGTGTATAGGTATGGAGAAATGCTTTGTGATACATTTGGGAAAATATTGAAAAGTGAAAACGATCTCTTATAATTGTGCCATTCGCCTAAAACCACTGTTGTAATTTTGTTTCTATTTACTTGCCTTTTAAAGTTAAAATATTTAGATTGAGTATAAAAGTGATGCATAGTTATTGTAGAAAATAGAAATATATATATAAATGATTAAAGATCACCCGTTGTTTTACCATAAATGTCATTCTGAGATTTATCTCCTTGACTCTTTACTGAACATGTTTTGTTAATTTATTTTCACAACACTTTATTGCAAACATTTTTCCATCTTCAAGTATTTTTTGTAACCAATTTTTAAGTGTCTGACTTTCCACTGTATAGATGTCTGTCATTTATCAACCAGCTCTATTATAGGGTCATGAACTTGGGCTTGAACTAAGCATATCTTAGTTTGAACCTGGTTCTGCTGTTTTTGAGTTGTGTGATTAGAACATGCTGCTGAATCTTCCTAAGTTTTAGCTCCTTACAAAATGGGCATGCTAATATTATTCATCTATAAAGTTATTCTTGGGATTAAAAGAGATAACACACATATAGTGCTTAGTGAAGTATCTGGTGTATAAGAACCTAAGTGTTAATATAATCAATCAATTGGTCAATCATTTAATTGATTTTGCAACACAGACTATTGATTTCTGTAATTGGTTCAGGCTCATCTAGATCAGATGGTTCTGCATCTTACTCTCACAAGGATGATTTGATCCCGCGCCCCTCCCCCAGAGTTCTATGGGGGTTTTTTCAGGCCAGTGGGCTGCCCTTCAGGAACAAGAGGGGCCAGATGATCAACCAGGACCCAGCAGACCTTTAGACAGGTGACAAATAAATAGTGGAGTATCTCTCTACAGTGGCAGGCCTCCCTCCACCACCCCCACCACCTTCTGAAGATGATAATGGCTTTTTAGCAGTGGTGATGAGGTTGGGTAGGAGAGCAACAGCTGCAGTTTCACAGAAGTCCTCTTTTTGCATTCTGATTTGCTAAGCAAATTCCAGGTGTTTTACTTTCTAATCATATTATCGTCCCCGATGCTTAATTATTTTCTGTAGGGAAATAGAGTTGTTTGGGGTTTTCAGGAAATTAAATTGAACTTCAAAAGTCACTTCCACATAACAATTAACATTCTGAAATGGGTAATTCCTTAGGGTTTGTTGCTAGGTTTACCCAGGTTTTTCTTTAAAGGGTATACTTTTAAATAGCCGATTAATTTTTCTCTATGTATTTCAGATCATATTTTTAAAAACTGGACATGTTAAGGCTTCATAAATTTCTAGTATTATTTTTTTTCCGCTCAGTCGTGTCCGACTCTTTGCAATCCCGTGGACTGTAGCCTACCAAGCTCCTCCATCCATGGGATTCTCCAGGCAAGAATACTGGAGTGGGTTGCCATTTCCTGGGATCTTCCTGACCCAGGGATCGAACCCAAGTCTCCTGCATAGCAGGCAGACACTTTAACCTCTGAGCCACCCGGGAAGATTTCTAGTAAATGGTATATAAAAATGTGTGGCTGGAGCCTTTGAGATAGATTAATGGTATGATCTCCAGAGTGGGACAGTGGAAGTAATTATCCTGTGTTCTCTATTTGAGAGGAGCCTGTAGCACTGAAAGGAGATCCCTTTGGCCTGCTCAGAGAGAAAGAAGTGATTTCAATGTTAGTACAGCTAAAATCTGAGAACAGCTTACACTGTGTAAGAAGGTGAATTTTCACATGGCTGGTGGACACTGTCCATTTCCTTCAATAGAACCTATACAACCTTGGCACAAGTATTTTCAGTTCTATTTTAAGAAGGCAGAGATTCTAGAGATTATAAGCATTGCCCCTCTGTGTCTTCCCAAATATTGCTTCTCTAGTTACCCTGATGTACTCTTTTTAATCTTTTAGGCTGCCCTTAAGTTCAGTATTCTTATCTGTCTGCACACAGATACAGCTTCAGTGAATTTTAAATCTTGATCACTCCACCTTCCCCTAAAAGCGTGGAGGTGCAGAGTTCTAATTTAAAAATTGTTATGTATTAGCCTTTGGGAGGAGTTTACAAGTTATAAGAACAACAGCCCATTGCTGTGGTGATGGTGGTTTAGTCCCTAAGTCATGTCTGACTCTTGAGACCCCATGGACTTTATAGCCCCGCCAGGCTCCTCTGTCCATGGGATTTTCCAGGCAAGAATACTGGAGGGGTTGGCCTTTTCCTTCTCCAGGGGACCTTCCCAACCCATGGATCGAACCCACTTCTCCTACATTGCAGGTGGATTCTTTACCACTGAGTCACCAGGGAAACCCATCGCTAATAGCCTACTATTAACAGGAACCTGATTTCACACTGATCTGCAAAAGGCATGTGTTTTTTCTGTGGACAGTGTTGTTGGAAAGGCTGAGATTCCAGGGCCAATTCTACTACTTAGAAAGTTGTGTAACCTAAGGAAATAACTCAACCTTTGAGTCTCATTTTTCTTATTTAAAATATAAAAGAAAGAGTAATAGCACCTCATGTGATTCTTGTGGGGCTTAAATGAAATAAAGTCCTTGGATTTGGGGAGCATTCAAAAACATCCCTCCCCTTTTTGTCATCCCGATAATGTGAGTGTGGAAGAACAGTTGAACAATAGGTTAGCTCTCTGTCCTACAAGAGCCTGTCTGTCAAATGCAGAGTTCTCTGTGTTTATTGACTACTAGTTTCAGCTTCTGTGCAGCTGAGATACAAATTCAGCCCTAGGCTTTTATCCACAGATCTGAGAAGAGGAAGGGAGGCACCTGTAATTATAGCAGCAGTGATGGGCTGCATTTGAATTGCATAGTGTGTTAAGGCTTTTCTCAGCTGCTTGGCATGGGTATTGCTATAGCGATTCTGGGAGTAACAGACAATATTTTAGCGAGTATTTGTCTTTCTATTATCCATTCTAACATAATCCTAGAATCTCCACAGACACACAAGAGTTCTTTTGTTGCTCTCTGGCAGCAGATAAAAGGGCCTATTTTTATAAAGTGGTCTGTGCAGAGTTTAACAGCCCTGTTAGGGACTGGTACCAGACTACATATGGAGGGTAGGATAAAGATAGGTTTTCCACTGATGTTTGTAAAATTGTAGATTCAAGTTTCCATGAATCAAAATATTACTCTACGGAAGTTTGAGACTGAAAGCGTTGCAAATGCTTGTCTGTTGTGTTTCTTTTCCTTTCTTGTAGTTTCATGTCATGTGGGTTGGCCAGAAAGGCAGCTGTCCCTGTGGTTTTTCCACAGGGGCATGATGGAGTTGGTTGGGGCTTTCTGTGAGGGTGATGGTCAGGGGAATGAGGGAAGGAGGGAGAGGAGACTCCTTTGTTCCTTCTGCTAATCCTCTTTCATCAACCACCGTTTGTTCCTCTTTCTTCAGTTCTCATAATGGAAATGGCCATGTCCTCAATATCAGTTCAGTTCAGTTGCTCAGTTGTGTCTGACTCTTTGCGATCCCATGGACTGCAGCATGCCAGGATTTCCTGTCCATTATCAACTCCTGGAGCTTGCTTAAACTCATGTCCATTGAGTCAGTGATGCCATCCAACCATCTCATCCTCTGTTGTCCCTTTCTCCTCCTACCTTCAATCTTTCCCAGCATCAGGGTCTTTTCCATTAAGTCAGTTCTTCACATCAGGTGGCCAAAGTGTTGGAGTTTCAGCTTCAGCATCAGTCCTTCCAATGAATATTCAGGGTTGATTTCCTTTAGGACTGACTGGTTTGATCTCCTTGCAGTCCATGGGACTCTCAAGAGTCTTCTCCAACACCACAGATCAAAAGCATCAGTTCTTCAGCATTCAGCTTTCTTTATAGTCCAACTCTCTTCCATACATGACCACTGGAAAAACCATAGCTTTGCCTAGACAGACCTTTGTTGGCAAAGTAATGTCTCTGTTTTTTAATATGCTGTCTAAGTTGGTCATAACTTTTATGCCAAGGAGCAAGTGTCTTTTAATTTCATGGCTACAGTCACCATCTGCAGTGATTTTGGAGCCCCCCAAAATAAAGTCTGTCACTGTTTCCATTGTTTCCCCATCTACTTGCCATGAAGTGATGGGACCACATGCCATGATCTTAGTTTTCTGAATGTTGAGTTTTAAGCTGACTTTTTCACTCTCCTCTTTCACCTTCATCAAGAAGCTGTTTAGTTCTTCTTCACTTTCTGCCAAAAGGGTGGTGTCATCTATGTATCTGAGGTTATTGATGTTTCTCCCAGCAATCTTGATTCCAGCTTATGCTTCATCCAGCCCAGCATTTCACATGATATACTCTGCATATGAGTTAAATAAGCAGGGTGACAATATATAGCCTTGACGTACTCCTCTCGCTATTTGGAACCAGTCTGTTGTTCCATGTCCGGTTTTAACTTTTGCTTCTTGACCTGCATACAGATTTCTCAGGAGGCAGCTAAGGTGGCCTGGTATTTGCATCTCTTTAAGAATTTTCCAGTTTGTTGTGATCCACACAGTCAAAGGCTTTTGCGTAGTCAATAAAGCAGACGTAGGTGTTTTTCTGGAATTTTTCAGTATCAGTTGAATGAGAAATAGCTACGCTAAACAGCATCTGCAAAATGACAGTAATGAAATCCAGAAGAGAATGAGCCCCGAAACCCAGGTTATTTTCCATTTTCTCTTATTCATTTGAGAATTCCAGTAACAGGGTCACCCTGACATGCTAAGGAGGTTTCAAATCACTACTGAAAAATCTTGACTGTGCCATTTATAATGTGCTCATGTGTATAAGACTTCTTTTGCCTTTAAGAGCAGAGATGAGTCTCAGTTAGCTACCTAAGCTAGAAAGAAGAAAGCCTCTCATACAGCTTACATTGTTTTTCCTCTGACTTACTTTTCTCTGACTCGTTCCTTCCCTGTGGACAGCTCTGATGCCTGATCTTTTCTCTTCCTCCTCAGCCTATGCAGCAAACTGGTTTTACTCATTCTCTTTCTTTGTTCTATCACGTGATCTATCCTTTACAGTAGTATAGGATCTTTTCCCATCACCCTCCCACCTTTGCAGGACTTACTTCCATTTCCTTTTTACTGATAAACATCCCATTCTATTCTGTGTATTTCTTTCACTCTTTGTCTAGTTAATGGCTTTACTAAATTACCAAAATCTCATACATGCCTGTGTGATAGGGCTGGGGTTGTGGGGAGGGTATTTAGGCTCACTGGTAACATAGGAGGATGGCTTAAGTTCTGAGATAATTAGAGATCATACAGGTACAATAACCACATTTTATAAGTTCTGAATTAAAACACAGTGTGACAGGTAGGTTTGGACTTACAGGGACCATGGAATAGTGTAGTTGAACCTAGGACTGTCTCACTGCACTTTGCACAAATAAATATACTTGTTTAATGGTTTGCATGTTGTGTATACTTGCACACACCATATTTATTTAATTCCTATCATAAGCCTAAAAAGTAGGGACTCTTAGTCTCCTTTCACAGATGAGGAAACAGGCTGAGAAAGGTTAAATAGCTTTTCCCAAATGGTCCAAATAATGAGGAGTTTGAAGCTGGTTTAGACTTCTGACAGTAAATCTTCTGATTCTTTCATTTCAGTAGCTGTTGGTAGAATTTAGTTGAATTTTGCTGTTCTGTGATCAAGATGTGGATTCTCCAAGCCCACCGTTGGATCTAGAGCAGGCATCACATGCTGTAATGAGAATATTTTCTTCAGCATGAAGAACCATCACTCTTCTGCAATAACTCTCAAGCAGCCTTTCCCAGCTCTGCTTTCCTTCTTATTGAGAGAAAATGCATAGAAGAACACGAGTTATTCTGATTTCTAGAGTGTGGACCCTTGTTAAGATAATAATGGTGAAATTAAAAATAATGATGATGGTTATTATTTATTGAATATCTGCTACATGTCAGATACAGTAGAGGTACTTTTCATATGTTATCTCATTCAAGCCTCATAGTGGGTCCAAGACCCCCATTTTATTTTACTTATTTTTAAAATTTTTATTTGAGTAAATTTAAAATGTGCTATTTTCTGCTGTACAGCTAAGTGAATGAGTTATGCATATACATGTATCCACTCTTTTTTGTATTCTTTTCCCATACAGGTCATTACAGAGTATTGAGTAGAGTTCCTTGTGTTATACAGTAGGTCCTTTTTACTTACCTATTTTATATATAGTAGTGTGAATATAATTCCAGTCTTCCAATTAATCCTTCCCTCTTTTTCTCCCTGGTAACCGTAAGATTGTTTTCTGTATGTATGACTCTTTCTGTTTTGTAGGTAAGTTCACTTGTACCACATTTTTAGATTCCACATGTAAGTGATATGATACAATATTTGTCCTTCTCTGTCTGACTGACTTTACTCAGCATGACAGTCTGTGTGTCCGTGAACGTTGTGGCAAATGGCCTTGTTTTGTTCTTTTTATGGCTGAGTCCATTGTATGTATGTACCACGTCCTCTTTATCCATTCCTCCGTGGATGGACCTTTAGGTTGCTCGCATGGCCTGGCTGTTGTAAATAGTGCTGGAGTGAACACTGGGGTGTATGATCGTTTTGAATTATGGTTTTCTCCAGATGTATGCCCAGGAATGGGATTGCTAGATAATATGGTAGCTCCATTTTGAGGTTTTTAGGGAACCTCTATACTCTTCTCCATAGTGGCTGTACCAGTTTACATTCCCACCAACGGTGAAGGGAGTTCCCTTTTCTCTACATCCTCTCCAGCATTTATTTTTTTAGATTTTTCTGATAGTGGCCGTTCTGACTGGTGTGAGGTGGATACCTCATTGTATTTTGATTTGCATTTCTCTAATAATCAGTGATGTTGAGCATCTTTTCTTGTCCTTTTTGGCCATCTGTATGTATTCTTTGGAGAAATGTCTATTTAGATATTCCACCCATTTTTTGATTTGTTTTTTGCATATTGAGCTTCAAAAAATTTGAAAATTTGGGGGATTAATTCCTTGTCAGTTGCTTCATTTCCAAGTATTTTCTCCTGTCCTGTGGGTTGTTTTATTGTTTATGGTTTCCTTTGCTGTGCAAAAGCTTTTAAGTTTAATTAGGTACCACTTGTTTATTTTTGTTTTTATTTTGAAGTGGCAACCCACTCCAGTATTCTTGCCTGGAAAATCCCATGGACGGTGGAACCTGGCAGGCTATAGTCCATGGGGTTGCAAAGAGTCGGATACGACTGAGCAACTTCACTTTCACTTTCATTACTATAGGAAGTGAATCAAAAAAGATCTTGCTTTGATTTATGTCAGAGAGTGTTTTGCGTATGTTTTTCTCTAAGAGTTTTATAGTATCTGGTCTTACATTTAGGTCTTTAATCCATCTTGGCTTTATTTTCATGTAGATGACAATCCATTCCAGTATTCTTGCCTAGAGAATCCCTCTGGACAGAGCAGAGCCTGGGAGGCTACAGTCCATAGGGTGGCACAGAGTCATATATGACTTAGCATGCACGCATGCACATGGTCTTTGGGAGTGTTCTAATTTCATTCTTTTACATGCAACTGTCCAGTTCTCCCAATACCATTTATTGAAAAGACTGTCCTTTCTCCATTGTATATTCTTACCTCCTTTGTCATAATTTAGTTTACCATAGGCATCACCTCCATTTTAGAGATAAGAAACTGAGGCTCCAGGCATGAGTTCTGAAAGTTTAAAGACCACTACCTGTTGAGTAACATTTGAAGTTATTAATATCATCCTGGGTTTATTTCCTTAATTATTTAGTAGCCAACTTCAGTAAGTAACACTTAAGTACAAATAGGGCTTGCTAGGTGGCTCTAGTGGTAAAGAACCTGCCTAGTGGTAAAGAGACATAAGAGGCATGGATTCCATCCCTGGGTTGGGAAAATCCGCTGGAGGAGAGCATGACAATCCATTCCAATATTCTTGCCTGAAGAATTCCATGAACAGAGGAACAGGCTGTAGGTGGGCTACAGTCCCTAGGGTCTGAAAAAGTTGGACACAATGGAAGCGACTTAGCATGCAAGCACACAAATACATATAATGTGTCCTAAATAAATTCTTGTTCTTTTTGAAAGCATCCTTGGGCCATTTGTGCCACCAAGTTTGCAAAGAAAAGGGAGTAAATGTCTGCTGAATATTCTTTTTTTAAAAAACAGAATTTTTGAGAAATGAGCATTGACTCTCACCTGAATTCCCTTCATTCCGTTGGTAATAACTTAGAAAATATTTTGACAGAAAATTTAATGATGGGGTTAGAACCTGAAGGTATGCAGGAAGAGGCAGGATACTTTGTGACAGTCTATGTTTTAAGTACCAACGGTGCTTTTTATGACATTAAAAAAAGTTGCTCCTGTTATGAATACCTAATTTAAGTTAAATTCCCAAATGTAATTCCAGCCTTGTTATAGAAGAAATAATTCGCATACACAAATAACAGCAGTTGTGTACTTAGCAAAGGCAGGCTGAATGCAAATCCTGCGTGAGGAATGGCAGTCCCACCTTTGAGAATTCAGGAGAGGGCTCAGATAATCAGCACAGGTTCTTACCCAACTGATTAAATTATATTTCCTCTGCTTTTACTGGGGAGGGAAGGGAGAGTCTAAAGATTATGAAATCAATGCAAGCTGCTCTTGAATTGTATTATTTGCTTGAAATCAGGATCCATATTCTTCTCATCACCTGAAAGACAAACCGTATTTTTCTCCTGGTCC
Source organism: Capra hircus (assembly GCF_001704415.2). NCBI lineage: Eukaryota > Metazoa > Chordata > Mammalia > Artiodactyla > Bovidae > Capra > Capra hircus. The sequence goes on along the minus strand of NC_030816.1, from coordinate 35,839,056 downwards.
TTCAGAAATTCCCAGAGTATGTTCAGGTATTACATGAATAATGCATTTTACTTACTACACATTGCAGCACTTAACAAAGGTTATGGCCAGAATCCCCTCCTCGGGGAAGCTAATTTGGAGCATCATTATGGCTCTGACTTCTCCATGTTTAGCACTTTTATGACCTACCTGATGAAGTCCTCCTTTCTTTTTCAGTCTTTTTAGAGAAACACTTCTTTAAAATTTCATTGAGTATATTCTTGGAAAGAAATAACCTCAGCCTTCCATGTTTACTCCACCCCTACTCCTGAGTAAAAAGACAAAAGGAAAAAAAAAGAACAGAGGTGTTTTTGAATATAAATTCAATATAATACTCACAAATATTTCTTTACCATTAAAAATCACAGGACATGATTTTAATGTCAGGTGTATATTTCTCCCTGAATTCTTCAACATTAGAACATGACCAGGAACACCTCTTAGAACTCAGAATGGAGTCTTTTTATATTTTCCTTGAATTGTTTTTCATATGGCTCTTATGGGAATTCATATGAACCATCATGTTGCCATAGTATCTCAGTGTCTCTTGGTTTTATTACCACATGGGATGTGTCCTGCCAGAGAGCAGATGGGCTTGTGTACTACAGCACATGCTAAATATAAAAGTCTGAAGGCAGTGCTGACTGCCCAGCTAACTCCACCAGTGGACTTGGGTCTTTGAGCCTTACTCAGTCCACAACCCCCAAGGCAAACCCTTGGCCATATTGAACCCTCTTAGTAGGGGTCTCTAACCTCTGGGATCTAATGCCTCATCATCTGAGGTGGAGGTGGTATAATAGTAATAGAAACAAAATGCACAATATATATAATGTGCTTGAATCATCCTAAAACCACCCATCCACTCTGGTTTGTGGAAAAATTGTTTTCCACAAAACCGATCCCAGGTGCCAAAAAGGTTGGGGACCACTGCTCTTAGATACTTCAGGTTGGAACTAGGGAATTCCTCAATGACTCTGGGGAACACAGCTGAGTATCTTTTCCAGTCTGACTTAGTTTTGAATATCTAGAGAGAATCCTATTTTACTCACATGGGTATGCTAGATAAACTTGTTTTTAGGTATACTTTAAAAAGCCCTATGGGGTATCCCTAAAAAGAAGAAAAACTAAACTTCTTCGTTTTTCAGGGCAGTTGGCCAATATGCATATGAAAAGATGTTCAAGTTTACTCTCAGTCAGGGAAAGGCAATTTGAAAATAAGCGATCTATCTCTTCACACTCATCAGCCTGGCAGAAATAGAATAGAGCTTTTGCATATAGTGTTGGCTGGGCTGTGGGGGAAAGGGTACTTTCATACTTTGCTGGTGGAAATGAGAAGCATTATAGCCTTTTTGGAAAGCAATCTGGCAGTATCTGTTAAAATTAAATATATACACACAAGCAGTATACTCCTAAGATCTTATCCCATATACATAAAAACACTATGTGCAAAGACATAAGTAAGTGGTTCTTTATTTAAGTGTTGTTTGTTTCAGCAAAAAAAAAAAAAAAAAGGAAATACAGTAAGTTTCTATTAAGAGAATCATTGAATAAATTATCTATTCATGCCATGTAACATTTTATCTATATTAAAAAAACAAAGTGGGACTATAGCAGATGATTTAGAGGATTTTCTAAAAGATATTGTTGAACAAAATAAGTAAAAATATAGATATAAAATATGTGTGTAAATATATGTGCACATGTTATGTCTGTGTGAGTATTCTGAATGAGTCTGTGTGTGTATGTGTGCCTATGCCTTGTTAGATATAGCTCTGTATGAGATTGTATGACTACAGAGAAGAACTATTGATTGTTGAGATAGATCCCTGGAGAAGAAAAGGTATGGATATATGTGGGAAATATGGATGCGGATGGGAAGACCAAAGGCAGGAATCAGACAAAAAAGGAAATGAGGAAAAACAAAAGAAGCAACATGAGCATACTTAATGCATTTTTGTAAAATTATGTGTCATTTTATACATGAGTGAGAAAATAAAAATGGAGAAATGAAAATATTCCCAATTACCACCTAGCATGCAATTATCTCAACATTTTAACAACTTCCATTTTCAAACTGAGGCATACTGACTGAATGTTAGCCTCCTGGCCCCTCTTCTTCTTGCTCATTGAGCTTTTGTTGAAATCCCTGCGTATTCAAGATGAAATACCACCTTCACTCATCTTTCTGAGATCTCATTGCACTCCTAAATAACTCAGTATTTTGGAAGTCACTCATTTGTCTGCTCTTTTTTTGTATGTGAACACATATAATTATGTATGATTATCTCGGTAGCTAGAAAACAAACTTGTAGGCAGACTCTAAGCTTTCCATCTATGATTCCATACCCTGGTGCTCTTATCCTAGTAGGCAGTCCATCAATATTTGCTGAGTGAATAACTTAGAACCAGCACTATTCAATATTTTTCCCCCCCTGGAAGAGAATGTACCTGAGCTCCCAAGTATTTTTACACACTGATTGCAAATAAATGACCAGGTTTGAGTTACAGTAGTATTTTCTGTCTTTGAATTGTGTGAGAAAATATAGATCTGAACTGTTTTGTAAAATTAAATGATTCGCTTAAAGTTAATTGATCAGTCTATTAGTAGGTTGTCTTTAGTTTACCAGCCAGTCAGTTCATCTATCATACATTCATTCAATGAATGCCAACAGTTTGTAATTTAAAAAATATTGATTGTCTTTAATCTGTTGTACAATTTCTGGGATAATCTAATAGGCTGCAGAGGCAAAATATAGTATTTTTAACCTTTAGGGCAGCGGTCCCCAAACTTTTCAGCTCCAGGGACCGGTTTCATGGAAGACAACTTTTCCAAGGACTGAGGAAGTGGGCAGGGATGGTTTCGGGATGATTAAAGTGCGTTCCATTTACTGTGCACTTTATTTCTGATTTAATGCTGCTACTGATCTGACAGGAGGTACTGGTCTGTGGCCCGGAGGTTGAGGACCCCTGCCGTGGGGTTATCTATCTAGCATGTGATTTTAGAGACATCTTTTGCTCAATACATTCTGCCATGATCCAGTTTTCTTTAATTAGCTCATTAAGAATTAGTACTTCTGTCAGAAGTAATACTCAGTCTGCATTTTATCATCTATAAACAAAAATGTTGGGACTTCCCTGGTGGTCCAATAGCTGAGATTCCCAAATCTCAATGGACAGGGCCAGGTTTCAGTCCCTGGTCAGGGAACTAGATCCCAAATGCTGCAGCTAAGAGTTCATATGCCACAATGAAAATTTCCCATATGCTGAGACTAAGACTTGGCACAGCCAAATAAATAAATAAAAATTTTAAAAATAAAATAAATAATTTTTTAAAAGTCAGTGATTTTCTTTTGTGTGAACCAAACCTACACACAATGATAATTTCTGAATATGAATCACTGATGTTAAAAAAACGTCAGGGGTTCTCTTGAGCCTGGTGATTACCTTGTTGTTAACTATGTTGGTAGTTATGCCTTGAGAATACTTTAGTATGGTTTTCATTTGTTAACAGGGAGCTTTATGTTTCCCTCCATACTGAAGTGAGGAAAATGCATTTCACTTCCAATGCACTATTTTTACAGCATTGAATAAGAAGAGCAAAGCTGAGAATGCCTTTTGTCAGTCGGTTGTCAACAAAAAAGAAAAAGCTTAAAGCTTGGGTCACTACAAAAAAAAATAACATTTGGAAAATAATTTTTAAAATATTAGTAGGCTGATAGTATCACTTTATATTGATTTCTTGATTTTTAAAGGCTTATGGTGCCTTTGATAAGATACAAGAAAGTACATTGAAATTGAAGAGCTTGTACTTACAAAAGGAAATTGTTAACATGATCAAGCAAAACTTGCACTTTTATAAAGAATCAAGCAGGAATGAAAATCCAAGTGTTAGTTTTTTTTTTTTTTTTTTTTACAAAAAAGCAAATATAATCAGAATCCATAAAACCATAGAGGGTAATGTAAACCTAAAAACAGAGGGTAATGTAAAAATCATTACTTCCAATACATTCCGCCCATAAGGAATGGGAATGTTAGTCACTGACTGGAGTTAGTCTACATTGGACTGTGTCTCCTACCTCCTAGTCTTGTGTTCTTCCAGCACATCCCAAAGTCATTCTCTCAAATTTACTTTATGATTCTTCTTTCTCCTTTCAAATTCTTAGGTTTCTCATTAAAATTTGCTACATTGAAATTCCAAGAATAACCTTGTGGAAAACCAAATGACTTCTTATTTACCAAAAATTAAATGTATATATCTGAAGCTCAGTTTGCATCTAAAATACTAATTTCTCTGTGTGTTGTCATTTTGTTTTAAGTCATGTTGGAAACAGTAAGTCAGGCTGAGCTTGTTGACCCCAACAGCAACTAGTGGGAATGACACATATGGACAGAATCAGATCTTTTCTAGTTGGAATGCTTTAGAAGTAGTTATTTGCCTGTTATTTCTAATTTAAGCACCATGGGAATCTTGGTTTTGTAAGTAGCATGTTAAGAAGGTGACAGTAGAGCAGGTTAAGGAGAGAATTCATATAAGATCAGGTAAAATGATGCCCTGCTTCCTCCTGAATATTTCATCAACACTTTAAAGGGAGACGTGTTACCCATCCTAACTATGTATGTGCTGTCCTTCTTCCCTTATATCTTGAGCGGGTTAGTTCACAGGTGCAAGTCAGAATGGTGACATAAGGACCTCAGAGCTCTGATAATAGACCAAGAATTACCTTGGCAGAGAAATGAAGAGTGAATACTACTGAGATTCTAAAAAGGAAGTGCTAAGTAGATAATTAACATCTTTTCTCTCAGTGGCAACCTGGAAGAGTTCTTGGTCAGGAGCCATAAAAAGATCTCAGGTCTATAAAAAGGGAGACAAAGATAATAAACTTCCTCAAGAAAAGGAGGGTTTTGCCTTCTGTGTGTGCACTTGGAGTGTTTGTGTATGTGACCTAAACAAGCTTGTGTTATTATTTTCCAGAGTAGAGCTTGTCAGTAGCATCAGTTTGGCCATTTGAAAAATGAGAACACATGTCATTGCTTTGTTACTTGGCCTGCAATGGAAACCTGATAGCTCTTGATATAATATTCTTTATAGAGAGGAGAAATTTCCAACACTCAATTAGGGTGAGGGGCATAAGGCTTCTGGCACTGGCAACACTGCCCATTAAGTGTATGTTTTCATCAAATGTGGACAGTTGGTACTAGGAGCCCTGTAAATGCACCATGTTCATATTCTCAACAAAATATAATTCCTTATCAAAAGCAGGATCTCCATTCTCATCTACTTTCCACGTACAGGAAGCTAATAGTTCATCTTGAGCAACTGTTAAGGAATTAAAACTCTCATTCACAATTAAGAATCTTGCATCCATGTAATTTTTATTTTTCTCATTAGATCCTGTCCTGCTTCTCTCCAGACACACCATACTCATAATTCTCCCCACTTTCGCAGAGCCTCCTTCTGGGGCTTCTTACCTATAATTGAATCAGGCCTATTTTTCCAACATTTTAAGATTTTTCTCTTCTGCTTCCTCTAGGAAGAGTTGCTTTATGAAGCATTCATTCAGCTAATGTTTATGGGGATCCTGCTCTATTCTTGTCCCTGTCCTAAGTGCTTACTAGAATGGTAAGGTCCTCATTCTCTTGGAGTTTATATCCTACTGTACTAATCCGTTGGACCTTTCTTTAATTGTTCTGATAAACTAATTTGTATTGTTGTGTCAGTTTCAAAAATGTTGGATTAAGTGACATTTCCTGCCCAGATAACACTCAACAAAAATTCACTCTGTAAACATTAATTCAACACCTAATATAATGCAGTAATACAAAGATGAAAAAGCTTCAGTTCCATATTCTGATAATATCAGTGAGGAGATTGGTACCTATGTATTGAGGGTGACATTTAAAAATAATTGTGCACTTCTCTTTTGCCTTTTTGGGAACAAAATTCATCCTAGTCTATCAAGAGATCCATCTACTTGGGTTGATAGGAGGGGGTGATGATTAGAATTTGGTAAGAAAAGACCATGATAATATTCAGTTTCTGTCACTCAAGAGTAGGATTAGAGAACACAATTATAATCACACAACCTGGGCTATTTTCTTGAGAAGAGATCTTCTAAGTATCTTTTTCTTCCCAACAAAAGGAGGAGAGAAATTTCTCCACTATTAAGTCTTTGATGAGCCAGAGAAGAATATGTGAAACAGAGGGGGAAAAAGACACCCCCCTTTCCAGACTCTATTATTTTAAGGATGTAGTGGAGGAGGAGAGATAAGCCTGTATGACACAGTGAGCCAGAGGCACGGACTCTCAACGGACTCCAAGTTGAGAGCTGAGAGTCTTTGCTTGCAGGGTGAGAGACAGAGGCTGTGATGGACCATGCGGCTGCCAGAATCCCCAGTGATCTTTTCTGTAAATTGGAGGCAATATTAACTATGCTGGGTGCTGTTGGATGGGCCACATGAAAAAAGTATGTGAAGTGTCCAGTAAAGTACCTGGCATCTAGAAAATTCTTGGGAGGTACATGTTGCTTCTAATTCTTAACCAGTTTGCCTCTGACAAGATTGAATCATCTAACTTCTTGAGGTTTAAAAAGACCAGAAGAATAAAGACTGTCCTGGCTTGCTGTTTTTCTAGCTGTGTGACCCTGAGAAAATTGCTTAACCTCTTTAGTTTCAACTGCCTCATCTCTAAAATGAGGATAATATTAGCAGCTCCCTTGTAGGATTGTTATGTAGATTAAAAGAGACAACGTATAAAGTGTGCTTAGCCCAGTGACTTGCATGCAGTAGGGATGTAATAAATGTTTATTATGCCTGAGAATAGAAATGTATATTTTGGTTTCTTCTGTGTTTCTATGTGTCTAAAACTTAGCTTCATTTTTCTCTTCATCAAAAAGTACATATCTAAGGTGGTTTTCTTTCTTTTTTTAAACTGTTTAAACTGTTTTTGGTATGCCGAAGAACAAGATATACAGCTTTCTGTTTAGAATTCTACAACAGAGCAGGGGGTCCTTGGGGATGAGAACTTCTTTTTCCCTCTGAATCTAGAGGTGAGCTGTGTGATTAAAAGAGAAAGCTCTACATTCATTTATCCTCTATTGCCTGTATTTGCAGTCACCCAGTTAATGATTACCAGTTGCCTATGCAAATTACTCCCTGGAGAAGCTTAAGGAACACTTTATGAGTCGTGCAGGCCAGGAATAGATCTTAAAATTGTGACTAGAGATTACAAGTCCCTCTTTACTATGCTGGAAGAAACAGTGCATGACCAATCACAGAAGCTCCGTGGCCCCATATTTTACTGTGGCCCACTGATACAGGGGTGTATAGGTGTTCTATAGATCACCCTTAAATATGGAATAACATCTGTCTGTGGGATTTTTTTAAGACACTGGCAGGCAAACAGCTCAAAGTGGGTTTTCTATGCTTGCTCCTTATTCCAGTGGGTGAGATAGGCCACTGGCCACAGAATTCTAGAGGCTTCAGCAGAAGCTCCAAGAACTGAGAAAGAGAGTCTGCTATGCAATACATGTCCTGGGATCATTTGTGGGGGACATCCTATAATGGCCCTGGGCACCTCCCTAGACTTGGATTCTCAGAAAAGTTTCCCTTTTCTCAGACAAACTCAAAATAATAGAATCTAGAGCTGGAAGGAATTTTGGATATCAGCAGACAGATAGTTTAGACATCAAGTGTAGGTGGCTGATTCGGTAAATGGAAGAGCTAACACGTAGGCTCCCCGCCCCCCACCACTAATTTGATATTTTTATGAGAAGAGACAAGAAAAAAATGAGTCATTTATATATTTTTATTTCTGAGACATTTTTGAACCTTGGGTAAAATGTTATAGCTCTGTTGAATTTTGCCTAGTGGTTTGACCATCATCTTCTGGATGTGGAGATTTAAAATGTATTCTTTCCCTGCCACTTTCTGGAATGAGATAAAGCCTTTCCCAGGTGAAGGGGATTTTCCTAACCTCGCTGCAATTATCTAATGTATCACATGCTTGATCCTTGTGGAGATCTGTCCTTTTTCCTTGAGGGTCTGTCCGATGTGTCAGTCTGAAGGCACCACCACAGAGGGCATAGTTCTTTCCCCAGCTGGTCATCATGCTCACTGAAGGGAAAACAGAAACCACAGGACATAAACAATATTTTGCTTATTTCTCTGCAACTACCCTGTGAGGACCCTGAGTACTTGGCAAATCTATTTTAGCTCCTGAGGAGGAACCTGAGGAGAAAAGATTCTGTCCAGAGAGACTTAGGTTGTTCAAACTGAGCTTGCATTTTCAAAGAAAATAATAGATCACATAGTCCCAGCTCTTCGAGTTAAAATTGCTTCTTCTTTTTCATCAGTGCAATTTTTTTTTTTTCCTGTGTTAACAGTTTCTGGATCAGATTGTTGAGTGCTTTCGTCCAGATCCATGAGTGTACTTTCTTATTCTTTTTCTCTTTGAATAAATATAGTGTGACTCAGCAGCAGTAATGATGTCTTGTGCTTAAGGCCCCAGTAGCTGTTGTGCACCGTAGGACCACTCTTGTCTGTGTCTGATGCTGATACTTCCTGCTGTTCAGAGCAGGGATCATTCCCTTCAAGACTCTTGTCTTCACCTATCCTGCTTGAACTGTGCCAAGAACTGGACAATTTCCAAGTAATTTCGTTCTGAAGGTACATGAGTGATTTCTATTTGTTTATTCATTTTTACAACAGAGGAGGGCTTAAAACAGATGTTTTAAATCAGGATGTAGCATTGGTCCAGCCACCCCTACTCCAGATTAGTCGTTCACCCAGTTTTCTCCTTGTGCTCATTTCTCCCCCAGCGTCCTGGGACCTTCTGGGCCTCTCTTTCTACTGTTTCCCTTTTCCATCACCTCTGTACCAATGGGTCAAGCAATTTCCTTTACATGCGTGGTTTCTGAATCTCTGTCTCTAGTCCTGTCTGCTTTTCATGCCATCGTAATTTCCTCTGGAACCTCAGAAGTCACGTGTCCAAACCACATTCATTTTCTTCTTCCAAGAATCCCCGTTATTCTTACTGATGCCAGTGACATTCTCCAGTTACTCAGACTCAGAATATTGGACTTGCCTTTTTATTTTTTTCCTATATGTACTCTCAAGGCTAAACCTTTTTCAAGGCTTGAAGACTTTATTCTCAGAGCCTCCCAGATCTGATTTAATCACAGTTAGGTACTCATTATTTTTGTTCACATGGATGATTAGAATTGGCTCCCAATTTGTTTATTGTCAATCTTATTTCATATAGAAATATTAAAATGTGTTGTACTTGATTTTTTTAGTGTTAGGATTTATTATTTATCCTTTTCAGGATTCAATTTAAGGTTCTCTGTAAGTATGATCTTGCTTGGTTCTTTTCAAATAAGATTTGTTAATAGATTCTATGCAGAATTCTTCAGAAGTAAAACATTTGAACAAGTTGATGTCTTTATATAATACTTAAATGTATATGAACAAATTTTGCTAAGTATTAATAATTATTCATTTTTATCAGATAAACAATTATTTTCAAGCTGTGTTTTTGAAGGCTGTTATATATTATATTCCTACAGTATTTTTTGAGTGTCAGAGTATTCCACAAACAAAGCTTGGCTGAAATGATGATGGCTTTTTTTCTCTGTACTGAACTCTTAGTGACACTGTTACTTTTTTTTTCAGCTGCAAGGCTATGTACAGAGACTTTTAGCATTTGCCTTGTGAGAAAAAGTTCTGTGGCAAAGCTTGAATAGAGTGGGGGTGTGATGAATAATTAGGTTTCTTCCATATTTAGATCCTATGATTTATGTTATCCTTGCTCTTACTGGAGCAAGATTTTTATGTGGGAGCAAGTACTAGTCTGCATGAAGAGTATGTAATTTGGAGAATTGGTATCTTCTGCAGATTTTCAGATTCTTCTTGGTTCATCATGTATAATCGTTTCCTAGAACTAAATAACCTGATTTAAGATCTTATAGTTTTTCTTGTTCTTTAATAATTAGAGACCTTTGGCAGGGAGTAAAAATCAATAATAATTTAAAGCAAAAATAGTTAGCCCCAGATGATTTAAAATTATATTGCAAGTTTTTTCTAAATTGAGATTATAAATGGATTATTGTAGTTTTAAAGTAGAAATTTTTTCATATACTTTATAATTGTATTATATACTGCATATAATTATACAGTTAAATACTTCAGATTTAGCTACCTATATGAACATATATATTATATTTTTTGAACAAAATTAAAATAAACTCAGTGTCATTATTGTAGCCAATAGGTAGCAAAGAAATCCCCCAAACTTACGTAGGACTGAAGGAGATACGTATAACTCTCCTGTTGCTTAATGCTGGTAGGGAGTAAACAGACCACATTTACTGGCTTATTTCCATCCTCAGAAAAATCTTCAGCTTGATTCCATTCTCACGTAAGGAAAGGCATTAGCAAAAATGTCACTTTGCATTCCTTCATGAGACCTATTTAGTTAATGGAAGTCTTAGCAAATATGTTCTTTTTCCGTTTATTGATAATGGTCTAGCTGCATAATAGAAACATAATGTGATGAGCATCTGATGTACTTCACAGCTGCCAAAAACCATGTCAATTAGGGCAAAAAAAGATTGTTCCATTTCTATTTATTTCAAAGCCCCCTTTAATATTCTCTGTTGCTATACGGTAAATATTGTGATTAAAAGTTTCCTACTCCATTTCTCTGTTATTTCTGTTATTATGCCTTCAGGAAATTGTAATTTCATAAGACATTTCTTAGGACTGTGAGAGTGCTATAAATAAATGGGTACACATTCTTAATATGTGAATGAATAAGGAAAAGCCCAGCCCAATGATTTCCCATTTTCCCAAAGTGTCTAAACTCTCCATCTTGCCATTTGAGTAGGTTTGGCCAACTGACATAATCTTTCTAAGTCTCAAATTCTTATCTGTAAAATAGAGAGAGAGATTTATAGGAATAATGTATTGAGTAGACTTATAGTAGAAGCAAAGAAGCTAGCAAGGTGCCTGAAGCTTTCCCCTTTATCTCCTTTCCAGCTCACCTCCAAGTTCCATCCTTCTCTAAACAGCTTGTGTTTTCATTGTGAGAGACAAAAACATACTGAAAAGGAAATAAAATTCAGAGCAGTGGGCAGAGGACATACAAAGTAGTGGGGAAAAACTTGGCATGAAACCCCGTAAACTCTAGTAGTTTTCTGATTTTGACACAAACAGCTGTAAGACCTTGGTTTGATCACTAAGTCTTTCCATGTCTCCATTTATCCATCATGTGAAGGTTTACCTGGCTTTGATTAAGTGCCAAATTTGTTATAGAGGCAGTAAGGATTATTGTAATTCTAATAAGTTAGTGGCCCTTGTGGGTTGAAATGATTAGAAAGGTATCATGGAAGAAGAGGGACACAAAATGAGCTTTCAAGGTTGATTGGGATATGGCTAGTACAAGGGAAGGCACCCATTTGCTGTTGTTTCGACCTTAGCCAACTGAAAGGTTTTCGTTTTTCACAGAATGACATGGTTGGTCAGAACAATTTGTTCTGAAGTGACACTGGCCATTAATTGAATTGCTTTAATTCTTTAGATGAGTTTTATTTGAGAGATTTGAGATTACAAAGGCTGATATATCCTGTGAATAGGTCCATTATTGCACTTAAAAATAAATGTTTGTTAGGAACTCCTGGATGGAACATAGATCTTTCCAATACAGGGCCTCTGGAAAGACCAAAATAATGCAGCTGCTTTGTGAGATCACCATCCACAAACATGTGATCAGCATCTTTTTTTTTGTCCCTGGCACACTCTTACAGGGAGTCCATATTTGTAATTTATAGGTATATGACATCACTGCTTTCCAGTAAATATATATAAAGTAATATTTAAAAGTGACATGTTGTATGTTATTAGTGTTTTTCTCAGTAAATTGATAGAATAAATTATGCCTTAAAATAAAGTCACAAATAAGGGGACTTTGAGAGTTGTCACCACACAGATAGAAATTGAATCCCTGGGAAAAGATTCAATTGCTTCAAGAGGGCACATCTATGATTACAAGAAGGGATACACTTTAGTAGTTCTATTGATTTTTATGAAAATAACAGTGACTGTTGAGGTTGATGATAGAACTAATCAGGTCTGACATATCTGTCATCCTGGTTTCGTTTGCCTTGAGTCCCAATTTTGTCTCAGAATATCTAAGCCTGTGATATAAAATAGGCCATTCATATCTTAAACAAAGATTGTATCTTAAGCTTTGTTACTTTCAGCATACAGCTGGAGCTTGGTAACCACTTTGTCAGTTGTACTGAGTGTGTTTACTTCCCAAAAGTGCGTTTCATTGGGTTCTTACGTTTATATCATATGGATTATTACTACTGTTCATTGTTCCATGGAACCTATCTCAGAGATGGGCTCACTTATATTTGTTTGTAGTTTGGCCACCAATCCCTTACCCAGTTAATTTTGTTCTAGAAAGCAGTGATGGTTTCACTGGATACCCATAGGGCAGAGTAACATCTTTATGCTGCGGGAACATCTTGGGACTTCTAGCCTTAGAAGGAAGCCATAGTTCTGGCAGCCACTTAATGTCGAAAGGCTCCATTATACGTATATTTCATTTAATCCTCACAGCAACCCTATAAGAAAATTATCCTTAATCTCATGTTTTAGATCAAGAAACTAAATTTTGAAGCCCAATTACTTAAATTCATGCAAATAGACATTTGAATACAGGATTTTCTGATTTCCAAAGACTTGGGCTTTTCCCATTATGCTCTACTGACTATAATAGATATTACTCTTCTTTTCAAATTTCCTTGTTGAAATTATTATACGGGTGAATATGCATTTATTTTAAAATGGAAATACAACACACAATAGTTGAAATAACAAAAACAAGAAAAAAAACTGCAATGTAAGTTATATTGTGTAGTTATATCTATTATAAGATTACATTAAGATGGGAATTTGGCTCAAATTTTTGGGTGAAATGGTTATACCTAATTACCTTGACTTAAAGGCAGTTTGCAATGAAAAGCAATGTTCTGCTTTAGGTAGAGTCTTGAGTAAAGAAGATTCTAGAAGATTTAGGAGAGTCCTGAGTAAAAAAGATTCTTGATATATGAATTATCATTAATTTTGTTCATAATAATTAGTGAGACTCTAGAATTAAAAACTACAATTATGGCAATAATGTTTTTATTGAAAAAATGAACATTTCAATGAGATTATGAAAATGCTATGGAATGAACAAATGTTAGTAAATGCCAGTGGAAAAAACAGCTTCCAAGAAATACATTGGATTTATATATATATAATATGTATATATATGAAATCATCAATGTACAGTTGCAGAAAAAATGATGGAATAGCAAATAAAAATGACCTTTTCATGGGAAAGTCCTTGAAAAAGACTCTATTAAAACAATAGGAAATAATAAAGGTGAAATTAGATACAGAGAAATACAGCAGAATTATGTACAAGACACAGCATGGAGCAAATCTTATTTGACAGGGGTCAGTTGATGTCAACAGAAACTGGAGGGAAAAACTAGATTTTAAGAAGAAATGAACAAAGTTGCAATTTGGCTCAGCGCATTAAGTTAATCAGTAATTAAAATAATCCTGCTGAGACACTTGAATCTCTATTTCTTTACCCAGTGGTTTGAAGCCACAAGAACCCTAGGACAAATGCTTGCACAGTCGATCTGGTTAATCAGCCAGTTCTAAGACTGGTCAACTTTGAAGGAAAATCATTTGAGGAAGATTATTATGCCCAGTTGGAAGTAACTGGACTGAGGAACTGAAAGCTGTACATCTTTCTACCTGTTTAATAAAACTGGAACCCATGCAGGCTGTCCAACAACTCTGTTTCCTAATTCTTTTCAGTTTAAGGAATTGAAATTGATGATAAGATTCCAACTGGGGGCCCCTCTCTGCAATAGGACATATTGACACATTTACCCATATTTCTGTATGAGAGCCTAGAACAGCTCAAAGCTGTTTTCATAGACTTATAATGTGTTACTTCTGTTGTCTATCCCAACCTCCCTCCAACCCCCAAATCTCCAAAGAACTTTAAGACCCAGGGGTCATCAGACTCAGACCTAAAAATTCATCTTCTTTGCCAGATTCTATAAGAAATGCCATGTTTTGGTTTGGTTTTTCAGTTTTACCAAAGATTCATAGTGGGGAGCGTGTTAGACTGCAGGACTTGCGGTTGCCTTCCATTTTGCAGGCCTAATACCTTTATATGCCTCTAAACTCAGCCCTTTCCAAAATCACTCTCCTCACATAGCACTTCTCACCGGGTGACACTTTCTGTGTAGTCTAGTATCTGTCTCCTGTCTCTACAGGATTTCTGCTTTTGAGGGAATTGACCCTGGCAGTTCCTTAGGCTGGTGAATCAGATTCCGTTTCTATACCGGAAAATTAGGAAAAAAAAAAAAAAAAAAGTGGCCATAGTTTCCTGTATTTCTAGAAGGTCTCCAGGTTGTTTTTATAGTGAGAGAACAAGATCATTTTGGTTTGTTTCTGTTTCATTTTAACCCTGGAGATGCCTGTGCCACATGGTATTACCAACCTGAGGAAGTGATTTACCTCCTACAACAACAGATCATCAATAATTGTGCCTGATTGGTTATAAGACCTGGGAAAGCTTTATGAAGTAAGAAGTCTCTGTGGCCTCATTTTGTTGCTGAAACTACTGAGTACACGAAAGTGATTTGTGAAACTTTTTGTAGGGAAAGGATGTCAATTCTTGTTTCTTAGGAAATGCAAGAAAAGGATGAGCAGAGAAGAGTTTTTCTAATCCTTGGGAGAAGGGTAACTTCAAGAAGTAAGAGTGGGTGAGGATAATTTTAAAGAGGAAAGCAACATTGGCTAAGATTCCAGGGTCTGCTGGATGACAAGCAAGGATAGCATGGAGCCTGGTTTAACCGTCGATCTGTCCTGAAGCTTGATAGTTGCTTGACACACTGCCACATTTCTTGAAAGAGAAACCAGAAACTTATGTTTTCTATATAGTACCATTGGACTTAGAAGGAAGTATAAGACAAAAAGAGTGGTGAAAGGACGAATTAAAGGAGAACTCTTGAACCTAAACCTAGGGTTGGCAGACTGTTTCTGTAAAGGGTCAGATAGTGAATATTTTAAACTTTTTAGGACATACAATTTCTGTAGCAAGTACTCAACTCTCCCTTTGTGTGTGAAAGTCATAAATGAATAGACACAGCTGAGTTTCAATAAAACTTTATTTGCAAAACCAGGTAGTAGGTAGATTTGGCCTGAGAGTGATACTTTTCACCTTTTCTGTTGACTGTTTCCCAAGATTTCTGGTATTAAGAATATTTATCATGCCTAGTATTAGCCAGTCATGAATGAACTAACAAACTACACAAGTTACTCTCCAGTTTTATTTTCTTATTGCAAAGAGTTGGACACGATTGAGCTACTGAACTGATCTGAACTGAATGTTTATCATGGAATTGGACATGAGTACTTTCAATTCGACTACTACCTCTCTTTGCATTATACTGTTTCATTTTCATCACTTTTTTTTGATGTAATAGGATGCATCACAGAGTGATCAGGTTGAGATTTACTAGTCCCATTTCTTAATATCTAAAGTTGGAAATTGGTCTTCAAGAAAAGGCACAGTTGTGTGCACTTAAGGAATAAGGGGAACCAGTAACATTCTTTGTGGGGTGAAGAAAGTGAGTAGCATCAGTAGTGTGTGTGTGTGTGTGTTTAAGAATCAAACAGCTCACTTGACAGAAAATGAAAGGAGGAAAAATGTCTCTATATATGGAAAATACTATCACAAAAATGAAATAATTGAATTCCAATTACATAGAGAAATACTATCATATAGAAAAGTTCTAAAAATATCCAGTGATTGATGGGAAAAAGCAGAGTATATTAACTGTCAAAACAAATTATGTGGTTGTATTATGATTATTCCTCAAGACAAATGAGGGAATATGTGTTTCTGAGTTTTAATCAAGGAATTTAATGTTGTTTAGCTTTATCTTGTGAGACAACAACAAAGCTAAAATGGGCAAGTAAATTTTGGACACATGGAAAATTTTTTTGACAACCACTTTAAAAGTGATTATTATTTATTATATGTCAATGAAAATTATTTCCGAAATTTTAATAGGATGAATCGTTTGAATATGTGCATATTCTTGGAAAATTCCAAACTAAAGCCAGATAATAGTTTTCCCTCTTTCTTGATTACTTGCTCTAGGAATGTGATTGCTGTCAGGAACAATTTATACTTTATCAGGTATAATTCGGAATATCTCAGTCTGAAAATGTATTCATTGTATATTGTTTAAAATTGTGTTTTCCTTTATTTATTCTTTTAATTTTTATTGGTGTGTAATTGATTTACAAGGTTGTGTTCATTTCAGGTGTACAGCAAAGTAAATCAATTATGTATTTACATATATCCACTCTTTTTTATGTTCTTTTCCCATATAGGCCATTACAGAATGTTGAGTAGAGCTCCATTTGCTATATAGTAGGTTCTTCTTATCTCTTTTATATATAGTAGTGTGTATATGTCAGTCTCAATTTATCTCCCCCAATTTATCTCTCCCCTATTACCCCTTAGTAACCATAAGTTTGTTTTCCACATTTGTAATGTTCTGCTTTGTACATAAGTTTATTTGTGTCTCTTTTTTACATTACACACGTAAGTGATTTTATATGATATTTATCTTTCTCTGTCAAACTTACGTCATTCAGGATGACAATTTTTAGTATCTCAGGCTGAAAATGTATTCATTCTTGAATTACTTTATTTCCACCTCAAGGAAGAACATATTTTATGTTCTGAGATAAGGTGCTCCAGGTGAAAGTTTTAATTGTTTTATTCATATAGTTATTACTTTTATAATTTTTACAAATATTTTACATTTATACTAAATAATATACTCAATTTAGTAAAAATATTTCATCTCAAATGAAACCTTGGCAGTTTGACCAAGGTTATGATTGTAAAATATTATGGGTTATTTGTAAAATGTGTTAAGGTTTCTGAACTAGAAAAGAAAACATTGTTTTATACAAGCCTCTGGTTTCTTTAGGGTTTTAATTTTCTTTTAAGGGTGGTTCAGTTCAGTTCAGTCACTCAGTCACGTCTGACTCTTTGCAACCCCCATGGACTGCAGCACAGCAGTCTTCCGTGTCCATCACCAATTCCCAGAGCCTACTCAAATTCAAGTCCATCGCATTGTTGATGTCTTCAACCATCTCATCCTCTGTTGTCCCCTTCTCCTTCTGCCTTCAATCTTTCCCAGATTCAGAGTCTTTTCCAATGAGTCAGATCTTCGCATCAGGTGGCCAAAGTATTCAGCTTCAACATCAGTCCTTCCAATGAATACCCAGGGTTGATTTCCTTTAGGATGGACTGGTTGGATCTCCTTGCAGTCCAAGGGACTCTCAGGAGACTTCGCCAACACCACAGTTCAAAAGCACCAATTCTTCAGTGCTGAGCTTTCTTTATAGTCCAACTCTCACATCCATACAGGACAACTGGAAAAACCATAGCCTTGATGAGATGGACCTTTGTTGGCAAAGTAATGTCTCTGCTTTTTTAATATGCTGTCTAGGTTGGTCATAACTTTTCTTCCAAGGAGCAAGCATCTTTTGATTTCATGGCTGCAGTCACCATCTGCAGTGATTTTGGAGCCCAAGAATATAAGGCTCCACTCACTGTTTCCACTGCTTCCCCAAATATTTGCCATGAAGTGATGGGACTAGATGCCATGATCTTAGTTTTCTGAATGTTGAGTTGTAAGCCACCTTTTTCATTCTCCTCTTTTGCTTTCATCAAGAAGCTCTTTAGTTCTTCTTGGCTTTCTGCAATAAGGGTGGTATCATCTGTGTATCTGAGGTTATTGATATTTCTCCAAACAATCTTGATTCTAGCTTGTGCTTCATCCAGCCCAGCATTTCACATGAAGTACTATGCATATAAGTTAAATAGATAGGGTGACAATATATAGCCTCAACGTACTCCTTTCCCTATTTGGAACCAGTTAGTTGTTCCATGTCCAGTTGTAACTGTTGTTTCTTGACCTGCATACAGATTTCTCAAGAGGCAGGTCAGGTGGTCTGGTATTCCCATCTATTTAAGAATTTTCCACATTTTGTTGTGATCCACACAGTCAAAGGCTTTAACATAGTCAATAAAACAGAAGTAGATGTTTTTTTTTGAACTCTCTTTCTTTTTCAATGATTCAGCGGTTGTGGGCAATTTGATCTCTGGTTCCTCTGCCTTTTCTAAATCTAGCATGAGCATATGCTAGTTTATGGTTCCTGTACTTTTAAGCCTGGCTTGGAGAATTTAGAGCATTACTTTGCTAGCATGTGAGATGTGTGCAGTTGTGTGGCAATGCCATTCTTTGGCATTGCCTATCTTTGGGATTGGAATGAACACTGATCTTTTGCAGTCCTGTGGCCATTGCTGAATTTTCCAGATGTGCTGGCATATTGAGTGCAACACTTCCACAGCATCATTTTTTAGGGTTTGAAAAGCTCAGCTGGAATTCCATCACCTCCACTAGCTTTGTTTGTAGTGATGCTTCCTAAGGCCCACTTGACTTCACATTCCAGAATGTCTGGCTCTAGGTGAGTGATCACACCACCGTGGTTATCTGGGTCATGAAGATCTTTTTTGTATAGTTCTTCTGTGTATTCTTACCACCTCTTCTTAATATCTTCTGCTTCTGTTAGGTCCATATCATTTCTGTCCTTTATTGTACCCATCTTTGCATGAAATGTTCCCTTGGTTCCCTCTAATTTTCTTGAAGAGATCTCTAGTCTTTCCCATTCTATTTTTTTTCCCGTCTATTTTTTTACATTGATCACTGAGGAAGGCTTTATCTCTCCATGCTATTCTTTTGGACTCTGCATTCAGATGGATATATCTTGCCTTTTCTCCTTTGCCTTTAGCTTGTTTTTTTGTCAGCTATTTGTAAGGCCTCCTCAGACAACTATTTTGCCTTTTTGTATTTCTTTTTCTTGGGGATGGTCTTGATAACTGCCTCCTGTACAGTGTCACAAACCTCTGTCCACAGTTGTTTAGGCACTTTGTAATCAGATCTAATCCCTTGACTATATTTGTCACTTCCACTGTATAATCGTATGGGATTTGATTTAGGTCATACCTTAATGGTCTAGTGGTTTTCCCTACTTTCTTCAATTTCAGTCTGAACTTGGCAATATGGAGTTCATGATCTGAGCCACAGTCAGCTCCTGGTCTTGTTTTTGCAGACTGTATAGAGCTTCTCCATCTTTGGCTACAAAGAATATAATCAATCTATTTCAGTGTTGACCATCTGATGATGTCCATGTGTAGTCTTCTCTTGTGTTGTTGGAAGAGGGTGTTTGCTATGACCAGTGTGTTCCTTTGGCGAAACTTTGTTAGACTTTGACCTGCTTTGTTTTGTACTGCAAGGCCAAATTTGCCTGTTACTCCAGGTAGCTCTTAACTTCCTACTTTTACATCCCAGTTCCCTATAATGAAGAAGATATCTTTTTTGCATGTTAGTTCTAGAAGGTCTTGTAGGTCTTCATAGAACCATTCAACTACAGCTTCTTCAGCATTACTAGTCAGGGCACAGACTTGGATTACTGTAATACTGAATGGTTTGCCTTGGAAATGAACAGAGATCATTCTGTCGTTTTTCAGATTGCACACAAGAACTGCAATTTAGACTGTTTTGTTGACTATGAGTCTACTCCATTTCTTCTAAGGGATTCTTGCCCACAGTAGTAGATGTAATGGTCAACTGAATTAAATTCGCCCATTCCAATCCATTTTAGTTCACTGATTCCTAAAATGCCGATATTCACTCTTCCCATCTCCTGTTTGACCACTTCCAATTTACCTTGATTCACGGACCTAACGTTCCAGGCCCTTATGCAGTATTGCCCTTTACAGCATGAACTTGACTTCCATCATCTGTCACATCCACAACTGGGTGTTGTTTTTGCTTTGGCTCTGTCTCTTCATTCTTTCTGGAAGTATTTATCCACTCTTTTCCAGTAGCATATTGGGCACCTACCGACCTGGGGAGTTCATCTTTCAGTGTCATAACTTTTTGCCTTTTCATCCTGTTCAAGTGGTTCTCAAGGCAAGAATGCTGAAGTGGTTTGCCATTTCCTTCTCCAGTGGACTGCATTTTGTCAGAACTCTCTGCCATGACCTGTCCTTCTTGGGTGGCCCTACATGGCATGGCTCATAGTTTCATTGAGCTAGACAAGGCTGTGGTCCATGTGATCAGTTTTCTTAGCTTTCTGTGATTGTGGTTTTCATTCTGTCTGCCCTCTGAGGGATAGGGATAAGAAGCTTATGGAAGCTTCCTGATGGGAGAAACTGACTGAGGGGGAAACTGGTTCTTGTTTTGATGGGCTGGGCCATGTTCAGTTCAGTTCAGTTCAGTCACTCAGTCATGTCTGACTCTTTGTGACCTCATGAACTGCAGCATGCCAGGCCTCCCTGTCCATCACCAACTTCCCGAGTCCACCCAAACCCATGTCCATTGAGTCAGTGATGCCATCCAACCATCTCATCCTCTGTCGTCCTCTCCTCATCCTGCCCTCAATCTTTCCCAGCATCAGTGTCTTTTCAAATGAGTCAGCTCTTCGCATCAGGTGGCCAAAGTATTGGAGTTTCAGCTTCAGCATCAGTCCTTCCAATGAGTATTCAGGACTGATTTCCTTTAGGATGGACTGGTTGGATCTTCTTGCAGTCCAAGGGACTCTCAAGAGTCTTCTCCAACACCACAGTTCAAAAGCATCAATTCTTCGGTGCTCAGCCTTCTTCACGGTCCAATACTCACATCCATACATGACCACTGGAAAAACCATAGCCTTGACGAGATGGACCTTTGTTGGCAAAGTAATGTCTCTGCTTTTTAATATGCTGTCTAGGTTGGTCATATCTTTCCTTCCAAGGATAAGCATCTTTGAATTTCATGGCTGCAATCACCATCTGCAGTGATTTTGGATCCTAGAAAAATAAAGTCAGCCACTATTTCCGCTGTTTCCCCATCTGTTTTCCATGAAGGGATGGGACCAGATGCCATGATCTTAGTTTTCTGCATGTTGAGCTTTAAGTCAACTTTTTCACTCTCCTCCTTCAATTTCATCAAGAGGCTCTTTAGTTCTTCTTCACTTTCTGCCATAAGGGTGATGTCATCTGCATATGTGAGGTTATTGTATTTCTCCTGGCAATCTTGATTCCAGCTTGTGCTTGCTCCAGCCCATTGTTTCTCATGATGCACTCTGCAGATAAGTTATATAAGCAGGGTGACAATATACAACCTTGACATACTCCTTTTCCTATTTGGAACCAGTCTGTTGGTCCATGTTCAGGACCGCGTTTAGTAAATCTTTAATCCAATTTTCTGTTGATGGATGGGGCTGTGTTTCCTCCCTGTTGTTTGACCTGAGACCAAACTGTGGTGGAGGTAATGAAGATAATGACAACCTCTTTCAAAAGGTCCCATGCAGGCACTGCTGCCCTGAGTGCCTCCAACCCTGAAGGACCCCACTGCTGACCCACGCCTCTGCCAGAGACTCCTGGACACTCATGGGCATGTAGGGTCAGTTTTTTATGGGGTCACCTCTCCTTTCTCCTGGGTCCTGGTGCACACAAGGTTTTGTTTGTACCCTCCAAGAGTCTGTCCCCCCAGTCCTGTGAAAGTTCTGGTGGTTCTATGGTGGGGTTAATGGCGACCTCCCCCAAGAGGGCTTACGCTATACCCAGGTCTGCTGTACCCAGAGCCCCTGCGGCAGGCCATTGCTGACCCATACCTCCACAGGAGACACAGTTCTGGTTTAGTCTCTGTGGTTTGGGCATGCGTTTTGTGCCCTTCCCAGGTCTGAGCAGCTAGGTGACCAGGTGCTTGGTGAATTCATTGTCCCAGGTGTGCCATGCATCTTAATCACCTCCCTGGTCCCAGCCGCTCGGTTTCCTGGGTATACAGGGAGAGCACCATCTCAGGTATGCAGTATGTCTCTGGAGAGCTGATCTTAGGCTGAGACCCTCCTAGGGATGTCAACCATCCAGGTTCTCAGGAAGACATGGTTAGCAGCTGGGAGCCTGCTCACAGTTTGCTGGAAGATGCTGCTGTCTTTGGGGCTGAGATTGTAGCAGCCCCTTGCTTTCTGGCTCTGGCTTTATCAAGCCTGCCTTTCTGCCTCTGAGCAGGGAGGGGTGGGTACCCTGAAGGCTAGCTCTCCTTTGGTATTAACTCAATCCTTTGTTATGTGAGTGGGCCAGGCTGTGCATTAGCTAGATTGTTAGGTTAGAGCTTTTTGCAGGAAAGTTCTCTTTTCCACAGTTGTGGTTAGACTTATATTCTGTGTGGGGTTTTTTTTTTTTTTTTTAATGTTGCCTTCTGAGATTCCAAAACTCCCCACAGACCTGCCTGTGAGAAGGTTTCCTACTGTGTGAAAAGGTGATAATGATCCAAATTTACAAAATCCCTTCCATTTTTATGTGAAGTTTATCTTAATTGCATTTTCTTATGGAACCACATGCTTTGCTCACTAAGAATTTCCAGTTTGGGAGTTTTGGTCCTTCTTTCTTATTGGAAATCTCTACTTTTTCAGATTCCGAAGAAAAGTGCCAACTTGACCCACATGGTTGATGCTACTAAAGTCTTCACTGACTCTTGTCAGTTAGCTCACCGCTCCTCATGTCATTGCTAAACCTTGCGCCTTGGCCCTCATGGATGGAACTTCTGTTTTCTTCAACATCCTATTGTTTTCTTACCCTGCAGTAAGCCCTCAGGATCCCTTCACCCTATCTGCTGTTTATCAGTTACCTCTACTTTGCTGTCGGAGAAGGCAATGGCACCCCACTCCAGTACTCTTGCCTGGAAAATCCCACGGGCGAAGGAGCTGAGTGGGCTGCAGTCCATGGGGTCGCTAAGAGTCAGACACAACTGAGCGACTTCACTTTCACTTTTCACTTTCATGCATTGGAGAAGGAAATGGCAACCCACTCCAGTGTTCTTGCCTGGAGAATCCCAGGGACGGAGGAGCCTGGTGGGCTTCTGTCTATGGGGTTGCACAGAGTTGGACACGACTGAAGCGACTTAGCAGCTACCTTGCTGTATGCACTTCTCATCCTGTTCGGAACACACTAATCCTGAGACTTGAACTTCTCAGACATTTCTTCTTCTGCTTTATATTACCCCAAATGTGACAGCATCCCTGGAATTCCTTCTAGAGTAGGCTACGTCTCCATCAAGTCCCTAAAAATCTTGGAACTAGGAAGCAAGCTCAACATAATCCTTGATGTCTACTGTTTTGCTCTCCTCTCCATAACTTTAAAATTTGATTTAGTGTTCCTCATTGTCTTTCTCTTGCCATTTTATTTGGAGACAGTACTCATATGATGACCCTTGACTAAACTGGTATTAATATTGCATTGCTTTCACCTACTAAAACCTAGTGGCATTTGTATCTATTCAGTTTTAGCCAGTTTGACCTGCCTATCATTGTGATTATATTTTCTATTATTACTTGAAAATATATTTTCAAGAACATAGTTTCTGTGAACACTACATCTTATCCCATCTTCTTTTCCATTCTCTTCTCCCTCTTCCACCCTCATAATGAACTTCTTGTTCATCTCCTCCCCCGAGTCCTTCTGTCCTTCTCATATTCCCTCCATGTCTTATTCATTCTGGTTCATCTGCTTAAATGTTCAGCTTGTACTCCAGGGACAGCCATATCAGAAGGGCACTTGCCACCACTTTAGAATCCATTGTTCCTTTGATCTTTTTACCAATTTCCTTTCATCTTTCCAAAGCACTAGTTATTCTCCTGTGTCTGTTTTCTCTTTTGTAATGGGCCAAAAAATTTAGTTGATGTGGGCCTTGGGACCACAGGAGTGCTGACTGACTAATTCTGCAACAAGTTCTTGCAATTTTCTGGCAATCAGGTCATAGCCACTTTTTCCATCTCTAGCTGAATCATTCGCTAATGTAGCTGTGATAAACCTCTCCAGAGTTCAAGGCTTGCAGGATTTTTCCTGTCACGACACACATAGAAACTATTGTGGTGTGATTTTTCTGTCTCTGAATGAGGCAAAAGTATTTGCTTCCTTTAAATTTCTGGACTTGTAAAGACTTAGTGAATAACATGTATAAACATAGTTTTACATCTGTAAGATCTTGGTATTATTTTCATTCCATGGGCACATCTCATACTTTACCACTTCCTCTGTGTCATTTAACCTGGTCTCCGACTATAATCTCCTTGCTCACATTTCATACTTAAATACTAGTCTCTTCTTTGTGACATCTTTCCAGTTAGCACTCAGGTTGTTTCTGTTGGCTTTGCTGAGTAGAATCTTTACTTTGGATAATCTGTCCTAAGAGATTCTATGGTGCTGGCATCTTCTGTAGTAGTAAACCCAATGATCTGTGTGTAGTTAGGTAGAATGCATTTTTGCTGAACCAAATTCAAATGAATGATAAGCTTTGCAAATTTAGAAGCATGCTCTTTATAGCACAAGGTTATGGGTTTAGTAGTTATTCACGGGACTTTTTTGAAATTTTCATCCTTTTTATATATTCAGTTCATTATTATACTTCATTACAAAGAATACAATTCTCTCTACATAGAATAAAATTATACAGTGTTATGATAATAACAGATATAAACTGGCGCTGATGCTTGTCCTCGTCATTGGTGATATCTTTCTTTTGTACACTAAGAACCTTATGGTTTTAAAAGCATAAGATGGTCTCTCTTGTAAAAGAGGTTAATCACACTAGGTAATCAAGCTCTTGTTGTTAAGGCATATTTCTGAATCAGCACTGGTAAAGGAAAACAGATGATAGATCACTTTTCCCGCCCCCAGAAAGGTTAACTTTATTTATTTATTTATTTTTTTTACAGATCACTTTTCTCATTATCTTTTTGGGAGAATCAGTTCAGTTCAGTTCAGTTGCTCAGTTGTGTCCGCCCCTGCGACCCCATGAATCGCAGCACGCCAGGCCTCCCTGTCTATTACCAACTCCCGGAGTTTACCCAAACTCATGTCCATCAAGTTGGTGATGCCATCCAACCATCTCATCCTCTGTTGTCCCCTTCTCCTCCTGCCCCCAGTCCCTCCCAGCATCAGTGTCTTTTCCAATGAGGGAGAATAATTTCATTTAAACTTACCATATATTTTCAAAATTGTCCTTAAAAGACCTGAACCTTGAAGGACAACTAGATTAAATGTCAAAACACTTAAAAATACTCTACACACATGACAATATTAGTATTTTTGTGGGAGATTTATGGAAATGCCACCCATGCCTTACTAGAGTTATAGAGTTACTTCAATCACCTTGTTTCTTTGCTCTTGGCCAGATACACTAAACATGGAAAATACTTTATACATATATCACTACCTTCATTCTCTCCTCAGTACATCTGAGTGATCTAACACATGACCTTCAATAAGAGTAGCTTCCTGAAGCAGTGATTTCTCACTGCTGTAGAAGAAGGCCAAAGGAGAATCAGAATCTTAGAGACTTGAAGGTAAATTCTCTAAAAAAGACTTTTCAAATGTTCTCCAAAGAAGTTGTGCCCCTTTACACAAATTTCCAGTGGAAAACTATTAATTATAAATTTTATCTCTTCCCAGGTAAATATATTTGAATTAATCTGACCCAATAATTCTTCAAGAGTCCAATTTTTTGCTTTGTAGGTAACATCCATTTCAAAACAAATGTTTACCAAGAGACCCATATTTACTCTCTTGATATTCTTGAGATATTCAAGAGACAACGGGTCTCTTGGGAGTTCTGATTAGTAATAGTATAAATAGATAATTTGGGAGCTGTAGTCATATATCTTACTTGTTTAGGTCTGTTGATTACCTAACATATTTGGATCTTTTAAAACATATATAGAAATGTAAGTTTCACAGATTTCTAGAAGTCTATAGATTGCATGTAAAAATTAGAAAAAACTTGCCTGCCATGTAGTTCAGTTCTGATATCTTCTCTAGGAAACTTTTCACAGATAGATTTTCATCTGAGGTCATCTTGTGCACATCTATGGCTGGGACATTACTTATTTTAGAGCCCATTATTTACTGGCAATTCATATTGTTAGAAAATTCCCTAAATCCCCAGATTGACATCTGACCAAATAAGACTAATCCCAGTTGCATGTGAACATCTGTTTAAATATCATTTCTCTTTAATTACTTAAGATTTTTAAATTAAACCATTTGATAGCATAGTTCCCAGACCTCTTGTCATCCTACCTTTTGCCTTTAAATATTTTTTCAATGTCCCATTTAAAAAATGGACTTCTTAGAAGTGAACCCAGTAATCTGGCACAAAGTATATAGTGTGACCATGATGCGAGCATGGCTGTATATGCTATACTTTAGGCTTCTATTATTTTAGGGAGCCTGATCAAACATTGGCTCATTGAATTTGTGGTCATCAAGAGGCATGGTTTAGATTTAGTTTACCTGGTATGCAATCTGTTGTG
The DNA here is from genome assembly GCF_001704415.2 of Capra hircus. Taxonomy (NCBI): domain Eukaryota; kingdom Metazoa; phylum Chordata; class Mammalia; order Artiodactyla; family Bovidae; genus Capra; species Capra hircus. Next base: position 35,812,518 of record NC_030816.1, on the reverse strand, counting down.
GTTAATTTGTCTTACATAGCTCATCCTCAAATTCCTTAACAAGAGTTTGGATATTGATCTCTATTTTCAAAATGTGAGTATTTTATATTTTATGATAGCTCATTAGTCAAATATATTTTTTATTTTAAATATTGAATTTTTCATATATCAGCACCAAAATAAACTGATAACTGTGTTTAGCGTGAACATCTAAGCCTGAGATTTGAAGCACTGTTTAGTAAGTGATTTATGAATAAGGAGCTAAATATCCATGACATTTAGTTAATCAGAACTGCATGGACCAGTCCTTTCCCCCAAATTGTGCTAACCAGAAGTTAGTAGGCAGTAAAGTAATCTTTGGGGAATAAATTCATTTCTGAGTCTCATTATCTGTATAATCACATGGCTGGGTATAAAGTTTATACAGTAGAGAAACACTCTCCAGACATATTTACTTTTTTAAACCTGATGTTTCTGTTTTATGAGCCAGTTTGAAGTCTAAATGGGCAGGGGAAGAAACAGGTTCTGTAGGTAGCTACAGAAAGATTATCAGGAAGTTATAGAGATATCCTGAGAGAAGGGAGCAGACATAATTCCTCCCTTCCTCCAGACAGACAGTTGTACACTCATTTAAATAAACAGATGTAAGACTCAATAGCTTGGACTTCAGCTAGAAGTTAAGGCTAAAAGCTCTTCATAGTCTCAGCAGAGCCTGAGGACATCCCTGGCTCGTAGTGTGGTCAGCCTTCTCAGGTTCCTCATGAAATGGTCCAAATAATCAGAAAAGGAGAGCTAGGGTTAATAGATTACTAAGGTACCTTGCAAAATGGGAAGTACACTGTGAAAATATTTGCATCCAACTGCTTACATTTCATTAATTATTTTAAAGTTGTATATTCTAAGAATTAAAGTTTACTTAAGCTTCTTAAGGCTTTGAAAGACTTAAACATATAACTTTCTTATTTATGAAGATAATCAAACCTCATTTTTTTTTCTCTTTCTCTCTAACGCAAACACATACTCCAAAGGCAAAAGCAAGCAACCAACTAAAAAACTAGATTTGAAATTGTTTGATTTTCACTTATACTTAATTCCTCTAAATACCTGATAAATAAGTGCATATTTGCTTACATCAGGAGTACCAAAAATTTTAACCAACTTTCCTTTGCATGTTTATATTTGACTGACCCATGTATAATTACTAATATTTGGCCATTTTTGGTATATAAAAATAAATTTCATAAGGTTCAAACAAAATAGAGAGATTAATGATTTTTAAGATAACTGATTATAATTTTAATCTAATTATATACTAGATTATGCTTTTTATACTCAAGGAGAAAAAGAAAACTGAAAGTTTTAAAAATTTATCTAGTAAATACTTAGTAAGCATCTACTGCATAACATGTACTATTCTAGTTATTGATATTACAATAGAAAACAAGTCAGATATGTTTTGATCCACTGCTATCAAAGAGAAATTACTCTCTTGCAGTGACAACAAGAGTTAAAAGAATTGAAATATAAATACAATGTCAGATTTGGATAAGTAATTGCATATCATATACATGACATTGACAATCAAGATTCAACTGAACCTGGGAGATCTCCTAGGTTAGGGTAGTTTACTGACACATTAATATATATATATATTTTACTATGTTCAGAATAAATATTATTCTTGATATGCAAAGAATCATACTTATTTCTTGAGAAAGATATCATTTTTATATTAATGATGTTAACCATAATTCATATAATGTCAGCAGTTAGAGAAATTACATATAAAGCAGCAATTTAAATGATTCAGTTGGAAATTTAACATAGGAATTTTTTTTTTTTTTTTGTAGAATTCAAAGGGCTAATGGTAGATTGGGAAGAGTACTGAGTTTAGAGAAACTGTGGGTTCTTATTCTGATTATTATTCTACCAGAGTGACTAATTCAACTGCAAAATTTCAAAATCCTCGTCAGAAATATGATACTGTGAATAAATGATTCAAAGTCCTTTCCAGTTATAAAATATACAGTTCTTACTCAGGTGTATGATATATGAGACAAAAAGACTGAAAGAGTAGGTCAGTTTATAGAAATAAAAGATTATGAGTATTGACTATCTTCATTATTCTGAGTAATTATTTGTGGTCGATGCTTTAATGTGGTAATAGCCTCAAGATATGCAATATGCTACTGGAGAAGAGTGGAAAAATAACTCCAGAAAGAATGAAGAACGAAGCCAAAGTGAAAACAATGCCAAGATGTGGATGTGACTGGCGATGGAAGTAAAGTCTAGTGCTGTAAGAACAATATTGCATAGGAACCTGGAATGTTAGGTCCACGAATCAAGGTAAATTGGAAGTGGTTAAACGGGAGATGGCAAGAGTGAACATCGACATTTTAGGAATCAGTGAACTAAAATGGATTGGAATGGGTGAATTTAATTCAGTTGACCATTACATCTACTACTGTGGGCAAGAATCCCTTAGAAGAAATGGAGTAGACCTCATAGTCAACAAAAATTCCAAAATGCAGTTCTTGCATGTAATCTCAAAAATGACAGAATGATCTCTGTTCATTTCCAAGGCAAAGCATTCAATATCATGGTAATCCAAGTCTATGCCCCAAACAGCAATGCTGAAGAAGCTGAAGTTGAACGGTTCTATGAAGACCTACAAGACCTTCTAGAACTAACATGCAAAAAAGATGTCCTCTTCATTATAGGGGACTGCAGTGCAAATGTAGGAAGTGAAGAGATATGTGGGGTAACAGGCAATTTGACCTTGGAGTACAAAATGAAGCAGGACAAAGACTAACAGAGTTTCGCCAAGAGAATACACCGGTCATAGTAAACACCCTCTTCCAACAACACAAGAGAAGACTCTACACATGGACATCACCAGATGGTCAACACCAAAATAGATTGATTGTATTCTTTGCAGCCAAAGATGAAGAAGCCCTATACAGTCAGCAAAAACAAGACTGGGAGCTGACTGTGGCTCAGATCATGAACTCCATATTGCCAAGTTCTGACTGAAATTGAAGAAAGTAGGGAAAACTACTAGACCATTAAGGTATGACCTAAATCAAATCCCATACAATTATACAGTGAAAGTGACAGATAGAGTCAAGGGATTAGATCTGATAGAGTGCCAGAAGAACTGTGGACAGAGGTTTGTGACATTGTACAGGAGGCAGTGATCAAGACCATCCCCAAGAAAAAGAAATACAAAAAGGCCAAATGGTTGTCTGAGGAGACCTTACAAATAGCTGACAAAAGAAGAGAAGCCAAAGGCAAAGGAGAAAAGGCAAGATATACGGATTTGAATGCAGAGTTCGAAAGAATAGCAAGGAGAGATAAAGCCTTCCTCAGTGATCAGTGCAAAGAAATAGAGGAAAACAATAGAATGGGAAAGACTAGAGATCTCTTCAAGAAAATTGGAGATATCAAGGGAACATTTCATGTAAAGATGAGCACAATAATGGACAGAAATGGTATGGACCTAACAGAAGCAGAGGATACTAAGAAGAAGTGGCAAGAATACACAGAAGAACTATACAAAAAAATCTTCATGACCCAGATAACCACAATGGTGTGATCACTCACCTAGAGCCAGACATCCTGGAATGTGAAGTCAAGTGGGCCTTATAGGAAGCCACTACAAACAAAGCTAGTGGAGGTGATGGAATTCCAGTTGAGCTTTTCAAATCCTAAAAGATGATGCTGTGAAAGTGCTACACTCAGTATGCCAGCAAATCTGGAAAACTCAGCAGTGGCCACAGGATGACAAAAGGTCAGTTTTCATTCCAGTCCCGAAGAAAGGCAATGTCATAGAATGTTCAAAATACCACACAATTGCACTCATCTCACATGCTAGCAAAGTAATGCTCTAAATTCTCCAAGTCAGGCTTCAACAGTACATGAACTATAAACTTGCAGATGCTCAAACTGGATCTAGAAGAGGCAGAGGAACCAGAGATCCGATTGTCCACATCTGTTGGATCTTCAAAAAAGCAAAAGAATTCCAGAAAAAAATCATCTATTTTTGCTTTCTTGACTACGTTAAAGCTTTTGACTGTGTGGATCACAACAAACTGTGGAAAATTCTTAAAAAAATGTGAATACCAGACCACCTTACCTTCCTCTTGAGAAATCTGTGTGCAGGTCAAGAAGCAACAGTTATAACTGGACATGGAACAATGACTGGTTCCAAATTGGGAAAGGAGTACCTCAGGGCTGTATTTTGTCACTCTGTTTATTTAACTGATATGCAGAGTATATCATGTGAAATGCTGGGCTGGATGAAGTACAAGCTGGAATCAAGATTGCAGGGAGAAATAGTGAAGTAAGCCAGAAAGAAAAACACCAATACAGTATATTAACACATATATATGGAATTTAGAAAGTTGTTAACGATAACCCTGTATGCGAGACAGCAAAAGAGACACAGATGTATAGAACAGTCTTTTGGACTCTGTGGGAGAGGGAGAGGGTGGGATGATTTGAGAGAATGGCATTGAAACATGTATAATATCATATAAGAAATGAATCATCTGTCTAGGTTCGATGCAGGATACAGGATGCTTGGGGCTGGTGCACTGGGATGACCCAGAGAGATGGTATGGGGAGGGAAGTGGGAGGGGGGTTCAGGATTGGTAACACGTGTACACCCGTGGCGGATTCATGTTGATGCATGGCAAAACCAATACAGTATTGTAAAGTAAAATAAAGTAAAATAAAAAAATAAAATATATAAAAAAAATAACCTCAGATATACAGATGACACCACCCTTATGGCAGAAAGTGAAGAAGAACTAAAGAGCCTCTTGATGAAAGTAAAAGATGAGAGTGAAAAAGTTGGCTTAAATCTGAACTTTCAGAAAACTAAGATCATGGCATCTGGTCCCATTACATCATGCCAAGTAGATGGGGAAACAATGGAAACAGTGAGAGACTTTATTTTTCTGAGCTCCAAAATCACTGCAGATGGTGACTGCAGCCATGATATTAAAAGACACTTGCTCTTTGGAAGAAAAGTTATGGCCAACCAAGATAGCATATTAAGGAGCAGAGGCATTACTTTGCCAACAAAGGTCTGTCTAGTCAAAGCTATGGTTTTTCCGATAGTCATGTATCAGTGTGAGAGTTGGACCATAAAGAAGGCTGAGCACCAAAGAATCGATGCTTTCAAACTGTGGTGTTTGAGTCAATCTTGAGAATCCTTTGGACTGAAAGGAGATTAAATCAGCCAATCCTAAATGAAATCAGCCCTGAATATTCATTGGAAGGACTGGTGCTAAAGCTCCAATAGTTTGGCCCCCTGATACAGAGAGCTGACTCATCGGTAAAGACCCTGATGCAGGAAAGATTGAGGGCAGGAAGAGAAGGGGCTGACAAAGGATGATATGGTTGGATGGCTTATGTGACTCAGTGGAAATGAGTTTGAGCAAACTTCGGGAGATGGTGCAGGACAGGGAGGCCCAGTGTGCTATAGTCTGTGGGTTTTCAAAGAGTAGGACACGACTCAGTGACTGAACAACAACAGCAAAAGCAACAATAGGATATTTTAATATGAGTTTACTTTTTTGAATTCCTAAATTGCCTTTTTTATAATAACTTTTTAAGGATGAAAGTAAATATTAAAATTTGCCTAGGAAGTAAAAGAAATAATTATTCCAATCATCCATGCTCACATATTTTGGCCATTAAACCTTTATTTTAATGCTATATCATAACAACTGAACAGTAAATCAAAACATCTTAGTTTTAGAAGAAAAACTAATACATAAGAAAGTTACATCATTCATTTGGTGAGAAAAATGGAGGCTTACTTATTAAATAACTGTTTATCAGACATTTGAATGCCTGTTAAAAGATAAGCAAGCAGGGCAAATACTTGAAAGAAATACATTAAATATCATCATTAGTATAGTGCTTCATAAACTCATAAGGGAAATCTTTAAGTATTAATTAGAAAAATTGACAAAGGACCTAAAAGAGAACTCACATACTCTGAAATATAAATTCTCTTAATAAGAAATAAAAATGACATGGATTTACTATAATATTTTAAATCTCATTAGTAATCAAATAAATGCCAATAACAAAAACAAAATACAATTATTTAACCAATGAAGTGGTAATGAGTGCATTCCTTGTTTGTAAGAGTATAAAGTGATGTTTACTTTTTATTTAATGTTACTCTATATTTTTAATTTTTTAGGGTATTACTTTATAATTGAAATCAACATAAAACAATTTAGCTCTAGGCATCCTGGAAGGCAGGGCAACATGAAACACTTAGCAGTAATGCTATAATCTGATAATTGAAAACGTCTTTTTAAAAGGGTTTTTTTTTTTTTATAAGAAATAGTAATAACAGAATGGACAGTGACCTTAGTGGCTTTATTGGGAACACTTTTGGTTATTTTTAGATTTTTCACTGTAATAATTCAAGGATTTAATATTAAAAAGCAATTGGCTGGGATTTTGTGAAAACAATATTAATTATCTGACAATATCAGCTTGGAGTGGCTAGCTCAGCCCTTTGACATACCAGCTGTCTTAGCAGCACTGTTTACAAAGCTTGGATAATGATCAGTTTAGGGGTAAATCTTCGGGGTAAATGCTTCAGTTAGTCAGTGAAGTTGCTCAGTTGTGTCCAACTCTTTGCAATCCCATGGACTGTAGCCCACCAGGCTCCTCCATCCATGGAATTTTCCAGGCAAGAAAATGAGAGTGGATTGCCATTTCCTTCTCCAGGGGATCTTCCCAACCCGGGGATTGAACCCAGGTCTCCCACATTGCAGGCAGATGCTTTACCATCTGAGCTACCTGTGGTAAATGCCTAGAATATAGATATTCTGACATTGAAGGAAGATCAATTTGATTGAACAGATTGAGGAAGTTTTAATTCTGTTATGATTATGAAAAGGTTGACATATTCTGTCTAGTCCTACATCATGCAAAGATGTACTTCCTACAATATGGTGAAAATTTACTTAAGAATTTTGAAATTATGTACTGAATGTTTGTGTGTATGTATATGATTTATAAAGAACCTGCCTGCCAATGCAGGAGACCTAAGAGACATGGGTTTGATTCCTGGATCCGGAAGATTCCCTGCACTAGCAAATGGCAACCTACTCTAGTATTTTTGCTTGGAGATTTCTATGGATAGAGGAGCCTCACAGGTTACAGTCCATGGGGTCCCAAGAGTCAGACATTACTGAGTGACTCACACTTTCGCTTTCATATGATTTATATATAACATTCAGAATTTCTTCATTTTTGCTTCAATGCTTATGTCAAAAAAGGTTTATCACATATACAAATATTTTGTCAACATACCTCATGTTTGAGTATTTTGAGGTCCTCAGGATGTTGAATTACTGTCATTTTACTTGGATGCTTAGTATATCAACAATCCAAAGTGAGGAAATTTAAAAAATTATGTTATTGATTAACACTTATTATAATGTATATTTAGATTTAAGATGAATTATTTTCATGAATATTTTTTGAATGATAAAAATATTTAATAAATTTTGTGCAAAGTATAATTAATCATGAAAATAATGGCTGTTTTAAGTTGAATTATTTAAACTGAGGCTTTTAAAGTATTTTCGTTTGAAAATTTATTTAAAGTGTCAGTGGTAGTTCTACCGCTTTGAATATATTCGTTAATAAAATAATTCTTTCTAGATATTTCAGATGCCTTTAATAAATATTTCAAAATATAAAAAAGAACTATCTGATAGGAAGACTGTGAACGTGATTTTCTTTTTAAAATTATTTTTATTAATTTATTTTATTTTTGGCTACATGGGTCTTTGTTGCTTGCATTGGCTTCTCTAGTTGTGGGGAGCAGAGGTGACTCTTTGTTGTGGTGTGCAGGCTTCTCATCGTGGTGGCTTCTCTGGTTGTGCAACAGGCTCTAGGTGAGCGGGCTTCCATAGTTGCGGCTCAAGTGCTCTAGAGTGCAGGGTTAGTAGTTGTGGTGCCCTGGGTTAGTTGCTCAGCAACATGTGGAATATTTCTGGACCAGGGATTGAACCCCTGTCCCATGCCTTGTCAGGTAGATTCTTATCTATCGTGTGGCACCAGGGAAATCCAAACATGATTTTCTTGAAGTATGGAGACTACTAATACACAGATAAAACTTTGGGAAAGAGCTGAAAAATGGGAACATTTTCTAGTTTGGACAAAAGTCTGGGGAAATTACAATTATCATGACTTTCACTCTCTTCTTTATAAATTGCTCTGGTAAATTCACTGTTCAGCACATTTACTAATAGACTCCATAATATTACTGAGTCTATTGAAAGCCATTCTGGAACTCAGGTAAGATATGTAATGGCTTGGAGTTTAGTTTCATTTGGGTTAATGTAATAATATTTATGGGGCTTTCCACTTGGCTCAGCAGTAAAGAACCCTCCTGCTGATGCAGGAGATGCAAGTTCAATCCCTGGATTAAGAAGATCCCCTGGAGAAGTAATGGCAACCTACTCCAGTATTCTTGCTTGGAAAATTCCATGGACAAGCTACAGTCCATGGGATCTCAGAGTTGAACATGGCCTCGTGGCCGAGCATGCACGCACTGCTACTTATTGCTGGTGTGATGTCTGGTGAAGCATTCAGTGTCACTGGGCTGCAGTTTTCTCAGTGTAAAAAGAGAGGATATACTGCTTGATAATCTTTAAAGTGGCTTTTAGGCTTTTGGTTTTGATCCCATGACAATATCTTGTCTCCTTTCCTACTCCATCTTTTTGTGTATTCTATACTTCAGCTAGATTTCTCTACGTCTTACTAGTCTCTAAACCATTATAAACCATCCCCCTTTGTAGATAAATCATTGTGTAATTTTTTCACACTCTTGTCCTATGGAAATTCTGCTTAACCTTCATGGCTGAGCTCAGTCATCTTTCATTGCTTCCTTAATTACTGATGCAGAAAAATTCTTCTCTGTCTGCTTTACAATAGTCCTTCTTGGTTTATACTTCTCTAATTGCCCTTTCTATATTTTTATCATCACTTATTATTTATGTAATGATATATTTGAAGACAGTGGTAGAATGTGTTTTATTCCTATTTCTTTGATAGCTGTTAGCAGCTCTTGATTGTATCACACAGTTAGTGAATTAGTCATTTCTTTTGAGATGTGTGTTTCAGTTGTTTTGTAAAGTTAGCCAAACAAAACTGCCTTTCTTAAAGATTGCATGGAATGGTTGGAAAAAAGTACAGAATAAAATCTGGATTTGTACTCCATTGTTCAGTTGCTAAGTCATGTCTGACTCTGTGACCCCATGGATTGCAGCACCCCAGGCTTCCCTGTCCTTTACTGTCCCCTGGAATTTGCTCAAACTCATGTCCATTGAGTCTAGTGCATTCCATATTTTAACTTAATTATTGGATTGTCTGCATAAATTATTAATTTTTCTGAAATCACATTATTCGACTCTGATGATGAGTGCTACGTACCTCTCAGGAAATTTTTAAAAAGAAAAAAGAAATAATATATTTAATGTGACTGACCAGAGGATTTGCCCTGCAAACATCAATTTTCTTTTCATTACTCTTTTAGTAAATGTTAGAAATTTTATTTTTCACTGCTTATTAGGTTAGTTCTTCCTTCCTATGGAGGTACTCATGATATCCAATATTACCTATTAAAGTATAAGACAAAGTATTCACTAATATTCAAACTACTATCCAGTACTTTACTGTGAATTATAGCCTGAAATAATATTTTTATTAATTTTGAACCATTATGCATATAAAAATAAATTGCTGTTGTTGTTTAGTTGCTAAGTCACGTCCAACCCTTTTGCGACCCCATGGATTGTAGCTCACCAGGCTTCTCTGTCCATGAAATTATCCAGGCAAATTCTTGGAATGGGTTGCCATTTTTCGCTCAAGGAGATCTTTCCAACCCCGGGATCGAACTTGAGTCTCCTGCATCTCCTGTATTAACAGGTGGATTCTTTACCACTGAGCCATCTGGGAAGCCCATAGTAATAAATACCCCTCTATTAATCAAAATGGAGGACATGTTTCTTAAGAAAATGACACATAGGATAAAATGATATTTTGAAAAATATACATAGAAGCAGAGCAGATGGATATGCAAGTGTAGCATACGGATTTCCATATGTTAAAATGCTTTCTTTAAAAATGTGGCTATAGTATTGATAATCAGTGTGCTATGATGCCCTGGTTTAATTAAAGATTAGAAGCCTCCATTTAGCAATAGTAGAAACATTTCTAATGCTTTAAGAATAACTTTTTCTTAAAGCAGTGGTTCTAAGCCTGGCCATATAATCACCTGGGGAACTTTGGAACACTTCCAATGCCTGAGGGCTCACCCAGAGGCATAGTTATTTAATTGATTTGGGATTTCAGTGCAAACTAGAGTTTGGGGATTTTTTTTTTTTTTTAAATTCTCCAAAGTGTAGCCAGAGTTGAGAACTATTGCTCTCGAAGTATCAAATAAGACACAGCTTTTAAGTTCCTCCAAAACAGCTTTACTCTCTGATATTTTTTTTTTCCTGAAAAGGTGGCAATGATAGTATGAAAGATACGTTTGCTCAACACCCAAGTTGAGTCATCTAAGCATCAAAAATTGAAGTGCCTTCAAGCAGAAACTAAATAATGCAAACTGTTTTTTTATTGGAAAGCAGGTTAGAATTCCATTTCAATGTGCTTCTTTATAGCTTTCCCATTTCTGAAAAATGGTGTTATAGTCCCATAGTAAAACAAAATGGGCTGAAGAATGTGGTGAAACACTGAGAATACTGTTTGAGTGTGGTCAGTAGAAATCTCACCGCTTAATAGCCTCAGCTTCAACAAGAGATTGCACTTCAAACTATATGATTAATGAAAATAAAAGAAGATGACAGTTTTATTTTTGCAGTAAGTTTGCATCTTTCAGTTACTATAACAATTCAGTGTTCTATAACATAGTGCTAAAAAACCCTTTCTGTTTAGGGTCCTGCTTGTGATATGATGTACCAACTTTCTACATATTAAAGTTTTCAAAATGTATTTCCCTCTCTACGTTTCAGTGACCTCCAATAGATAATGTTATTATTCAACTATAACCTGCTATTAAGATCAGAATAAGAAATAGCAGCTTTAGGTTTTTTTTTAATCCTTTTTTTGTTTTTGGTCCCTTCTCAGTAGTTTCTTTTTTATTCATCTTCAGATTTATCCATCCCTGGCAATTTCAAGCTAGAAAAAACAAATTAAGAAAAAAAATTAATTGACTTTATTTGCTTTAATGCTGCCAACCCATATTATCTGCTTTCTTAAATGAGTTTGGAACTGCTAGCTTTGAGGGTATTACATTACTTTTTGGGTTGCTGCCAGCATATCCTGAGCAAATATATTTAAATCAAAGCTAAGCTGCTTAAATATTCATGTTATGCTCTTATTATGGTTTAGAGAGATGTGAAACCATTTAAGATTTGCAAACCTGTTACATGGCCAAAAAATGTATTTGAACTATCAGAAATATGCTTTAAATTGATAATGTTAACCTAGTTTAATAAGGAAAGGTTTCCACAGTCTTATTAGTTGTGATGCATTCAAAATGTCTAATTTGTTTGTGATTTTCCAGTCACTAGAGCAATACAAATGTAATCTTTTTCATCAGAAATACATACTGGGAATGCCCCCAAAATGTTGTTATTAAATGTGTAACCTTCCAGTCCATGTGCTCTGTGTCTATACTTTGATGTTATCTGCACCCCTTTAGCACATATATGTTAATCTTATTACATTGAATTTCCCTTCATTGACATGTTTCTTTGAAAATATACAACTGAGAAATCTTTAAGACATCAACTTACTTCTCAGTAACAGGCTTAGAGGAGTCCCAATTGTTTGAACAAAGCATAAGATCTAAAAAGGGACATTATTAGGAGATGTTAAACACCAAATCATCGTTACCTGAAACAATAAAGTAAGTCAAGGAGAAGCTGAACTCACCTTTGTATGAGGGGCAAAATTGAGTTATTCCTATTGCATACTGAAGCAAGCAGACATATTTCACTGCTGCCTCCTCCCCCTGTCCCTTCTCGTCCTCCTTCATGTCTTTTCAGATTGATAGCATTACCAACTGCAGATTTAAAGCATCTGATTTTACATAAAACAGATTTGATCCTTTGACTTTCCTTCAAGACAGAAAAACACTGCAGAATTTTTAAAGTCCAGGATACCAAAAGCTATTTGTTTATAATCATAGATTTTAATGACAGTGTAATAATCTATGATTTATGGGAGGGAGCATTTTTAAAGGAGTTTGTGAGATCCAATATAAATTCATGAGATACAGTGAGAGTTGCCAGGGTCCAACCTCTAGCTGTCACGTAAGTATGGCCACGCGTGCTAGCTCTTCGCATGCTAGCTCTTCCCAGCAGGGGGAGGCCTGGAAAGCTAGTATAGCTGTCCTAGACAAACCACTGGTGCTGAATGATGCCTTCTGTTTGTTGCTGCTGCTGCTAAGTCGCTTCAGTCGTGTCCGACCCTGTGCGACCCCACAGACGGCAGCCCACCAGGCTCCCCTGTCCCTGGGATTCTCCAGGCAAAAACACTGGAGTGGGTGGCCATTTCCTTCTCCAATGCATGAAAGTGAAAGTGAAAGTGAAGTCGCTCAGTCATGTCCGACTCTTAGCGACCCCACGGACTGCAGCTTACCAGGCTCCTCCGTCCATGGGATTTTCCAGGCAAGAGTACTGGAGTGGGGTGCCATTGCCTGCCTTCTGTTTAAATGTCCACATTTCAACACAGGAGAGTAACCAGCTAACAGCAGTGGGCATGGCCATGAAACTGCTCAGTGTAATGTGCCTGATACTGAGAATTTCTAAAACTAAACCCTCGGAGGGTACAGTTGAATCAAATTGGAGGATAATTGCTTTACCGTGTTGTGTTGGTTTCTGCCATATATCACCATGAATCAGCCACAAATATACATATGCCCTCTCCCTCCTTAACTTCCCTCCCACTTTCACCCCATTCCACCAATCTAGGTTGTTTCAGAACACCAAGCTGAGCTCCCTGCATCATACAACACTGAAATATTTACATTACCATATGTAAAATAGATAGCCACTGGGAATTTGCTGTGCAAACATTAGGTTTTACTAAATTCTGCTCTGTATGTTGTAGTGCTAGAGAAGTTTTAATACATTTCTCTGTAGAGAAACCACTAGTATTTTTTTTTTTTTCCTTCCATGAGCTCTACTGGGGCAGAGCTTGGAAGCATTACAGTAGCATCAGCTTTAGTATTTTGTAAAGAGGATGAATTTGAATTTTTTTAAACTAAAATGTAGTTGATGTGTCTTCCCTGGTGGCTCAGATGGTAAATAATCGGCCTGCAAATGGGCAGATCCTTTGGGGAAGGAAATGGCAACCCAATCCAGTATTCTTGCCTGGGAAATCCCATGGATAGAGGAGTCTGGCAGGCTAAGTCCATGGGGTTGCAAAGAGTCGGGCATAACTGAGTGACTAACACTTTCACTTTTCATAGTTTGTGTACAAATGTTGTATGTTTCACATGTACAGCATAGTGATTCACAACGAAAGATTATATTTCATTTATAAGCATTACAAAATATTGGCTATATTCCCTGTGTTGCACTATATATCTTTGTAGCTTATTTATTTTATACGTAATAGTTTGTACCTCTTAATCGTCTACCCATAACTTGGCCCTCCCTGCCTCCCTCTTCCTATTGGCACTATTTGTTTGTTCTCTGTATTTGTGAGTCTGTTCCTTTTATGTTATATTCACTAGCTTTAATTTTTAGATTCCGCCTATGAGTGATATACAATATTTGTTTTTCTCTGTCTGACGTATTTACCCTCACCCTCTAAGTCGATCCATGTTGTTGGAAAAGCCAAAACTTCGTTCTTTTTATGGCCATGTAGTATTCTACTGTGTATGTTTGTGGACTGGCAGTTGTAAATAATGCTGCTATGAGCATTGGGGTGGCATGCATCTTTTTGAATTAGTGGTTCATTTTCTTTTCAAATAAATACCCAGGAGTGGAATTTCTGGTTGTAATGGTAGTTCTATTTTTAGTTTTTTTGAAATATCTCTGTAGTTTCTTAAAAAAACAGTGGCTGTACCAATATACATTCCCACCAACAGTGTACAAGGGTTCCCTTTTCTCCACATCCACACCAACATTTGTTCTTTGTAGTCTTTTTGATGATAGCCAAGGAGGAATTTGATGATAGCCAAGGAGGTATAAATTTGGTGAGCTCTGAAGATTTTTAGACATTACATTTTTTTGATATTCAGTGTTACTTCTACCTTAGAATTCAAAATCAGATTAACAACACACAATCATCAGAACTATTTTAGCTTTTTCAATTAGAAGATATGCTTTTAAAGTGTGATCTCATTCCCTGCTTGTGAACAAGAGTAAACAATTGCTTTGTTCTTAAAATAATATGGTGACACTGCTAAGTCAGAATGAAAATGCTCTGTACAAAATGTACCCACTGCTGTATTCAAACTGGATAACCAATAAAGACCTTTTGTATAGCACATGGAACTCTACTCAGTGTTACATGCCACCCTGGATGGGAAGGTGTGGGGTAGAATAGGTACATGTGTATGTATGGCTGAGTCCCTTTGCTGTTCACCTGACACTACCACAACATTGTTAATTGGTTATACGCCAATGCAAAATAAAATGTTTAAGTTTGAAAAAAAAAATGCATTGGTAACCTAATGATCACTTTAAGGTCAGTTGGTTCAGTTCAGTCACTCAGTCGTGTCCGACTCTTTGCGACCCCATGAATCGCAGCACGCCAGGCCTCCCTGTCCATCACCAACTCCTGGAGTTCACTCAGATTCACATCCATTGAGTCAGTGATGCCATCCAGCCATCTCATCCTCTGTCATCCCTTTCTCCTCCTGCCCCCAATCCCTCCCAGCATCAGAGTCTTTTCCAATGAGTCAACTCTTCTCATGAGGTGGCCAAAGTACTGGAGTTTCAGCTTTAGCATCATTCCTTCCAAAGAAATCCCAGGGTTGATCTCCTTCAGGATGGACTGGTTGGATCTCCTTGCAGTCCGAGGGACTCTCAAGAGTCTTCTCCAACACCACAGTTCAAAAGCATCAATTCTTTGGCACTCAGCCTTCTTCACAGTCCAACTCTCACATCCATACATGACTACTGGAAAAACCATAGCCTTGACTAGACAGACCTTAGTTGGCAAAGTAATAAGGTAATCTAAAGGAAATTTTGGTTTTAATAATATATTAATAATTTAGTATACTTTTCTGATTAACCATTTTCATTATAGAAATTAAATATTGGTATCACAGAAAGTTTGGAAAATAGAAACAAAAAAAAGAAAAAAAACTTCAACTATAACTTTACCCCTTAACATAATTATTAGTAAATTAGTTTATTTTCTTCCAATTTTTTCATGCATTTATTTTTTATAAGCAGTTTTATATTCAGCTTTTTCACAAAGATTATACACATTTCCCCATGTTACTACAAGGTCTTTATAACCATTAGATTTTGTTTTTATTTCTTAAGTTAAAAATATTATGGTTATTTTTAATTTGTGGTCAGTTCCATATGATTAGAGGTCCAGGATTCACTACAACGTTAGGATATAGCTCTAACCATGGAACCTCTTCTGTACAAAAACAGAATGAGGAAAGAAGCTGTCCAAAAAGTTAATAGAAAGCTAATAAATGGAGGAGGAGCAGTCCTAGGTGTATGTCAGTTCATCAGTGAGCAGGTATCAGTGATAATTGGCATTGATATTTTAAAATTAAAATTATTTCTGCAAATTGAAATTACTGGACTCACTGGATGTTCAAGGATGTCTGAATAATTAAATGGTTTGTTTTAAGCAGTGGACTGTGAAGAAGGCTGAGCGCCAAAGAATTGATGCTTTTGAACTGTGGTGTTGGAGAAGACTCTTCAGGGTCCCTTGGACTGCAAGGAGATCCAACCAGTCCATTCTGAAGGAGATCAGCCCTGGGATTTCTTTGGAAGGAATGATGCTAAAGCTGAAACTCCAGTACTTTGGTCACCTCATGCGAAGAGTTGACTCATTGGAAAAGACTCTGATGCTGGGAGGGATTGGGGGCAGGAGAAGAAGGGGACGACAGAGGATGAGATGGCTGGATGGCATCACTGACTCAGTGGACGCAAGTCTGAGTGAACTCCAGGAGTTGGTGATGGACAGGGAGGCCTGGCGTGCTGCGATTCATGGGGTCGCAAAGAGTCGGACACGACTGAGCAACTGAACTGAACTGAACTGAACTGAAGCTTAGTTATACTCTCTTAAGGAGCTTCCCAGGTGGCACTAGTGGTAAATATCCTGACTGCCTAATGCAGAAGATGTAGTGTGGGTTTGATCCCTGGGTTGGGAACACTCACTGGAGGTGAGCACGGCAACCCACACCAGTATTCTTGCCTGGAGAGTCCGCATGGACAGAGGAGCCTGGGGGCTGCAGTCCATAGGGTCGCAAAGAGTCAAACTTGACTGAGCAACTGAACTGAACTGAACTGTGGTTAAATTTATACTTCCCAAGTTAACTTCAATGGAATATAGACATTTGTGGAATTCTTATAAGTTGAGGGCGCAATAATTTTTCTGAATTCTTGTTTAGTCGTCCACCTACCTGGATAATACAGGTAGGTATAGTTTGATTTGAAAAGCTTCATATAAATATGATAAGTCCACATTAATCTTGTGGTCCCATGTATATATATTAAGAGTTTAGTAGGAAAGAAAATTATGCTGTTTATAACTTGATAGGATAATTTATTTTATGTCTATGTGATCTGCTTGTACTATACTATTTCTGATTTTGGATGTAATTCAGCCAAATCAGAATTGCAATTCCATAAGCACAGGGCTTCCCTGGTAGCTCAGAGGTTAAAGCGTCTGCCTGCAATGTGGGAGACCGGGGTTCGATCCCTGGGTTGGGAAGATTCTCCTGGAGAAGGAAATAGCAACCCACTCCAGTATTCTTGCCTGGAGAATCCCATGGACAGAGGAGCCTGGTGGGCTACAGTCCACGGGGTTGCAAAGAGTTAGACACAACTGAGCGACTTCACTTCACTTCACTTCAAGCACAGGATATGCTCAATATATAATTGATTAAATAGCTGGTAGTTTATCCTGGATTGAGAAATGAAAACTCTAAAGCCTGGGGCACAAGAAAACTGAAACCTAAATGTTGATTTTTTTCAAGGAACCAGATATACGATTTTATGGAGGTCATGTAACACTTTTGGGTTTCTGTAAATGGAGTTTGACTGGACTGTTTTGAAAACCCCTTCTGGATCTGAAATGATTTTTAAATGCAGACTTATCCTGGTACCTGAAGTTTCAACCACTGTAATAATCTCTATGGATTAAGGTACTATCTCCAGGAAGCTTTTATTAGCATGTAATATATTACTGTGAAAGTGGTCTATTATCCCAGTAGGACCCACTAACACATTAGCTCAGCTTATCAGATGAGCTGGCTGCCATTTATCAGAGAGGATATCTCAAAGGGGTGTTAGTGTGGGGCCTGACCCAGAACACGCCCTTAAGAAACTCTCCCATTATTTGAAAGAGGAGATAATTTGGTATGTTTGATTCATGAACTTGATCTGGAATACAAGATACTTCTAATATAGGGTAGGTCTTGGGGGCTTTAGATACTTTTAGCTTGTTGAATATTGGCAGGAATAGTTGCATATTTTTAAAAAAGAAAAGAGGGATGCTGAAGGGGGCATGTGCATTTGACAAGATAATAAAGGAAATCTTCATTAACATCATGATTTTTGATTGTATATGGCCTGAACTGATAAGACTGTCATGAATGCCTAGAACCCAGAAATGCTTTAGTAGAATCCAGAATTAGATACTGATATATTTTCAATTTGAGGAAGAATATTGTCCATGGAAATATTTATACTCAAACTTGCTTAGGCTGAATATTATTTGTCGAAGAAGCTACTTAATACTGGAGCTGTGTGGGGAGTGGAGATACAGGCTCCTTAGTTACAGTTGTTCAGAATATCAAATTCCAATAAGCAGAAGAGTTAAGTTTAGTCAAGTCAGTTATCTTAAATAAGCATTGTATCCACTGTGCCCAGACCAGTATTTGGCACATATTCAAAATTTTGTTGAGAGATTGCAAATAATAATTCAACTTCAAATGTGTATTTGGTATGTGAAATACATGCATTTGCATGTGAATGCAACCTTAATTTGAAAAAAATTGAAGTTAAAGAAAATCTATGACCAACCTGTAGCTGCTGCTAAGTCACTTCAGTTATGTCTGACTCTGTGTGACCCCAAAGACGGCAGCCCACCAGGCTCCCCCGTCCCTGGGATTCTCCAGGCAAGAACACTGGAGTGGGTTGCCATTTCCTTCTCCAATGCAGGAAAATGAAAAGTAAAAGTGAAGTCACTGAGTCGTGTCTGACTGTTCGCGCCCCTATGGACTGCAGCCTACCAGGCTTCCCCGTCCATGGGATTTTCCAGGCAAGAGTACTGGAGTGGGGTGCCATTGCCTTCTCCGATGACCAACCTAGACAGCATATTAAAAAACAGAGATATTACTTTACTGACAAAGGCCCATATAGTCAAAGCTATGATTTTTCCAGTAGTCATGTACAGATGTGAGAGTTGGACCATAAAGAAGGCTGGGCACCAAAGAATTGATGCTTTTGAACTGTGATGTTGGAGAAGACTCTTGAGAGTCCCTTGGACAGCAAAGAGATCAAACCAGTCAATCCTAAAGGAGAACAGTCCTGAATATTCATTAGAAGGACTGGTGCTGAAGCTGAAGCTCCAATACTTCGGCCACCTGATGCAAAGGACTAACTCATTTGAAAAGACCCTGATTCCGGGGAAGATTGAAGGTAGGAAGAGAAGGGGACGACAGAGGATCAGATGGTTGAATGGCCTTACCAACTCAATGAACTTGAGTTTGAGCAAGCTCTGGGAGTTGGTGACGGAGAGGGAATCCTGGAGTACTGCAGTTCATGGGGTCACAAAGATTCAGACACAACTGAGCGACTGAACTGAAAGAGGAATCCCTTGTAGCTCGTTGGTAAAGAATCCGCCTGCAATGCAGGAGACCTCAGTTCAATCCCTGAATTGGGAAGATCCGCTGGAGAAGGGATAGGCTACCCACTCCAGTATCCTTGGGCTTCCCTTGTGGCTCAGCTGGTAAAGAATCAGCCTGCAACGTGGGGTACCTGGGTTCAATCCCTGGGTTGGGAAGGTCCCCTAGAAAAGGGAAAAGGCTACCCACTCCAGTATTCTGGCCTGGAGAGTTCCATGGACTATACAGTCCATGAGGTCTCAAAGAGTCGGACACAACTGAGTGACAGATTACAAAAAAATACAAAAAAGTTACCTAGTGTTGTTCTTATTTTATAGATCTTGGGTTTTTGCATTATTGTATGAAACTTTATTTTCAGTTATGTATATGTTTGAATCTTAAAAGCTTTTAAATTTTGGGGGCTTTTAGTCAGATAAGAAAGAAAATGAACTTCATAGATATAAATATAACAAACACAATGTTAGAGAACAAGCTCAGAGTTTAGAGGATTATTGCTGGATTATGTGGGGAAAACCCAAAACATAGTGAACTTAATCATCTAATTGAAGCAAGCTATGATAAAAATGTGCCTTTTGACTTAGTTGATTTGTTGGATTAGCTAACTGCTAAACAATTCTAAAGGGAACACTTTGGTGTTTTGTTTATGCATGTATGCTTAGGAGAAGCAGAGTATACGAGTGAGTAAAATGGCCTGCTTATGAAGGTGTGTGAATGTGAGAGTTGGATTGTAAAGAAGGCTAGGTGTCAAAGAATTGATGCTTTCAAATTGTGGTGCTGGATAATAATACTCTTGAGAGTCCTTTAGACTGCAAAGAAATCGAACCAGTCAATCTTAAAGGAAATCAACCCTTATATTCATTGGAAGGACTGATGCTGAAACTGAATTTCCAGTACTTTGGCCACCTGATGCAAAGAGGTGACTCATTGGAAAAGATCCTGATGCTGGGAAAGATTGAGGGCAAGAGGCGGAGGGGGCGACAGAGGATGAGATGGTAGGATGGTATCACTAACTCAATGGACATGAGTTTGAGCATACTCTGGGAGATAGTGGAGTACAGAGGAGGCTGGCGTGCTGCAATCCATAGGGTCACAAAGAATAGGACACGACTTAGTGACTGAACAACAACAACATTAAACTGAAAATATGTAATTGTTAGTAATTAAGCCATGCACAGGAATTTATGAGTATATTCTGTGTGTATATCTGTTTTTTTCCTTGTGTACCTAATATTAATGTCACCAGTATTATAAACTAGGTAATTGTAATAATATATGGGAAACTTGATGAGACATCAGCACATGTTAATTTGTACTTCTTGGAGTCATTTATTGATTACAAAAAAATCTCGATATCTTTAATGCATATTTAATAGAGAAATTGCTTTTGGAAATTCCTGTAGGATGGTATCAAATATAATAAATATATATATCAAATAAATATATATGTTTCAAATATATATGTATATGTAAAATTATATATACATGTATATACAATCTGTGTATAATCTTTATTAGCTAACATAGTCTATCCATATTTTACTCTTACAGAATATTTAATTTTTTTCATAGCCAACCCTATCTTAATTAACATTTTGCCTTTCAACTTCTAGAAATAAATGCTCATTTTGGTCTCATCAGAGGCTCTCTGAATAGACTCTTTGGTCTCTTGAACATAACCAAATTTTATTTAGAGTTACTTGCTAAATGCTCCAATGGGTTCTTTCATCCTTTTTGTTGAAGGAGGAATTTTAAGTACATTAACATTTAAGGTTTTTGTGCTTCACGAAAGGTTATTCCTTTGAATGTTTTATCCTATTTGACAAGGCTAACCTGGAATTAGAATTTATTATAATTTCCTTGCTTGATTAAACCACAACTTCTGGGATGTCACAGAATCCTGTGGCTACTACTCTGAATGAAAGCAAAGGTGAAGAACACCCAATGTGAGAGCAAGGTGTTTTACAGTAAGTTTAAACCATCAAACCTTTCTGTAACACATTTATTTAAATGATGAAACTGATAGAACTTGAAATTCATTTATTTTGAAAGGCAAAAAGCAAAAACACTTAAACCATCATTTAAAAGCCTTTCATGAAAAATAAGTATTCCATAAAAACACAGTGTTATATTTTAAAAAATTCAAACATAGATTTCTGTTATTTAAATATAAAGGATTATTACTGAAGTGAAGATTTAATTATTTTTGTCCTATACTCTATCATTTTTCCCTTCTGGGAGGAGATATAATTATTTTAAAGAAAAATTCCAGAAAAATCTTAGTGAAGTGAAAAGTGAAAGTGAAAGTCACTCAGTCGTGTCCGACTCTGCAAAACTGTGGACTATACAATCCATGTAATTCTCCAGGCCAGAATACTGGAGTGGGTACCCTTTCCCTTCTCTAGGGGATCTTCCCAATGCAGGGATCGAACCCAGGACTCCTGCATTACAGGCAGATTCTTTACCAGCTGAGCCACAGGAAAATCTTAACATGAAAATAAATGTTGTTCATATTTTGATTATGCAGCTGATGTATCCTGTCAAACTATGTTTGTGAAAAGTTATGAATCAGTCTCTTTTTAGCCTGATTTGCTAGAGACTTCCTTGATAGGGCTCTTCATTCATTTAATTCAGTGTTTCTGATATTTCTCCATTTTAACACACATAGAAAATTATTAGATTACCTATGGCTGAGTGGGATAAATGGAAAGATGAGGATGCTGGTAGATTGAGATAGCTGGCCCAGGCCTAACAATGCCCCTGCCTCCTTCAGGGCACCCCTAACCTGTGCATCAGTTGAGAGGCTCTGATGTAATTGACACTCACTGAGTGCTGACAGGCCTGTGTCTTGGCAGTGTGGGTACAGAGCTCCATCAGGGTTGAGACCTTCGTATTCTATGCCTACCACTGCGGTGATCATTTGGTAAAATCTGGCTCACTTCTGCCCTGTAACTAGGTTGAGCCTGGTGGCGGTAGCCTTTAAACAAAAGATAGGGGTAGGTCTTTGTCAATTCCCTATGAGAACTACTCATGAAAAGCTAGAATATGGTTGATATTGGTTAAAAAATGTAAACTGAATCATTTTTGCAATTACAAACCCTAATTTTTAGAAAGTACAGAAGTACAAAGTGTCACAATTCTCATTTTTTATTTTTTCTAAAGTTGGAGGCCTGATAATAGAGCCTCTCTGCTCTTCCTGGGCATGGGCTAAGCCACCCAATAAACCTTCTTTGCAGGAATGGGTTTTTCTTGACCAGAAGCAGAAACTGTCAGCTCACATGTAATGAAAACTATCCATGCATGATTTCTAGCCCAATTTGGCAGACTTCAAGGGTCCTTTGAAAGGCAGCTGACATTTCTGATGATCACCTAAATTGAATTGAACCTTTAAATGTTGTCATTTTAAAAGCATGTGAGACTCAGTCCAAAGAGGAAAAAGAGTAATAGCCATATATTATCATTTCTGTTGATGTGGAAGAAACCATTTAGTCTTCCATTTAGAAGTCACAAATACATTTACTACGCATGTTAAGAAAATCCATCATGATATATTCTTAACTGAAATAACTTTCCTAATCTTTGTCAGTGAAATTTGTATTATTGTTCTATTCATAAAGAGACTAAACATTTTTTTGAAAGGTATAGCTTATTTGGGCATAATACTGATGATTACTCCTTCAGGTGGCTCTTAAATATGCAAAAAGGGAAATTTACAGGAAATTTCAGGTGAATTGAACTATGAATTTCACCTATATTGGAATGTTTCTGGTGGTCAATGAGCAAGTCCCAAAATATAGAGGCTTCCTGCAGGGCATCCTTGATGATGCCTCTTGTATTCTTGAACTTTAGGGGGGTGTTCTGCTTTGAAGTGTGGAGATAACAGACTGCCTGCTCTTATCCTCTCCTGCCATCCTCCAGATTCTGCCCCTACTTTTTCTTCTGCCACTTTCTTCTCTCTCTCTGTTTTCTAGATGTGCTGCTGTAACAATTTCAAAACCATAGTTAAAATATCGCTTCCTCTGTGAAGCCTTTCTTAAATTCCCTCCAGCCTTGTATGCCCAAAGCAGAGTGTCACTGTGCTCTCCCTGTGGCCTTTTAGGTCTGTTTATACATGGACACATCCCCAGAGAAGGAGAGGCATTCCTTTTGTAGATCTAAGAGCTTATATAAACATTCTGGTAATATTGATGTAGAGAATAGGTATAAGCCCTCAACTGAAAGTTTTCTTTTTGAGTAGAAGAATAAATCCCCAAATAAACATTATATTCATAATGCAATACTGGTTTAAAATCAAATTTGTAGCAACAACCATTCTTAATACTGACAGGAACTGCTGCAAATAAACTAGAATATTCCTTTGCAGTTTGGATTACCTTTTTGATGTAATAAAAATGATACAGCACATTAATGCTTTGGCCCAGTTCATTTAGATAGAGAGATATTTACAATGCCATCCTGGAGAAATCAGCATTTAATCTTTGAACTGTAGGGGGTTATCTCCATGTAGAGAATCTTCAATTTTCACCATTGAATTCCTTCATATTCTCTGGAAGGATACCTCAAAGTATTAAATATGGGTTCTCAAAGACCAAATTTTGTGTTCTTAGGAGCCTGAGAGAAAGCAAAAGGACATTTCTGACAAGTCAGGTTTTTTGTTTTTTTTTTCCTTCCAACAAAAGTCATCTTTTTTAAAATTTTGATTTCACAACAAATTGACTCCTGTAATTCAGTTTATGTAGGTATTCATTTTATGATGAGAGTTACAGGCAACATATAACTGTTTTAACAGCAGTACTTTTAGTAACAGTGTGTGTGGGTGCCCACTGTCTATGGATTACTGTAGACATTTAACAGGATGATATTGCGTGGAAATATAACTGGATAACGCAATGTAGAGATGAAATGACAGCTTTTTAAAAAAATATTCTTTAATTAAGGCAAAAGGTAGTGAATTTTTTCAATTCCTAAATCCTGGAGATGAAGCCATAACCCATACATGTTGTCTCTGGGTGCTTATGTTAGTTTTCTGTTGCCGACATGGTATATTAACTTACAGTTCTCTAGGTCAGAAATCTGCTATGGGTCTCACCAGATGAAAATGAAGGTTTCAGCAGGACTGAATTTCTTTTCAAAGTTCTAAGGGTGAATGCTTTCCCTGCTTATGCCAGTTGTTGGCAGCATTCTGTTTCTTGTGGTTGTGGGAGTATCCTGCTTACTTGCAAGCTGTCAGCTGATGGCTGTTCCCAGGTTCTAGATGCTGCCACATTCCTGGTCTCATAGTCTCCTCCATCTTCAAAGCCAATAATGGCTGGTCAGGTCTTCACATTGCACTTTTCTGATGCAACCTTGTAAAGTTCTCAACTTTTAAGGATCTGTATCATTAGACAGGCCTACCAGGGGGACTATGATAATCTTCCATATCTACTGGCCCACACTCTTGATCATGTCTACAAAGTCCCTTTTGCCATGAAACATTATGTGTTCACAGGTTACAGGGATTAAAACATGGACATCTCTGAGAGGACATTTTTCTACTGGCCTCAGTGCTGAAGAAAATGATCTTAATAGTTATCAGTTGCCAAACATCACTTAGCATTAGGGGTTACTGGGATAATACCAGTTTGGGTTAAATTGGGCTTAAAAAAAAGGACTGAGTAAAAACTTAGTTTGGCAAGTACTAAAGCTCAAATCTTTTGAAATTCTTTTTCTACAGAACCAACATATTAGAGTGTTCTGTTTCCTGACATTTCTAGCTATTCTCAAGATTTGTGAGGCTGAAAATTGCTTCTCAAGTGTGTTTGGTTTTGAATCTCAGTTCTGTCTTCCTAACTGTGTAATAGTGGGGAATCTTGTAACCTTTCTATGCCTAATTTCACTCAGATAAACTTGAGCTACTAATAATATCTATTTGGGGATGTTTAATGTTAATATTCAATAAACTGTGGAAAATTCTGAAAGAGATGGTCATACCAGACCACCTGACCTGCCTCTTGAGAAATCTGTATGCAGGTCAGGAAGCAACAATTAGAACTGGACATGGAACAACAGACTGATTCCAAATAGGAAGAGGAGTACGTCCAGGCTGTATATTGTCACCCTACATATTTAACTTATATGCAGAGTACATCATGAGAAACGCTGGACTGGAAGAAACACAAGCTGGAATCAAGATTGCTGGGAGAAATATCAATAACCTCAGATATGCAGATGACACCACCCTTATGACAGAAAGTGAAGAGGAACTAAAAAGCCTCTTGATGAAAGTGAAAGTGGAGAGTGAAAAAGTTGGCTTAAAGCTCAACATTCAGAAAACGAAGATTGTGGCATCTGGTCTCATCACTTCATGGGAAATAGATGGGGAAACAGTGGAAACAGTGTCAGACTTTATTTTTTGGGGCTCCAAAATCACTGCGGATGGTGATTGCAGCCATGAAATTAAAAGACGCTTACTCCTTGGAAGAAAAGTTATGACCAACTTAGATAGTATATTCAAAAGCAGAGACATTACTTTGCCGACTAAGGTCCGTCTAGTCAAGGCTATGGTTTTTCCAGTAGTCATGTATGGTTGTGAGAGTTGGACTGTGAAGAAGGCTGAGCGCCGAAGAATTGATGCTTTTGAACTGTGATGTTGGAGAAGACTCTTGAGAGTCCCTTGGACTGCAAGGAGATCCAACCAGTCCATTCTGAAGGAGATCAACCCTGGGATTTCTTTGGAAGGAATGATGCTAAAGCTGAAACGCCAGTACTTTGGCCACCTCATGCGAAGAGTTGACTCACTGGAAAAGACTCTGATGCTGGGAAGGATTGGGGGCAGGAGGAGAAGGGGATGACAGAGGATGAGATGGCTGGATGGCATCACTGACTCGATGGATGTGAGTCTGAGTGAACTCTTGGAGTTGGTGATATACAAGGAGGCCTGGCGTGCTGCAATTCATAGGGTCGCAGAGTCGGACACGACTGAGCAACTGAACTGAACTGAACTGAGTGTTAATATGTTGTTCAAGTAGAATTATTTGTGCCTAGCATTGTATAGAAGTTATGTATAATTGTTGTAGGACCATACATTGCTACTAAGTCATCCCAATGCCCATCATTTAATGTCTTTTTTCCTAATACGACAGCGTGCTCCATCTGAAACTGCATCCAAGTAATTTTTTTTTATTGATGGCTGGTTGGAGAGAATCATGAGAATTGTTCTGAAGTTGACAGCATATTTTCTATTTCTCAGGAGAAGGTTGAATTCACCTAAAAGGGCAGAATGCCCCTTTGTTTTTAGAATAGAATGTCACTGGGCTTTTTCTTTTGGCAAAAGTAAAGTCAAAATGCTCTCTGAAATAGAGATATTCAAGATCTTGAGCAATAAATTTTCTCTGCTTTATTGTGTAAATTTTAGGAACAAGTGCATATTAGAATATTTTTTAAATTGTAGGTACAGGTGCATATTAGAAATTATCTTTCCTGTTAAGAAATGAAAAAGATTTTCTCT
This sequence comes from Capra hircus, assembly GCF_001704415.2. Taxonomy (NCBI): domain Eukaryota; kingdom Metazoa; phylum Chordata; class Mammalia; order Artiodactyla; family Bovidae; genus Capra; species Capra hircus. The sequence goes on along the minus strand of NC_030816.1, from coordinate 35,785,951 downwards.
TCCAGAACTCTCCATGAATAGGAAACCAGAATTTCGGTAAAGAAAGTCATGATGAAAAGGGCTTGTGGCTTGAATTGGGACTGGATGGGACACAGGGAATGGATAGCCTGTCTGTAAATCACTGGGACAGCTGGGGCTGAGGAAGTGTTTGGAGCCTGAGCCTGTAGAGCTTGGGGACATTAATATCTACAGTCCAATTTCAATCTTTGTTTATGATTTGAAATTTCCCAAAGACTAGAGAAATGTCTCATTCTACCCTCTGTTCTACTTTTTGTCAGTGTTCTGGGGGATTAAAGTCAGGCCCTTGCCAGGGTTTTATTTTTTTAATTGGAGGATAATAACTTTACAGTGTTGTATGGGTTTCTGCCATACAGCAATGTGAATCAGTCATAACTATCTATAACCCCTCCTTCATGAGCCTCCCTCCCACAACTCCCCCATCCCTCTCTTCTGTGTCATCACAGAATGCTGGGTTGAACTCCTGTGTTATACAGCAACTCTGCGCTATCTGTTTTACATATGGTAGTATATGCATGGCAGTGCTACTCTCTGAATGCATCCCACCCCCTCCTTTCCCCACTGTGTCCACAAGTCTGTTCTCTACATCTGCATCTTTGTTCCTGCCTGGCAATTAGGTGCATCCACCTTGCTGTGTTTTTAAGGAATTTGTTATGAGGAACTTAGCTAGTATATCCCAGGTGAGTGCAGAATGGAGAAGCAAGGGGTCAGTGCAGAAGAGCAGGGCAGGGGATTGGACTGGGCTTCTGTCCAAGGGGACAGTTAACGTTCATCCCTGATTTAACAGCCAAGCATACATCCCACAGTGGTTCCCACAACCATGGGGGATGTGGTCAGTGAAAGGTGAGGATGGGCCAGGAGAACTGATAAGTGGGTCCTAGGGGGAAGAAGATGTCTAGCAACTTGGAACACCTGGGTTAACTAAGGAAAGGACTCTCTTACATAAGCAAGAGTTGAAGAGTTGAATAATGTTGAAGATTATTGTGTTAAAATAAGCAACTACCTTCTTTTTTATTGATGCACTAAAATACCATAGATTAGCAGTTGGGTGTTTTAAACATTTCAGACATTTATCTTTTTGGGAAAATAGCTATCAAAATATTTTGTTTGAAATTTGAATGAAGTACAGCAATATGACAAATCCTTTCAATGACTATTCTTTTAACATAATTTAATAACTTAAATAATGACATTTTAAAGGCAATGTTTTAGAGACAAAGTCTCCACAGTCTGTAAGAAGTCACATAAAATGTATGAATTTTAGAAAAAGAAGCCATAATCTATTTCTGAATATCTTTGGTTAGTATTTGTTGATCACAGTATTACTTGATAAATACCTTTTTATGTCTGTGATGGTTAAAAGAAATTTGTCTTTAAAGATGGTTAAAAGAAGCTATGTCTTTAAAGAAATTTGTAGAACTTCCCTCATGGTTAAGACTTTTTTGCTGCCAATGCATGGGACCCAGGTTCATTCCCTGGTTGGGAAACTAGATCCCACATGCCACAACTAAAGATCTCACATGCCACAGCAAAGATTGGAGATCCCACATGCTGCAGTTAAGACCCAGTATAAATGAATAAATACAAATTAAAGAAATAAATATGTGATGGAAAAAAGTCACTTGGTTTTCCTAATTAAGAACTGTAGACTGTCTTGATGCCAGTTATAATGGTTGGAATCAGAATGAAATTATGAAATTAGAAATTGTATTTCATGTTGACATTGCTTGTCATTACATCAAACTAGAAAACTCAGTTTCCACTGGGAACATATACCTGGCCTTTTGGAGTAGTCCTTAAAATAATTTTTGAGAGAATGGTTTAAAATTCCATATCTCTTTCTCAGGGAACCACTTCACATACACATAAGATAAGAAGGTTCTTATAGGCACGCACCTCCATGAATTTGCCTGCATTCAAGGACTTCAGGATTCTAGCCTTCACTGTACAGATGGAGTCAGGTTATGGGCACAAGGCAAAGAGATTCCAACATATATAGAGAACAGTATTTTCTAAGGTTGGTTCTGAGGAGCAGTAGTCCCAGTGAATATGGCTGTGTTTGTCCAAAAAAGGGTTCACGTGGGATACTGAATTGGATTATGACTTTTCCTTGATGTAAGAATTCTCATCTCCTTCAAAGCGTTAATGTGTAGAGTACATCTCTCAGAGGAGGTAAGCTAGATGGTACACAATGTTTCACAAGATTGCTCGATTATATTACCCGCTCGTTTTTTTGTGGGGGTGTTTCTGTTTTTTTTTTTTTTTTTTCCACTGGGAATCCACTTAGGTGAGGTGTCTGTGGATAGGATTAGTAAGGGAGCACATGTGGAACAGAGCACCAGCACCAGTTTGGAAGCTGGCAAGGAAGACAGCAGGCAGAAAACAGACTATCAGGAAGAAGAGATATCCTACACAAGATCAGCTCAGCCTAGAGAGAAGGTCAGTGTCCTTAGCAGTAATAGAGTTTAGTAGGTGATATGCAGTACAGGGAGAGATGCATGAAGCCTGGTGAAGAAAACGATGCAATTTAGTGCTCCAGATTTCAGACATTTTTTGTGTTTTTTTCTTAGGCAGGAGATGGTGTCAGTGAGACAGATATAAACCTTGCCTGTAGTTAAAGGCAATTGCATCGAACTGTATTAAGAATTTTTACCACACCCTTTTGGAAAAAATAGTTTTTGGTGAATTCTTCAAGGTAGAACAGCATAGGTCTTTTAAATGGCGGACACCTGGCGGAGATGGGATATGTAGGGATGTTAGATCATTAGCTTTTTGTAAGCCAATTTTGATAGCAAGACTCAAATTCTTTCTCCACTATTTCATTACCTACAGCATTTTAATTGTCTTGAAATGCATGATGGTCAAGAAATTGATATCTGAGAACAATGGATCTTGGCTTTTCTTGGAAAAGTTATTGTAAAAGTATATTTTCAAACCTCAGATTTAGAGAATCTGACCTAGTAGTTCTGCAGTGGGATTCAGGGCTCTCCACTTCTGATTAGCTACTGGTAGGATTGACATAGGAGGCCCAGGATCACTCAGACCACCACAGAGGAAACTGCCCTAAAACCTTTGGGATAAGAAAAATATCCCTCCTATACCTGAGGAATATCAAGCCGGATACTTGGGTTATTTAAATCAAAGAAATTCAGACATGTTAAGATTCCAGCCAGGTCAAGTATTCAGCAGCGTTTCTCAGCAAGAAAATTGTCCTCAATTTGGAGAATAAGATGAGATTAATTCAAGTCTTATGGAGGCTGAGTGCTGTTTTGACTAGAGGGAGGCGATGTCTAAAAGCATGAGGTAAGATCATCTTCCCAAATGAGCTCAAAAACAAGAACAAGAACAACTATAAATCAAAGACAGGTTTCATTTAAATCTTGGCCTCCAGTCAATGTTGTTGTCATTGGCACTCTCTGTTGCTATGGTTCACACTTATTCAGTTGTTTCCAAAATATTTGCTTCTGTAATTGCCAGTGTTCTTAATTTGTCAAATTATGTCTTTCTGGGTCATGGTTTTATCACCTTGAGAACTCTTCAAACTTCATCTATTCATTGAAATTAAATTGACCCGTTATTAAATGTATTCTGTTTACCTCAGAGAAGCACAGTTGTACTTTATGAATGTATCAGATTTAATACAACATTGATTAATATGCTTCTATTTTATTTACTTTTGCATAAAAGGAAAACAGCTAATGTGCAATTTGTACTGTATTTTTATAACTTGATTAATATCAGCATGCTATTATTATTAGCACCATTTCAGTGAGTTGAACAACCCTAAAAATAACCAAAACTCAATAGGAGGTTCTTTGTGTGGTGCAGGTTGTAGCATCCATTGACTTCACAATTAGTAGTGAGTTTCTGTGTAAATAAAACCATTTAGAGTTAGTAGCAACATCTTTGTTGGTTACTTTGAAATATTAATGTTTAAAAAATAAAATCTGCATCATTAGCTCAACTTATCATGCCATGTATATCATCTTTCATTCGTACATTTTTGAAAATATAACACAAGATGCTAAAATTTATGGAGAACAAAGGAGGCATAAACTATTTTAGGCAACTGCAAAAACTCTGAAAGAGTGAGTGTGCTTTCAGAATGTTTAGAAGAAAACTCTTGCAGATGATGAAGGTGAAATCTGGAAATGTTCACTGTTGGCTACTTGCTGTTGACTATGCAATTGGAAACATTTACTTCTTGACTGATTAAAATTTAAAAGATGGATGAAATTTAAAGGTGCCTTTAAAAGCATTAATTGCTTTTATATAATGTATGAAAATAATTTCCTTTCTTTTGAGATTTGATCTAAGCACCTGCTATACTATACATACACACTAGTTGTGTCAGATAATGCAAGAAAATGAAGTGTCTATTCATTCACTTCTGATTTGGCAAGTTGCATATCACAAGATGTATTTTATACCCTTTTCCGGCAATAGAAATGTGCTTTTATTGTATAAAGTCATTTTTTATTGTAAAATTTTATATAAATTGGAAATTTGTTAAAATTGAATTGTTTCTGGACCAGAGAAAGTGCTATGGATGGGGAATACATATAAATAATTTAAAAGTGTATAAGAGAAGAAGCCAAGAATTCATTTACATGTTTGAATAAAGCCAAACTTTCATTTAATTATACAGCAGTGGGCTTTACACATATATTTTTAGTTAAGTTTGTAAAACTGCCAGATGCTAAAATAGCATAGATGGGCCAATTATGGATTGTGTTTTACTAACATAATCAAAAATTTTATAAAAGATAAAAAGCTTTCAAGGTTTGGATCGGAGACAAGGTTTTCAGTGCCTCTGAAGAGCCTGGTAAAAATGTACAATGATTCATATGTAGAGTTGGGCAAGTTAGAGTCTTCCATCCTTTTTTTTTACTAGTTGACTAAGTCAGAGTTCTCACTCCCATTACCTGATATTGACCTTACTTGGTATAGTGGGAAAGGGGCAGGGGAATTCCCCTGGATGGCAGGTAGGACACTGCCAAGGAAACATTTTTACCCTGAATGATAACATTTAAAAGTGTTTATCTACTGGGACTTCCATGGTGGTCCAGTGGCTAAGACTCCACACTCCCAAATGCAGGGGGCCAGGTTCAATCCCTGGTACTGAACTAGATCACACATGCGGCAAGGAAGACGGATGATCTCGAGTGTTGCAACTAAGACCTGGTGCAGCCAAATAAAAATATAAATAAAAACAAATGTAGAAACTTTTAAAAATTAGTAAAAATGTCGAACTCTCTGTTCCTTTACGTATCATTCAAGTTCAGCAACATAGTAAAATGTAAACATATAAACATCAGGCTATTAGTTTACATACTGAATATACATAGGAACCCTCTGTAGTGAAAAGCAATCTAGATGATTATTTCCTATGTGGGTCCCCAGTATGTGCTGCTCCCATAATCCTTTCCCATTTTTTCTACATTCCTTCCTTTAGTTCAGTTTCACTTTCTCTTCCTCTACTAAAGCTTAACTTTACATGAATACATTCAATTTTAAAATTTCTGTTTATACTGAAGGACTAGATCAGATACAACTCTAAGTTCTAATTCCAGATAACCTTTTATAATCTTTTTACTCCGTACCTTTTTATAGTATGCTTTACTTGGACCAAGAATTTCAGTTGCTATTCATGCGAACTGCAATGGAAATTCTAGGCAGATTTTAGTATATATATATATATATATTTTTTTTTTTTTAATATTGTGCTTCTCTTGTGTCTCAGTGGTAAAGAATCTGCCTACCAATGCAGGAGACATGGGTTGGATCCCTGATCCAGGAAGATCCCACATGGGCCATAACTATTGAGCCCATGCCCTAGAGCCCAGAAGCTGCAACTGCTGAGCCCACGTGTTGCAACTACCAAGGCCCGTGTGCCCCACAGCCCATGCTCCACTAGGAGAGAAGCCACCACAATGAGAGGCCAGAGCACTGCAACAGAGTAGCCCCCGTTCACCGCAACTAGAGAGAAGACCATGCAGCAATGAATACCGAGCAGAGCCATGAATAAATTTAAAAAATTAATTTTAAAAAATGTTGAAAATGTTCTAGACAAAAAACTTTTAAATGGTGGATAGATACCTCTTGTGGTTTTTAGTTTGCTTTGGAAACAAGTGTGAAAACCCATTCCTATTTGAACAGGTAATAGGACATGTTCCTCTGTACAGCTGCCCTTCCTGTTACCGATGTAATGGAACGGGAAATGGACAAGGTGGAGACCTTTTGCAGGTAGGTTCAAAGAGATTTCTTTGAACCATAATAATCCAGCAAACTGTGATATGCTCTTTCAAGTTCATGGAGAGGAAACCTTCATATGTACTAAGGTGCCATATATAATAAACCCATCTTTCCTCACTTGCTCCTTCTCTCTACCTCCCCCTCCCTACACAAATCACTTACGTTCATTTAGTTGAACAACAGTGAAATGCAGACCATAGGGTGAGGAGTGAGTATGCCAGAGGACTGCTCCAGTCACAGTGATGCCATTGGAAGGCAATAACTGGAAATATCTAAACAGAATTTGGATAGTCCAGGTTCAGAAGTGTTGAAAAGATGATCTTACTATGAGTGAGAAGCTTACCATCTGTTCTCTGATCACCCACCAACTAGCACATTCTATGGTTGTAATCCCATACTAGAGAAAATGAGGTTTAGTCAAGACTGTTGGAATTTAAGATTCCAGATTTCTTGATCCATGGCCTACCCTATTTTAACACATGGGATGCTATTTATCATTTTTATAAGATTGAAATAATGTGAACATGAAAAAAAGGGAAAAATGTTACTGGCATGCAAGACAGGACAACTATCTTCCTCATGCAAGACTCCTTAATGCAAGACCCAAGCCAGCCAAGGAAATTGCCTAAAAGAGACAATATCACTTTTTTTTTCTTTTTAGAAGATATAAATTCACTAGGCCTATTTAGCTTAATAGACTGTCCAAACATAATTTCTGTTATTACTGATGAAGAACTGATTTGATTAATATGTAAAAACCAATGACTTACACATTTATAAAGGCAGGTTCAGTATCTCTGAATTCAGTACATGGTGGGATATAAAACCTAGAATGCTCTTGTTTTAACCATTCAGTATTGTGTTCACTTTCCATCCTTTACTAATAGCTTGAATAGATTCTACAACTTTCCAGTCGTTTTAATTCCTTAAAGGCCATCCAGTTTAATAGTCACTTTCATTTTACCCTGTGCCATCTTCCAGCTGCACACTTGAGGGGGCTCATGGTTTCTTGGCATAGCACAGTTATTGAGAGTATAGTTTGCTTCTAGACACTTCTCTTCAGGATCTGGCTCCTCCAGGATTCAAAGGATCAAGAGGCAAAATGAAGAATACTCTCCTGTCAGGTCACTGCTGTTCTTGTTTTTTGATTGATGATCAGTGATTCTAGGGCTAACACTACGTGGGTGCTCATGCCCTCTGTGTGGCTGGTCCACACTCAAGCTCTTTGGAGGCTCAGGGGAGCCTTCCCACTGGACAGGCCCTTAGCTAGGGAGGCTTTACTTCTTCCACTTTTCCATTTTAGCTCTGCCTCAGCAGTACAGCAGCTTGTTTCTAGGGTCCCCTTACTGGTGGATAGCTCTCTTGAGTAGAGTATCAGCAAAATGACTTGAATTTGGCTCTTTTCTCCTGACCTGAGGGACGCTCCTACATCCCTGCAGGACAGTGGGTGGATTGTGAACTGCTTTACTCTGGCCCCTCTCTCTTTGCTCTGCCATCTGTTTCCATGTCTCTTTTCCTTGCTATGTTATATATGGGAACAATCCGGAAGTTTGTTGTCCAAGCAGACTAAAAAAGATCTTCATGACCTGGATAATCACAATGGTGTGATCACTCGCCTAGAGCTAGACATCCTGGAATGCGAAGTCAAGTGGGCTTTAGGAAGCATTACTATGAACAAAGCTAGTGGAGGTGGGCTTTAGGAAGCATTATTATGAACAAAGCTAGTGGAGGTGATGGAATTCCAATTGAGCTATTTCAAATCCTAAAAGATGATGCTGTGAAAGTGCTGCACTCAATATGCCAACAAATTTGGAAAACTCAGCAGTGGCCACAGGACTGGAAAAAGTGTTTTCATTCCAATTCCAAAGAAAGGCAATGCCAAAGAATGCTCAAACTACCATACAAGCACACTCATTTCACATGCTTGCAAAGTAATACTCAAAATTCTCCAAGCCAGGATTCAACAGTATGTGAATTGTGAACCCGTAGATATTCAAGCTGGATTTAGAAAAGGCAGAGGAACAAGAGATCAAATTGCCAACATCTGTTGGATCATCAAAAAAGCAAGAGAGTTCCAGAAAAACATCTACTTCTGCTTTATTGACTATGCCAAAGCCTTTGACTGCGTGGATCACAACAAACTGTGGAAAATTCTTCAAGAGATGGGAATACAAGACCACCTGATCTGCCTCCTGAGAAACCTATATGCAGGTCAGGAAGCAACATTTAGAACTGGACATGGAACAACAGACTGGTTTCAAATAGGGAAAGGAGTACATCAAGGCTGTATGTTGTCACCCTGCTTATTTAACTTCTATGTAGAGTACATCATGAGAAACACTGAGCTGGATGAAGCACAAGCTGGAATCAAGATTGCCGGGAGAAATATCAGTAACCTCAGATATGCAGATGACACCACCCTTATGGGCAGAAAGTGAAGAAGAACTAAAGAGCCTCTTGATGAAAGTGAAAGAGGAGAGTGAAGAAGCTGGCTTAAAATTCAACACTCAGAAAGCTAAGATCATGGCAGTTGGTCTGATCACTTCACGGCATATAGTTGGGGAAGCAGTGGAAACAGTGTCAGACTTTATTTTTTTGGGCTCCAAGATCACTGCAGATGGTGACTGTAGCTATGAAATTAAAAGATGCTTGCTCCTTGGTAGAAAAGTTATGACCAACCTAGACAGCATATTAAAAAGTAGAAACATTACTTTGTCAATAAAGGTCTGTCTAGTCAAAGCTAGGTTTTTCCAGTAGTCATGTATGGATGTGAGAGTTGTACTATAAAGAAAGCTGAGTACCGAAGAATTGATGCTTTTGAACTGTGGTGTTGAAGATTCCCTTGGACTGCAGGGATCTCCAATCAGTTCATCCTAAAGGAGACCAGCCCTTAATGTTCTTTGGAAGGGCTGATGTTGAAGCTGAAACTCCAATACTTTGGCCACCTGATGCAAAGAGCTGACTTATTTGAAACGACCCTGATGCTGGGAGGGATTGGGGGCAGGAGGAGAAGGTGACGACAGAGGATGACATGGTTGGATGGCATCACCGACTCAATGGACATGAGTTTGGCTAAACTCTGGGTGTGGGTGGTGGGCAGGGAGACCTGATGTGTTGCAGTCCATGGATTGCAAAGAGTTGGATAGGACTGAGTGACTGGACTGAACTGAACTGAAAAATACCAATTTTACTTCTTGGAAGAGCCTTCTATTGTTAGGTGTCATTCTGTTTAAAATAGCCCTCACACATATAAGCACTTGCTTTCAAAGGGGAATTCTCCCTTTTTTCAGAAGCCCTCTCATCATGTTGATTATGAAAACCTCCTTTCTTTCCAACTGCTCTTCTTATGTATCCTAAGGAGGGGGAAAGAGTAGGGGAATAGTTCCTTTGGAAAGATGGGCTCAAGACCTGCAAGAAGGACTTCCCTGATGGCTCACTGGTAAAGAATTGGCCAGTCAATTCAGGGGACGTGGGTTTGATCCCATGTGTAGGTCTGGTGCAGGAAGATCCCGCATTTCTTGGAGCAACTAAGCCTGTGCAGTTGAGCCTGTGTTCAAGAGCCTGGGAGCTACAAATACTCAGCCCACATACCACAACAAGAGAAGCGATTGCAATGAGAAGCCCACACAGCACAACTAGAGATTAGCTTGCTTACAGCAATGAGGTCCTAACACAGCCAAAAAAATTAATAAAACCACATTTATATTTAAAAAAAAGACAGGAAGGTCATTGTCTTCAGACTCAAGGAGTCTGTTCTCAGTCTGTGAATTTAGTAATCAATTTCAGAGAAAGAGGAGATTCCCTATTCACTACACTCCTGCACACTGATATTAGACTGTACAAGAAAAATAGGAAGAAAACAACAACTTCTCAACTTTTTTTTTTTAAAGGACAATACCCAATATTCAACATCTTTTTGTATCAGGAATTTTACAGAGGTGAACACATTTAGTGGTGTGCATGATCTATAGCACAACCATGATATTATGAAGACCAGTATGCTTTTGGGAAGAAATTATTAATTTGACTACAAAAACTCAAATATAAATGCTATCTTTGGATGTATTCTTTTTATATCATAATGTAAAGTGATAGCCGAGGGCTTCTCTGGTGGCTCAGATGATAAAGAATCTGCCTGCAATGTGTGAGAGCTGGGTTTAATCCCCGGGTTGGAAAGGTTCCCTGGAGGGAGGGCATGGCAACCCACTCCAGCATCCTTGCCTGGAGAATCCCCATGGATGACAGGGTATAGTCCATGGGGCGGCAAAAAGTCAGACACAACTAACTAAGTACAAGGATGCAACTGGTTACTTTTCATTGCACAAAGACATGGCTGTATCAGTCCCATATTTTCACTTTCTTCTATTAATGTACTATCAGCATGTCCTGTTTGCATGTGCACTGGAAACAGGCCTGGACTTGACATCAGTCCAGAGTCCAAATCTCAAACCGGAGTTCAAACCTCAGTGGTCCCTTGGCTAAAACTCAGTTCTTCTAATGCAGGGGGTCTGGGTTTGATCCCTGGTCGAGGAACTAGATCTAACATGCCTTAACTAAGAATTCCCATGCTGCAACTAAAGATTCTGCATTCTACAGCTAAGGAGCCCTCATGCCACAACTAAAAAAAAAAAGAAAAGCCTGCATGCTTCAACTAAGACTCAATGCAGTTGATGCAGCCAAATAAATAAATAAAAATAAGCATTAAAACTTAATGATTTAATGCACATGCTCAATGTTGGCCGAGTGTCACCTGATTTTACTATGGCCCTAGTAGCCTGATAATTTCATAATGATTTGATGTCTGTAACTTTTACATGACCATGTTAAAATAGACCTTTAGATTCTTTCAGCTAATTATTTTGATTACTGTCATACAACAACTTAGATATATAGTGGTAAACATATCTTATAGCTAAATACCAATCACAACAATGACTTTAAATAGTATGAAGAGTAGTTTATATGAAACTGAGATGCTTTGAATTTTGTTAAGTCTCTATGTCTTTTTATTTTTTTTAATTTTAATTGGAGGTTAATTACTTTACAATATTGTATTGGTTTTGCCATACATCAACATGAATCCACCACAGGTATACACGTGTTCCCCATCCTGAACCCCTCTCCCACTTCCCTCCCCGTCCCTCCCATCCCTCTGGGTCATCCCAGTGCACCAGCCTCAAGCATCCAGTATCATGCATCGAGCCTGGACTGGTGATTCGTTTCATATATGATATTATACATGTTTCAATGTCATTCTCTCAAATCATCCCACCCTCTCCCTCTCCCACAAAGTCCAAAAGACTGTTCTATGTATCTGTGTCTCTTTTGCTATCTTGCATACAGGGTTATCATTACCATCTTTCTAAATTCCATATATATGTGTTAGTATACTGTATTGGTGTTTTTCTTTCTGGCTTACTTCACTCTGTATAATAGGCTCCAGTTTCGTCCACCTCATTAGAACTGATTCAAATGTATCATTTTTACTGGCTGAGTAATACTCCATTGTGTATATGTACCACAGCTTTCTTATCCATTCATCTGCTGATGGACATCTAGATTGCTTCCATGTCCTGGCTATTATAAACAGTGCTGTGATGAACATTGGGGTACACATGTCTCTTTCAATTCTGGTTTCCTCAGTGTGTATGCCCAGCAGTGGGATTGCTGGGTCATAAGGCAGTTCTATTTCCAGTTTTTTAAGGAATCTCCACACTGTTCTCCAGAGTGGCTGTATTAGTTTGCATTCCCACCAACAGTGTAAGAGGGTTCCCTTTTCTCCACACCCTCTCCAGCATTTATTGCTTGTAGACTTTTGGATCGCAGCCATTCTGACTGGCATGAAATGGTACTTTATTGTGGTTTTGATTTGCATTTCTCTGATAATGAGTGATGTTGGGCATCTTTTCATATGTTTGTTAGCCATCTGTATGTCTTATTTGGAGAAATGTCTGTTTAGTTCTTTGGCCCATTTTTGGATTGGGTCGTTTATTTTTCTGGAATTAAGCTGCAGGAGTTGCTTGTATATTTTTTAGACTAGTTGTTTGTCAGTTGCTTCATTTGGCTATTATTTTCTCTCATTCTGAAGGCTGTCTTTTCACCATGCTTATAGTTTCCTTTGTTGTGCAGAAGCTTTTAAGTTTAATTAGGTCCCATTTGTTTATTTTTGCTTTTATTTCCAATATTCTGGGAGGTCTATGTCTCTTTTTAAAATTAAAGTTGGCATTGAGATTTCTGTCTTACTTATTATTTGAGAAGTGATATCTTTCTTGAAAGTATTTAGTTCTTAATTTATTAACTCGATAGCTTAAAGATCATTAAAACTTTAAAGTTGCTAATGTAACTCAAACATAAGCATATCTGTGAGTCGTAGTTAACTCATAGCTTTCCTGGTGGCTCAGATGGTAAAGAATCCACATGCAGTTAAGGACACCTGGATTGGATCCCTGGGTTGGGAAGATCCCCTTGAGAAGGGAATGGCTACCCACTCCAGTATTCTTGCCTGGAGAATTCCATGGACAGAAAAACCTGGTGGGCTATACTCCATGGGTTTGCAAAGAGTCGGACAAGATGTTAGCAGTTAAACAGCAACAAAGTAGTTGACTTACAATGTTATATTAGGTTCAGGTGTAAAACAGTGATTTGATTTTTTTAATATGAAATTATACAAATTTTGGCTATATCCTCTGTGGTGTACATAAACATTCTTGTAAGTTCTTTATTTTGTACCTAGTAATTTTTAACCTCTTAATCCCCTTCACCTATTCTGGCCCTTTTCTAGACCTCTCCCCTCTGGTAACCACTAGTTTGTTATCTGTATCTGTGACTTTGTTTCTAGTTTTGTTATATTTTGTTTGTTTGCTTTATTTAGTTTTGTATTAATTTGAGAGAAATTCTTTTTACTTAGTATGTTTCTTTTTTCTTAATAATACAACTTTAGTTATTTTGTATGTACATGAGCAGAAAAGAGGCCAGTATTGTAAGCACTCAAGTTTAGCTATGTGCTCCATATGAATCATTTGTTGTTGTTCACTTGCTCCATTGTGTTCAACTCTCTGTGACACCGTGGACTGCAGCACGCCAGGTTTTCCTGTCCTTCGTCTTCTGGAGCTTGCTCAAACTCATGTCCATTGAGTTGGTGATGCCATCCAACCATCTAGTCCTCTTTCGTCCCCTTCTCCCCCTGCCTTCCATCTTTCCCAGCATCGGTGTCTTTCCCAATGAGTCAGCTCTTTGCATCAGGTGGCCAAAGTATTGGAGCTTCAGCAACAGTCTTTCCAATGAATATTCAGGGTTGGTTTCTTGTAGGATTGACTGGTCTGATTTCCTTGCAGTCGAAGGGACTCTCAAGAGTCTTCTCCAACATCACAGTTCCAAAGCATCAATTCTTCGGCACTCAGCCTTCTTTATGGTCCAACTTTCATATCCGTACAGAATCATAGTGTCTATAAAAATATTTTTTTCCAAGAAGGAATATTTCCCTATTATCATACAACATTTGAAATATAGTTTTTCTCTCAAGATACTTAGATATTGGGTTTATATTGCTAAACATATTTATTGTTATTTATCCTAGATTATTAGTTATAGGATATGTTTTCCATACAGCAATGGCAATTGCTCTTTATTAATATCTTTTTTTTTTACAGTAATCTAGATTTTTCCTAAGTTTTCTCTTTAGGAATAGCTCTTCTTTTGGAAATTTTAGCACCTCAAATTGCCTTTTTAAAGACATCCTTTCCTTTGTGCTTTATTTTTTTGTTTGAATTTGTTTTTGCTATAGAGATACAATACTGTTTGGAAACACTGATACTGAAGATTATCTTTTGTTCTGGTAGTTTTAAAAATATCCAGGGTTATTTATTTTGACTTCAGTATTCAGTATAGAGTCTTAAGAGACACATCACAGATTTTCCATACTGAATATGTGCATTTTAAATAAATGCATCCATAACATATTTACAGAAATATAAAGCTACTGTTTTTTGTTTTATTTTGTTTTTTCTTTTAAAACAGGAAAGTCTCCCATAACTTGACTGACAAAATGTATGGCTTAAAGTCTATTCAAAATTCATGAAGTTTGTGCAGACCAAAATTTATTTTAAGTGTGTGAATAAGAAACAATTTCCATTTCAGGTTCTTTTTGAGCAGGCACAATACATAATTACAATTAGCTGATTGGCAGCTTTTCCTTCTAGTGATTTAAAATCATTATGCAGTTTGTTGCACTGTCTGGTTTCAAAGTTCTTTGATTGCTAATTTTAAAGATTGATATTCATTTCAGGATAAGAAATGTTATATATTCAAAATGGAAAGCAACAAATTGTATTCATTTTCAATTTTTTAGTTTAATAGAAATTTCAGAATAGATGTGAGGAGGGACGAGAAAGAGGTTTAATAACTAAAATTGAAACTGCCTCTAATTGATCACAACTTGTGTTTATTCAGCCCATTTTAAGGAAGTTCTTTCATCTGCATGATTTTTTACAACAGATTTTCTTGGTTTTATTTCTGAAACTTCAGTCCTATAATTAAAGAGAGCTTTTTAAAAAAGAGTTTGAGGCAGACAAAAAACAATTAAATTTTTTAATTAAAAAAAAAGTGTTTAATTAAGAATTTGATATACTACCTCAGAAAGATGGATTAAATCATTTATTCCAGCTTTGAGGTATCACTTACTCACTGTTTCTTTTAGGAATTTTCAGGTTTTTAGACAAGCGGTACCCCAGTTTTTCTGTCTTCCTGTTTCCCTACACACAATATGGATTTGGTAAACAATTAGAATGCTTCTTTATTTTTGAGCAACATAGATAGCACTCTGGTTTGTCTGGCACTATACTTTTCTTTCAGCAAACAAAACCAGAATTAGAACTGAACTAAAAAATTTCAGTGACTGGCTTTGATATACTCTACTTCCCATCTTTGAGATAGCTTGTATTTTTGTTTCAGAAACAAATAACAACTAAATCATTTGGTTCTGTTACTAGTTGTGATTCTTTTTTTTTTTTTTTTTTTGCCCATACTTCCAACCTACTGAATGCCCGTAGGTTTGTAGCGCATTTTATTTGTCTGCTTTATCATAAAGGAAAGCACTTACATTCATAGCTTTGAGGAATAGATGTGATCGATCACTAAATGGGAGGCATAGAAAAGTAAGCAGCAGATGTTGCCTTGTTTTTCCATATCACAGATTAAACTTATACACAATTTTGTCGGAATATTGGGCTACATATACTCCTACTGTTTGACAACTGAAACAAAACGACGAAACCTTGCTGTCTAGCTTTTTTAGTTTGTTTGTTTTCATTGGAATATAATTGCTTTGCATTGTTTCGTTCCCTTTTGCCGTACAACAATGTGAATCTGCTATATGTAAAAATATATCCCCTCCCTCTTGAGTTTCTCCACCCCCACACCATTGCACCCCTCTAGGTCATCACAGAACTCTTTTACTTATCAGCTAAATGGCTAATAGTCCAGTTCTTTCAATGACTCCTCTCCCCTACATTGTCCTACTAATGAATCCTGACTGGGGTGTTTGCACAAAAGGTGGTTGCAGAGTGGGTTTGACATGAGGGCATAGTGAAAAAGAAGCAAAACCATCTTTGCTGCTTCAGTGCACCCCTAAAAGATCTGTGACTATTTGGAACTGAGTCCAGTGTTACTATTGGACTGTTCATTTAAAATAATCTAGTTGACTGAATCAATAATTTTAAAACTTGAGATTAGGATTAACTTTAAAATTTATTTACAGTTAGAAAGGAAATGTCCTAATCATTTGGAAATGAAGATGTCAAACTGCAAGGGCTTTATTTCTTAAGCCATGCAGAGTGTTAAATGGGATGCTTGTTTGAGGAAGACCATGATGACCAGAATATGGAGAAACTTTTAGTACATATTTCCTATATAGTGTTAGTCTTATTTTATATATATATATATATATATATATATATATATATATATATATAATGTCCTAAAGATTTATCTGGTCAAATAAAATATTTAACTTATTATGAGAAATTTAGGCTTGAATATTGTGCTTTGCATTTTGCTGTGGATTTTTCTGATAGTATGCAATGAAGGCATTATGGTTCTAAAAATCTTATTTCTATGATAATCATGTTCCAAGACCCTTACCCTCTATTTCATATTCATACTAAGCTTTTACATGTATCACTGTTACATCTGAGTCAGTGAAATAAATTCAGATTCCACAGGAGAAGAATAGAAGAGTGGCATGTTTTCTTCACTGTGTGCTTTCACTACCTAAATTGCATTGTACAGATTGGATATTAGATAACTTTTGTAGGTAAGGCAATTAAAAGTATAGCTTTCTTTAAAACTGTTTTTAAAAAGCTCACATGATGCTATTTATCACAGTATCTACAATTATAAATTTTGGGAAACCTGAAAAATAAATCTTCACATCAGTTATTTCTTTCCTACTCTTGCAACTGACAGATTTTTCTTCTTCCCGTAGTCCTATGCAAGCAAACACTTGAGTGCTTCATTACATGGATCATTTGTGCTTCCTAGATAACCAGAAGATGTAACATTTGTGTTGATCAATTATAGGATACTTCCCTTGAGGCCTTAGGAAAGGAATTCTTGAAAGACATTCTTATCTGCTTTGCCTGAAGTCTCTGATGACTGATAACACATCTAAAGCCTTATATGTGTTTGAAGTTGACACACATTTAGGGAAGGTGTATTGTGCCCTAGAGAGTTGATGCTTTCCTTCACTGACTAGAATTTTATCATCCTCTTGTGTCTAGCGAATTTAGAAAAGCCAACTTGATGGGCAAACACATAAGTAAATGTGTTATTTTTTTAACATCAAAAATATACCGTATTTGTCTGAGTCCATCAAAATGATGTGTTAAAATTGCTTGTGAAATGTATTAGATGTAGTTAAAAGGAATTATTTTGGCTGAGACAAAAGGAAGTTGCAGACTCTAACCTTTAATCAGTTTAAAAGTTGGAACGCATTTAAGATGTTTATAAATAGCTATTTCATCACTTTGGTGCCTTTGAAAACTTTTGTTTCTGTTTTTGGTTTGTTTGTTTTGCCATGCTTCTGTTAGATTTTGTGTTATACTATTTGAAGAATTCAGGGCCTCTCTTCCTATCACTTTTCTTTCTATCAGCAAAAGGAAGGAGAGAGCTGCAGAAAGTATTCAGTAGTCATCTGTTAATATATGGCACTATTTGTAGATATGAAATATCTTATTGACAAAATTTATACAGCCTTGAAATTTAAATCTAAAAGAGGCAATGTTTATGTGGATGAATGGACTGTAAGAAGAAGACATATGAGAATGAAAACCATTATACTTAAATAAATAGACTATAATTTTGTTGTCTATACAGATTGAGTATGAGTAGTCGAATCTTAGAGGAGAATATAAAGAATAGATACTTTTAGATGTAGAGTGAAATACATAGAAAGGAGTTGTGACAGTATTGTATTTGATCTGCCTAATATGGAAGATTTTGCAGAAGGACAAAATAGATATATCATAAATGAAATATTTCAACTTTCTTTAAGTCATTGAAAAATATAAGGTCATGCTATCTTTTTCATTCATCCAACAAATATTACAACTAATCCCAGGAATACCTAACAATTAATTTAGAACATAACTACAATGGACTCAGCTATTATGTGCTCTCTAGTGGAGTTAGATTGAACTATTAGAGAATAAGTAGCTATCTATATAGTTATCTTCATTCATCTTCCATTTGAAATATACTTCTGTTACAGAAAGATTTGTTCCTCTCCACACCAATCTTTTGTTATTTTTGCTTTTGTTTTTATTCATTTTGAGGGCAGTAATAAGTAGAGAAATGCAAATCTTCTCAGAAGAGATAGTCAGCTTTTTAAGAAGAGTTAACTGGTAGGGACCTTTCCACTGGACAACTAGCTGAGAACAAGTTGGTAGAAGGCATATTGTAGTAATTAAAGGAAAAGGCTCTGGAGTCCACTAAAACTTGATTTGTATCCTAATTATATAACCTTAGTTTTAAAATCTTTAATGTGAATGATTATAGTAGCTTCCTTGTAGGACTGTTGGGAGCGTTGCCAGAGATATGACATATAAAGAGCCTGGCACATGGAAAGAGTTCACTAAATTTAATCTTATTTATATGGTAATTATACTTTGGTAGAGGAAAGAAGACGTGAAACTTTAGAGTAGTGGCTCTTAAACACTCGTGAGAGTGTTTAATTTTTTAATGTTTATTTTGGTGATCTATAAAAATAATCCCCTCTCTTAACCAAATGATTAACCACTGAGATGACCAGATGTTAAACATACAGAATCTCATTCACACCATTTTCAAACCAAGTGATGTCAAGTCAAGGCTCTATGAGTAAATTGTTTTACAGTGGTTCCAGGAAGACAAAGTGCTGAGATCTTAGATCCCCACCCAAGGTGTAGTAGTGTAATCAACCTAGAAGAAACGATTCCATATTCAAATATCCAGCAATTTATCACAGCAAAGCAGCAAACTGTGATTAATTCAAATTAACTATTTATTAATTGTAGAGGTTTTAAAATGTTACTTTGTAAAATTTTTAACTCCCTGTGGACTAAAAGTTTACCAAGATTCCACATGGTTTATGTTTGTATGTGTTTGAGTAACCTTGTAAAATAACTTAAGACTAGGAGACTGTGAAAATGTTCTTTAAAGGAAGTGATAGCAGTTCTGAAGTTTGAGACACCCCTTGAGAGCTTGGAACCCACACTTAGAGGGCACAGTTTATAGTGGTATGCCCAGAGTAATGATTAATATCAGTCACCACTGGGCTCTGGATTATTAGAAGGGAAGAGTCAGGGAATATTAGTGAGAGAAGTGGCAAGAGCATTGCCAGAATGCTGGCATTGATGAGGGAGCATCATGAATGATGAGGGTTACTAAAAGGTGAATGTTTCATATTTCAGAATCTACCCACAGCTGGCCCTTCTTCAGAGCCTGGCCCACCAAACAGTTCCTCAGGTTATGTTTCTCATCCATTATGGTCTCCCTTCCTCTGTAGCTGTTCTTTGATTGGGTGGCTAATGATGAAACACAGGGCTCAGGGCAGGATTCAAGCATGTTGGCTACTTTTCAGTCCATTCTATTGGCAGTATGTGAACCCCAACCATATGGTGAGGCAGGGCATTTACACTCATTCTGCAGGTTTATTCATATTGGCCTGCTGCAAGAAATTAGCACCGTTCACACTTGTTTAGCCTTAATAAAAATCTTTTTAGCTGAAGCATAGGGATAAGGTCACCATCTGCCACATAGAAATGCTAATATTAAATGAGCAACAGGGGGAAGGAGTCTTCCATTCTTAGGGACTTACAGAAAGAACTTCAAATAGATTAAGCACTAATTGATTCCCCTCTTTACCAGTTTAGACCATAATTTGCATTTTATACTGTCAATTGCATTATAATAGCTATAGAATCTATCAGGGTATCATGCTTGCCATTCCCGAAAATAGCACAACAGGTGGCTTTAAAAAATATGAATGTGTTTAAAATCAAATACTTAGCGTCTGTGCCAGACACTGCTTGAAATTTAAGCTGAGATGGCTGAGTGAGCATCTTTGATTTTTGTTATCATAGAGTTTGGGTAGATTATGGACTATGAACTAATCTTAACTAAAAAAGTACATATTAAATGGGGCTGTATAATGTGGATGGGATTTTATAATTAATAAGTCCATTGAAAATCAGGAAAAGTTAATTAAAGCAGTCTTTTAACCCAGATTTTTACATGAGTGGGTGTTTTGAGTCCTTACAAATTTCAACGAATTCAAAAATCCGATTCTATCACCAGAATTTAATTGAGAAGATAGCTAAAATATTTAAATGAGACTGTTTTATCTTTATATCCTGTGTATTTTAGTGTATTTTATTTGTTCAGTATTTTCTATGAACAAAGCACAAGATGATTGGAAGAATAATTAAAATGATTTTAAATAAAGTCAAAATGTTGAGATTTATTTTAAAAATTACATTATTTGCAAAGGAATAACCTTTTTTTTAAAAAAAATATGTTTTTATAACTTCTGTTTTAAAGGTGGTGTTAAAAATTGAAGCCTGAGTACAATACTAATGAATGTTACACATTTTGCCTCATTCTACTTGCTTTACCTAGTTTGGTTATGGTCAGCCTTTTGAATGTTACTTGAAGCAGTATACCCTTAATTTGCAAACATATATTGGGTGTTTTTACTGATATAGATTATACTGTCCATTGCTACAAAATCAGCAGACTTTTTCAGTTGAAAAAATATTAGAAGTCTTTGTATTATCTTTGCAGCTTTTTTATAAACCTAAAACTATTCAAAAATAAAATTAAAATAATTTTTTAAAAATAAAAAAAGAGGTACAACAGGGCATGTAAACAACAAGCAAATTAAAAGCATGTGTAATCATGAATGAGAAAGCTGATAGTATCTTGTCCTCATTTTATTTTGGTTTTAAAAATTTAATCTTACCCAATTACAAAAATTAGAGAGAGAATGTCTAGACAGAGCCAACCTCTCATTCTTGTTGTGGTGGTCACTAATCTCATTTACTTGACCTTATTTTTTCTGTAACCTTTACCTCTTAGTAGTCTGTACCATTTGTTCTAATTTTATTAGCAATCATCACGTGGATATCTGTTTCAAAAGTGCTCTTAAGTGGTATGTGCTGGACAGTTATAACATATAAGTATTCCCTTCTTGGTGAGTGAGAATTTTTTCTTTATATTTTAAGGTTAATATGACTTTGGCATAGTTGAAAAATAGCCAAGTAAGTAATTTATCTTCATGGATATTTATTTACTTATTTTCATCATAGATATTTAACATGTGTTTGTAAGGAGATCTGCATACAGATTAGAAGGCCGAAAGTTTGGGTTCTGCAAAATAACGATTTTATTTTAAAAATTAGTTGAAAAACTAATGCTAGTATTTTTGAGTTTCTAGTTTTTACTGAAAAAATTATTTTAATTCTAACTTTAACATATTTTATCTTTGGCTAACTTTGGCTCTTTTCTTGCTTGTTAAAGTAATAAATAATTAACAGTAATATGTAAATTACCTATTTAATGAAATAGGTTATGAAATTCATTTATCCACAACAAATGTCAACTGTCAACACTTACATGTCTTTTTAATTTTTATGTTTAGACACTGAAAAATGTTTCACTTTGTGAATGAAACTCAAACATTTTTCATTTTGAATGTTTTTAGACCTTCAGGTTATTTTTGTGGACAGTACCTTG
The DNA here is from genome assembly GCF_001704415.2 of Capra hircus. Taxonomy (NCBI): domain Eukaryota; kingdom Metazoa; phylum Chordata; class Mammalia; order Artiodactyla; family Bovidae; genus Capra; species Capra hircus. Next base: position 35,764,411 of record NC_030816.1, on the reverse strand, counting down.
AATTGTATATTCTAAAGGTTTTTATTTCAAAATATTGCAATTTTGAGGGGCAAAGTCATATTGTATTCAACAGAGAGAAAGGTAGAATTTGCCAAATCTATTAAACTTGTAGATCAAAAGAGAATCAACAGAGAATCCAACGGGTATCAACAGAGAATCCTTCCTGACCATACCCTAGGCAGGTTCAATCCCCTCCATGTGGTTTTGGCAAATTTATAAAGAGTGTAGAAAAGATTTTATGCTCCAGGTCATCCCATAGAAGGATTTCTGTTTATTCTAGGGAAGTTTCTTTTCTACAAAGTATGAACCCACAGGGGACACTAAGCTTCTTCATCAGTGTCCACAAACCAACCATTTAAACCAGTTATTTTCAATAGTATTAAATTTAAGCTGATTTTAGGACAGCAAGGAAAGGAGGGTCTATATCACATCAATACAATGACTTTAAATTGGAACCTTAGCTATTAATATCTATCTCTCAGGAATTTTGTTTTTTTCCAAACTTCATAGCATTCCACTGGGCTCCCCTTTCCTCTTCTTCATGTCTTCCTATCTAATGTCCTCTTTCTCTTTTGCCAGGGGGAAAACCAGTGTCATTTTCTTATTATAAAGCAAAGCTCATTCTCCTACTTTCTACAAAGGCCCACTGACACTTTGTTGCTTTGGCTTCTTGGCTTTTATTTTCATTATGAAGTACAACTTGCTTTTTAGAAAATCAATGTTTTTTATGAATAGAAAACGCTGAAAAGACAAGGAAGCAGAAAAAAAGAAAACTTAAACCATTCTTAATCCCAGAGTCCACAGATAACCCCCTGATCCTGAGCATGTCACACACACACACACACACACACACACACACATATATATGTATTTATACTGAAATACATAGTTTTCCCCCTTTCCATTAATCACGTGAATGAATAGTATGTTGACAAACAGGAATGGTATTGGCAAATATAAAATGATTCTCTGTGAAAATGTGTTTTCAAATTTGAAGACAAGTCTGTTTTTAACCTTGAGATAATTTGATGTCCAAATAGCTCTGTTTGACTCTAAAGTTCATGAAATTAAAAAATAAACTCAGTGACACATTGATTTTCTTTAACTTGACTGAGGAAATATATCATTCTTGTATTTTTCAAGAACTCTCTTTAGTTGGGATGAGAAACTAATAGCATAATTTTTGAAACCTTGTTGATTTTAGGAAAGGGAGTATGTAAGCTGTTTTTGATACTGGGAATGAATGCATAAGGCTATTTTGATGTTATTAGTGTCATAATTGTCAATTAGCAATTAATTAGTTCTTATTCCACAAGTAGAAGCTTGAAGTCTATCCTTGGAGATAAAGAGATAAATCTCTAGCTAGTGGTAAACTAAATCTTAGAAGGCATTGCTACCAAGAAGGCAACATTCATAAAACAGTGCTTTGTTATAATTTATTTACAACTTTACAAATTACAGATTATTTACAAATGGACAGGTTACAAATTATAGAAATTAAAACAATTATTTACTATTCAATTAAAGTTTGTACTTTTTTGTACATACAGATGTTTCAAATTATTTTTGAGTATTAAATATACAGTATTTTCAGGTAAATACAATTTTATTTCTTTCAGTTACAGGTGGCCAAAATTAACCTAAAATGTTTTTCTAAAACATTTCACCATTTAGAAATGCTTGGTTTGGAGTTTAATAGGTGAATGAGTGTAGATATAGGTCTTTACTATGTGCACCTGTGAAGTCGAAGTATTAATATTTTTATTCCCCTCAGCTAGTTAAACTTCCTTCCTTAGAGTCCCTCAAGTAACAAATATAATTGAGCACCTATTGTACTATTGGCACGCCTGAACTCAGCACTGGAAAAATAAAATGAATTGTGCTCCATCTTCTCAGTGCTCCATCTTCTCAGTGGACTCCTCAACTTTATCAACAAGCAAGGCAGGGGTTGTCAGTGATACTTCTTTGGTTGAAATATGCTCCCCTGAGTAAACTGGGGTTCAAATGGGCAAATCCTAATAGCCTGGGCACTTCAGGTCTCCCAAATTAGATGATGTCAGCTCAATGTTTAAGGATGTGTTATTGTAAATGGAACAAAGGGGAAGACATTTTTATAGAGAGAAATCAATATGAGCAAAGGTCTGAGGGTGGGACACAGCAGCATCAGGGCCTAGCAGAGGAGAGTGTGTGAGGCCAGAGCAGATCAGTTTACAGAGACAAGAAGGAATGAGATTAGGAATGGCTTTATGATTTAAACTAAGGACTGTGAATTATAGCACCAAATTTATGGGCAGTCTTTGAAGGGTTCTGAGCATAGGAATGGTAATCTGATTTGTATTTTAGGAAGATCACTCTGGAAGCAATGGACTTGTGTATGTTTTTAGTGTTGAAGTGAAGTTATGGGGGTTTAGGCACACTTGAAATACAGAAAGAGAGAGAGATGTGTTAGGAGACCGTGAGAGTAATATAGATGAAAACTACTAATGTAGTTGAGTGGGAATGAGGAAGTAATGAATGGGATGGTTGACTCAATATAACTTAGAGACTAAGTGGACAGTGATAAAAGATGGGAAAGCAAGACTTTAAAATTATTCTTTCTTTATTTATTACTTGTATGAAGCTGTTTTTAGTGTTCATGAGAGAATGTTTTTACTTGTTATTTTAACAAAGTGTACAATCGAAACCAAGAATAATTTTGTCTTTAGTAGTTTTAATAAACAATTATTTGTACCCAATATGTAATTCTTATATATTAGCTGTGTGGTATACAGATGTTTAAAGAAAAATAGGTTTACAAATTCATCACAGCAGTTCTTATATTATTGTGTTTTTTTGTTATTTTTCAAAAGCAGTAGTCATAATTTTAAAATTTCATTTTTTAAATAGATCTTAAGCTGTTACAGAGTTCAGAGTGAACATTTAATTTTTTATGAAATTGTACTTTCTGAGGCTTGTCCTCAAGAATTTTTATTGTGACAAAGGCTGCGCTGGGCAAGAGGCAATGACATAACTTTCAGTGATTTTTATTGGGTTGGTCAAAAAGTTCATTCAGATTTTTCCATAACATCTTATGGAACATCTATCAAAGAAAATTTGTTAAATAAGCAACTGTCACTTCTTTAAGATTATTTCTGCAATACAATTAGCAGTAGGTGTAGAAATGCCACTTCTGAACCTTTAGAGTCCATACCAGCTGTGATACTTTCCTAAATGTCATTCTTGCTTATTTAGATATGCCTTTTAAGCAGAATGTCACCTTTAAATAATCACCTTAAAAAACTCTACAAAACTGATATGATTTCTATGACTGTTTCTTTTACTGTTTCCTTGCATCATTTTTTGTTGGTTTACTTTCCCTCTCTCTTCAACCAAAGAAATATTTAAAATAAAAAATTAATATGGACATTCTGCCAACACATTACTTAGCTTATAATAAGATATATTGGGCAGCTATTTAGAGTGTTTTGAGGATTTTCTCAAGTAAAGGAGACTGTGTCAGCATTGGCTTATAACCTGAGTTTAATTTGTTTATTTTTTATAGCTTTGCAGTCAACCTTATATCATGTACATCTGATATTCCACGAGCCTACTGATTGCAAAAGACAGCAAAGAGCAAAATGAGAATTTTAGCAGAGTAGCTATTAGTCCCAGTTGCTTGGCTCTTTTGATAGCACATATGAATTATTCACCATCATATTTAATAGCATATGTTTTACTCCTTAATACATCTATAACCATCCGCTTCCAGAGGGAAAACTGTCCTGCTGCCTGTGGTTTGTTTAGTTTTTCAATGAAAGCTGAAGAGAGCACTGAATATTTCCCAAAAGACCTACTACAGCTTGAATATTACTACTTTAGCATATTATCCTCCATTGTATTTTCTGAAAAGATTTCCTTGGGAATCATCAGATTTAAAAAATAATTTTAAATACTTTATATTTATTTATGCTAATTAATTTTACACTATATTACTATGACATTTAAAGTACATGTATATGTGTGTGTATGTATACACGTGCACAAATACACACACACACATATATATATATATATAAATGTATAGGACATGATAAGTTTGTGTTTAAGTCTTTGACATCAGTAAATGATATCTGGTTAGGATAATGTTAATATAACATTCAGGCAACTGTCTCAAAGGGGCAGTGAAATTCCCATATTGGGATCTTCTCAGGCAACAGAGAAGTTTAAAGTAAAGTATGTTTCTTTAACCTAGAACAAGTACTTCTGGTTTTCCTTGACTGTTTCTGTTAGAGTTCAATGCTTAAATAGATTACACAGTTTTAGACAAGTATGAAATTATAGGTGCAGAATTTATGAGTTCAAAATGCTTCTTCTATTATTGACAAATAACTTAATCACTGGGAACATTTATCACTTTTATTGGCATGGCTGACAGACAGCAGACTGTTGCTGTCTTGCAGGAATCAGGCTGCAGAAGCATGTCATAATTCAATTGAAACACATTTCTCATATCAGGAAAACTAAATAGCATCAAATAACCTTGACTTTACATAGGGTGATGACAACAACCTTGACTAAACACAGATCATTTGCTTCAGCAAAAAGAACAGGTCTAAATATCCATGTACTAAATCTTATATCTTACTCTAAATTATGGAAACTAGTTATAGTTTTCAGTCCAGTTCAGTTTAGTCACTCAGTCGTGTCTGACTCTTTGCAACCCCATGAATCGTAGCACGCCAGGCCTCCCTGTCCATATTCATATATTTTGAAGGTACCTTAGCAAAGAGATAATTCAGTTTCTTCATTTTATAGATGAGAACATTCAAGTCCCTAGAAATTATATGATCTTCCTAAGATTAAGTTGGTCATAATGAATAGCGATGTAATTGAAGATGCATAACTTCAGGCCAGTTTACTATTGTTTTGCATTGCATTAAACTTAATTAATTTTTAGGCATAGTAAACTAATTTGAAAGACCTGTAATTTTTCTTTAAGCTTTCAAACATAAGTACTTTCCTTTTGTAGGAGCTTTGTGTATCTTTAAAATATTAAATCATTTAGTGAAGAATACACTTGTGGCATTTTGGGGGAATTTGCTCTATGGTATTTATGTGAAATATGGCAATAACCTTGTATATTAGTCATTTTGTTTCGATCATTAATTCTGAAAAGTAATTCTTACAGAATTTAGAGAAGGATTTGCATCATAAATAGTAGTAGATTTGATTATAACAGTCAGAGAGGTTTTATAGGGATAAGGCCAATTATGTTGAAATATACTTAGGTAATAAAACATGAATATAAAAAGAAAATCTTTAATATGAATATTTGTTTTAGAAAAATAACACAGTTACAGCTACTTTTCTGCATAATAGGCAAAGAAAAGCTATAGTTCTTTTGAACTATAATATGTGATCCAAAGGAGCTTTATTTTTCAATTTATGCTGCCATTTTTCTGATTGGTAAAAAAGAAAAATGTGTTTAGCAGACAATTGTTATGCTACTTTGTATTTAGTAAAATAGCTTTACTTTATTTGAGGGTGGGGCTGGTGATAAGTATGTAAAGCATTATGATATGAAATACATGGATTACTAGTTAAGACTTTTATGATTATCTGAAATTCAGTCTATCAACCTCTTGGTAATAAAACTGATGCATGTTGATGAGCTTTACTCTTGTATCAAGGTTTCCCCCAAGAGAGATGTTGCCTGGGGAAAACTATGCCCTAGTGTTTTTTGTATCCTTTTCCCTAAAAAAATTTAACAGGTAAAATTCATGTTAAAATAAATAAATAAATAAATAAAAACATCCTTGAGGTAAAAGGCAAACTGATGTCACCAAGGAAATTTTCAGCCTGAGTGGGTATGGAGGAAAGAAGTCTATGGATCAGCAGTGACTTAATATTTATTTATGAGGCTGGCTTCTTTGTAGGGCATGCAAGTATAACCACTGGATTAGCATGATGGGAATGGAATTTTGAGGTGTGGTAGGTAACTCGGCAGATTGTGGAAAGCCTAACAAATTAAAAGATTTTTACTCCAAGCTACAAGTAAGAGGAAGTTACTAAGGCATTTAAGCCAGAAACTTGAATGAGGTCGATTGCCCAGAAGATACTTTTGTTCTTGGAGTCACGTTGACCAACTCTTTGGGTGGTGAAAGAGAAACAGATTAGGAAAGAATCCTGATGATCTATTAGATCTTTGCTTGTACTTTTGTTTATTGACTTTAAAAGTGGACTTCCAAAATCCATTCCATCAATTCTGTTTCCAAGTTTTTCTAGTAGTAAATCAAAATGGAGCTTTGTCTACTAAATATGAAACCCTCAAGAAAAATAGGAGCCAGAGTTTACGTGTAGATAATCTACTTATAACCCTTGCATGCATGATTTTTAGTAGTAATTGTGAGATATTTTAATTTGCTGATTCCTCTCTCAATGACTATGAGTGTAAAATAGCACCAAATCCTGAGAAGGGTGTTCTGTGGAATAAGATTAAGTCTCTAAATACTCTGTCTAGATACTTGGTTATAACACATTAGATTCCAAAATCAGGCACACAGGGCTTTATTTTCGAGGAGATGGAGTTTGTCTTTAACTAATACCTTTTCATTTGTAGAGGCAGTTTCATAGATGAGGAAGAATTTGAGAGGAAGAAGGGCTAGTACTGTCCCTCTCTTCAAACTGCGCAGATGTCTACTTATTCTGACTTTGTGTAAAGTCAGTCTTAGGTTCTGACGAAGTAACTTTTTGCCAGATGCTTAGTAAATTTAATGTAATTGAACATTTAACCAGTGATGCTTTAGTCTTTCCCAGGGGGTGCTAGTGATAAAGAACTCACCTTCTAATGCAGGAGACATAAGAGACATAGCTTTGATCCCAGGATTGGGAAGATCCCCTGGAGGAGAGTATGACAACCCACTACAGTATTCTTATCTGGAGAATCCCATGTAAAGAGGAGCCTGGTGAATTACAGTCCATAGGGTCATGAAGAGTTGGACATGACTGAAGCAACTTAGCATTCACAATGCAGTCATGCTTAATATTTTTTGCCAGAATTGGGTTATAGTACGCCAGGAAGAACCAGAGTGTTTTATGGAAGTAAATTATGGTCCAAGAGGTCAAAGACACTGACTATTCTAGGAATGTCTGCTTCTGACTGACTTTACAATGTGCTTAAGTTTCCCTTCCTCCTGAGCCTCAGTTTTCCATTACAAACTGGAGGTAATTATATCAGTCCTACATGGAGCATAGCATTATTATAATATAAAATGGGATGATGCATGTTAGTGGGAATTGTTATTATTTTTTACTTGTATAAGAGCACGTTATTTTATAATATTAGAAAAGCTATCTTAGATGATAGTAAGCAATGTGGAGAGGGCGATGGCACCCCACTCCAGTACTCTTGCCTGGAAAATCCCATGGACAGAGGAGCCTGGTAGGCTGTGGTCCATGGGGTCGTGAAGAGTTGGACACGACTGAGCAACTTCCCTTTCACTTTTCACTTTCATGCATTGGAGAAGGAAATGGCAACCCACTCCAGTGTTCTTGCCTGGAGAATCCCAGGGAAGAGGGAGCCTGGTGGGCTGCCGTCTATGGGTTCACACAGAGTCGGACACGACTGAAGTGACTTAGCAGCAGCAGCAACGTGTAAAACAAACTGCTGAAAAAATACAATGTGACATGCACATAGTGAATCATGCTGTTGAGTTATACAACATAAACTGCTGAAAAATACAATGTGACTTACACATAGTAAGTCACACTGTGAGCTATCATGTAACTTACACATAGTAGCCCCTCCTGTTTTGCATCATTCATTTGTTCATTCAACTATTTAATACCATATGCTAACTATACTATTTGGTGCTCTAGGTGCTTGGGAATACAGCATTAAAAAAAAAAGACAAAAATCTTTGCTTTCATGGAGCTTGCCTTTTGGTAGGGAAAAAGCAAAATTAGGGAGAATTTTTTTTTCAGAATTATATAGGGAAAGACACATTAACAGTGATAAATGTTATCATTTTACTTCATTAGTCAGTAGGCAAAATACTATTTAACAAAGTCTGATTTGGATCTTTTAATTCCAAGGAATGTACAGTTCAGTTCAGTTGCTCAGTCATGTCTGCCTCTTTGCGACCCCATGGACTGCAGCATGCCAGGACTCCCTGTCCCTCTTCATCTCCTGAAGTTTGCCCAAGTTCCTGTCCATTGCATCGGTGATGCCTTCCAGCCATCTCATGCTTTGATGCTCTCTTCTCCTTCTGCCCCCAATCTTTCCCAGCATCAGAGACTTTTCCAGTGAGTTAGCTGTTTGCATCAGGTGACCAAAATACTGAAGTTTCAGCTTTAGCATCAGTCCTTCCAATGAGTATTCAGGGTTGATTTCTCTCAAGATTGACTGGGACTCTCAGCAGTCTTCTCCAGCACCACACTTTGAAGGCATCAGTGCTCATCTTTCTGTTTAGACTGTATTTGAAAGCCAAATATAAGGGAGCTTTAAATACATATGAGTCTCAAAATATTTTAGGCTTAGTTACTGTTCCTAGTAATATTTTTATAATATTTTCTTTTCTCCTTATAAATAATCATCCTGCCCTGTATTTAGCCAAATTATTCTGACTTAAATTTTGTTGAGGAATGTTAAAGCATGCTTATGAAAATCTTTAAAGTCTTCTCCAATAGTAGACGTATAACTTCTATAGTCTATGGCCCACAAAATTAATGTAATCTCTTGACAGGCCATGTGGGCAGAGGAGGTGAAAGAGGTCAAGGATCATGATATTTAGAAAGCTTTTGATTTCATTCTGTGGGAAAACATTTTTACCAATAGAAGAAAACAGTGCCTGTTATAATATGCCCAACTTGTTGCAGGTGTTTACTCAATTGGTAGAGATGAATTTGGCATGAATTTAATCTGAATTATTGTTGGGAAAATTATTATTTTCACTTTTAGTGCTTGTTTCAGTTAATACATTTATTGATGGATGGATGTCTTATTAGTTTTGGGGGAACCTGAATTCTGATTTTGGCTTTATCATATGCAACTTAGAAGCCACTTTTTCTTCTCTCAGCTTGTATTTCCTCATCTAAAATAAAGTGATCAGAGCAAATGATGTCTAAATACTTTGAATTAAGCTCTTTCATTCACATTTATAGAAACTTTTAAAAATCCTTCTGCTTAATTTTCAAAATGATTTTCTCAATATTACTTTCCTGATAATAGGTGGATTTACCTTTTCTCTTTCACAAGGGATGAATTTATATGTATCAGTTCAGTTCAGTTCAATCACTTGGTTGTGCCCAACTCTTTGCAACTCCATGGACTGTAGCACACCAGGACGCTTCCCTGCCCATCACCAATTTCCGGAGCTTGCTCAAACTCATGTCCATCGTGTCGGTGATGCCATCCAACCACCTCATCCTTTGTCATCCCCTTCTCCTTCTGCCTTCAGTCTTTCCCAGCATTAGGGTCTTTTCCAAGGAGTCTGTTCTTTGCATCAGGTGGCCAAAGTATTGGAGTTTCAGCTTCTTCATCTGTCCTTCCAATGAATATTCAGAACTGATTTCCTTTAGGATTGATTGATTGATTGGTTGATCTTATATTCCAAGAAACTCTCAAGAGCCTTCTCCAATACCACAGTTCAAAAGCATCAATCCTTCAGCCTTCAGCTTTCCTTATAGTACAACTCTCACATTCATTCATGACTACTGGAAAAACCATAGCTTTGACTAGACGGACCTTTGTCAGTAAAGTAATGTCTCTTCTTTTTAGTATGCTGTCCAGGTTGGTCATAGCTTTTCTTCCAAGGAGCAAGTGTCTTTTAATTTCATGGCTGCAGTCACCATCTGCAGTGATTTTGGAGCCCAAAAAAGAGTCTCTCACTGTTTCCATTGTTTCCCATCTATTTGCCTTGAAGTGATGGGACCAGATGCCATGATCTTCGTTTTCTGAATGCTGAGTTTTAAGCCAACTTTTTCACTCTCCTCTTTCACTTTCATCAAGAGGCTCTTTAGCTCTTGTATGTATAGCTCTTTATATGTATAGAAAATATGTAAATATAATTGCTGAATATTCCTTTATAATGAGAGTTAGAAGAAAAACTAATTGGCAGGCTATAGAAAAGAGAAGCTGACTAGTATTTCAAGAGGTGATTAGTTTTTAGAAAGCTAAATTTAAATCTGCTTAGCACAAATATGTCCAAAATAATGTTGAATATCTATATTTTAATTAGAATTATAAGACTGTTACTATTTTGAACACTACAACCACTGGATATGATTTTTAAATATAAACCTACTTACAGAATATCTGCATTCAGCTGTAGTTCCAAGTATTGGTGGTATTTTGAAACACTTCTGTAGAAACCAAAATTGTGAAATCACCATTTTTGCCTATTATGATAACATATTGTTTTATTTTCTTGCTAAACTTACTAAGTTATTCTCTTTTGTATTAAATTGTTGAAGTCAAAGAAGTCTTCTTAGAGGCTCTTCAAATGATTGGCAAGGTGTCTCCAGGCATGTGGTGCTCTTTCATAAGGTTCTCATTTTCTAAATATGTGGTATGAATTTAGAAGACTCCAGATAAACCCAGCTACCCATCAGGACAGTGTTATGGACTATGGAATACCATCCTTAGGGCTTTTGTTCTCTAAATGAAGGTGAGAACATTCATTTGTTTTCTAAGTTAATATACTATTGGAAGTATATTTTGTCAGTTTTGAAAACATAGTATTTTTTCCTCTGAAAGATTCAGTTTCAGTGTTATAATAGAGTTACTCGAGAGGAAAAATCTTTAAAGGGTGATGATATTCTTACATGACTATAACCGTAACTTGAATATAAATATGACTTAATCTAGTTAACAGTATGCTCAGCGACATGCAATTTCCATGAAGAGACATAGAGCAATGATAGCGTCACGGTTTTCATTTACAAGGAAATTTTGCTCTATGCTGAAGGAGAAAAGGATGTTTGCAGAGATGACTAACAGAATAAGCATTAAATAGTAATGTGTTTGGAATTTACAACATGCTATGAGCTATGCTAAACATCTTATGGGTCATCTCATTAAATAATCAAGAGTCCTGTGAAGCGTAACTACTGATAATTCCAGTTTGCAAATGAGAAAGAAGAGACATAGAAAGCTTAATGTACATCTCCAAAATGATAGGACAGACTCATATTGGTAAGAGTCAAACTCCAGACAGTCTGTGCTTTTAACCTTCCCACAAACCTGAACCCACGAACCTGAACCCACGAAGGAGTATGCTCCAGACAAGAATTGTTACACAGGTTCAGAGGAGGTAGTGGTTGTTCAGGAAGGCATTGTAGAGAAATGAGACCTTACGTGTGCTTAGAAATATGTTTTATATCGGTCAGCTCAGGCTGCCATAACAAAATATCATTTATTGAGTGACTTAAACAGCAGGCACTTATTTCTCACAGTTCTGGACTCTGGGAAGGCCAGGATGCTAGCAGGTTCGATTCCTGGTGAGAGCACTCTTCCTCACTTGTAAGCATCTACCTTTTCATTATGTCCTAATAGGGAAGGAGAGAGATGGATAGTGCAGGGCTCTTTCTCTTATGAGGGCAGCGATCCCATCATGGGGTCCACCCTCATAACCTCATCTAAAACCCATTGCCTTCCAAGACTCCGTATAATATATCAAATAGCATGAAGTTTGGGATTAGGGCTTCAACATATGAATTTTGGCATTCAGTTTGTCTTGAATAGAAGCATTACTATAAAATAAAGGTTGATGAAGGAGATCATGGTCACATTGATTTTTAACAGTTTATTTTTAAGGGCACTAGGTGTACTGCTTTTTATTGATATTTGGCCTGCCTCTAATGTAACTTTTCTACCAAGGAGAATAGCAAACTACAGCATGGCACCCTTAGGAAAGTGGTGACAATGATAAAAACAACAAAAACAAGAACATCCTTAATGTAGGCACTATGATAAGTGGTTCTTATAAAAGGTGTTTTTTTTAGAATCTTCACTTTCATTTCTAGTAATAGGATGAACTAACTGATAGATAACATTAGCCACACATTCATATACCCCAAATGCGCATCTTAAAATACAAAACCAGGGACATTCTTGGTGGTCCAGTGGCTAAGACTGTGCTCCCAATGCAGGGGAACTGGGTTCAATCCTTGGTCTTAGAACTAGAGCCCACATGCCACAACTAGAAGCTCACATCCTGCAACTAAAGATCCCACATGGCACAAGTAAAGACCGTGCATATGCAATAAAGACCGAAGATCCCACATGGTGCAACTAAGACTTGGTGCAGCCAAATAAATAATGTGTGTGTGTGTGTGTGTGTGTGTGTATAAGCCCCGAAACAAAAACATGATTGAGGGAAAGTAAGAGAAATCTTCAGAAATCAAATAGAGTAAGAAAGTTGGCATCTGGAGAGGCCTGCCACTTCCGGTTACTCTCTCACTTCACTAAGTCACATGCATGAAGGTCAGGGGGACAGAATCTGGACACTAGTAATGTTGGGATTGGATGGAAAATGTCACCCAAAACCTGTGATCCTCAGTGCCTACTTTCTTGGAAAGTTTAGGAAATAAAGGAAAACAAACTCCAAAAAACCTGTCTGTCCAAATAAGAAATGTGCATGTCGTTTTTTTTTTTTTTTTAAATTGGAGTATAAGTGTTTTCCAATATTGTGTTAGTTTCTACTGTACAAAAACTGAATCAGCTGTTATGTATACATATATCCCCTCCCTCTTGAGCCTGCCTTCCACCCTCCCTCATCCCTCCCTCATCCCTCCCCACTAGGTCATCACAGAGCGTGGAGCTGAGTTCCTTGTGCTATAGAACAGCTTCCCACTAGCTATTTTACACATGGTGATGTGTCATTTTAAAGCTTGTTTCTAAACAACAGGGAAAAGGAGAAAAGTTTCATAATCCTTTGGGGCTGGGGTTTATACTGACAGTCTCTGTGGCCTGAAAATCATCGATTCAAACTATAGTTAAGTTGTTCTGCACTGGTCCTCAGGCACAGGGAGGAAGCAGATACAGACCTGCTCTGGAGGAATGTAGTCTAATGTGTTAAATGATTCCAAAATTTTAATTATTAAAAAAAATTCAAACTTACAAATATTGAAATAGCAATACTGGGAATACTCATATACCTACCATTTAGCTTCAACATTTGTCAGCATTTTGCCAAATTTTCTCTATATCTGTCTCTTTTCTCTCTGTTTCTACTTTTCCATTTTCTGTCTCATTATTGACATATTTGAATGTAAGTTACACATATTATAACACTTTACCCATAAATATTTTAGCATACATCTCCCCAAAATACTTACATACAATGCTACTATCTTCATTACTTCTAAGATAATAATAATTTTGTAATATCATCTCATGCCTAGTGTATACTAAGGTTTCCATGAATGATGCTGAATCATTTTTATCATTGTTATTTTCATAGGATTCTATCATAGTTAACATATACATATTATACACATATATGCATATGTATAATATATACATGTATTAACTGAAAGTAAGTTCTAAATGCATATTAGGTAAAAAACTTTTACTGGAAAAAATTACTTCTATTATGTATTTCATATTGCATTTCTTTAGGAGGAACAAGAAGTTAAAATATTGCTCTTAGACTAAGATTGATCACTTATTTAAGGTGGTGATTACCAGATGTTCTTGTAATTGTTTTTATCTTTGCCACTAGCAAATTATCCTTAGGATGATCCTTTGCCCCATATTGAATACCTTGATTCCAAAGGACTTTTCCCTTATTAGTTTCAGCATCCTAAAATGATATAAACTTAATTAATTACTTTGAGAGTTGATATTCATTAGCTGATATTTAACATTTGCTGATGTTCTTCTGTAATGCTGATTTTTCGTTTATCAACTGAGAATGAACTGCCATTTGCCCTAAAAGGTAAATGATTTTTTTTCTTTTCTGTTGCCAATTCTTAGAGAAAATTATTGACAAAAGAGTCACCTCCAATAAGGACAAATAATAAATCTCTCCTCTTCTGCCTTTTTTTTTTCTTATCTTGAGCATCACTATGGACTCATTTTTAAAAATTTATTCTATGAGTTATAATAAATTACGGTTATTGTTCTTTTGAAGGCCACTTTGTCCAAAGCTTTGTCTTCTGTCTTGTTGACATGCCCTCATTTTTTTTTTTTTTTCACTTTCCTATTTGTATAGCTCAACATGTCCTAGGCTATGCTTGTACTTTCTCTTCCCCAGACCTGGAATTAGGCACTTCTCCAGGGAGTCCAGAGTAATGTCCTTTAAAGACAGACAATTCTTTTGGATAAACAATAGACAACATATATGATAAGATGAGTATCACTGGAGACAGTAGAGAAAACAAATTCTAGAATCAGAATTGCAAATAATATGAATATTATAATTATCATATTCAGAAAACCAAACATGTTTACTATACTAATAGAAATAAAAGTGAGGATTGATGTTTAGTAAAATAAGACTATCAAAAATAAACTGGTAGATTTGAAAAAGAATTAAATAGAACTTCTGGAGAACTTCTTGGAATAAAATATATGTATTTGTATTTAGAAGTACAATAGATAGTTTCAATAGTAGATTAGACATAGCTAAGAGAATTAGTAAATTAAATTATCTGCAGAATTATCCAGAATATAGTACAAATGTTAGAAAATCTCAGATATAGAAAGCTGATTAAAAAGGTATAATATACAGTTCATCAGGCTGCTTGAAGGTGAGATTATAGAAAATAGAAGAAAAGCAAAAAGATTATCAGTAAGAAATTTCTGGAAATATAAAAGACACAAATCCTTAGATTCAGGAAATCCAACAAAAGAAATTCATACCTAGACATATAGTGAAATTCCACAATATTAAAGACAGACCAGAAAAATTTTAGGAGCAACCAGACAGGGAATAAAGATTATCTACAAATGAACAAAATTCAACTGACTTGTAACTTCTGAATAGAAACAATGGAAACCAAAGGTTTATGAACTGATATCATCAGATTCTAAGAGACAGTAACTCTCAACAGAGAATCATATACTTTGTAATATTTCTCTTCAGAAACATGGGCAAAGCAAAAATATTCTCAGGCCACAAAAATTGAGACATTTCTACTGTGACCTATTAATCATCACCTAATAAAGCGACTTAGCAGCAGCAGCAGCAGCAGTGAAATTTTAATGAATGCAATGTAGGGAAAAAGAGACTTGAAATAAAGTCAGGGATGCAAAAAGAAATTATAGAAAATGGTCAACATGTGCACAGAAGGTCTAATTTTAAAAGTATAAATAAGAACTAAAATACTAGACAAAAGTAGCATTTAGACCTGAGGCATCATGACTGAAATTAAAGCATCTATTATCTTCATATTGTTAGATTACAATTAGATTATGTCAACATATATGCTATAATTTCTAAAGTATGAAAATAATATAAATAAGTAGGGAAAAATGGACGAAGTTAATCTATAGGGACAAGCAGGCATCTTAGTCAGGAGCTTGAGGGGATTTCAGTCTTTGCTTGTGCACAACATATTCTTTAAAAGCATCTGTATTAAAACCTCTGAGGTTTAAAAACTAAAAATTATTGCCTTTACAGATTATACTGTCTGTAAGACTAAGTAGTATTCAATATAGAAAATTTGGAATACCAAATTATATAGTTCACAATACATCTTAATACATTTCAAAACAAATAATATTCTATATTATTTAATACCTTATAAATATATATAAAATATATAAAAATAAAATTATCTTGTTATTTCTTTATTTAGAAATTGTCAGTATTCTGATTGGTCTTGCTTGGTAGTTCAGAAAGTAAAGAATCTGCTTGCAAAGCAGGAGACCTGGGTTCGATACTTGGGTTGGGAAGACCTGGGGAAGGAAATGGCAACCCACTCCAGTATTCTTGCCTGCAGAATCCCATGGACAGAGCAGCCTGGCTGGCTACCGTCCATGGGGTTGCTAAGAGTCAGACACCACTGAATGACTAACACATTCACTTTCACAGTAATTGTTAATCTGATTTACTTTCTTTCAGGCTTTCTCCTAATTTATCTATTATGTAGTTTATAATATATAAACATATTAATATATTTGTATATGCTATGTATTATATAATCTATCATGTAGCTTTCTACCACCTATACATCTACCTTTCTACATACCTATTTATCTGAATTCCCATTTATTAATTGTATTATTCAGCCTTTAAGATGCAGGTAATACTGGATTGGTTTCCATGAATTGTGGAAAGTTCATTGACTTCCCCAAGGTCAATGAGTCTTGGGCATGTATGCATCTCTGATTATTTTCTTATGACAAATATCTTAATGTGGGATTATTTAATAAAAGTTCGGGGTTGTTTTAAGGCTTCTGATTCGCACTGCCAGTTTACTATAAAGTTTTTAACAGTCTGGGACTTCCCTGTAGCTCAGATGGTAAAGAATCTACCTATAGTTCAGGAGACCCGAGTTCAATCCCTGGGTCAGGAAGTTTATATCTCAAATAGAATATTTGTGAATATACATTTCACTTACAAATACTGGGAGTTTTTTTTTTACAAAAACATATTTGTTTCTGATCAAATTTTTCTAAGTAAATATTTTTACTGATTTTATTTTCTCTCCTATATTACATACTGATTTAGAGGCAAAATAGGATGGGAAAGAAAAGATGTTTGTTCATATTTTGTATATCTGGACTTTTCTAAGTAGAAAAATAAAATAATGAAGTGTCTGCATGGCCAAAAATATTCAACCTGAAAATAAAGCAGTTTGGGGAGCAGTGTTGTGACACAGTGTCTATGATTTACTTTGGAAGTGTGCCCGTAGCTCCCATTAGTAATAATGAAAGTTAATGACATGCGTTATGGGATCAGACAATGGTCTTTAATATTTGTAGCTACTTGCTGGGATAGAAGCTATTTTGTATTGTCAGTGGGTGTCAGTTTGTAATTACAAATTGCACAAACATTATACACGGTATGTATTTTGCCAACAAGGATTAACTTGGCATCTAGAAAAATGCTTCCTTTCAGTGCCTAAGAAAAACAAAATCTGTGCCTTTTAAAGTAACACAGTTTGGAGAAAAAATAAACACCCATGAATATAATTTATCATTTTCAATATCAATGAAAAAGTGTGTGTTTTTGGAACTTTTTTTTTAAAGTTTTAAGTGATCATTCACTATCATTAGTCCCCAAATGATGAGTGCACTTTCAATTTCAAAAAAAGATCTGTACTATCCTGAGCTTGGAGATCACTTACAATTTGGGCTGATATATATATATATATATATATTTTTTTTTTCCTCCCAGCTTAGTTAAGCTGATAACATAAGAATTTAAAGAGAGAGTGATCAAATAAACCTTTGAAATAGCTTCAATCAAGCTTTAAGAAATGGCTTTGTTACTTGATGGCCCCTGGTTTTATGTTTGGTAAAAGGGACCAAGTAGGCTAAAATGTTTTTAAAGTAAAATCCACACGTTTTTCAAGAGGCTAAATGAAGCTAATTCACTCTCTTCTGCCCTTCTCACTCACTGATCCAGCTAACTCCCTGCTTCTCAAGTATACCAAATTCCTTTCCTCCTCAAGGCTTTCATCTGTGCTGCTTTCTTCTCAGTGCGTTTTCTTTTATTCACTCTCCTTTTTATTTTCCAATAATTTGCTCCCTTGTGTGATCCAGTTTAAGAAAGCCACCCTCTCTCTTCTTTCTCCTTATACCCCCTCATTTTGCTTCCTTCATAGACCTTGCCTCAACTTGAGATTCTATATTCACCTTTCCATTTGCTTATTCAGTCTGCACCTCCTGCATTAGATTATAAGCTCCACAGTGTCAGAGATCATGCTTAACTTTTTAACCATCCTCTGGTAACACCTGCCATAGTGCCAGGCACATAGTAAATGGTCAATAAATATTTTGTTGGCTTAATGTAATGTAAATAATAATGTAAAATGAA
The DNA here is from genome assembly GCF_001704415.2 of Capra hircus. Classification (NCBI taxonomy): domain Eukaryota; kingdom Metazoa; phylum Chordata; class Mammalia; order Artiodactyla; family Bovidae; genus Capra; species Capra hircus. The sequence continues at coordinate 35,746,442 of NC_030816.1, read as the reverse complement.
TGAGTAAACGAATGAATCCGAAACATATAAATTTTGGGGTTGATTCTATTCACATTTTATTGAGCTTTGTTGAAATAAGAGGTTTTACACCTTAGGTTTTCACATTTTAAAATGGAGTAATAACATTTTTGTCCCACCAGATGGGAATATGAAGTTGAAAAGAATGCTGAACCTATTATTGCTTATTCTTTTTTATATACCTAATATCATAAAATTTCATACTTAGTAGTAAAGATTTATCCATATCTAAAAGTTCCATATGTTCACATTCGTAGGTAATTTAAAGTTAACTTTATATCTGCATTTAAAAAATGTTATGAAATTTTACTTTCAAATAAGAAATAGAAATTTATGGCTAAAATGTTCTAAGTTATGCTAATTGAATGTTCCAATTTAAATGTTAAATGTTAGTTATTTTTATAAGCTCATTTTTATTAATAAACACTGTAATAAACACTGTAAAGATGGAATGTGTTTACGAAAGACTTTGATACATGATGGTAAAGTTTGCTTTAGAAAAATTTGGTGGTATTTGAAATAGCAATACTATTTTCTTTCACTTACCAAATGCAAATGTTGTGGTCAATCTAAAAGTAAAATATTCTGTTTTTAGCAGGCTTCATGCATTTTTATTGATATGTTAGTAGATTTTATAGCTGTCATAATGTAAAGGCTCTATTTGTTTTAGAACATTCAATTAATTTTGTAGCAAATAAAACAGGATTGTATTGTTTATAAAAGTGGCAATGATATTTAAATACATTTTAATGTACTTTGATTCTGTGATTGCTTTGAGTCTCCTCCCTTATTTTTATGTTTTCTTTTTTTTATTTGTTTCTTTCTGGAGAAAATCAGTTAATTTTTCAGAACTGTATTGTTTATGCACAGTATTTGATAATTCTTCTCATATATGTCCTAAAACTTTTTGTTTTCAAATTGAACTATTTTCTTGATGCTTGTAGATTTGCAGCCATAGTATAAGCATATACTCTATATTAAGATCCACTGGGGTTGGAACTGTGCTTGGCATTTAGTTTGTGCTCAGTGAATATTTATTTCCTTTCTTAATTAATAAAGGGACAAAGTGAACTGGTATTTCCTTTAAGTATCAGGGAAGGACCAGATTGAGTATTCTACATTTTCATGAACCCTGTGAAGTGAAATAATTTTACCTAGGAAATAATCTATGTCATGGTAGATTTTAGATTAAAGGCCTTCAAGTAAATTCTGTCCTCTGTCAAACTGTCAATATGAATTGGCTTTATATGCATAGAAAGAGTTGTGTTTGTTTTTTTTCCAAGAAAGCCAATTATCTTTGCAGGAGGAATTTTTTAAAAATTGAATAAGTCTAGGAATTCTAAATTCTTAAGTAAGTGTAGCTCTAATATATAATAAATTAGAATTTATGACTCAAATATATATGGGATTTTCATAGGAATATTTTTTTTCATGGTCTTTATTTGTATTGTTGAGATATGGAGTGATCTGAGTTTTCTAGGTAACATTGTTGTTTTTATGAAGGACTAAATTTGTTGGAAGAGACACCTGACTTTTAGGTTAAGGCAACTTTGCAAAAAATGATTCCCTCATAGCTCAGTTGGTAAAGAATCTGCCTGCAATGCAGGAGACAGGGTTCTATTCCTGGGTTGGGAAGATCCCCTGAAGAAGCAAATACAATCCACTCCAGTATTCTTACCTGGAGAATCCCATGGACAGAGGAGCCTGGCAGGCTACAGTCTATCAGGTTGCAAGAATTGGACACGACTTAACACTTAAAACCACCACTTTTGGTGAATGGTTTTCAACCTGATCTTGATGAATTTCCCTCTGCATAATTCTGAATGAATTTAAATGGGTAAACTAGATGCTAGAAAAATAAGAGTTTGCTTTTCTTAACAGTACCCTTACCCTGTATGATTGATGGTAAGAGAGCAAATGGAAAAAAAAAAGCACATCTCTGAAACACTAAAATGTATTTTTGAAAATCGTTGTCCCTCAAATGCTTTTATTCATATTTATTGGCATTTAGGTAATTGGTTATTCATGTTACTGATCCATGCTGCATATTTTAGTAAAGTATAGTTTTTAGTATCCAAAGCCAGGGTTTGGATCATGACAACTCTATGGCTGAAAATATCTGTAAATTGACTAAAACAGTATCTAACTTTCAAGGTTTTAATGTAGAGTGAAACAAGATATATCAGATGTTTAGATCACTGCTTGGTGAGGAGCTTGCTTGATAAATGCTAGTTCTTGTTATCAATACTTTACAGGCTCTGACAACTGTTCTAGAGTGTTCTTTTATCAAAAAATAAGAGATTGTTGGAACTTCCCTGTTGGTCCAGTGGCTAAAAGTGCATTATGAGTGTAGGACGCCTGAGTATGATCCCTGGTCAGGGAACTAGATCCCACATGTCACCATTGCAGTATTCTTGCCTGGGAAACCCCATAAATAGAAGAGCCTGCTAGGCTACAGTCCATGGGGTTGCAAGGAGCCGGACATGACTGAGCACAGCAGAACACAGCTGCAATGAAGATGGAAGATCTCACATGCCTCAGCTAAGACCTGGTGCAGCCAAATAAATTAAATAAATAAGTTAAACAAAATGTTTTTTTAAAGAATCAGTATCATTTTAAAAATTAGAGATTGTTGTATATCTTGAGATAAATATGATGTTGAGTTACCTTTTAGTGTTAATAAAAGGAATGTTTTCTCAGCTTAAGGACCAGTTCTCTTGACAATCATGTAAGTACAGATTTAAAGGTAAACAAAACTGTCCAAACAGATTCAGAATAATAAAAAGCAATTTTAATAAAGGAAGACTCAGGGAAAAATCTCAAACACGTCAATCTGCATCTCAGCATTAGCATATGATTCTACATAAATATATTGGAAGTGGATTTTTTAAAAATTCCATTAAATAGGACTACTTTTCTAGACATCTGTTTTTAAAGAATTTAAAGAGCTAACTTGGGAGCCTTAGAACTGAATTAGTTTTATTGTTTTATTTTTTTCTAGACTCTGCTGTTAATTAAAAATTAAGAGATCAGTTAATGTTATGCATGTAATATAAAATTTGAAATTATTATAGTAGACAATGATTTTTATCAAACTACTTAATGCCAATTATCTTGCTTGTAATTTTAGATTGCATAATTACTTCAAAGATACTTCAGTAGCAACATATGTCATGTTTATTTACTAAATGACCACACTTCATTGTGTCTAGACATATTCTGATGGGCTTTACATTCCAATTGACAAGTGAGGCCTAACTCACAGAATGGCCTTGTGTGCTTTAGGTGATACAATACACACATAGGAGAGAAAAGTGTTAAGAAAATTAAAAGCCAATATTCAAGGCGAAAGTGTAGGAAAGATCCCCTAAGAAGAAGGAGTCAAAACGTAGGGGAAAGCCTGGAGCTTGTAGCATTATTGGAATCTGGGGAAGACCAAGTTTTAAAAAGGAAAAGAGTGATCAAACATGTCAAAATCTATAGGAAAGTCAGCTTCATTAGGTATTGCCATTCATTTTAAAAGTATAGGGTGATAATTGTCAACTCTGATGAGAACAATTTCAATGGAGATTGAGGGAGTGGGGGAGAAGTACGATCTAGTCCAAAGAAGATTGATCAGTAGAAGGTGAGAAAACAGGCACTATATTATCAATGGGTATCAATAGGAGGGGAAGAGGGAGGAATAAAAGGACAGAGGCTCTTTGTTGTCCAAGAATCTTATCAAGTTTTGAAAATAATTTAAGTCAGCATTTTTGGCGGAAATCCCAACTTCAAATGATTAACTGGAAATCAAGTCAGTGCTATTGTTTAGGAATAATACATTTTGCAGCCAGTTTTTCTTGAAAGGTGATCCAAGAAGGTATATTGTTCTAATTTTGACATTTTTTTTCTTGGACACTTTGCTGAGATTTTTGATGATCAAAGGGGGTGTTTAGTAATTTATATATTTTCCCAGTTTAAATTTATTGCATTCATGTTTCATGATAAACTGTTCCCTCTCTTTACATGACTTGTAGGAAACTATGTACTTTGACACTCTCCTCAGTGTTTAATTTGTAAAATTTTGGCCTTGCTTATGACTTGCTTTCTGTCAAACTCTATACTTTCTCCCATCCTAGAGTTCTAGGCTAGCAGTAGAATTAGGCAAGATGCTGTAGCAGTAGGCTGTGGGAGGAGGAAGGGAGGAGAAGATAAGCTTATCTAGAAATGCTGGATGGAGGATATCTGGAAGCCATGAAGAAAGCAGTATGTAACATCATGGTTTAACCTAGAGACGTCTATAAATTATAAAAAAAAAAATGAGAACCAGATAAGCCTAAATACTACTCTCTTTATTTCAGAGATGAACAAATTAGGGATTATGTGTGTGTGTGTGTGTGTGTGTGTGTGTATAAATTTTAAAATGGGTAATACATTCTAAATTTCATATTTACCTTTGGTCCCATTTAAGTTATTGCATTGATCCATGGAACAACCCAAATATTGCATGGTATTTTATACACTTCCTTGAGACACAGACAAAATACATTTAAAAGGTTGTGTTTAGCAAAGGGATCATTTATTTTACAGAAGTATTTTACTCAGTTATAAGGATATGAATCATGTACCAGGTGAGAATTATACTTCAATATGTATATGTTTATGTGTGTGATTTAAGACATCACTGTAGAAAACCTGGAAACTGTAGAAAAGTAAGAAAAATCCATTATTCCATAATTGAGACTTTATTATTATAACAATTTTTAGTAAAGTTTTCTTTCAGACTTTTTTCATTTGAAATGCCTTTAAACTAAAAGGAATATTTCTATTTGTGTTGGTCATACACAGATAAGAATAACAATATGAATTATACTAGTTTTGTTTTTAAACACTGTGCCAGTAATTGAAAACCTGGATTTAGCAACTGAATCTTTAGTTAGACAGATATTATATAAAAGTACTATGTTTTGTTGTATGTTGCATTGTAAACTATCTTAAAGCCTTTGTGGAGTTTAGGAGGTTATGCATGAAAAAATAAGGTAAATCTATCAAGAAGTACTGGAGCGACTTAGCAGCAGCAAGAAGTTGGAGAAGGCAATGGCACCCCACTCTAATACTCTTGCCTGGAAAATCCTATGGACAGAGGAGCCTGGTGGGCTGCAGTCCATGGGGTCGCTAGGAGTCGGACATGACTGAGCAAATTCACCTTCACTTTTCACTTTCATGCATTGGAGAAGGAAACAGCAACCCACTCCAGTGTTCTTGCCTGGAGAATCCCAGGGACGGGGGAGTCTGGTGGGCTGCCGTCTATGGGGTCGCACAGAGTCGGACACGACTGAAGCGACTTAGCAGCAGCAGCAGCAAGAAGTTGCCTATTAGTTTCACAGCCCAAGATACCCCTTCTGTAAGCTATGTATTTCCCTCATACCATCAGAAATTTGCATGAAAAAAATGTGTCTCTAGACACAATCATAGTGAGTTGCAGAGAGGAATGAGAAATGATTAGTTTTTGCAATTCAAATGTCATACTTCCTAAGTCAGTATTTTTTTAAGTTGGTATACTAGGCATATATATGCTTGCTTTAGGGACCAACCTCATTTGATAAAGTGCAGCTCTAGCATTAAGCTTAAAAATACTGTGTTCATTTAGTCTTTGGTGAATTTGATATCTTAGATTGCTGAGGACTGCATTGTTTTTATTACCCATATTGTTCAGTTAGCATACATTTTCATGTTTTATTTTCTGTATGAGTTTTCCATTCTGATTTGATGTCTTCTAGTACCTGGTACATTTTATGCCAAGAGAAGTTCATTTGTTGCTGCCTTTGAAAATGTTGCTTAAACTGATGTCCTTTTCCAATGACTTATGGAAGTTTTTCTACATTAATCAGCTGGCTCTTGTTTTGTTCTTCCTTATAGGAAAGTGAAGAGTGTTTCCAAACCTTGACTTAGCCTGTTGACTCTCTCCCCTTCAATGCTTCTGTTCTCTGTGACTTCTGAAGTTATTAGCAACAGCACTAAGCTGAAAATGTGATTGACTTTATTGTAGAAGACATGGAAAACCAAAATAATGGTACTAAAACAATATCATTTATATTACATAGACATTTCCTTACTAAATGCATGCAAGTCCCCACAGTTTGTTAATCCAACTTCGCAAAGTCCCAAGTGGATTAGTAACTAATGTATTAATAGTAGCTAATGTACTAATTTAAAGAGAGAAGTAGGGGAGGGAAGGACAGTCAATTCTCACTTTTCTAACATAAGACCTTAAAGAAAATTAGATTTACATAGTCTCCTGTATGACTACTTGAAAAACTTAAAAAGCAGAAGATTTTATTTTTTGTCTGAAAAATAGAGCAAAATGAGTGGCAATCTGTAATCACTCCCTTGATAATGTTTTAAAAAACTATATTAAAAATAAAATTTAAAAAAGCACTTAAAGGTTTTAAATTAGGATACAATATGTTGTTACTGGAAATAGCACAGTATAAGTTAATAATCAAAATACAAACCTTTTTGAGTACCCACTGTGTGCTGAGTAATGTAATAGACCTTTGTCCAAACTAACCAATTTAATGTGCATTTTCATTCAATAAAACATTAAAGCATTGACTTATTAAAGTGAAAGTTGCTCAGTCCTGCCAAACTCTTTACAACCCCATGGAATAGTCCATGGAATTCTCCAGGCCAGAATATTGGAGTGGGTTACCATTCCCTTTTCCAGGGAATCTTTCTAATCCAGGGATCGAACCCAGGTCTCCTGCATTGCAGGTGGATTCTTTACCAGCTGAGCCGCCAGTGTACAATGAAACATGCATTATAATTATTTTCGTTTTTCAGATGAGGAAGATAGTGAGTATTGAAATTCATTGCCTTCTCCTTGGTCACACAGCCATGAAGAGGCAAAACTGAGGTAAAAGCCAGGGCAGCTGATCCCATGCCTCATGGCCTGAACTCTACTGGGGCTGCTGTCTAGTTAGGAACATTCTTCCTGGGAATTAGGACTCAGTTCAGTGAGTGGGATTGTTTTTTTCTTTCTAATTGAGAGAAGTTGGGCTAAATGTTTCTTTTTTTTTTTTTTTAATCTTACTTTCACATGAAAATTTGAAATCCATATTCTTCTCATATATATTATTGTAGGTCTGCATGATTCCAACCATATTTATTTAAAGTAACTTTAAAAAGAATTCAAATATTAATATTTCTAAATATGTGATTTTGGAGAAGACTCTTGAGAGCCCCTTAGACTGCAAGGAGATCCAACCAGTCCGTTCTAAAGGAGATCAGTCATGGGTGTTCATTGGAAGGACTGATGTTGAAGCTGAAGCTCCAATACTTTGGCCACCTCATGTGAAGAGTTGACTCATTTGAAAAGACTCTGATGCTGGGAAAGATTGAGGGCAGGAGGAGTAGGGGACGACAGAGGATGAGATGGTTGGATGGCATCACCGACTCAATGGACATGGGTTTGGGTGGACTCCAGGAGTTGATGATGGACAGGGAGGCCTGGCGTGCTGTAGTTCATGGGGTCACAAAGAGTTGGACATGACTGAGTGACTGAACTGAACTGAAATATGTGGTTTTAGAACTGACATTTTCAACTTTCACTTTTGTTTTTATGTATACTAGATAAATATATGCTTTCAAAAAGAAAGTTCCATGAAAATGCGTTAAAACTGTCACTTACAAATGTTTTCATTTTCATTTCTTGACTGGAAGGACTAGTGATTGATAAACCTCAATAGAGCTTTTCCTTCTAATTTGGAAAGAAGCTGCCAATAACATTAGCTCCTGATATATTTTAAATGTTGCTAAGAGTTTCATACATTTTAAAGTCTCAAAATGCACACCTATGCGCATATTTTGTAAGAGCTATGAATTGGGTAAAGACATGAGGAATATTTTGCAGAAATGAATCTGATACAAAGTACATCCTAAGCTTTCATACCAAGTAAATCACTTTACTAACTCAAGATTTACCTAAGTAAGGTTGGAATCATTAGTGAAAAACCTCTGTCCTCATTATCATTAAAATGATATTCACTTGAATTATTCAGACTATTCTGTATGGAAAGTGGTACAGACAGCCATGCAACTTTCTACAGACCTTGGAAGCAGGAGGGATTCCTGCATTCCCATGAACTCTTATGTATGCCTAATTCAACATGACTGACTTTGAGGATTTGATATGACTTTTTTAGGGATCTTGAAATGATACACTGATCCTAAAGCTCATTCAGAAATTCACATTCTTTATGTTTATAATTAATTAGTTCGGAAAATATCTTCTTTGAAACTACACATAATAGCTGCTTTAGAGCAGGGGTCCCCAACCTCTGGGACCTAATACTTGAATTTCTGTGGTAGAGCTGATGTAATAATAATAGAAATAAAGTGCAAATAAATGTAATATTCTTGAATCAGCCCCAAACCACCCTTCCCCTTCCTGGTCTGTGGAATAATTGTCCTCCACGAAACTGGTTGCTGGTGCCATAAAGGTTGTGGACCACTGCTTTAGAGGACTTTGTTTTAATAAATTATGTAACTCCAAAGAGCAGAAGAGCCTCTTGATTAGTTGGTTTTAGAGATATAACTTATTGCCTTAGAAACATATCTATTTGTTCATATATGCTTATACAGACTAATGATATTATTCTATTCATATATTAGAAATATTTCCTAATAAAAGCTTTATCAGATTTTTCCTATCTGGATTAAGGCCAAGTTTCTTTTGAAATGTCAAAGATTGAGAAATTAGGTTTAAAAATGTTTTAAAACTGAAAAAGATGAAAATATGGTATATTTACCCAATGGAATATGGTTCACTGGATGTAAATATGAATGGACTGCAGGCAAAATAAAGATGAACAATAGAATTATTGGACATTATGTGAAATGAAAAATATAAGTTGTAAAGGACAATGTATAGTCCCATTTTTACAATGCTTGAAAGTGAAATTGAAAGTTGCTCAGTCGTGTCCGACTCTTTGCGATACCATGGACTATACAGTCAACGGAATTCTCCAGGTCAGAATACTGGAGTGAGCAGCCTTTCCCTTCTCCAGGGGGTCTTCCCAACCCAGGTCTGCAGCACTGCAAGCAGATTCTTTACCAGCTGAGCCACACAATGCTTGAATACCATCAAAACTAACCTCTGCGTATTTAGTAACACACAAATAAGTGTGAAATGATATTCAAAAATGTGGCAAGAAAAATGATAAATACGAAAATCAGGATAATACCCCTATTGAGAAGGCTGGGTTTAGGGGAAAGATAATGATACCATCCCAGGATTTAAGTTAATGGTGGGACCACAAGAGTTAGTTTTATTATCATGGTTTATAACTTACATAGCATGCATTATTTTGGAACCACCAAATACTACATAATAGAAAAACCTGAAAGGCAATAGTTAATTTTCTACCTGTTTGTCATTGTATTTGCCTTCGAAGAAACTAGTGAAGTGGAGTATTTAGGCAATTAAGTTGTTATGTCCACATGAATTTTTTTTTTTTTTTTTGGATACAGCATCCTGTCTTAAAACTTCATAGTTTGCTTCACTATTTAATCTTCATTTCAAAGAGAAGATCATTTCAGAGCAAATTAAAGCATGTAAGAGGAAACTAAACTTAACAAATATTTACTGAGTTCTCACATTACTTGTCAGATGACACTGGATAGTGTGACGTCCCAGAATGAGGACGATGCATTTCAGGATCTTGAAGTTCAGTAGGGACAAGAGACTGAATGTATCGGAGTATAATTCCAATTACTACAACTTCTGAAAACACAAAGTATTAGGTAAATTTAAATGAAAGGAGTCCTTGAGACTACCATCATTTAAAAAAATGTGAATTAAGCAAAGCTTTATATGAGAGCTTGTATAGAGAACATGAGGCTTTTTAATATTGTCAGCTTTTTTTATTTAATAAGCTTGAACAGTCCTCTCTCTTAGGAATTTCTTTTGTAAGTTATTAAAATGCTAACAAAGTTATTAAAACCTAAGTTTTAGATGGTGGTGGTTTAGTCACTAAGTTGTGTCCAACTCTTGTGACCCCATGGACTATAGCCCTGTGTCCATGGAATTCTCCAGGCTAGAATGCTGGAGTGGGTTGCCATTTCCTTCTCCAGGGGATCTTCCCAACCTAGGAATCGAACCCAGGTGTCCTGCACTGCAGGCAGATTCTTTACCAACTGAGCTACCAAGGAAGCCAAGTTTATGTAAGTAGGGGCAAATGTCTTAATTCCATGAAATAACTGTGATACAGCTTATCCCAAAGGTACATTTGTAGCAGAGACTCTTGGCCTGGAATCAGTTTGGTATGTTGAAAAGAACATCAAGATTTAGAGAGACTTTTTTTGAATTCCATCTCTGACGTTTTCTTCCTGTATGACTTAATGATTTAATTCCCCCAAGCTTCAGTTTCTTTACCAACAAAGTGAAATTGGTAACACCTCCCAGTCAGAGCTATGAGGACTACATTTTATGATGTATACAAAGCACCTAGCCAGCTTGACCACAGTGGCTGTTACTTGTTTATATCCACCATAATGCCACATAGAACATAAAGCCCCTTAAAGATAAAGCCTTCAGTGTATACAAGTTGATTTTTTTTTAAACACTGAATCATGAATTCTCTAGTCCTGGAACATTATATGTGTCTAGTGGACTGAATTAATAAATGAATTAACTGGTAAAAGTTGAAGGTCAATGATGTTGAAAGACTCTTTCTAATTCAGCCACTAGAAAATAAACTTTTAAATAAAAATGTGCAGTTATCTTTCTGCCTTGAACTGAAAGATTAGGAAGAAGTTATACAGAAGCTTTGACTACCTTATCTGCAGCCTACAGTGGAATGGGCCCAGAGGGGAAATGATCCAGGTAGAGGGTGAGGAATCTGGGAAACTTTCCATCTGCTTCTGAATTAGATATTAACCTCAGCTTTGCTATTTAGTTTGAAGTCTTGCCTGTAAAGTCCAAAACATCAAGGGTACTTATAATCAAATAGAAAGCAATGCATGCATTCCAAATGATATTTGAATTATTTGCAATTTGGTATTTTCTGCTCTATTGCTTTGCTCTCTTAGAATGAATTATAGAAGTTGACTGTAGAAATGTCACTACTGTGTGTACATCACAGTGCAAAGAATATAGTTTACATTTCAATCTTTTTATCCTGTCTATTCTGTTCAACCAAGTTTCCAAAAAGGAACCATTCATGAATTATTTGAAATTTGCAATGCTTTGCTAGTTGTTTAGAAATGCTTGCAAATCTCTTCCAAATCTATAATTTATTTATATTTAGCTGGCTAAATTTTCTCTCAGAATCTTTTTATTAATTTAGAAATATGCAGTTAATTCCTATTAAGTAAATGACTATCTCAATTTTTAAAGAGGTAGAGGTAAACTTATGGGCTTCCCTGGTGGCACAGTGGTATAGAATCTGTCTGCCAAGCAGGAGATGATGGTTTGATTCCTGCATCTGAAAGATCCCTTAGAGAAGGAGATGGCAACCCACTTCAGTATTTTGCCTGGAGAATTCCAAAGACAGAGGAGTCTGGCAGGCTACAGTCCATGGGGCCGCAAAGAGTTGGACATGACTTAGTGACTTAAACAAAAAAGCAATAGGTAAACTTATTTCAATGACATTAAAGTGTCTTTTTGTTTATAATTTCTTAAAATCAATACCCATCACCTAGTAATTAGAAACATTAGGCTTCCCTGGTGGCTCAGTTGTGAAAAATCCACCTGCAATGCAGGAAGCACAAGATATGTGAGTTCTATCCCTGGATTGGGAAATTCCCCTGGAGAAGGAAATGGCAACCCACTCCAATATTCTTGCCTAGAGAATCCCATGGACAGAGGAGTCTGGTGTGCTTCACTGCTTGAGGTGGCAAAGAGTAGGTTATGACTTAATGTCTAAACAACAGCAAGGCTATTTTGAGTCTTTGTAAGCCAATATTTGGAAGGTTTTGACAACTGTTTGGCTGTTTTGAGGTAGGAGGGGGATGGTGGGAGAAAAAGATTTTTCAAAATAAATTTATCTTTAAAACTTTTTTTCACATGTTTAAATAATAGCTCATAATTCTACTTACACCATAGTTTGTAACAGTGGTTTGCTTCTTTAACAGCAAAATTATTTTAGAATTGCTCAGGCACACCTGAGAATTTTAATCCTGGGTTATTTGGAAAGTAAACATCTAAATGTTTTAAAGGAATATTGATAATAGACAAACTATGATTTTAAAGAAAGTAATTCTGCAGTTATCTGAAATTTAGCCAAATGTGAAACAGCTATACATCCTGAGAAGTTGCTTAAATCTTTTCTTTTTGGACCTGCTTTCTAGGAGCAAGGAAGACTTATCTCACCACTAATTGGGAGAACATACAAGTTTGGGGTTGTTTCTCTATTATCTGGCATACTTTATCTGAATTTCAGAAATTGTATTAAATTTTATCTCTTTGTAAAAGAAACATAATTAGCTATTAAATTGCTATATTGACTTACATGATTCCTTTGGGTATCAAAGATTGCATCTTTAATCCTGTGATATCTTCTCTAGATTACCTATCTTGGCCTGGAGAAAATGACATTTCGATGTCACCTGGAAATTCGTAATCTATGGATGTGTGCATATGCAGGGAAAAAATATATGTTGAAAATGAACTTTCAACATATATGAACTTTCAAGCCATTTGATTCATTAATATAACATATGATAATATAATATTATTTCATACATGGAGAAACTTGTACATATATCTAGGCCCCTTGCAGTTAACAGGAAGGAATAGTTAGTTCAATTCTAGATTCCAAATAAAATCATGAGAGCAAAGTTATTTAGTAGTACAATCAATATTAGTTTTAGGGCTTCCCTGATGGTGAAGAATCCACCTCCCAACTCAGGAGACTCAGATTCAATCCCTGGCCTGATGGCTCAGTGGTAAAGACTCTGTCTGCTAATGCAGGAGACTCAGGTGTGATCCCTGTTCCGTGCAGATCCCATATGCCCCAGAGCGACTGAGCCCATTCCCCACACAACGACTGAAGCCCCTGTGCCCTCGAGCCCATGCTCCACAACAAGAGAAGCACTGCAATGAGAAGCCTGTGCACCACAGCTAGAGAGTAGACCCCACTTGCTGCAGCTAGAGGAAAGCCCAAACAGCAACAAAGACCCAGCACAGTCAAAGATAAATAAATAAAATTATTTTTAAAATACCCATTTCATTACCTACTAACTTACTCCTCAGTCCAGGAGAAATGATGTTTCCTTGAAGCTGTTGGAAACGTAGATTCTCTGGTTCCCACCCAGACTTACTGAATCAGAATCTGAATTGACAAGGTCCCCAGCTAATTCATATGTGCAAAAAGGTTTGAGAAGCACTGTTCTTATAGATACTTAGAGGTTTTGTGGCACAAAATTGTTACTCAAGAAACAAGATTATTTAAATGTTGAAAGCATAAGTAATAGCCACATTAAAATGCATATATACAAGTTATATTGTTTACAAACTGGACAATTACTTAGACAATTACTTAAGATGGGCTATATACAAATTTTTAAACTGATAGAATGTGCAATAAAAATGTATTAGTTTATTCAAGGTTGACTCTTGTTAATATTTGAAAGACAGACTGTAAACTATGTGAAAATCAATAATAATTGATTTAATAGTCATTCAATAATAATTCCAGATATGAGAACTAAAACTGTATACATGGTTGTTGTTCAGGTGGTAAATTGTGTTCAACTCTGTGACCCCATAGACTGCAGCATGCCAGACTTCCCTGTCCTTTACTGTCTCCTGGAATTTGCTTGAACTCATGTCCATTGAGTCTGTGATACAGAATGGTACCTATTTATATTGGTGTGAAAGTGAAAGTCATTCAATTGTGTCCAACTCTTTGCGACCCCATGGATTATACTGTCCATGGAATTTTCCAGGCCAGAATACTGGAGTGGGTAGCCTTTCTCTTCTCCAAGAGGATCTTCTCAATCCAGGGATTGAACCTAGGTTTCCTGCATTGCAGGCTGATTCTTTACCAGCTGAGCCACAAGGGTATATTTTAGCTAAAATTGAGAGGTAAAACTGTATTTAATCTATTGATGAAGTAATATGAAAAGAAATGGAAATTGCTATAACAATTGAAATTATGTCTCATTTCATCTATTGCGATAATATCATTAAGGACATGAGAATAATGGGTTAGCTCTATATGGAACTACAGCAGTTGTGCGTATAAAGAAAAAGATGAACAAGGCTAACAGTCATGACATGTTAGTCTTTTGTGCTTTATGCAACCCCTGGCATGACAGAGTTTTTTCTCAGGTTTAACAGAAAGAGCGCAGTCAAGGATTCTGCCCTGGGACTTCCTTGGTGGTCTAGTGGTTAAGAATCTATGCTTCCAATACAGGAGACATGAGTTCGAGTCCCGATCAGGGAACTAAGCTCTCACATGCCTCATGGCCCAACCCCCTCCCCCCAACAAAAAAAGGGATTCTGGCCTGGAGAGAAAAAAGGAGGTTTATCCTGAATTACTGCACCTGAGTGGCTGTGATTGTAATATTCTCAGGATTCAGGAGTGGGAATGTAGTTTGCAGCAGTTCGAATTTCATCATCCTCTGAAGGTCTTCTCCAGCTTCTTTGTTCCCCAGCAAAAGTGTGCTTGTATCCTATTGGTTCACAGTCTTTTTGTTTGGTTAGGTAAGGTTATAATCTGAGAGATGTGGAAGAATAGATCTTTAAACCACTGCAATAAAATAAGGGTGTTGTTAACAAAAAATATAGTGAATTCCAGGCAGGAAATGAACATAAAATACCCACTAGAGTAGGATTCATAAAAATAAAATTATTGACTAAAAGATGTAATATTCTGCTGGTGGCTCAGTGGTAAAAGCATCTGCGTGCCAGTGCAGGAGACGTGGGTTCACAGGTTCAATCCCTGGGTCAGAAAGATCTGGAGAAGGAAATGACAATGCGCTCCAGTATTCCTGCCTGGAAAATCCCATGGACAGAGAAGCCTGGTGGGCTACAGTCCATGGGACTGCGAAGAGTGGAACACGACAGCTACTAAACAACAACAACATATGCTGTGGTGACCTTATCAAAGCAGCTTATGTACTAAGTGGAAACATTACTGGAAATATGCAAGACTCTTTATAAACATCCAGTTACTTGGCCTTTGAAAAGTTGCTCTGGCTCTGGGTAAATACCTTATGGGGCTAAGAATACTGATTATAATTACCTTGCAACAATGGTTTACATATAATCAGAAATTATTTATTCAAGTAAGATAACATTACAATTTAATTCACAGTAAGTCTCGTGCATACATTTGTGTAGTTTAATGGGAGATGTACTGGATAAAGATTTACATGACCTGGTTTCTTGACTTTTATTTAACTAGCGAGTTATTTGGTTTCTGCTGTCGTTTAAGTGAAGCTCTGGGGAAAGATCTTTAAGATCCTTTCCAATTCTGTAAAACCTTATGATCAAATTGTTTCAAGCAGCACTTGTGAAGTTAATTAGTACAGTAAAATTCCCTTTATAGAGAGAAATATTAATATAATCATTATTTAATGTTTATTTAAAGTGTATATGTGTGGCATAGCTTAATGTATTATTAGTAAGCATTTTTGATTTCCAGGAAGTTTACAAAATATATATATTTTCTAATAATTAAAATTTATGGTTAGAAAGACACAAACAAAAACCAAATTATTGTCTCAAGTTTTCTCTGCTATGAAATTAGCAAAATGAAATAGAAAATGGCAGTGCTCATTTCTTATTATTTCTGAATAGTTATATGACCTTGAGATATTTTAAAGTAATCTTACTCACGATTAACTTATAGAGTCATTTAAAATGTTTCATTGAAAAATGTAGTGAATTTTTAATGAAACCACCTCTGATCAATGATTGGGTTAGCATCATAATTCCTGACATTTTGGACACATATAACAGAAAGGTGTAAACATTATTGGTTAAATAGTAAAATGGAACTGGGTAACTACCCAAGAAGAGGAGTCTATAAAAAGCTGGGCCCTTAAAGAGTCATTTGTGGGATTTCCCTGGTGGTCCAGTGGCTAAGGCTCTATGCTCCCAAGGCAGGAGGCCCGGATTCCATCCCTGGTCAGGGAACTAGATTCCACATTATGCAGCTAAAGATCCCATACGCTGCTAGGAAGATTAAAGTTCTAACACGCTGCAACTATGACCTGGTGCAGCCAAAAATAAATAATGAATACACTTAAAAAAAATAAAAGGGTCATTTGCTAAAGCTGTGATTCCTAAAATTATTTTTGTTGAATATGTCTATTTGTTAAAACTGTGTATATAATACATGGCATACATAAAATATATTTAAGGGTATAATTACATTTATTTATGAGTAATATATGCTTGTCTTACATTGTGTACATTATAAAGTTTGCAAGGTAGAAATATAAAAGAAAAAGATAATGGTGAAAAAACAGACTTTTTAAAAAGAGTTTACTCTCATTCATGATATAAGCATTTTTTTATGACTAAAATATAGAAATGAAATAATTCTAACATTTTTGTGAAATAATGCATTAGACGATGAATCATTACTTTTTAGAAAATTCTCACTTCGAAATATAGAAATGAAAGTCTAGTTCTAAAGTGTATTGGTTTTAATGGCTAATTCATAACTGAAGAATGATTCCTCATAACGATATATAGATCCAAATGAAGAAAGAAATTTGTAGGCCAAAAATTTACCAAGGCTTTTATTGAAATCCAGTTGATGAATTTCTATCTCAGTTGAAGTGAATCAGCTATTCTTGTAAACTAATCACATAGTATTAGATTTACATATTCTTTTTTCTTAATGTATATATTTTATTGAAGTATAGTTGTCTTGCAGTATTTCAGGTGCACAGCAAGGTGATTCAGTTATGGTTGTTTTGTTCAGTTGCTAAGCCGTGTCTGACTCTTTGTGACCCCACGGACTGCAGCACGCCAGGCTTCTCTGTCCTCCACCATCTCCCAGAGTTTGCTGAAACTCATATCTGTTGAACTGATGATGCCATCCAGTCATCTCATCCTCTGTTGTCCCCTTCTCCTCCTGCCTTGAATGTTTCCCAACATCAGGGTCTTTTCCAGTGAGTTGGTTCTTCACATTTGGTGGCCAAGTGTTGGAACTTCTGCTTCAGCATCAGTCCTTCCAGTGAATATTCAGGGTTGATTTCCTTTAGGAATGACTGGTTTCATCTTGCAAAATAATACATGTGTATATGGTTCATATATATAATATATATGTATAATATATTATTTTGAAGTTATCTCCATTATAGTTTATTACAAGATATTGACTATAATTCCTGTGCTATACAGTAAAGCTTTGATATTGACTGTAGTTCCTGTGATATACAGTAAACCTTAATTACAGTAAACCTAATTCTAAAAATACCTATTTTTAAAATTAGAAATCTAGCATTCTATTCATACAAAGTCAAAGTGAAATCAAAATGTCATAAAATTTTTAGTTAGACAAAATTCATAAGATTTCTAAAATATATATATCATACATACTACTTATATCAGTTCAGTTCAATCGCTCAGTCGTATCTGACCCTTTGTGACCCCTTGGAATGCAGCATGCCATGCTTCTTTGTCCATCACCAACTCCTGGAGCTTGCTCAAACTCATGCCCATTAAGTCGGTGATGCCATTTATATATATACGTATATGTGTATATTATATATATGTATATACTATATATATATGTATATAAAAGCTTTTCTACTACACTTAATAAAGTCTTGAGAAAGAATTAAAAAATAAAGATGGAGAAATTGGAAAACATAATGAAATTGGAGCACTGAATATAAAACAGAAACAAACTAGATAAAAGGAAAAGCTCATCATATAGTCCAGTTGTTTTTTCTGATGCATATCATAATTATCTTGGAATTTTTTAAAAATACAAATGCCCGGGTATTACTATGTTTCTCTAAGGCTCCAGATATGTTTCTAATGGACAGCCATGTTTAGATTTACATATTCTTAACAAACTGGTTTAGAATCCTGTGAAACATTTCACACAATGAATATATTTCTAAACATCCACTTTTACTACATTCTCTTCACAGTAATAACTGTTTTCAATAAACCACCATTTTTTTCATTTTGCCATAATCAGCAAACCTTTGTGAGACACAGGTGGTATTTGTGATCATGCCCCTCAAAACTAAGTACTATAAATATTCACTATGTTTTAAAAGCCTTGTTTTCAAATAATTATTTGTTTTGACAACATTCTGTCACACTTGGAAAACTTCTGGCTTCAAATTCTTTGTCATAATATTTTGACTGTGATTAATGTAAACAATGACTTTATCTGTATTGCTTTGCTAATTCTAGCTTTTTTTAAAAAATTATATTCAGACTTATGATACTGTCATTTGTTATATAGTCTTTCCATAGAATATTATTTTTTAAGGAACTCATTTAATGTTAAGGTTATAAATTCTCTAATGCAATTTTCTCTTAATGGTTAATACTCGAAATTAGAACATGCTGTATTTTATTGATATAGTCTAACATCCCAATCTGAGACATGTTAGAGTTATGTTTGAGTCAGCCGTAGTAGCAATCTTACCACTTAAAAAAGAATGAAAGTGGTGACAATATAGGTATTTTTCAGGGGAACAAGATCATGATGATAAATTATGTCTCTAACAAGGATACACAGTATAGAATCACATAAGGCAAAGGTTTTTCCAGTGGTCATGTATGGATGTGAGAGTTGGACTGTGAAGAAAGCTGAGTGCCGAAGAATTGATGCTTTTGAACTGTGGTGTTGGAGAAGACTCTTGAGAGTCCCTTGGACTGCAAGGAGATCCAACCAGTCCATTCTGAAGGAGGTCAACCCTTGGATTTCTTTGGAAGGAATGATGCTGAAGCTGAAACTCCAGTACTTTGGCTACCTCATGCGAAGAGTTGACTCATTTGAAAAGACCTCTGATGCTGGGAGGGATTGGGGGCAGGAGGAGAAGGGGACGACAGAGGATGAGATGGCTGGATGGCATCACCAACTCGATGGACGTGAGTTTGAGTGAACTCCGGGAGGTGGTGATGGACAGAGAGGCCTGGCGTCCTGCAATTCATGGGGTTGCAGAGTCGGACACGACTGAGTGACTGAACTGAATTGAACTGAAGGCAGTGGTCACATAGCTTTTTCAGTGTTTTGTTTTTCAGCTCTTCTGGGTAGATTCATAGAAACATTGAAATTCTGAAATGACATAATTTTTGAAGACATCTTGAAATCTTTAGTTCCTGAAAAAGATGAAACAGGGAATGTTTTCTTAATGGTACCATGATCCCTTATAGTTTAAATAACCTGAAAGGACGCTGTCTATATTTTATATGCTGTTCATTTATATGGATATAGCTATAATAAAATATAGACTTTCTTAGATTCAGTTAGAAATTTGGCTGCCTTCCCAGCAAAAGGCAAGTATATAAAACTGAATTTCCTCATATGTTAAGCAAGTTGGCCTTCTCAACCCTTAAAATATATATCTATATATTTCAGTGATAACATCTTTTTACAATATTTGATAAATTCACATGCAGAAGAACAAGATATGTTTTGACTCTGGTAATTATTTTATGTAGTCTTGTGTTCCAAGCTAACGTTTTTTATGGAACAAATTGGACAGATTCTTAACTCACTATATAAGCAAAGGCCAATTGCTTTTTTCCTGGAATATGTATTTTATCCCCTGTCCTTTCTTACTGAAAATTTATGAGGCACTTACTTTTATAATTTTTTAGTTTTTATTTAACAAATCTTCATCTATTATAGGATATGTTATAATACTATACGGGAGATTTTGTGGGAGTATATGAAGATACGGTGAAGAGCCAGCCTGCTGCAGGGGAAAGAGAACAGGTTTAAAATCAGATAGACTGAAAGTTGAAACCTAAACTTATCACTTGGTATGTGTGAAACTTTAAGAAAGTTGCTTACCTTGAGTAAGTCTCAGTTTGCACATCTGAGAAGTGAGGTTAAATGTTAAAGGAACTATTTATAGTATATGAAAAGAGATCTTCATAGGAGATAGTCTAAAAATTATGTATCTTATAAACTCTGTTATAAATTCAAAGAAAAATTTAACCTTTTTTAATATTTATTGAAATATTAAATATGGTATTTATCTTCATCTTTAAATCCAAGCTTTCTAAAAGACGTTTCCAGTTGTTGATATATTGTACTTTAAAATAGACAGCATGATGAACTTTAGTCAAGAAACAGTCAAGTGGGCAAACACGATTTTGACTTTTAAGTCTTCATTTTAATTACTGAGAATGTGTTGCCTTCTAAGTAGATATCAAGTCATACTCATTAGCTTCCTCTGAAGTATCACGTATTACTAGTTGTAATTTTACTCAGTGCCTTTCTGTTCCTCAAGCAATATTTGGCTACTTAATGAAGAATCTTATTAACAGGCTAAAGATACCTTAAAAACGGCTGTGTGCTCAGTCATGTCTGACTCTTTGCAACCCCATGGATTGTAGGCCACAAGACTTTTCTGTCCATGGAATTTTCCAGGCAAGAATGCTGGAGTAGGTTACCATTTCCTACTTCAGATGATCTTCCAGACCCAGGAATCAAACTGGCATCCTTTATGTTTCCTGCATTGGCAGGTGGAATCTTTACCCACTGAACCACCTGGGAAGCCAAAACATATGTGTTCAGTTCAGTTGCTCAATCATGTCTGGCTCTTTACAACCCCTTGTACTGCAGCATGCCAGGCTTCTCTGTCCATCACCAACTCCTGGAGCTTGCTTAAACTCATGTCCATCCAGTCGGTGATGCCATCCAACCATCTCATCCTCTGTTGTCCCCTTTTCCTCCTACCGTCAATCTTTCCCAGCATCAAGGTCTTTTCTAAGGAGTCAGTTCTTTTCATCAGGTGACCGAATTATTGGAGTTTCAGCTTCAGCATCAGTCCTTCTGATGAATATTCCCAGGACTGGTTTCCTTTAGAATGGACTGGTTGGATCTCCTGCAGTCCAAGGGACTCTCAAAAGTCTTCTCTAATACCACAGTTCAAAAGCATCAATTCTTCACTTCTCAGCTTTCTTTATAGTCCAACTCTCACACCCATACATGACTACTGGGAAAACCAGAGCTTTGATTAGATGGACCTTTGTTGGCAAAGTAATGTCTCTGATTTTTAATATGCTGTCTAGGTTGGTCATAACTTTTCTTCCAAGTAGCAAACGTCTTTTAATTTCATGGCTACTTTTGAACTGTGGTGTTAGAGAAGACTCTTGAGGGTCCCTTAGACTGCAAGGAAATCCAACCAGTCCATTCTAAAGGAGATCAGTCTTGGGTGTTCTTTGGAAGGAATGATACTAAAGCTGAAACTCCAATACTTTGGCCACCTCATGCGAAGAGTTGACTCATTGGAAAAGACTCTGATGCTGGAAGGGATTGGGGCAGGAGGAGAAGGGGACGACAGAGGATGAGATGGCTGGATGGCATCACCGACTCGATGGACATGAGTCTGGGTGAACTCCGGGAGTTGGTGATAGACAGGGAGGCCTGGCGTGCTGTGATTCATGGAGTAGCAAAGAGTCGGACACGACTCAGCGACTGAACTGAACTGAACAGTCACCATCTGGAGTGATTTTGGAGCCCGCAAAATGAAAGTCTGTCACTGTTTCCATTGTTTTCCCAACTATTTGCCATGAAGTGATGGGGCCAGATGACATGATCTTAGTTTTTTGAATGTTGAGTTTTAAGCCAACATTTTCACTCTCCTCTTTCACTTTCATCAAGAAGCTGTTCTTTGCTTTCTGTCATGGTATCATCTGCATATCTGAGGTTACTGATATTTCTCTTGGCAGTCTTGATTCCAGCTTGTGCTTCATCCAGCCCAGCATTTCATATGGTTTACACTACATATGTTAAATAAGTAGGGTGACAATATACAACTTTGACATACTCCTTTTCCAATTTGGAACCAGTCCATTGTTCCATGTCTGGTTCTAACTGTTGCTTCTTGATCTGCATACAGATTTCTCAGGAGACAAATAAGGTGGTCTGGTATTCCATCTCTTTAGGAATTTTCCATAGTTTGTTGTGATCCACACAGTCAAAGGCTTTGGCATAGTCCATAAAGCAGAGGTAGATGTTTTTCCGGAACTGTCTTGCTTTTTTGATGATCCAGTGAATGTTAGCAATTTGATCTCTAGTTCCTCTGCCTTTTCTAAATCCAGCTTGAACATCTGGACATCCTTGGTTCAAGTACTGTTGAAGAGTTTGAGCATTATTTTGATAGTATGTGAGATGAGTGGAATTATGCAGTAGTTTGAACATTCTTTGACATTGCCTTTCTTTGGGATTGGAATGAAAACTGACCTTTTCTAGTACTGTGGCCATTACTGAGTTTTCCAAATTTGCTGGCATATTGAGTACTGCATTTTAACATCAACATTTTTAGGATTTGAAATAGCTCAACTGGAATTCCATCATCTCCACTAACTTTGTTCATAGTGATGCTTCTGAATATTGATTCCAGTAGTCATGGCATATGCTAACTATCAGTTAGGAATTGACTCCTGGTGTCTGTTATCTTCTATATAATTATGTGATTATTTTAAATTGTAACTTTTTCAACCTATAGCTAATCTTTACACATAAAAAGATAAATTTTAAATATCTTAAAAAGAGCCATTATGAGTGTTTTTTAGACAACATGTGTTTTGAGTTATTAAGATTGCAAGGTAAAGGTTTTATTGGAGTGTATCTTCTTGTTAAGATAAATATGTTGGCAATAAAGTTTTTAAAAAGTACAATAGCAACTGTTTAATTGTTGTTAGAGAAAATAGTTACTGTTATGTACTCCAGCATTTAATGATACTTTTGAGTGTGATGAAAGCCTAAAGTATCTTGATTAGTTAAAAAATGGAAATGGCTTTGAGTCCTATTTACTCTTTAGGAGCATTACTTTGCCATGTGCTCTGTTTGAACTTTTAGCATATATAATCTTTCTGTTGTTAAATATATTGTCAGCTAATCAGCGAAGATATATTGCACACTTTTTCTGCAGTATATGTTATGGTAGTTATGCAGAGCACAAAGATTGTAAGGTAAGGTAAGTAGCTTCCCATCACATGGGAGAGGCAATAAATTCTCTGCAAGGAACAGATAGCAATATTGGCTGATATATAAGTAAGTAATGAACAGCATTTCCCAAAGTATTCTATGAAATGTTATTTCCTTGAAATGCTCTGAGGAAAATATTCTATGGCCAAATGTGTTTGGGAAATGTGGCCCCATATATATCTCCTTTAGAGATTTACAGTATAACTTCAGCATATTAAAGAGTCTGAGAAGCCCTGCTATAGAGAAGCCCTGCAATAAAGGAGCCAGTAAAAATTATTTGGACAAGCAATTTTCCAAGCTTATTTTGAGCATGTCCTGAGTATCTCCTATAGGAGCCCACTTTAGAAAATACTCTTTGATTTAGAATCTAATTAATCCAACAGAGCATCCCCTTACAGGATGGGCAAACTTATTTACTATAATGAAAGATTTAAAAACAGTCATTTTAAAAACTGCATTATTGAGGGCAGTAGAAATTGTTACAACTTTTTGGGAGGGAAATTTGGCAAAACATGCTAAAATATAAACTATTAATGCCCTTTGGAAATGTATTTCTAGACATTTACCCATGTTTGAGAGTTTTTAATTGGCTAAGCCTTGCCTCTGAACGAAGGATAATCTCATCAGCATGCCATTCAGTATCCTCCACATTTCCCAGTGCACCTTGAGATATAACAGCATACACGAGATGTGCTGCTGAGATGAGAAGTAGAGACAGATTTATGGAGACTGGAAAGGTTGGGAAAAGATTCATGGAGCAGGAGGGACTTAAATCAGCCTCAGTGGATGGGCAATATTTTGATAGAAGAGACATCATTCTACAGTTGATACTCCAAACTCTAAGTCCAAAATGAGCAGTTGGCACATTGTGAACTTAATGAAAGATTTTTTTTTTTTTTAGCTAATAGTGCTAATATGAAACATTCTAAGAACTTTATTACAACTTATTCCACAAAATCATTGCATGCTATGAATGTTACTATTTCCTTTTTAAATATATATAGGAAGACTGAGATTTCATGTAATTTTCCTTGGGTTACACTGCTAATGTATGTTGGAGATTCAAAACTCCATCTCTTGACCTAGACAGGTAGGATTGTGGGAGGGGGAGGGAGGTTCATGAGGGAGTGGATATATGTACACATATAGCTGATTCACTTCATTGTATAGCAGAAACTAACAATATTGTTAAGCAATTATGCTCCAATAAAAAATAAAGTTATGAAAAATAAAAAGTATGCCCCTCCCCAAAACAGAAACAGAATGCCATCTCAGACCGCGTTTAGTCATTTTGTTGTATTGGTAAAGAAACTTCATCTAATTAAGCTCCAGAATACAAAATACCTTCTCTATCTCATTCTTGAGGGAAAGTATGATTTCTTTTATGCTACCCACATTCTTTGATTGAGTTATTGTTGGGATATAAAATAATAGAAAAATTATGAACCACCCCTGTGACTTGAGTTGCAATAGTAGATATGAATTAAAATATCAAAATATTTGTATAATTTTGAACTTCTTTTGATTCACAATGGAACCAGTCATAATGCTTATCTGAACCTTTGTATTTGACTTTCTCTTAAGGAATTGTATAAATTCTTATTTCTGTAAGGTGCATCTGGAATAATTTTGATGACTTGCCTGTGTTTTTCTTTTAGTGCAATCGGCTAGAATTGATATTGAATTTTGGTTTGTGATATGAGATAAGCTCTGTATTCTCTACAGCAGAATATGTGAGAAGGACATCTCTCTGAAAACAATGACTGAAAGACATAAATTGCCTCAAAAGTCAAGGAGCCTATGAGGATTCCAAAGTTATTCTGTCTTTTAAGTCCAACATTATTAATAAACTATTAATGATGAGGACCATGTTTAGAATATTAAAATAATGAGAATTTTTGAAGTTACTATTTTCTATAATATATTATTAAAAATGGAAGAAAGATATTTTTTCATTGTACCAAATTCTAAAAAGGTACCAATATATTTCACACTTTTTCTGAATTTTCATAGTTAATTGGATAACTGCTGTTTTGCAAAGAATTTTTTCTGTAACATTCAGTTTATGAACGTTCAGTTCAGTTGCTCAGTTGTGTCCGACTCTTTGCTACCCCATGAATCGCAGCACGCCAGGCCTCCCTGTTCATCACCATCTCCCAGAGTTCACTCAGACTCACATCCATCGAGTCCATGATGCCATCCAGCCATCTCATCCTCAGTTGTCCCCTTCTTCTCCTGCCCCCAATCTCTCCTAGCATCAGAGTTTTTTCCAATGAGTCAACTCTTCGCATGAGGTGGCCAAAGTACTGGAGCTTCAGCTTGAGCATCATTCCTTCCAAAGAAATCCCAGGGTTGATCTCCTTCAGAATGGACTGGTTGGATCTCCTTGCAGTCCAAGGGACCCTCAGGAGTCTTCTCCAACACCACAGTTCAAACGCATCAATTCTTTGGCGCTCAGCCTTCTTCACAGTCCAACTCTCACATCCATACATGACCACAGGAAAAACCATAGCTTTGACTAGACGGACCTTAGTCGGCAAAGTAATGTCTCTGCTTTTGAATATATTATCTAGGTTGGTCATAACTTTTCTTCCAAGGAGTAAGCATCTTTTAATTTTATGGCTGCAGTCACCATCTGCAGTGATTTTGGAGCCCCCAAAAATAAAGTCTGACACTGTTTCTACTGTTTCCCCATCTATTTCCCATGAAGTGATGGGACCAGATGCCATGATCTTCGTTTACTGAATGTTGAGCTTTAAGCCAACTTTTTCACTCTCCTCTTTCACTTTCATCAAGAGGCTTTTTAGTTCCTCTTCACTTTCTGCCATAAGGGTGGTGTCATCTGCATATCTGAGGTTATTGACATTTCTGCCGGCAATCTTGATTCCAGCTTGTGTTTCTTCCAGTCCAGCGTTTCTCATGATGTACTCTGCATATAAGTTAAATAAGCAGGGTGACAATATATAGCCTTGACATACTCCTTTTCCTATTTGGAATGAGTCTGTTGTTCCATGTCCAGTTCTAACTGGACCATGCTTCCTGACCTGCATACAGATTTCTCAAGAGTCAGGTCAGGTGGTCTGGTATTCCCATTTCTTTCAGAATTTTCCACAGTTTATTGTGATGCACACTGTCAAAGGCTTTGGGATAGTCAATAAAGCAGAGATAGATGTTTTTATGGAACTCTCTTGCTTTTTCCATGATCCAGTAGATGTTGGCAATTTGATCTCTGGTTCCTCTGCCTTTTGCATTTTTTAATATTTCTATATTATTACATACACAAAATTAATACATTAGCTCATAAGCACCAGCAATAATATGTACAAAGGATGGAGTAGCAATTAATAAACTGATAGTACATGTATGTTTAATGTTATAGGTGTTATATAACCAAGTAAACAAGAGGGGGGCTTCTTTAGTGGCTCAGTAGTAAAAAATGCACCTGCCAATGTAGGCAACATGGGTTTGATCACTTGTCCAGAAGATCCCACATGCTACAGGGCTACAAAGCTCATGTGCTACAGCTGCTGAGCCTGTATTCTAGAGCCTGGGAGCTGCAACTACTGAGTCCATGTGCCACAACTACTGAAGTCCACGTGCCCGAGAGCCTGTGCTCCACAATAAGAGACGTCACCATAATGAGAAGCCGTCACACTACTACTATTAATAGAGAGTACCTCCTTCTTGCAGCAACTGGAAAAAAGTCCATGCAACAAAGAAGACCCTGAACAGCCCTAAGTAAATAAATACAAAATTTTAAAAATGAACAGGAAGGAAAAGGAACTCAGGGAAGACAGTACAATTGAAATACTGGTTATTTTATGTTTCTGCAATTCTCAAATCTCACTGGATGTACTAAAAAGATCAGAGGCTTCTTGTTTATCTGGTGTCCAGTTTCCTTTGGCATTTTGTTTACAACTCCTTTGTGAGAAAGTATATCTGCTAGTGAACAGTCAAAATAAGAATTAAAAAATGCAAACAACCAAGTGATAACATAGACTAAGGATAAAACACAACCTCCCAGAAATTCTCAGTGTACATACTGTGCAATGAGAAATGACATTATAACAGTACCACTGCAGAGCAATGTCTTGAAATCTTATACAAAGCTGTTTTATGATTGTTTTCATGGAAAATATATTATTAGATTCAAAGTTTTCATAATTACTAATGAATGTATGTATGATGTACCATGCATTGCTATACCATATTTTACATCAAAGAAATTTAGTTTCTAGCCAAAAAAATTTCAAATTTAGAAAGAAAGCTTAAATAAAAGGAGCAAAACTGTAATATTTGACATGCTAGTTTTTCATTTTTCACATAATTATTCATATGGTTTTTCAGAAAAATAAGACTTCTAGATTAAAGAATATTTATACCCAGTTTCTATAGTTTCTCTAAAGAAATGAAAGCATAAAATTACGTTTCAAAGATAAAAGTTCAATTTCTAGTAGCTAGAGTTGCCACATCTATTCTGGATGAGAAAAAGAAACTTGTATAGACAAAACATCATCCAGTTTTACTATAATAAGCTTTGTGTTTTAAATTTCAAACTAGTTTACTGGGATTTATTAAAAATAAAATTATCTTAACAAATCATTAATTTTATTAGCCAATCAACACTTATGAGATTTTTTTTTCCTGTGCGTTTCCAGAAGTATTATTTTATAGAACCATTACAAGTGTCTTCATGTAAACTTTTGTGGGTCTTTTTGATTGCTTACTGTATTTCTGTTCCCAAATCTTTTACTACATTAATTGGCAGCACAAAATTGTTTTCCATGATTGAAGTTTTAATTCTCAGTTGCTCAAACTAAAGTGTAATCAAGTTAAAAACTTGGTAAAAAAATGAACAATATATTAATCAGAAATTGAGTAGAGTAGAATTTAAGATAAGATTAAGTGAAATAAAGTAACTAAGTTACTTTTAATTTAAAGCAGTTGTTATACAGAGGACAAATGTTGTTTAGTTTTCTTTTTCTTTTTGTTTGTTTGTTTTTGACTATGCTGGGATACCCAGACCCTTGACAGTGAAAGTATGAAGGCCCAACCACTGGACCACCAGGGAATTCTCTAGCTTTCCTAATAGTACCTTAGAGTTCTCCTGAAATAAGTTGTGATGTGACGTAAAATAACTACTTCCCTCTCTTTTTTTCTGGATTATGCATTTCTGGGAGATGATAGGAAATAACCACATAAAAGGAGCTCAGCTTTACTTTAATCCACATATAAAAAAAGAATCAAAAATTTTTGAAATATGCATTATTTAATTTTGGTTTATTTAAATCAAAGGTAAAGTAAGACATTTAAAGTAAGACAGTATATTTTATATTTAATGAGATTTTAGTGATTGTGTTGGGCATTTGTTTTTATGAATACTCTGAAGGTATTATGGAGAAAGTATCTCCTTGGTTGTATCACTGTTGATTAGATATGTACCTCATATGTCCTTAGGAGCTATCAGAATTTTAGGGCTAAGAGACCAGTTTGAAAAAACTCCCTAAAAACTTAATTACTTAGGATCTTTTGCAGCAATATAAACCATAAAGTTAATTTTGCTCACTTTCTTAAAAGAACCTGTCATCTCTAACGTCAGGGCTTTGTCCCAGTTGATTTTCCTGCTTGGCACACCAGGTTCTCTCTCCTTTCCCACCACTTTCATTTACCTAATCACTGTTCATCCCTTAGATAGCTTTGTATTAGTCTGGATCAGCTAGATTATGATTCATTAAAAAAAGGAAAGACCAAATCTAAGCGGCTTAGCATAACAGGTTTTTATTTCTGAGTCATGCAAGCCTGTTGATAGAGGTCACTGTCATGGGCTGTCATGTCCTTCATGTGATGTCTTGTCTTTTAGTTGCTTCTATTCCTATGGTACTTCTATCCAAACACATGATTTTGCAGTAGGAGGACTGCAAAGAAAGAAAGCATAAGAAATTAGGCAAAAGCTTTTAAGTACTTCTTTCTGGAAGTGTTAATTTGCCCACATATCCAGGAAGGAGAATGCTGGTAGACATTAGTAATATCTACCAAACACAGCTTAAATAAAACATTTGTGTATCTTTTTTTGACCACCGAACTCTCCCCTGATCTTCTCCAGAAGCTCTTAACATTTGTCCTTTATTTTTCCATTATCATAACAAATTGTTTCATTGTCTATTTTTTTCTGTCTAGACTGCTTGCTAACAATTTTATTCACAATAACTGGCATATGATAAGCTGCATATCTATGTTGTTGAATTAATGAACTAACAGTTTTCCATGATGTGCAGTCTTTCAGTTAGAATGCTAAGTGATTAAGTTGGGTCTGCGTTAATTTCTTTTCACTCTCCCATGGTTTCATATCTGATAGTATGCAAAAAGCAAATTCTTTCTTAATGGATGAATCAAATATTTTTAGTAAATATTATGTTCGTAACACTATTTGAAGAAATCTAAGGATAGGATTCTATTTGAGTGCAAGTAAAAAGAAACTAACTTCTGGCAGCCAGAAAAGTTGTCCCTATTTCTTTGCCACAATTAGCAAGGCACTTTTTGTAGATCTACTGTGATAAAAACTCTACTAGGAACTTGCTGAGTGAAGTCAGAGAAGGGGATTCAGAGATGAATGAGGCAAGATCTCTGTGCTGAAAGATTTGACCTTTGACTGGGACTAAGATGTAAATACAATTAAAACTTGCAAAAAGCAGTATAACATAAGTGATAAGGGCTGGGACTATTATTCTTAGATCAACCAACAACAACATCTTCAAGTTAAGAATATTAGGAAGACTTTTATGGAGAAAGTAGTATTAAATCTGAGCCTTAAATTCTTGAGCAGTGCAGAGGGCCATTCCAACTATGGAGAAAACATGAATGCTATTTTATAAATGTATTAATTCAGTAGTTGAGATAAACATGGGTAATACCCATCAGTATTCTCAGTTCTTTTCTCCTTGCTGTAAAAACAGAAAATAATGTGTTTAAAAAAAAACTCTTATGGTGTCAGCTAGAGCCACAGGCTAATTCAAAGAGCTTAGTTAATAATTACCCTTTTGCTTTTTAAATGTCTGATACCTTTAAAGTACCAATTCCTGAATTTCAGATAAGAGCAAGCCTTGAAATCATTCATATACTTTCATTCTCCAGTTTTGATTTCTTTATACTTTAGGATGAGTCAAGATTCCCTGTTTTCTTATACTCACTTTACAAAATGTGTATTGTGAATTTCAAATATGACATGAGTGAGCATCTTTATGAAAATAATATGTGTGTATAACTGCTGTTGCTGCTGCTAAGTTGCTTCAGTTGTGTCCTACTCTGTGCGACCCCACAGACGGCAGCTACCAGGCTCCTCTGTCTCTGGGATTTTCCAGGCAAGAATACTGGAGTGGGTTGCCATTTCCTTCTCCAGTACATGAAAGTGAAAAGTGAAAATGAAGTTGCTCAGTCTTGTCTGACTCTTCACAACCGCATGGACTGCAGCCTACCAGGCTCCTCCATCCATGGGATTTTCCAGGCAAGAGTACTGGAGTGGGGTGCCATTACCTTCTCCAGTGTGTATAACTACATGCTGCCAATTCTGTTATATGTGGGAGGACTATCAAGTTCACATATTAATCAGATATACAGTTTTCCACTTTCTTTTCATGAGCATCAGCACTGATTTAAGGACCATATAATATGATAAATAAAAGAGAGGAAAGCAAATACCACCAGTGCAGTAGAAAGTGTGATAGAGTAAAACAAAGTACAGCAAGATGCGCTGAGACTGTGGAGGTTAATGTGCATAAGCCAGAAGTTGAAGCTGGGATGATGGCTGTAAAAGCAGCAGAGTAGAAGTGATTCCCTAGATGTGTGCACAGACCGACTCCTCTCTTAGACCTTCTCGTGGACCAGTCTCTGCACATGACTCAGTCCCTGTTGCCTTCCAACATTATCCCTGACTTTATTTCAGAAAAGAGAGCTTTATTAACCCTGATCTTTATTCTTAGTAGGGTAATGGTTTGCTTCAGTGTTCACTCTTCTAATTTTTGGTTCAATAAATTTATATACTTTTACAAACAGATACTTATTGACAGGGTTTTAAAAAATAGAAAATTAAGTGGTCATATTAAGTTAGAATTTCTAGTAATCAGGGTATATATATAAAACTATACACAATTGCTTATTGTTAAACCAGAAAGAAAATATGCATAAATCAACATGTTTCAACTCATTTGCTGGATAATCTTGTTCAGTTCAGTTCAATTCAGTTGCACACTAGTGCCCGACTCTTTGTGACCCCATGGACTGCAGTATGCCAGGCTTCCCTGTCCATAACCAACGGAGCTTGGTCAAACTCATGTCCATCAAGTCGGTGATGCCATCCAACCATCTCATCCTCTGTCATCTCCTTCTCCTCCTGCCTTCAGTCATTCCCAGCATCAAGATCTTTTCCAATGAATCAGTTCTTTGCATCAGGTGGCCAAAGTATTGGAGTTTCAGCTTCAGCATCAGTCCTTCCAATGAATATTCAGGACTGATCTCCTTTAGGATGGACTGGTTGGATCTTCTTGCTGTCCAAGGGACTTTCAAAAGTCTTCTCCAACACCACAGTTCAAAAGCATCAATTCTTCGGCAATGAGCTTTCTTTACAGTCCAACTCTCACATCCATACATGACTACTGGAAAAACCAAAGCTTTGACTAGATGGACCTGTGTTGGGAAAGCAGTGTCTTTGCTTTTTAATAGTCTAGGTTGGTCATAACTTTTCTTCCAAGGAGCAAGTGTCTTTTAATTTCATGGCTGCAGTCACCATCTGCAGTGATTTTGGAGCCCCAAAATATAAAGTCTGTCATTGTTTCCCCAACTATTTGCCATGAAGTGATGGGACCAAATGCCATGATCTTAGTTTTCTGAATGCTGAGTTATAAGACAACTTTTTCACTTTCCTCTTTCACTTTCATCAAGAGGCTCTTTAGTTCTTCACTTTGTGCCATAAGTGTGGTGTCATCTGCATATCTGAGGTTATTGATATTTCTCTTGGCAGTCTTGATTCCAGCTTGTGCTTCATCCAGTCCAGCATTTCTCATGATGTACTCTGAATGTAAGTTAAATAAGCAGGGTGACAATACACAGCCTTGATGTACTCCTTTTCCTATTTGGAACGAGTCTGTTGTTCCACGTCCAGTTCTAACTGTTGCTTCTTGACCTGCAATCCAAAAACATGAAGGGAGATGCTCTATTATATTCTCTCACCTTACATGTAGCAGATTAAATAATGGCTTATATATTTATTAGTACTAATTTTCTAATTCCACATGTTTATCTGGAGAAAGTCATTCTTCTCTACAGACCTTTCTCAGCTTACAGTGGGTTGATGTCCAGATAAATCCATTGTAAATTTAAAATATCATGAGTCAAAATGCATTTAATATACCTAACCTACCCAACATTATAGCTTCACCTCACCTACCTTAAAATTACACTATTAGCCTACACTTGGGCAAAGTCATCTAACATCTAAAGCCCATTTTAAAATAAAGTGTTGGCTCTCTCATGTGATTTATGAATACTGTATTGAAGGTGAAAAACAAAATGGTTGTGTGGGGACAGAATGGATGTAAGTATAGCAATTGTTTGTCCTCATGATCGCATG
This sequence comes from Capra hircus, assembly GCF_001704415.2. Taxonomy (NCBI): domain Eukaryota; kingdom Metazoa; phylum Chordata; class Mammalia; order Artiodactyla; family Bovidae; genus Capra; species Capra hircus. The sequence goes on along the minus strand of NC_030816.1, from coordinate 35,713,670 downwards.
GCTGGTCAGGAGCTTCAAGTCCCTGCTTCTGTCTAACATTGTGAGAGAGCATCACACGGTATGTCACTAGTCTGGGGAAAGATCAGGCTTCAAAATTTTAAGTACAGTTCCCTCTGATCATGAATCACTTTGGCACCATCGTAAAGTTGAAGAATCATTCAGTTGAATCAATATAAATAGCGACCTGTCTGGAAATGGGTGAGCTTTATTTGGGGGATGTAGACTCAGAGCTTAATGCTCCCTGTAGCTTCTCATGACACCCAGAAAGGATAAGTACTGAGCAGAGAGGTAAAGTGTTGCAATTTTTCATCCCTACACATGGATTTTAGCACAAGTTAATGGTTTACAGGGAGTAAATGGAGTGACCCTCCTTAGGCTGTGGGCCCTGTAGAAGGCTGAGTCCTTTCCTGGGGTTCAGAGAAGGTACCCACTGGTGTTACAGACCTGACCTATATCCTGTTGCCTTAGGCGGTCCAGAGTAAAGGCTTTCGGCTCTCTTTATATCGGGGTCAGCAAAGTGTTGCCTCCGGTCTTTTAAAGTGGACAGATCAAAGACACCAGGTATCTGACACATCAAGGATGGCAGGGTGGCCCAAGTGTGCCCCTCACTCTCTAATCTGAAGCAAAAACTATCTGCTCAGCCTTTCAGAACAGTTAACCATAAAACAGTCACACACTGAAAACCACTGTATTATGATCAAACTCAACAGACTGACTTTAGCTTAGAGGTCTGTAGACTTTACCTCCTTCACAGGAAATGAAAGGAAGGCTCCTTACCAAATGGTGTCAGCTTAAGAATTCACTAAAGCTCTGCAAAAGAGGGTGGTCTCAGTGACCTTTTATCAAGACAGATATATTATGGTGACAGTAGAGTTAGAACTGCAATTTGGAATGGAAATTGACTAAAAAGTCAATTTTTACTCAGTTTTCAATTATCTTAGGTGTGTTTTCTCAGAACATGTCGACCACTTTGATTTTGTACTTTTGATGAAGGCCAGGCTTGCCTGTTTGTTTCCAACACTTTGCGGGTAATGTCAGGCTGTGAACAGAGGTATTTCTGGTGTTCTTCAGATTTTATTAGGAATAGATGCCAATAGTGGTGACCATCTTAAAAGTTCATTTAAGGACAGGATTTCTCATTCTTTAGAGGAACAGTCCAGTAACATTCTGTAGAAAATAATAGAAAAAGAGGTGCTCTTTCCTCATTCACCCACTCTCTTCTAAGGAAAATTTAGCAAGTGACGACTGGTGGATAATTATGTGCTTAAACTTTCCATGTAGAGTCTTTATTAGAGTCCTTTAGGTAGTTAATTCTTCCAAAGAGCAGTTTTAATTGACAGTGCCTCCCAACAAAACACGGAGAGTGATATGGAGTTGGTAGGAATGTGGGCTGTGGTATCAGATCACTGATTTGGTATCCCAGTTCTAACACTCAGTGTGCTGGGTCATTCTGCACATGTTCCTGAACCAACCTTTACCTCAGTTTCTTCAGCTGTAAAATGTGACTAATCATAGAGTTCTTGTGATGAAGATGAGATGAGCTAATGCATATGCGATTGCATAGGAAGTACTTAGCTCACACCTAGTAAATGTTAATTATGATACTGTTACCTAACTGCATTTGAAACCTGTGGGGCTATAGATTTTGGAATTAGAATATTTTAGATTTTATAAGTTATCTATACTTTGTATTATGGAATACCCGCTTTAGGTTCTGGGACAGTGGTTCTTAAACATGTTGATATTTCTGCTGTAGAATCTCTAAAATATTCATGCTTCGTGAGATGATTAAAAATTATAGAGTCTTGGGCCAGTTCAAGCTTCATTTTGCTACCAAAGTTACCAAGAAAATCTTTTGTTAGAGATTGTTTTAGACTTTTTAATTTCAGGTGAATATTTCTCAGTGATAGAAAGGAATGAAATTGGGTCATTTGTAGAGATGTAGATGGACTGTAGATGTACAGATGTAGATGTCTGTGTGAAGAGTGAAGTCAGAGGAAAGCAAATATCGAATTTTAACACATGAATGTGGACATGGGAAGGAGAGGGGTGAGAACTGGGAGACTGGAATTGAGCTGTGTGCACTGCCATGTGTAAATCAGCTGGTGGAAAGCTGCTATATAGCATAGGGAGCTATAGAGAGCACAGGGAGCTTGGTGCCCTGCGGTGACCTAGAGGAGTGCGATGGCGGGGAGGGAGGGAGATCCAAGAGGTAGGAGGTATATGTGTACATATAACTGATTCATGTTTTTGTATAGCAGGAACTAATACAACATTATAAAGAAACTATACCCCAATTTTTAAAAAAGGAATTGTGGATCTCTATTGTATTTTCTTATATTCCTTAGCCAAGGCAGATTCAACAACAGTATGGCAAGCATCTTAGAAAGGACATGGACAGAACCATTTTCTGTGGTTCTTAAACTGTTGCTGACTCAGGCCTCTCTGTAGGGTAAAGGTGGCTTGTATGAGGGTCTTAATATTTAATTAGGACTGAAAAACACTTACACATGGAATGAAAATATTCTTTACTGAAACCTCTTTGCTGGATTTTCAGAAAATATATTCTTACAATTTGGTCTTGCTTCACTACTTCAGAGATTTTCCTTTATAAAAGACAGGCAGGTCTGCCTCCAGCTGGATCTCATGTTCACAGAACCATCTTGCTTTGGGTCATCCCATTTTCTTTAAGAAAGCTTCTGGGCTCTACTGATACCCACACCCAAGGTTCCATGCCTACATTTCAGGTCCCACATTGTCCCGTCTTGCTCTCCATAGGCAAAGGTAATGCCTATGTGTGCTTATGTAGAAACTGAGGTTTATTTGAAAATTTGATTCAAAGTCAAAGTAGGTAACAAAATGCCAAACTACCTAATTCTGTTATGTCCAGAAACCATAACTCATTTTCTTTCCTCTATTCTGAATATTTACTCTATGATGATGTTTCTAATTCATGGCATTTTTTGGTTATGAAATTTAAGCTATGGAAGAACTTTCTATCCTACTCAACTAGTTAGAGTAGCTGAGTACAGTTAGTCTGCCAAAGCATGAGGTTGGGTGATGATACTATGGCTTAGTCTCTGAACATCTTCTCTTAAGAGCAAAATTCATGCATTTCACTTGGTCTGATTAATGGTACAGATGGAATGTTAAGCTAGATTTCTTTCTCATCAACAATAAGTGGAGTGCCTAGGAGCCCCATGCCTTTTGAAATTGAACTTATATTATTATTCATTTACTTTGTTTCTCCATAAATTTCGCAATTCTCTTAGGGTTTACTGAGGATGGCAAAACTCAAAGTTCACACAATTCAATTTATCTCCTGTTGGTTTCTTTTCTTTTCTTTTTTTTTTTTTTAAGCCTCCTTACAGAAGAACACCATCAGCGAATTAATTTTGTAAAATTTGACGTTTAGAAAAACAATGGCTAAATGAAGGCATTCCCACCCAATAATTCCGTTATAGTCTCCAAGGCTCACCATTCATTAATTGCTTTTTTACTTGCTTTATGAGAAATTGTTATTTGATAAGTCTTCTTTTTCTTTCTAAAGTCATTGACAGTTGGTAATTTGCTTACTAGATAATTTAGTATAAGTTACATAATTTATTTGAGCATTCACTAATAATTTCAACATGCTGAATTCTGAATTGCCCTTGTGATATAGTATTCTTTGTTGACATATTTTTGATATTAATTATTTCAACCATTTATTCAACAAGTTTTGAATGCTTATGATGAGCAAGGCATTGATCCAAGTACTGTGGAATATATTAAAAGGGTTGTTGTCCTAAAGGAGCTTATATTCTATTAGTGGTAGAAGACTAAAATAATTAGAATTCAAGGTTGAAAGTGATAAGTGCAGCTGCCGCTGCTGCTAAGTCACTTCAGTCATGTCCAACTCTGTGAGACCCTATAGACAAGGACTGGGCAAAGTCCCATGGGAATTCAGAAGAAGGCAGGAGATAATTTCTGGCTTAGGATTTTAAAAATGGTTTAATGGAGTAAAATGCATTAAGTGGCATATCAAAGGATAAGTGCAACTCATTTTTTTATTAAAAAGTCAATTAAAATATTATCTTTATTTTCCCATCAAGAGAAGACTAAGAAATAATAATGTTGTTGTTGTTATTTAGCCACTAAGTCCTGTCCGACTCTTTGCAACCCCATGGGCTGCATCCCGCTAGGCTCTTCTGTCCATGGATTTCCTGGGCAACAATATGGCAGTAAGTTGCCATCTCCTTCTCCAGGTGCTCTTCCTGACCTAAGGATCAAATCTGCATCACCTGCACTGAAGGCGGATTCTTTACTGCTGAGCCACCAGGGAATACCACAGAAATAATGATACATTTCTATAATCAGATTGATATTAAAATATTCAATGACCAGTGCAATGTGTACACTGACAATTCAGAATAGTTGTCTGACTTTTTAGAATGGACAGCTGCCATCCTCTGTGTGACACTGGCTGAATGTGAACCTTATCTACAATGGAATATATAATTAAAATAAATAATGGAAAGATGTCTGCAGCATGTTGTTGCATAAAAAAGGCAAGTCAAATAGCAGCATACATAGTATGATTTATCTGTGTAAAGTTATATACATATGTTTATATCTGGAGAATTATCTGAAAGATGTTAAACAAAAGTTGACTATTATTTCAAATGATTTTTACCTATACTTTGTGTTTACCTATTTTCTTTGAATTATTGGGCTTCCTAGATGGTGCTAGTAGTAAAGAACCCTCCTGCCAACACAGGCGACATAAGAGACTTGGGTTTGATCCCTGGGTTGAGAAGATCTCTTGGAGGAGGACATGGCAACTCACTCCAGTATTCTTGCCTGGAGAATTCCATGGACAGAGGAGCCTGGCGGGATACAGTTCTTAGGGTCACAAAGAGTCAGATATGACTAAAGTAACATAACATGTTGCACATATGAATCAGTTTTACAAAAAAGAAACCAAGTAATTTAAAAATAATTTTGTCAAAAGTCATTATGAGCACTATTTTAGCCATCAATGATAAATTATTGAAGAACACAGCAATTAGAAGGAAATTATGGCTATATTTGTATATTCATGAATCCAGTTTGGTGGAAGCAGAAAAAGTATAAAAAGGTGATGAAGAAAATATAGGTAACATGAAGTTGGAAAACTAATTGTTGGAAAATCCTAGAAAGCCTTAAAAATATACAGATTTGACTTTATGTGACTGACAAATGGCAGAAAGGGGAAACTGATGTTTTGAGCTGAGTCATGATCACTAAGGCGTCCCTGGTAGTTCAGACAGTAAAGAATCTTCCTGCAATGCATGAGCAAAATTCCTCATTTAAAAGTTATTCTAAAAACAGTCTTTAGAAGAGATTTTTGGTGAGCAAGGCTGGAATTAAAAGGGATAGTTAAGAGGTTAATGCAGAAGTTGGTTAATACAAGAGAGGTTGAAGGACATGGAATTTGACAGGGATAGTAGAGATGCAAGAGAGATATAGATACTAAAATTTTTTTGGAGAGAGGATGAAGGGAACTTACCCATTATCAATGTCAGGAAAGCAAAGGAGAGGAAAGAGCCACTAAGACTGTTGGTGTCAGCCTAAACAAAGAGTACACAAAGCTACAGGTTTATGAGAAAAGTTCAGAGAAATTAGAGTGTTACATCTGGAAGTGACTATTTCTTCTCTCTAATTGCATGTAGGAAAATGAAAGGGAGGTTAAGTGGCTCTCATCAAAAGTTTTACAGTTAAATGTTGAGTTTAGATACATTGAGTTTGAAGTACCATAGGAAATTCAATTGGGATATCTGATAAACCCATTAGAAATATAGTTTGAGAGCTCTGTCAAGCCCAGTATTTCCTTTTAGTAAAAATTAATGACCTCTCTGTGGTCCCATAGAATTATGCATAGGTATACCATTTTACTAAATTGTATTTTGTTTATTCATATTATTGACTTCTATTTATATGTATAGCTTAGGAAGGAAGGGACCACACCTTATTCATTTAAGAAAATGTGTACAGTTCTTAGTCCACTGCCAGTCCTGTAGGCACTCAAAATTGTTTAGATGAATAAATAAGAAAGAAAACAAGGAACATATGGATTCAAGAGTCTTCCATCACTGTCAATAGTGACTGCAGCCGTGAAATTAAAATACCCTTGTTCCTTGGAAGAAAGGCTTTGACAAAACTAGACAGAGTATTAAACAGCACAGACATCATTTTGCTGACAAAGATCCGTATAGTCAAGCTATGGTTTTCCCAGTAGTCATGTAAGAATGTGAGATCTGGACCATAGAGAAGGCTGAGCACCAAAGTATTTATGGTTTCAATCTGTGGTGTTGGAGAAGACTCTTGGGAGTCCCTTAGACTGTGAGGAGATAAAACCAGTCAATCCTAAAGGAAATTAACCTTGATTATTCATTGGAAGGACTGATGCTGAAGCTCCAATATTTTGGCCACCTGACGTGTAGAGCTGACTCACTGGAAAAGACCCTCATGCTGAGAAAGATTGAGGGCAGGAGGAGAGGGGGATGACAGAGGGTGAAATGGTTGGATGGCTTCATTGACTCAATGGATATGAGTTTGAGCAATCTCTGGGAGATGGTGATGACCGGGAATCCTGGTGTGCTGTAGTCCATGGGCTTGCAAAGAGTCAGACAAGACTGAACAATAGCTAGTAGTTGTAATAGAACCTCTGTGGTGAAAGTACTCAAGTAAAACCATATAATTATAAAAGAGCTTCCTTTGGCTGAGCTCTCCCACCCACATGTGTATAAACATAGAGGTGTATTACTGATTGAGTGGAGACTTCCAAATATATATTTATAGCTCTGATCTCTTCCCTGCATTAGAGATAAGCCAAACTGCATTCTCAATAGCCCCCTAAGTCAAGAATTCCAGCACTGAATGAATCATGACTCTCCCTAATCATTCTGTTCTCCTTCCCAAGTCCTGTTTTGGTTCATTGCACCACCATGAAATATATCAGAAAGCTAGTAGTCAACATTTCCTCATAAACATGAATCTGATTCTTCTATTAAATGTACTTCTTGACCATCTCATAACTCTGCCCTCATATACTCCTTCTGCTTCTCATTGATTCCAGTTCTCATAATTGATCAGCTGGAACATTGCAGTAACCCATCAACTTGTCTTCCTTTTCTCTAGTTTTACCTGTGCCCTCAACCTCCCACCATTAGAGAACAGAATTATCTTTATAGAACACAAATATAATTTTACTTATCTCTTAAAAAATGCTGCAATGGTTCTCAGTTGCTCAGATGACAAATCACACACCTCTGTGGCAGGTTGCCTGCTATGTTTTGTTTTCTCTAATTTCATTACTATTTTTTACTCACCTTTCCAACTATACTAACCTAATCACAGCTCAAACACTCCACTGCAATTTTGTACCTCATTAATTTCTCTCTTTGGGAATGCTCACTCTTCTGCTCTGAAGAATTCTTATTTCTTTTTCAAAAACAAGCTTAATTACCATCTCATCTGAATAAACATTCTCTGACCTCTTCTGATAGAATTGACCACCCTCTTATGCCCTGAATGTACTTCATACCATGTATAATTTTCTGTCATACATTATTGCACTTACATGCCTACCAGAGAGGAGTTTATACTGTGAATATTTAGAAAGTAGAGACTATCTTAGTCATCTTTTAGTCAGGCACCAGGTGCAGTGCCTGGCAGATATTGAACATCCAATAAATATTTATCAGCTTCTGCATAGAAGTATGCTGATGACTAGAGATTATTGTTATTTTTTTTAACTCAATTCTTATTTGTGACCTTAATATAATGCTTTTAGGAGACAGGTAAAGGGTAGTAATAGACTTTAGTAGTTTAAGGAATTAGAATGAGAAGACTCAGAGTCAGTGACTGTAGTTTAAAAAAATAATAGGATCTAATCTCAAAGGAGTATCAGAGTTCCAAGTCCCAAGATACTTTGAACGGGAAAATGTAAAAGAGAGTATGGGCTGTTGGAAAGAAACTGATATAAAAATATATTTGAGTTTTTAGAATATAGCTCTATGTAAGCGGAAATATGATTATACATGAGGAAGAAAGGATGAAGGTGAAGAAGGAGAGAATTTTGTCTTTTATCTTTTTTAACCACAGCTTAGGGCATGCAGGATCTTGGTTCTCCAACCAGTGATGGAACCTGCATCCCCTGCAATGAAAGCACAGAGTTTTAGTAACTGGACCACCAGGGAAGTCCAGGGCTCTGCCTTATATCTTTGTGTTTTTCAGGTTTTTCAGATTATATTATTCAGTGTATTTACATAGAACTGTAATAAAGGAATGAGTTAATAAGAGGAAAGGAAGAAAGCATGGGAAAAATATAGAGAAGGTATTTTGAGAGTTAAGTTGAAGAACTTCCCTAGTGGTCCAGTAGTTAAGACTCCATCTGCCAATGCAGTGGACATGGGTTTGATCCTGGTTGGGGAAGATTCCACATGCCAAGGGACAACTAAGCCCTTGCACTGCAACTACTGAGGCCATGCGCCTTAGAACCCATGGTCCACAAGAAAACCTACCACAATGAGAAGAGTAGAGAGAGTAGTCCTGCAACTAGAGAGTAGTCCATGCTCCCCACAACTAGAGAATAGTGCCCCCCTCACCACAACTAGAGAAAGCCCACATGCAGCAATGAAGATAGCACAGCCAAAATAAGTATATAAAGAAAATTTAAAGTTTTTTTTTAAAGAGTGGATAAATTGAATAAATTAATATTTAAGACAAAATGAACAATTAGGTCCAGCTTATCTCAAACCTTTCCATGAAACTGTCAACACAGGTCTTTCCTCATCCTTGTTTTTTAGCACACTTACCATCCATAACCACATTGGAAAACTAATTTATTAATTTGAGGTCAGATTGTAAAAGGCTTTAAATGCTATGATAAGCACTTCAGCTTTAGTCTATTCTGTAAGGCTTCCTATTCCCTGCGTGTCCTTTTGCAAGTGATGCTTGAGTTGGATTAAGTTTACCTGGCTATAGGAATTGAGAAAATCTCCAGGAAGAGCAATTAAGAAGCAAATACAAGTATCCAAGCAGAAATTGCCGGGTAGGGACTAATTTATCGTGAGAACAAAAAGAAGTATTGATGTGAAGTTTATCAGAGGAAAAATAGAAATTGAAGATTATTTAGCTTGGAGTCTAGACAGGAGGCTTCAGTCAAGTCTGGGAAAAGGAGAGGATGGTACTTTTTGTACCTTGTTATAACCTCCCTTTTGAAAGTCCTTTATTCTACTCTGGAAGATAGCATAGTGCATATGAAAGGATTTTTAGTTCACAAATGGTTGAGAACAGGCAAACCCGTTTGAAGACTTTAAATGGGCTTCTTAAATAGCTGAGATTTAAGAAGTAAATCTTAAATCTCATAACTTGCCTGCCGACAGTGCTGTTAGGCCATTCATGCATCCATGTACGGTACTGGAGAGATAATGTGAATTGTGCTCTGGTTTTGAGCGTGAGTGTCTAACTATAAGAGTTCAGTGATTTTACTACATGACAGCTGTTGAACCACTTATTTTCATCATGAAGGAAATTAAACATCTGCCCTCACAATTAATCATAATCTGTTACTATCCAGTTGTTTCTGCCACTGAAACTTATTTATTATAGTTCAGTGGTATTTCTGTGTTTATTTTGCATTTGTCCTTTCTTGGTCAGAAGTTCTGCTTTTATATTTTTTATATTCTTATATCGTTGCTTCTCTTTCTTTTCATACCTTCTTAACTCATTGACATTAAGGAAAAGAATTTACAGATTCAAGAGGCAATTCTTACAAAAAGACCACATGCAGATCAAATAGATTCACTTTTCCTGATTATCTAAAAACAGTTGATGGTGGTAAGCTAATCAAAGCATAAGCTGTGATATAAATCAAGGTTTAAATTTTTTCAGATATAATTTACACAGTTATTTAGCAGTACTTCTTATTTTAGGAAAATAACTTTCTTTGAAAGACAGATCCTCACAATTTTGTGTCTCCTGCTATTAATGGCTGACATAAGATTTCTTTGATATTGGTTGATTAGACACTGGTATTCAAGGGCACTACTGAATGCTTTCAATTTATGCTTTAATACAGTTCAGTTCAGGCAATTTGCAGTACTCACATGTTTGAGGAAGGAATCACTTTTAAGATGCTGTTTCTAGATACAGGGTTTAGTTTTCTTATCCACAAAATATTAACTCTACATGCCAGTACTAAGATGAGTGATTTTAAAGTCAACTCAAATTATCTAAACCATATGTAAAAGGCATCTGTATTTTATGCTGGTCTTACTTTTAAAAGATGACCACCCAATAAAATCTGTGGAAATCCTAGTGAACACTGACACAGATAGATGACTTTACATTCAAAATTCCACTTAATGATTTTATTTATAAGGGCTATTCTTAATAACATTCAAGGGAGACAGTCTCTGTTTATAAAAATTCCTTTGAAGCATATTATTCTACAAACCCTGAAAAATAGTAACTTAAATCTTTGAGTGACTAAATCATTCTAAAAGCACTGAAAACAAAACAAAATTTGCTGGTTAAAACATGACCAACAAAATTTTAGATAATCAGGAAGAGTAAAAGATTGCCATTACAGTGCTGGTTTTTTTTTTTTTTTCAAGGCTTTTCATTTTTCTTTCCCTTTTACTCCTTACTCTAAACCAGCAGATTTATAAGCCATATACTTGAACAGCAAAACGATTTGCCATTTGGTAGAATTGGCTGACATTTCATTTTTTCTGGGCAGATTGCAGATTAGTTTGACATTATTTTGCTGGGTTCTGAGCTACATCATTAACATATTGCTTATGACTAAGAGTAAAGTAGTTTCATTTTGTAGCTGAATACCCCACATTTTCTACAAGTAGCAAAAAAGTATGATTTCTCTGAAAATAACTAGGTATTGCTCTAGTGTTGTAAGAGAAAAAAAAAACAGAATTCTATTAATGTAACAAATGTATCACTAAAATGGTGTGTCAGAGGAGAACGAAAACCTCCATAAAAGCATGATGTGTTTACTGTTGATATCTCTAAATCTTGGCTAGAAATGAGAAACTTTCATGAAATATTGGGCTTAAACTGAGATTACATCAGTATGGTAGCAATATCGTACTTGTCAACTAAAGGAATATAACTGCCTTGTTGTACCACATGAAAATGAAAATTCACTTTTTGAACTAAAGCGTAATTCATTTCCTGTGTGTGTTGGGTAACTTTTTGTTTTTAATGTAAAGAAACTAAGAGCCAGGCAACTGTACTGCAAGATGGCTTTGTTTGGGGAACCTAGGGAATAACAAAGTGTTGATCATTTTTTAATTAAAGTCGAGATCAAATAATTGCCGATGTTATTATTTCAGTTTTCAGTATATTTGCTCACATCCCATCTTTCCTCCACTGAATTAACTCTAATATATAAAATAAATAGGGCCACATTGTACAATTGTTGTTGGGTTCTCATCTATGTAAAAAGCAATTGTAGTATTATAGTGGCATATGACATGAATGAGCTATGGTGGACAGCTGACTTGCTATGATTTTTTTCCCTTTTCTTTCATAATACTGACATTTTATGAAGACAGAATATCTCGTTACTGTAAAATCCTGCTTTTACTGAGAGTAAGCACCTAAATAAAGTATTGTGTAAATGTTTTGGTCACACATACTTCAGTATTCAAGCAAAATATCAAACCAATTAGTAAGCCATACTTCAGAGATAAAGTATATAGTCTGTTGGATTGTAATACATTTCCCCCCCTAGTTACATTCATGGATTTATTTCTCCCTAGTTGCATGAAAGTAGGGACAAACTACTATAGTTTGAGGGACAAACTATAATTCCATGGTCATCTAAGATAAGTTATACTAATAACCTCTTACTAATTCCATTTCCCATTTGTTTCATTGACGTTTTGAAAGGGTAAAAGAGATTGTTTTTTGTGAGCTGGCTTTTAAACCCCTCACTTTCTTTCTGATATTGAAAGGTGTTCAGGAATGATGTACATTGCTTCAACACTCTATTCAGGTTGTACATCAAAGATGACCTGATTTTTGCAGTGCCTTAGATAAAATGCTATTATACTAGGAAAAAAAAATACATTCAATTTTCAAGAATGATTTTAGGCACATCAGGCACATCACCTTTTCATTTTAGCATGCCCATCTTCTTCTAATTCACTCTATATGTAAGGTTTTATCTTAAGGAGCTCTATACGTTCAATTTTCTCTAGGTACAGAATCCAGCATAGTCAGAGTGAGATAAGAAACACACCAATGAATAAGAAAAAAACCTTAGAGAAGACATTTATAGAAATTACAATTCCTTTGATTATAATTATCTTTTTCATTATTAGATGTATTCTGATTTATATTATGCTTTAAGATATAACATGCTTTTACTCTGGTTCATTGTCTTTAATGCTTTTGGATAGATATTTATCAGTCTCTGGGTTATAATCAGATTATTATTATTATGAATATAAAAATTTTTCTTCCATGAAAAGTCATTCATATACATTCATCTAGATTCTTCCAGTGGGTAATGATTCTTAATTAAAAAGCCAAATTTATTTTAGTTTTAATCAATGCCACATTACTACAATGTAAGTGAGTTCAGCATTATTGAATTTTATCTTCATAATGAAGAGTAAAACGATAAAAATTCTAAATTCTATCTAAATGATAAATTCTAAATTTATTCTAATTCTAAATAAATTCTAAATACATGGCTTTGGAAATGAGTGGTATGCTGTTGGTCTGTTGTAGAAGTGGATCAAAATTCATGGAGGTATCTCTTTAAGGTTCCTGGAGTTTTATTTGGTATATTATTCTGATAGAACTGGAAACAATATCCAAGTAGGCCAGAGAAGTTAAAGTACTTCTGAAATAGATGTGTTTATTCTTGTCAAACACTTTTGGCTCCCCACATTTGACCAATTACTGTAGGTGACTCTGGTAAAGAATCTGCCTGCTAATGCAGGAGATGCAGGTTGGATCCCTGGGTTGGAAAGATCCCCTGCAGAAGGAAATGGCAACCCACTCTAGTATTCTTGCCTGGGAAATCCCATGGACAGAGGAGCCTGGAGGACTCCAATCCATGGGGTTGCAAAGAGTCATACATGACTTAGCAACTCAACAATAACAAAGAAATTCAGGTTAAATATGAACATTCTTTTCAGTAAGAACTAAAAAGGAATTTATAATATCTTTTATTTCCATTTGGGGGACAGATCAACAGAGACAGTTTTGTTTTGCTTAATGAATATTGGTTCTAGCTAGAGTGAGTCCATTGCTATTTCCTCAAAAGCCTGTAAACAAAAACTAATGGGCATTCTGTGACTTGTTTTGATGTCACGAAATGAGAGTAGTTGTGTTTTTTGTTTGGTTTTTGGTTTTTTAAGCAAATCAGGGAGACAGTATTTCAGAGAGTGACAAAGGCAGAAGGCAATGCCTTCTTAGTGATTTCTTTATCTATTTTTCATAATTTGTGGCCAGATGGGCCTCTGTGTCTCAGAGAGAGGGTTATCATCTTGGCAAGGTAGAATCGCTTGAGAGGATTTCAAATTGTGCTATAAACTTATTTAAAAACACACTTACTAGTTCTCTAGTTTGCTATTTGATTGAAGAAACATGCCTAGAGTCATTCACTGACCTCCACAAATCATCAGTCATGCAGCTGGAGAAGGAACTAAAGACTTGTATTTTCAAGTGCACTGTTTTACATATGCCACTGCCACTGAACAAAACATTTCAGCAGTGCTGGAGGGAATACCTTACCATGAGCAGTCATTTTAAGCACATGCCTGTCACACTAAGATTTTCCTGAAACCATCTGCATAATATCGTTTCCTTCGTATTTTCTGAAATATAATAGAGATGAAGTGTTCAGGTTTAGACTGACTGAAATGAAAACTTCAATAATGGTAACTACTTATCACCATAGAAACAAGAAGATATGCAAAAGATCAGCAATATTTGAAACCAACAAGACTCTTGATAACAGCACATTACAACCTAGCATCCTTCGCTTACAGAATAATTTCAGTTTTGTATTTTTACTGAAAAACATACTAGTGGCTTTTGTTTGCAAAACTAGGATTCTCTCAAGATGCTGTGATGCTCAGCTAGATTATTCAGGAAATATTTTATATTCAGAATCGATTAATCTAAGCTTAGTGACAGGAACTGGACTCCCAGATGTACAAATAGATAGAGTAAAAATTACACTGATCTGTGTTGTTATTGTGACATTGTATATTATTTGACAATGCTAGAGAATAAGCTGGGCTTCCCAGGTGTCTCAGTCATTAAAGAATCAGCCTACCACATAGGGGACAGGGATTTGAAACTTGGGTCAGGAAGATTCCCCCTGAGAAAGAAATGGAAACCCAGTATTCTTGCCTGGGAAATCCCATGGACAGAGGAGCCTGGTGGGCTACAGTACATGGGATCGCAAAAGAGTCAGAGACAACTTAGCAACTAACCAACAGCAGAGAATATACTATCTCCCTGGCGTAATTTATCATATAATTAAAATCATTTTCAGCATTTGTAATATTTTAAAGTTTTCACTAGTCATAATAGAAAGTTTTGTGATGAGTAATCCTGGGTTGGGGAGATCCCCTGAAGGATGTCATCGCAACCCACTCCAGTATTCTTTGCCTGGAAAATCACATGGACAGAGGGCCTGGCAGGCTACACAGTCCATAGCATCACAAAGAGTCAGACATGACTGAAATGACTTGGCACGAATATATTCTTGACTTTTTAGACATAATACATTAAGCACATTTAACATTTTTCTTGACAGTCTGGGCTCATAATTAAGACTATTGATTATAGTAATTTACTGTGACCCATAGATATCCTCAGTAGATTTTGTTTATTTAGCCCTGCTTGTGTTTACTCTGGGTTTCCCTGTTGGCTTAGCAGGTAAAAAATCTGCTTGCAGTGCAGGAGACCCAAGTTTGATCCTGGGTTGGGGAGATACCCTGAAGAAGGAAATGGCTACCCACTCCAGTATTTTTGCCTGGAGAATCCCATGGACAGAGGTGCTTGGCACGTTACAGTCCATGGGCTCGAAAAGAGTCAGACACGACTATGAGACTAAGCATGCATTCATGCACATGTTTACTCTAAGTAACTCCAGACTGCTATAGTGCAGCCTTCATATCAAAGGTAATACAATTGCTGCCAGTGCTCCTTCTTCATATTATTCAGTTACTTACTGCTGCTGCTGCTTAGTCACTTCAGTCGTGTCTGACTCTGTGCATCCCTATGGACTGCAGCCTGCCAGCCTCCTCTGTCCGTGGGATTCTCCAAGCAAGAATACTAGAGTGGGTTGCCATGCCCTCTTCTAGCGGATCTTCCCCACCCAGGGATCTAACCTGGGTCTCCTGCATTGCAGGCAGATTCTTTATCTCTGAGCCACCAGGGGAGCTCCCATTTACTTAGTATTTCCCATCAGTTTGAATATGTTAGAAATGTCTGCAGAACAAGAACAAACAAGCTCTGAGTAAACACCTAAGACTTTTTCTGTGATTAAAATGTGGGTGTCTTGATGAACGTTGTATAAAATTTATTTCTGCTGCCCAAAGGTCTCTTTTATCAACTTCTAATTCCAGATGAATTTCATGTTATTGAGAATGCTGGATGGCTAACTTAATGATAAGTAGAGTTATTATGTTTTGAAAGGTATTAGATACAATATTGCACAAATGAAAAATCAGACATGTAGAAAAAAGAGTTTCAGGAATCATCTAGCAAGTCAATTAAATAATATTGAGTCATTCAACAAATAATCATTACTTAGAGACAGAGATTGAACTGTCACTTCATACTAATGGTTAGATAATTATTAACAGAGACTCTTAAAAATGAGAGTTTTTGAAGGGCAATTCACTTGTGTTCTAGAGAGTAAATATAACCTTTTACTTTATTTACTTTTCTTATTACACCAAATTGTAATAGCAACCATACAGAACAGAAATACATAAATCTTTGGTGAAACAGGCTCTATATAGAAAAATACATCCTTGATAGGCACATATATTAAATACAAATTTTTATTTTTAAAGCTTATTGCAAATCAACTCCAAATTCTGGAACATGAATAAAGCTATTATAAAAATGGAAGAAAGGAAATAATCTGATTATTTGAAGACTTTTATTTAAAAGTTTTTAAGTAACTAAGGGGGAAATTGAAATTCTGCAATGACTATAATTTATCATCTCAGATTAATTACCATAGGGTTTAAATTTAATTCTGGGGTCTTGGCAACAAAGTCATTTGCTTATTAGGAGGGGTAGTAATAAGTTACAAACAGTCTCCATTTCTTTAAGTAGCTTTTTGGTGGTCATCCTCTTCTTTTCCCTAATATGCTATCTCCCAAATACAGTAAGGATTTGTCTCACACTCTGCATTCTAGATGGATGAGTTGCAGAGAAACCCATAAAGAAAAATTCTCAATGTCCTAAGTCATGTCTGCACATGAAAAATAATAATTTCTTAGCTGTAAGTTTTTCCTCATATCTTAAACACAAGAAATTCTTAGAGCTTTGAATTTCAAAAAGTGGCAGCAACTTTATTTAGAAAATAGTAGTTAATTCCCATGCCTCAGTTTCCTTGCAGTAAATTATAGAATTTTAGCTACATGATCTCTAAAGTTCCTGCCAATGCTAAGATTCATTGAGTCATATTAAAGATTGGAGGATGAGTGTGCATCCATTGATATTTGGCCTTTGGATCCGGTCTATCTGCCAAGAAATATTTATTTTCTTGGCAGCTTGTCACGAAAGGTCAGAGATTCTTGGCATTTTTTTCACCTGATCTTTTAATATTCATTCAAGCATGGCTATTTTTCTGTGGTCAAAATTGTGGTCTGTGAATATGTACACCCTTTTTTAAACTCCATTTTATTGGATTTTGAGTCTATTCTGACAGTTTGTGTTGGAGCATATTAGAAGGTCGGTTGATAGTGCAAGTGTCAAATTAAGAGCTTTTTTTTAGGAAATGGCAAAGAATTTAATGTTTGAAAAGTTATGATACAAATTTATGAGACAGCGTAAATGCCAGGCCTTTCTGACAACTGGAATCATCTAAAAGGAAACTAACTGCCTGTGTGGCGTGCATTCCCTATCAGTGGGTGTATTCAAGGAGCCCCTGAATGGTTACATAAAGGAGATTGTCAAAACCAGTGAGTGGGAGACTAGATGACCTTGTCTTAAGGTTCTTAATGTTAGTTTTGACTTAAAATTCAATTTAAGTTTCTATGAGTCCCAAATTAAACATAATTATATTGATCTGGGAATTTTGCTTGAGTAAGGATTCCATGAAGAATTAGACTCAGAACATCTGTCTTTTTCAGCTAATGCATTAGGTAAGTTGTCCTGATATTCTACAGTGATATATTAGAGTCATTAATAAGCCAGGTTTTCAACAGAGAGCTGACTAGCATAAGCAAGAAAAAGAGATTCTTAGGGGATATCTTTGGTTTGCAGAATTGAATGAGGAATTGAAATCAAACCTTGGGCAAAGGTGGAAACCACAGCAGCTCTGCCTCAGTTTCAAAACTCTTCTGTTCTTGTGTGTCTGTGTTTGGTATTCAAATTTCAAGAGAAAATCAATGGACCTAAATTAAGTTATAACACTCTGTTGTGAATGCAGGGAGTGGGAAGGAGATCAGTAGGTGAAGAGCTCCTGGGTACTGTGACTGCCACCCACTCCAGAATCAAGATCTAGTAAGAATATTGATTGAAAGTAGTATTTTGAGACAGGGATGTGTTAAGAGTTGCCGAAAGGAAATGAAACCAATTGGTGTCTTTTTGGGGGCCCTGAAGTGCTCTTGCACCACAGCCCTTTATGTCTCAATGCAGAAAGGAATTCAGAGAGAGGCAAAGTGATAGATAAGAAGTGATTTATTAGAACAGAATGCTTGTAAGGTTCATCAGCAGGCAGCCAAGCATTGCACTACCCTGAGTAGTTAGTAGTTTCCATTTTTATAATCAGAGAAAGAGAGGGAAGAGGGAGAAGATCTTCTTTGTCTTTCTTGAGTAGACGTCCCATTTCCATCATCATTTCCTCCCCCAGGTTGGGCAGGGAAGTCTGCTTGTCATCACCTATATGGTCAGGCCAGAGAAGGCAATGGTACCCCACTCTAGTACTCTTGCTTGGAAAATCCCATGGATGGAGGAGCCTGGTGGGCTGCAGTCCATGGGGTCGCTAAGAGTCGGACACGACTGAGCGACTTCACTTTCACTTTCATGCATTGGAGAAGGAAATGGCAACCCACTCCAGTGTTCTTGCCTGGAGAGTCCCAGGGATGGCGGAGCCTGGTGGGCTGCCATCTATGGGGTCGCACAGAGTCAGACACGACTGAAGCAACTTAGCAGCAGCAGCAGCAGCAGCAGCATATGGTCAGGCCAGGACTATTGCAGCACGTTGGAAAAATATTTTCAGGTCTCAGTACAATGAAGGTCTTCCATTCTGAAAAGTCACCTTTCCATAAATAATTGTTTGTATGTGTGTATGTGCCCAGAGCCTGTTTTGGGAGTCATTAACCATCTGCCCTTGGTAACACCAAGGCAGATTGTAGGCCTTGTTTTCTACTGTGGTTTTATTTTGGGGGGGGGTATTACGCAAAGAAAATGTCTTAGGGGCCAAAGAACATGCTTTGGGGGTTACTAACTCACTGAGCTCACTGGGTAGGATGTAGGTCTCATGCCACCATTGTTTCATTGTTTGGGGGCTTCTCTTGTGCTTCTTCTGCTGCTGCTGCTGCTAAGTCGCTTCAGTCGTGTCCGACTCTGTGCGACCCCATAGACGGCAGCCCACCAGGCTCCCCCGTCCCTGGGATTCTCCAGGCAAGAACACTGGGGTGGGCTGCCATTTCCTTCTCCAATGTATGAAAGTGAAAAGTGAAAGTGAAGTCGCTCAGGTTTTATTGCTAAGCAAGCCTGCTTGGTTTTGTGGTTAAACAAACCTGCTTGCTCGAGTAATCGTTAACTTAAAGTAGTCTCCCGTGTTTTTATACTTAGATTTCCCAGTGAGATTAACTATTTAACCACCTATTTTGTCCTTTCATTCTGTCCCTATCAGGAAGGATATAATCTTTATTAAAGAATTTGTTCTTTTTCTGTCTTCCCAGTGACATCCAAGTCTTGAAATCAAGGATTATGTCTTTTTCACTGTTAAATCCTCAGCTCCTATACCAGTTGTTGGGGCATAGGATTTTGTGTAGTAAATGTTTGTTAAACAAACAAATGAATGCTGCGCTGTGCTTAGTTGCTCAGCTGTCTGACTTTTTTTGAGATCCCATGGACTCCAGCCTACCAGGCTCCTCTGTCTATGGAGATTCTCCAGGCAAGAATACTAGAGTGGGTTGCTAACTGAATTTAAGTGATATAGCTTAGAAGTTTGCTGGTCCACTCTCAGTAGGTGAAAAGAATACAATTTAGCAAGCTATTTTCTCAGAGACCCTCAGAGGCTATTATAATACATGTTGACCACATTAGATAGTGAAGGAAGTTCAAGCTTTAATTTCTTCTTCCCTTTTCCTTTTATTTCCTTTTTCGTCTTCTTCTTCCTAGCTCTCTCCCTTTCTCCTTCCTCCCTCCCTCCCTCTTTTCTTCTTTCTTGCTTTCTTCTAATATATATATTCGTTGTATAGTCTTCTAATATACATTCATTGTATAGTTACATATCATAAATACAATGTAAATTCTTTCCCTTTATTAAACAAAATCTAATTATACACAATGATATCTGAAATATAGCTGTTCTGTTTGTATTATCTTAATAGCTGAACACAGCAGATGGACGGTAAGAGTCTTTGCCAAAAAGTCTTCGATTCTAAGGTGTTTTTACTGTTTCCCTTGTTTCTAAGGAAACTGTAATAATCAAGCCGCTCATCTAATTTTTTTAAGCTTTGATGAAATCCAGTTCAAAAGTAGATGTAATCATAGTTTATAATGAGCTTCGGGAGATTTTCCGTGTAAATTTGAGGAATAAAAGAATCACACGAGAATTTCAAATGCTGTTAACGAGGCTGGAATAATTGTTGAAATCAGAAAATAACTATCTTAGAATAAATTGCATATTTATAGTGTTCATTGTATCCATGATTGAAGAAATATTACTGGCAACTCAGAGTTCTTTGCATTTTACAGGCACATAATCTGTATAAATGCTTCCATATCAGCAACAAACACACCTAAAGAACAGTCACCTTAGCATGAAGGTTGTGTTTGATGTACAGAATCTAGGAGAAGCGGTAGCATCTTCCTTTAAAACACATTTCTTTCTGTCAGCAAATGTACACAAAAGATAGTGGCTTATACTATTTCAAGTATTATGCAGAAATTCAAAGCATTTACAAGTCAGCCATTTTTAGACCTTTCTTGCAAATATCTGTTTGGGATCATGAAGCATTTGAAGTTTTTTTAATAGTTACATTGTTGTACAATAATTACTAAGAGTGTTAATGACCTTAAAACTCAAGCAGAAAAATAAGTTAACTATGAAACATTAATGTCTTCACATAAAATGAAAATTAAGTGATATCAAGAATGCTGCATTAATAATTATACTCCTGTTTTATTTTTAGAATATTATCAGTGGCTGTTTGATTTACAGATTTTCGTATGTTTAGGTAACTACTGATTTACCCAAAACCCACTGTTATAGGAAGGGTAAGAAAATACAAACAATCATTGAGATGATACCATCCATTAGTGAAGTTAAGCTACACAAGAAAAAATTGTATTATATGGAGAATTGGATTATCTTCTGATTATCCTTATGGGATATATGTTTAGAAATTGGTAAGCTCAGAGCCATTTGAAAAACAAGCAGACAGAAAACAAACTCCAAAAATGATAGATTTTCTGCTCACTTGGAATGAATCAATTCTCTAAGTGCAAAGAAGAACATCCAGTGCAGGCAAAAATCAATGTGACTCCATGAGGAATGCTTCTTGTTGGATTAATCTAATTTTCTTTTGTGCCAGAGTGACAGACTTAGTAAACCCACCTAAAGTCGAAGTATCAATGTAACTTGATACAGTGAGGCTTCTCTTCTGTTCTGAACTATTCCCAATTAACAACCTGGAAAACATAAACGTTTCTACCAATATTCAAAAGAATGGCAATAGTTTTGGCCAATGGGAACATTTCAAATAAAACCTACCAGAACGATCATCTAATATAATCTAAATATGATCTCAACACCACCACCATCAAAACGATAAAGTGTAACTGACATTTATTCAGCCCTTATCATATTCCAGGTGTTACTTATTCTATGGTGTTTCCATATATTAACTCAGTTATTCTATTCAAGAAGCAGCATCAGGTGCTGTTTAAAGTCAGGAACTCCAGAGTCTGGATTCATACTCTAGCTTTACCACTTAACCTGTGGCCTTGGGTCAGTTATACCACTCTCTGTGCCTAGGACTCGTCGTGTGTGTGTGTGTGTGTGTGTGTGTGTGTGTGTGCGTGTGTGTGTGTGCACGTGTGCACCTGCGCATGTGTGCTCAATTAGTCGTGTCCAACTCTTTGTGACCCGATGGACTGTAGCCCACCAGACTCATCTGTCCATGGGATTCCCCAGGCAAGAATTGTTGATAATAATCTTTAGTTTTTAGAGTTGCTATAAGCATTGGGTGAGCTATCGTTCTTAAAATGATGAAACAATGGCTGATCCTCAGCCATGCTACAAGCATTGTTAATTAGATAAAAGAGTAACCCAAATAGAATAATGCTTAGTAAGGAGTTAGCGAAAATACTGCTTTTCATGATGCATTCCAAACAATACTCAAGATAGAAAATGATTGAGTAAGCAGAGTATAATATAGCAGAGGAAGTGCTGTGATCTCAGTGGGACATTGGTGGAGCATATGTCAAGAACACAGTGCTGTAATTACTTAAAATAAACAGACACTAGGTTGTGTTGATGGAAAAGTGTCAAAACAGCCTTGACACTGGGTTAAGTGCTTTCACCTCTTTTTGGTGTATTGTAACCAATTTAGTTTTCTCTCCTTCCTCCTTCTCTTCTTTTCTTTTAAAAAATAATTTGGAGAAAAATGAGATTACCTGGGAAAGACAATAGCAATGTCTTTATTTTTGAAGAATATGCTGGAGAAAATTAATAGAGTTTGGACTCTCTGAATAGGATATCTTGTACTCTAAACAGAAGCTTAAAGCTTTCCTGTTGCATGTCATTACTGATGACAAAGCAGGATGGGCTCTGCCTTTTGATTCACTGAACTTCCATGTTTGTGTTCCACTGAACAGGGCTTGCACTGCACCCTGGGGAAGGAACACTTTTATCCTGCCTTGGAAGGAAAGTGTGTGTAACTCAATTTGTTGCACCCTGTAAGCCCTGCACCATTGTTGAGGATCCTGTATGAATCATAACTGAAGTGTTTCGCTCTATAATATCTCCTCTCAGTTATTTTATTTTCTATTCATACCTGTGATATATTTCCCTCTTTCGATGTGCTATGGATTTTTTTTTCCAAAGCAACTAGCCTGCTTTGAGTGGCCTCCTCTACACCATGCTCTGTGCTTTTATACATTTCAAATAATTTAATCCTTAAACTGGATCTTTGATATAGCTATCATGCTGCTCATGGTTTGGTTGGTGAAATAGGTTCAGAAAAGTTATCCTGCTCCAGGCTTTCCAAGGCAGTGGTGGAGCTGAAGTTCAAACCCTGGCTTTCTCACTGGACAGTCTGCACACGTCTTCCAAACCTGTTGAGTTGCACTCAAGGGGTAAGTATTAGAAAGTGCCTCCAAATAGAGAGTGTTCATTGTTCAGTCACTAAGTCCTGTCCAACTGACTCTTTAAGACTTCGTGGACTGCAACATGCCAGGCTTCCCTGTCCGTCACTATCTCCCAGAATTTGTTCCAACTCATGTCTGTTGAGCCAGTGATGCCATCCAACCATCTCATCCTCTGTCACTCTTCTCCTGTGCTCAGTCTTTCCTAGCATCAGGGTCTTTTCTAATGAATCAGCTCTTCACATCAGGTGGTCAAAGTATTGGAGCTTCAGCTTCAACATCAATTCATAGAGGGTTTGTTTGCTCTTTTTTTAGGAAAAATAAAAAAAGGGCCACCCTAGGGTAGATCCCACAGATGTTTCCTATTTTTCTAGGTAATTTGTTCAAAGCTAAATTAACATTTATTTCTATGCTTTTCCTTACACTTGAAGTTTCTCTCCTCTTGAATTTTTAAGTGGGACACCTTTTCAAATTGTTTCTTAATTTAGATTATAATTTCTGTATTCTGTCTTGGAACATTTAGCTATGTCACTGGGGAGATATTGACAGATGATTGGCCTTTTTCCTGACTAAGCAGGTTAGTGCTGCTCTGATCTCCTACCTCCCAGGTACACAGAGACTCTGATGTATCATCTCACAAAATAAAGCCAAGCAGTGCTTCCAGCATGTTGTCATTTGAGTCTCTAAGGGCCTATAGGCCAGTTGCTTTTTTTTTCAGTTGGAGTTGCCTAAAGTGGCTTACTTTAAGAACAGATTTCTTGAAAGTTTACTGTTTTCTTTTTTAAATTCTATGTGTATTTTTCACTTTACTTAATAATACAGAGGGTTTTGTTGAAATATAAAAATAATGTGTTCCTCAAGCCTTCCAGGAAATGTGCCTGACCAGATCTGTGGACCATGTTTATCCTGCAGATACATGTGTCAGAGCGCCAGGCTGAAAGCACTAGGGGTCCTTAAGAAGAGCTCTGCTTCATCTCAGAAGCTGCCTTCTGAGAACACATGGCACAACAGTTATAAAATGTGTGTGCATCTTTGTACTCCATCGACACTTGGCTCAATTTTGGAGGATATGGAAAAATAGACCATGAGTTTGTTACATAAATATAGAGCTAATATGTATAATAGTCTTTCATAAAGCAATTTTTTACTTGGCTAAGATTTCCATTTGGGTTTAATTTAAGATAGTATAACCATAATTATATCACTCAATTCTTAAGCAAGAAACCTTGAAGTGTTTTTCAAAGAGACCTCTAAAGATTTATTTAGAATTTATATTGTGTTCCTTTCTATCATTAGCCTGATTATATATCTGCAGTTTTTACTCCTTTTCCTCTCCTTTCCTATTTTCATGAGATCAGAATTCTTATTTATCTATACCACCCTTTAATTCTCAATATTTTTTTCTGAATTAATTTCTCCAGCTTTCTCATTTTACTGTATCTTATGCCCCATCCATCTCTCTCATGCTGCTGAATCAAGCAAAGCCTCTACCTTATTTAAATGTATTTCACATATTTTTCATGGTTATTCAGTTCTGGATTGTAGGCTCTCAAAAGGCACAGATTACTTCTGTTCACTTATCCTATGGACAAGAAGGATATCGCACTATGATAATAATAAACATGAGAAAAATCTTATATGGAATAAGCATCACATCATTAAAAGCAATCATATAAAATAATGCAATTTCCTCAAATAACAATCAGGAAAAAACACGATAAACATTTGTTTTAAACCAAATTTACTTACTTTACCTGTTACATAATAATCACCTCTAATGATTAACATCATACTTTAAGAAATGTTGATGTTTTATGTTGGTATTTTGTTTAGGAATTTTTTCATATCTCCACTCATAGTTTTTCTTTTCTACTAATTGTTAAAGTTCTCAAAAGATCTTCTTCGTGTACTGAGAAGGATTATAGTACAGCAATTAAGGGCAAAGACGAGACAAACTAAAGGTATAAAATCCTGATTTCACCGCTTATCAGCTGTGAAACCTTGAGGAAATCATTTACTCTTTCTGTGCCCTGCTTCAGAGGATGATAATAGTCTCCTTGCACAGGATAGTTGTGTGGATTAAATAAGTGATATATGTTAAAGAATTTAGAACAGTGCCTTACTCATTGCACCTGCTTCATGCATATTAATTAATATCATTCAGGGATATTATTTTGTTATCTCCTGAGTGGAACTTAATAATTCCATGGCATCTTTTTCATACCTTGTGGCTTTTCTGTTTTTAAAGCTCATCAATTTTTGCATCTCTAGCTCATGTCTTACTTATGAAATAAACATCTCTATTATGATACTTCCAGTTTTCTCCTGTAATATGTGAAATTATTGAAAGCAGAGGGAGAGCTGAGTATTCTAATTATCCTCTCCAAATTGCACTTATTGGTTTGTGGTATGTATTGCCTACTACCAATTTCTTTCACCATCACCATCATCTTGATCATGATCATCATTTCATCATAACTAACATTTACTGATCGCTTAGGACCTGCCAGGAACTAATCTAAGCACTTTACACATTGAATTATTGAATCTTCATAAGAGTCCCAGGAGGTAGGTAATATTATCCTTAGTTACAGATACAGAAATATTGTAGTGGTGTCATCATTTCTCCTGCTTCTTTTTCACCTTTGCATTGCTTCAGAGAACCGCTACAGCTGAAACACCCTCTTGTTGGTGATCCACCCTCCCTTTCCTGCTTTGAACCCTTGCTGCTGCTGCTGCTAAGTCGCTTCAGTTGTGTCCAACGCTGTGTGACCCCATAGATGGCAGCCCACCAGGCTCCCCTGTCCCTGGGATTCTCCAGGCAAGAACACTGGAGTGGGTTGCCATTTCCTTCTCCAATGCATGAAAGTGAAAAGTGAAAGTGAATTCGCTTAGTCATGTCCGACTCTTAGCGACTCCGTGGACCGCAGGCTCCTCCATCCATAGGATTTTCTGGGCGAGAGTACTGGAGTGGAGTGCCATTGCCTTCTCTGGCTTTGAACCCTTATAAGATGACAAATGACCACTGAGTGGATGATGTGTTTCTCATTTCTAACAGTTTTGAGGATTCATTTAGGGAATATTAAACTAGAGGGGAGTGTGGAGGAAAATGGATACATATATATGTATGGCTGAGTCCCTTTGCTGTCCACCTGAAACTGTCACACCCATTGTTGATCAGCTATACTCCAGTACAAAATAAAAGTCTAATACTTGAACACATGGATCAGCCTGATTTGGTTTTGGCAGGTACTAAAATTAAAGGGAGATGGGTATTTGGAATAAATTGTGACAAAGAAGGAAAAGGAGTTGCTGTATGAGGTTTCATGCAATGCCTCCTGGATTGATCAAATGGAGAAATACTGAACTGTAAAACAAAGGGGGCCTCTAGTATTGCTCTCTGGTAGATGAGGCCAGCCTGGTGGGGTGGGAGGAGAAGGCTTGGCACTTCACAGAGACAGATGCTTGAACGGATTTTGCAGGTGGTTTTATGCTAGTTCATGGTGGGCTCTTTGGCAGATCTTTCCTTTGGCTCTTTTAGCTCAATCCGGGCTTGAGGTGACACTGTGTGTCTCTGATAGCAATATATGTTCAATGACCTTACCAGTATCTTTCCAGCTCACATTAAAATATATTTTTATCTGCTTTTTTCTGATTTTAATACTGTAAGTTTTTTGTTTTCAATTTAAATGTTTAGAGAGCCACTTTATGGATGAAACTGCCTTGATTGCTATATGAATCTTCCCTTAAAAGGCTAGAGTGAGAATAGTTTCTTAAATACCTGCTCTTGTTGGTTTCATTTAAAACCCCAGATGCAACATTTGAGACTGCAGTTATGGAAGCGAACACTTGCTGGGTGGTCACTGAGTATCTGTTTCACGTGCTTTACTTAATCTGTAGCTTTTCATTCTCACAACAATCCAGTCTGGGAGGAACTATAGATATCCTCATTTTACTCATGGAGAAAACAAAATATGGAGGGGTTAAATAACTTGGGCTTTTCTGGTGGCTTAGAGGGTAAAGAATCTGCCTGCAAGGCAGGAGACCTGGATTTGATCCCTGGGTTGGGAAGATCTCCTGGAGAAGGGAATGGCTACCCACTCCAATATTGTTGCCTAGATAATTCCATGGACAGAGGAGCCTAGCCTGAGGCTACTCAGGAGGTGGCCAAGTAAGATTTGTAGCCAGGTCTATGTCTTCAGAACCCATACTCTTAACCATGACGACACTGCCTTTTGGACAGTCATCTCCAGGCAAGGTGCTTCTTTGCAGCTATTTTCTGTAGCTGTCAAGCACAAAACAAGCCAGAAACTCTCTTGCAGAGACATACAAAATGATAACTTGAACTTGTTTTTCTATGTTCTCTGCTCTTACCAGCTTGAGAATAGGAGACCTAAGTTTTTTTTAAATTTTAATTAGTCATATTGAAATACATTAAATAGAATCTGTGGTGGCAGCTGTGTATTCTCACTGTGACTTGAAAACTACATTCATTGATATCTTTTTAGTCATTTTTTTTTTGGAAAGAAATCTATTGTCCATTATAGCTGCTACTGCTCTGAACTCTTTTGATAATTGTCCGTGTGAGTATCTGTGCCGTCTTCTTTGAGGAAAATGACAATGGCATACTGTACTTCACAGGTGCAAAAATGAAATGATTTGCTTCATCATTTAGTCCGCTCAATTTACAGCTTTTTATGTTTAATTGTGTCTATTGTTCATAGATTGGATATTGAGGATCCTACAAAGATGATATTTTGAATCAGCTTTGTAATGTCATTGAGTAGGTCTTACACTGCAGGATACGTCAATCTTTTCTCCAATTGTGACAGTTTGGATATCCTCAGGGGTTCCAAGCTGTCTTCAATTATGCCAGCTGTCTGAATATGGAATGTAAATCTACTGTTACAGTGGGGAATTAAATATTATTTGGCCCAATTTTACCTTTCTAGTTAAAAGTGAATAGCATGTGCCTGCCTGTAGTGAATGTAGACAGATGCTGTGCGTGCAAATGTGCTATGGATACAATTTCCCTTTCTAAGCATTTATGGTTTGGAGAGAACCCCCATCTGCCACTAAGTCAAGTAACCTTGGGTATGTTTCCTTACCTCTCTGGGATTTTGTTTCCTTCCCTCTAAAAGGAAGGGGTTATTCTAAATCTTTTGGAAGCCATTTGGGATTGAGTTGTGAGTATTTTGTGATCTTGGGAATTTTATTAGTCTCACCTCTATACTGTTCCGGCTCCAATGACCTGGGGAAGCCTCAGGTCAGCACCCACCTAAGGCTCACCCATGACACTATAGTTTTCTTGAGAACAGACAACTGTAGCTAAATCACTGTGATCTCAAATTTCTCCCTACCCTGTTCCCCTTAGGGGTAATATGTTTCCTGGCAGCTTGTCCAGAAAACATTCACAATGAAATGTAATCAGAGTATAAGATTTCCTTTTGAGATTGGTGAACAGTGAATTTCTAGCTGACTGTTAAATATGCTGTTCCCATTTGGAAGAACTTCCCGTAGCATCTACAACTGGGTGTTTTAGGTGGTATTCCTGGTTGTAGAGAATAAGGTGATGGGTTGTGTTCACTTTCTTAAGTCCATAAGGAGTGTCTTAGTTCATCTTTGAATGCCACCGTAAGTTATGCATAACTTATTATG
The DNA here is from genome assembly GCF_001704415.2 of Capra hircus. Classification (NCBI taxonomy): domain Eukaryota; kingdom Metazoa; phylum Chordata; class Mammalia; order Artiodactyla; family Bovidae; genus Capra; species Capra hircus. The sequence goes on along the minus strand of NC_030816.1, from coordinate 35,685,215 downwards.
CTATTCCTTTTTATCACTATCCACAGGCATGGGAGACCTAGAGATTAGGGTTGTGAAAATGAACGTCACTCAGTCATGTCCAACTCTTTGAGACCCCATGAACTATACAGTCCATGGAATTCTCCAGGCCAGAATACTGGAGTGGGTAGGCTTTTCCTTCTCCAGGGGATCTTCACAACCCAGGGATAAAACCCAGGTCTCCCACATTGCAGGCGGATTCTTTATCAGCTAAACCACTAGGGAAGAGATTAGGGTTGGGGTGCACAAAATTTTAGGAGACAATGTGGGACATTCATAATCTAGAAGCCTAAATTATTTTCAGTTAGTCATTGGATATGCTTATATCTGGATCTGGCTGAATCCCCATTATGTTCATTCATTCATTTGATAATAAGAATTTGTTGTGCACCTGGCACATGATGGCATTCTTCTAGGCCCTGGGGACACAAATGTGAACAAGACAGAAAAACATTTGCCCTCATAAGATTTACACCAGGAAGAGTTCAACAATGAGATGTGAGCTGACTTTCACCCAGGCATCATTGTTATGCCTACTGATGTAATTCTTTTGGTCTTTATTTTGCTTCTTTTTTGGTTGTTGGAATGCTGTCTTGTCACAAAAGCCAAACATATTGTCCCAATGACAAAATGTGATTATGTGGTGGCCTCTAACTTTCTGATACTGTGACAAGGATTATGAGTTGCAAAGATTGATGTAAAGCTTCAGCATCAAGCACAGAGCTGACTTAAGGTAATTAGTGAATCATAAATTAAAAATGTTGGGATTGTATTTTCCTTGGTTTATGTAAGTCTCAAGGAATTTGGAGTGGTGGGTTCAGACACGTACACATGGGGTATAAAAGATTTTCACAAATGCTGGTCAGGGTCCTTGGCTAACAGGAAACTCTGCCTTGGGCCTGCTGGTGTAATAAACTGCACTCCACCATCAAAAAAAAAAAAAAATGTTGGGTGAATTTTAGTTTGGTCTATCATCAGGTCAGTTGTGCTGGGGAGTACTTGGGAGGGAAAGAGGTGTATGGAATTTTTTCTCAGCGCCATGGCTGGAGGGGAGGAAAGAAAGACTATTTACTGTGTTTTAGAAAAGAGAAGACCTTGGAATTGGGAATAAATTCATAGTGCATGGCACAAATTGTATGTTCATCTCATTTGACAGTTGAAAAAATTTGAGCTGGTATATTTCAAATGAATGATCAGAATTATAGAGAAATTTAATCAACCATTTAAATGTAGAAGGTTTGAGGCAATGAAGTTTAGCATTCTCTTCTTTCTGGTTTTGAGAGGATAGTCCTGAGCTTTCACCCAGAGGATGTCTGTTCTTTACTTTTTTTTGTTCTCTTGAAATATATTATGTGTCTCATGCAGCATCATCTTCTTCATAATGCCTTGGCTGGAATTTTTTTTTGAAGTAAAACTTAGGAATCCCTTGTTATCCCCATATTTTCTCCTTATTGTCTAGAGGGCAAACAATAAAAGGGTTAGAGAAGATAATAATGAAATTCTTAAAGAGTGGTTCCTCCCATCCAAAACTTGGTCCTGTTCCTTTCTGGCAGTATGTATGGGTGGGAAATCTCCAGTGCGTGCATTTGGCTTTGTTGGCCTTTGGGATGCTTCATTGCACATGATGCGGCACTAATCAGATGCTCTGCCCGGCACAGATGTGTCTAACCTGCTGTCTGTACACCTGAGAATTGGAAAGGTGATGTGCTCAGCATTCTGTTATAAGCTTATTTCTCTAGGAACTTTAAAAACCTCTAATGAAAAAGCCTCTCCCGCCACCTGAGGCTTCCTTTTACTCTTTCACTGGTGTTCCAAGATGATTAATAGGAAATACTCTTAAAACACTCTGTGTGAAGTTCAAACTACGGGACTCTGGTAGGTCGGGGCAGTCCTGCACAGAAGCACACTCTTTAACTTCCGCTTACAATCATATTGGAAATGTACATGATCAAATTATTTAAACCTTCAGTGCTATCCTTGTGAATTGCTCATTCTCACCCATTCAATAGTCAAGGTCAGTTATCTGTCAGGCACTGAGAGGAAATATAAGATGTCTTCAAGGAGCTCCTGTTTCTGGAAAGAAAGAGAGAAAAAGAAAATAATTGATGTATAATATCATAAGCACTATAATTGAATTATATGCAGGGTACCATAGGTATCATATGATATAACAATAGATGCTTGTAATGATTATCCTTCATCACTAGGAAGTGGTTAAATGTTTCCAAAATTCTCAGTTAAAAGGTTGAAATTTCTCATAGAAAGACAATTCAAAATGTGTTAATCGAAGGACTATATATTGGTTGCAGAATTTGTCATTATTTTGAATATTTTATTTTCTAGAAATTTCTGATGATTGAAAAATTATTTTGCTTGTATCTGGCTATAACCTCAGTATTTATAACATTTCCTGGCACATAGTACAAGCTAAATAAATATTTAATGAATGCATGAATTATCCTGAAATGAAGACAATACCACCATCAGAGTTTGATTAGAGAATCATAGTAGAAATGACCATAGGGAGTTTAAACTCAAAGCCTTAGTCTGTGCAAAGAACTAATAAGGACAAGGACAAAGTTTTCTTTCTTGTATGAACAAGTTAAATTTGTGTCATGGAAGGCAGCAGGGCAAAATATTTGGGAATTGAGTTAAAGCAATTAGGTTCTGCAGCCATAGATCAAATTTTAGAGAACTGCAAGGAGCCACAGGATTCTAAAAGTCAAAGTAATAAGAACAAAGGCTAAAACAGGAAAAAACCAGAAAGTGCCTTAAACCTTATCAGGAGATAGCTTAAATCTCAGAGGTCAGTTCATGCCTGTCTCCAATCTGCCTGCTGACAGACACAGCTGCCTCAATGGACTCATATGGTTTGGGGCATTTTCTTGTCTCTTAACTAGTAGGTTTGGATGGGCTCCTGACCCACAGACAGCTAACCCATTCTTCTATGCCTTACCTGGCTTAAGAATCTGAGGTGTGTATATCTATGAAGCAGAGATGAAATCTGCTAGTGGGAGGAGGTGAATCAGGAAAGCCATGGCTGAAATTATGAGGGAGCAAAAGTCACAAGGCAAAGAATAGAGAGTTATGAAGAGGCCCCATGTGAAGGAGATCAAACAGCCCCTGAGAGACATCGAGGGAGAGGACTGCCAAATCTCCTGAGGGCTTTTCATTCCTGGTACCCATGTCCTTAGAATTTCACACCTGTACCCCCCCCCTGCCACCCCCTCTCCCCCACACACATCCAAGATTTTTACTGCTGTTGTTGTTAGAGGTAACTAACGTAGGATTTTGTTTTTTCCATCACATCCAAAAAGCCGATTGAATCATTCACAAATGCTAATTTGTTGTTGTTGAGATGTTAGGTGGGATTAAGAGAACTGTGTGGACAGAACATTTCCATCACTGTATTTGAATGAAAACAATTCAAATCTCCTAATTGCCCTCCTGTCTACCCCATCTGGGTTAGCTGGCCTGTCAGACTTGCCCTACAAACTCTATTTTATATATATATATATATATATATATATATACATATATATAATGGAAATATATATATATATAAATGGAAATATATATATATATCTCATGGAAATAAATATAGCTTTGCAGTTCTTTCTTATTCAGACTCTGCATGCTCCACTAGATAGTAGGCTTTGAGGATTAAGGTTTTGAATTATTTATTGTTCCTCTTTTAGTGTCCACTATGGTGGTGGTGGTTTAGGTGCTCAGTCGTGTCTGACTCTGCAACTCCATGGACTTTAGTCCTCCAGGCTCCTCTGTCCATGGGATTTCCCAGGCAAAAATACTGGAATGGGTTGCCATTTCCTTTTTCAGGGGATCTTCCCAGCCCAGAGACTGAACCTGAATCTCCTGCATTGCAGGCAGATTCTTTACTGATTGAGCCACCAGGTAAACCCAGTGTCCACTATAGTGCCATGAAAATGCCCAAACTGAATACATTCTTGACACATGATTGCTGAAAAAGATCTCTAGTTGGATATAGAGAGGATACACTTTGTTATTAAATATGCAGGCTTAAGTATTGAATCTTTCCCCAAATCAACTGTATTTATATGTAGTCACTCAAAGTGAAAGGATATTATGTGGTTGCACTATAACTGGCTAATCTAATAACTGAGTTATTAGACAAGAGAATACAATGAGTTGCAACTGAACTTCCACACTCATTCCTGACTATCTTGTAATACTGATAGTTGAAGCATTATTGAGAACAATTTCAATACTAAATACTGAAAGTATACTGTTTGTTGTCTTTTACTGTTCATTAATTGCTAATTTGGATTTACTGTTTCTGTTGTGGTAACCTCTTTAACTTTTATGCTAGTGAATCAAAGCAAAAGCCCTTTTAATCTTCAAAATAAATGAGCTTCTTACACAGTGACTGGGCTCTGCAGAGGTGTGCTGTGCTGTGCCGTAAATAGAACTAGTTCCCAGCCCCACTCTGCTGTACTTACAGGGTCCTAAGGAAGCTTCCCAGGTGGCTCAGTGGTAAAGAATCCACTTGTCAATGAAGGAGATGCAAGAGATGTGGGTTTGATCCCTGGGTTGGGAAGATCCCCTCGAGTAGGAAATGGCAACCCCACTCCAACATTCTTGCCTGGAGAATCCCATAGACAAAGGAGTCTAGCCAGCTACAGTCCACAGGGTCGCAGAGAGTTGGACACAACTGAACACACACACACACACACACACACACACACACACACGCAAAAGGAAGGTTAGTGGAGCAGATCCTCTTATGGATCCTCTTATGGCAAACAGTATGCATATCATGGCTCTCTTAATTTTCAAAAAACACATCTGGCTCATTAATTCTTGGCTCCTCTTTTCAATGTCAATTTGACCTATTTGCATTATAAGACACATAGATATACTAGAGTAACTTCTATGTCTGGAGGTATTTGGACTTCAGGGTTAGTCAAGAGAAAGTCACATCCATAACTGCAGATTTTCATCTAAAATTTAATGTGATTTTCTTTTTGTTCAGTACATTATTTTTCTTACTAAAAGTATTTAGAGTATATATTCATTCAATCCAGCATTATAGTATTTTGTAAAGTTTCAATATTAATTCCCTCAATAATATTACTTTTTAAATTATATTTTCATGCATGTGGAAACAAACATCATGAAATACTTGATTATTTTGGCTGCATTATTTGATTTAATTTTCACTCAGCTATTTCCAGAGAATTTTGGGAAAATGTCTTTCATATGGGTAATAAATATTTGACTAACCACTGGAACACTGTATTAATATAAGAAAGAAAACAAAAATAAATTAGTGAGGAAGAAGAGAGAAAATAAGAGCAATGCTATGAATGGAATATTAAACACTGAAGTTTTTAGTAATTGATTATAATATTTAATGTTGATATTTTATCAGAATGCACTTAAGTGAGTATATTTTTATTTTTAATAACATGTATATAGCAGATATAACTTCAAATTGCAAATGTTAATCATAAAAACATGACACTTTTGAAAGTTATGCAAAAGTCTGTTCTCTATAAAGCATTTTAATAAGAAAAGTTTAATCTCTGCATTTAGTTTTCATATTTTTATTAGCATATTTATCTAATATGATAGATTTCTTTATAGAGTTGATTTGTCCAGAAATACTACTATTACACTGTGTGATATATTGGTAATATTTTAAAATTTGTTAATAGATTAGCAACTCGTCCTTCACAATTCAGTTCAGTTGCTCAGTTGTGTCTGACTCTTTGTGACCCCATGAATTGCATCACGCCAGGCCTCCCTATCACTAACTCTCTATCACTGACTCCCGGAGTTCACTCAAACTCATGTCCTTCGAGTCGGTGATGCCATCCAGCCATCTCATCCTCTGTCGTCCCCTTTTCCTCCTGTTCCCAAATCCCTCCCAGCATCAGAGTCTTTTCCAATGGGTCAACTCTTCGCATGAGGTGGCCAAATTATTGGAGTTTCAGCTTCAGCATCAGTCCTTCCAAAGAACAGGAGTATTTGGTTAAAAAAAAAAAAAAAAAGACCCAAACCTTTGTTTTAGTAAGAAAGGAAAAATGTCAGAAGGAAAATGCTTGAACTGAAGAACACTATCACTGATAACAATAGCTGCCATTGTGTGCTTGCTAAGTCTCTTTAGTTGTGTCCGACTCTTTCAGACCCCATGGACCATATCCTACCAGGCTCCTCAGTCCATGGGATTTTCCAGAAAAGAATACTGGAGTGGGTTGCCGTGCTGCAGGTGATCTTCCCAGCCCTGGGATCGAACTTGCATCTCCTGTGACTTCTGCATTGGCAGGAGGGTTCCTTACCATTAGCACCACCTGGAAAGTCCAGCTGTTATTGACTGAGAGCTTATTCTGTGCCAGGCACCTTTTTAAATGGTTTATATGCAGCCAATTGTTTATCTTCATTACAAACTTATGAGATTGGTGGTGGTGTCCCCAGTGCACAAAAAGGTAACAGGTGTGGACAGTTTAAAGCTCTTGCCAAGATGACTTAACTAGTAAATGGTGGATTGAGTATTTAAATAGGATTGTTTGATATCAAACCTCAGCCTCTTATCCACAGTGCTGTTTCAGGAACCTGCTTCATGGTGATATTTTGAAGATGATAAATGACACAGTGAATGTGTGTTTCTTTACAGTGGATTAAAGTAAGAAAAATTCAAGTATCATTAGGGTTTGGAGAAAATGTAGAATCTCTAAATAATTTTTGACTTAAGCATTGTGTTTTAAAATTGTTTTAGTCTATTTTAAGCCACATTTTTCTGAAGACCATTTAAAAAACTTGAAAAATTGACTTTGGAGTTAGTGCAGTCTAATGTAGGAAATATGTATATAATATAACAAAACACACACTGTTAATTATTTTTTCTAGATGTCTACTGACCTTCAATTTCTTGATTTATATTTTTAGACTACAAGTACCATGAAAATTAGAGATGATTCTCCTGACTCCAAGGCAGAGTAGGATCCTGAAGTATTTTCTATTGCAGATAAGTAATAGAGTCAAAGTTAAGAGTCATCTAATTTTGGTACTAAGGGCAATTTAAGAAAAATATACCTGTCAAAATTATCAAGCTAGCTCATGGTTTATATAACTCTCTATTAACTAAGATATTTTGTTAACCAGACTCATATTTATTATGTACGACAAAGATGTTAAAGTTTATTAATTAGTTACTTAACTATGGGATTTTTGAATATTTAGGCTCAGTTCAAATAAAATGGATTTTTCTGTTTGTTACTAAATTATATAGTTATGCTACCTTCCTTTATTCAATATGAAGTTTTTCATGTTTCATTCCTTACTTACTCCTGCACTCATGGAAGATGGCAGAATAATTCACCACCTAATCAGAGAAGCCATGCAGTAAGAAGAGAGATCTCTCAGTTTTTCTCATCTACAATAGAAGATTTCTACAGGGACACTACCTTTCCTTTACCTTCTAATCTCAGAAGAGGAATGTTTCCCATTTGCTTTCAGCTATCTGTGCCCTTGGGCTTCCCAGGTGTTGCTAATGGTGAAAAACTGCCTCCAGTGCAGGTAGACTTAAAAGACTCAGGTTCAATCCCTGGGTCAGGAAAATCCCCTGGAGGAGGGCATGGCAACCCACTCCAGTATTCTTGCCTGGAGACTCCCATGGATGGAGAAGCCTGGCAGGCTGACGTCCATAGGGTAGCGCAGAGTTGGACCCCACTGAAGCGATTTAGCATGCACATACCTGTCCCTGTAGGTAGCTCAGTGGTAAAGAATCCACCTGCCAATGAAGGAGATACAGGAGACAGGAGACGCGGGTTAGATCCCTGGGTCTGGGAGATCCCCTGGAGGAGGAAAAAGAATTCATTCCAGTATTCTCGCCTGGAGAAATTCCATGGACAGAGGAGCCTGGAGGGCTACAGTCCATGGGGTCGCAAACAGCTGGGCATGACTGAGCGACTAAGCACATATGTACCTGTGCCCTTGGTTTCTCTTTCTCTTAATCCCTCTCTACATCACAGTTACTCCTGTTATTTAATTTCTTAAATATCTACTTTCAGCTTAAAAATGTACTCAAGATTTCCTTATCCTTAAAATTCCATCCCTCAACACTTCTTCCCTGTCAAGTTACTCTCTCATCTCTCAACTGCCCTTTAGTAGCAAATTATAGATAAAGTGATCTGTAGCTTTTCTAATTACTACCCACTTCTTCCTTAATCCTTTATTATCTGGCTTCTACCCACAGTACTTCAGTGAAATCATTCTTACAAAGGTCATCACTTCCTTCTAAATAGCAAATACAACTTACTATTCTCTGTGCTAATTCTAACTGCTAAAAATCCTATAGCATTACTATCCACTAAACCTGCATTCAATAAGTGTTCTTTAGATGCCCATTATGTGCAAAGCCTTGGCTTTAGAAATTGAATAAGGCCCTCCTTGATCCACTTGGAGTTCCCATTTACTTGAGGAAAACAGGTGCAAAAACAATGACCATACAGGGTGATGTGTGCTCTAATGAAGTTTACTGAGTAAAACATGGTGGGACAAAGAGTGGGGGAATATCATGGGGTAAGTGGTATTTGAAAGGGTTCAGTTCAGTTCAGTTGCTCAGTCATGTCCGACTCTTTGCGACCCCATGAATTGCAGCACGCCAGGCCTCCTTGTCCATCACTAACTCCCGGAGTTCACTCAGACTCATGTCCATCGAGTCGGTGAGGCCATCCAGCCATCTCATCCTCTGTCGTCCCTTTCTCCTCCTGCGCCCAGTCCCTCCCAGCATCAGAGTCTTTTCCAATGAGTCAACTCTTCACATGAGGTGGCCAAACTACTGGAGTTTCAGCTTTAGCATCATTCCTTCCAAAGAAATCCCAGGGCTGATCTCCTTCAGAATGGACTGGTTGGATCTCCTTGCAGTCCAAGGGACTCTCAAGAGTCTTCTCCAACACCACAGTTCAAAAGCATCAATTCTTCGGTGCTCAGCCTTCTTCACAGTCCAACTCTCACATCCATACATGACCACTGGAAAAACCATAGCCTTGACTAGATGGAACTTAGTCGGCAAAGTAATGTCTCTGCTTTTGAATATACTATCTAAGTTGGTCATAACTTTTCTTCCAAGGAGTAAGTGTCTTTTAATTTCATGGCTGCAATCACCATCTGCAGTGATTTTGGAGCCCCCCAAAAATAAAGTCTGACACTGTTTCCACTGTTTCCCCATCTATTTCCCATGAAGTGATGGGACCGGATGCCATGATCTTCGTTTCCTGAATGTTGAGCTTTAAGCCAACTTTTAGTGGGTGGGAATTCCAGGCTATTTAAATAGTACAAGGAAACACTGAGTTGGGAACAAGCATAGCATGTTTTAGAGACAGTGTGGTTCAAACTTCTAATGCCTGGGGATGGGATGGGACTGTGTATAGTATTAGAAAATTGGAAACAGTTCAGGGACAGACTGTACAGATTCGAAGCTTTTCTCTATTGCCTCTGTTCTTTCTCTTTGATTCTTACTTTCCTTGGTTGATTCCCAATTTTTTAGATTACTCCTCAAAAACGATTTTTCCATGATTTAGTATTGTTATGGGAGTTTATAATTTCCTTGGTTCTGTCTCATTGCAACAAAAATTTGAAGCAACTGATGGACAGTGTTACAGCCCCGTGTAATTTCCTCAGATGGACCAGTGTTACAACCCCATATTACAGCTCAGTTTTATTTAGAAAGAAAAGGAAAATACATCCTTGAGGTGTGAGGGCAGACTGACCCAAAAGACTTGAAGAGAAAGCCCCTGGCCCAATTTTGGCTCCTGTTTTTATAAGTTTTTTCTCCTCCCCTTGGGCCTGCCCTGTGTATATTGGGCTAGCCAGGAGTGCTGTTTGTTTTCCCCGAGGTCCTCCGGTCCTCTGACCTTCGTTTGTTCTGTTTTCGTGGGCTTTCCTCTTCTTTGTCTTTTAGTCAAGGGGCTTCCCTTGTGGCTCAGATGGTAAAGCGTCTGCCTGCAATGCAGGAGACCTGGGTTTGATCCCTGGGCCAGGAAGTTCCCCTGAAGAAGGAAATGGCAACCCACTCCAGTATTCTTGCCTGGAAAATCCCGTGGACAGAGGAGTCCGGTAGGCTACAGTCCATGAAGTTGCAAAGAGTCAGACGCGACTGAGTGACTTCACTTCCCCTTCTTTGTCTTTTGGTCACCGCCATCTGGACTCTTTTTTCCTATTCTAACTACCTAACAGTATCATCTTATATCTTTGCCCAGGTGACATTTTCTACATTATGTCCTCAACCATTATATTAGGTACATGCCGCTTACTAGCATCTGTAATCTCTATCGCTGACTTCTCTTCTGACCACAGATGTGAATGTTAATCTTCTGTTGTATGTCAAATTCATCACACACTAAATATGGTCAGTGGGTTGTGGTGGTATAGTCACTTAGTCATGTCCAACTCTTGTGACCACATGGGCTGTAGTCCACCCATCTTCCTTGTCCATAGGATTTTCCAGGCAAGAATACTGATGTGGGTTGCCATTTCCTTCTTCAGGAAATCTTCCCAGCCCAGGGATCAAACTCATGCCTCCTGCATTGCAGGTGAGTTCTTTACCTGAGCCACCAGGGTAGCCCCATGGTCAATATCAATGTATACATAATATTTAAAAAGTATTTGTGTTCAAATATTTTAATGGTGGTTTCAATACCTGGAGCCTCTTCTTCAGTTTATCTTTTATACTGGAGTAAATAATGTAAAACTATATACAGTGTGGTTTAAATCAATTATCTTATTTTCTTTCTAAAGTTTTGCATATTACTCAATTATGTACAAAATAGAACCCAATGTTGACATTCCAGTCCAGAGGCTCTTTGATAATCTTTCTGCCACCTATCTTTTTGCTCTTGAAATCCCTTGCATGACTACCCTACTCTATATTTTATCAATTCACTGAATATTCTCTTTTATTCTCTTGAGGATTCACTCAATATTTAGTATGTCCGTCTCCTTGCCTCACTTGCACATGAACTGAACTCCCGTTTCCCTTAAGGCCCAGTGTTTTTAGGACTTCTTCTTTGTACCTTATTTCATAGCTCCAATTGGAACCACCTGATTTTTTGCATTTACTTAGCATGGTTTGGACCTCTGATAATACTAATGTATTCTACTTTGTTTCAAAGTAGTTAATTTATCTGTTTCTCTAATGATACTTCAATTTCTTAAGTGTATGTTTCATATATTTTTGGTTATATTTGGAATATTATAATGATACCAAGTAGTTGTACTACTTGAATATTATAATGTGAATTCAAATGAAACATCCTATTCAAGTTTTAGTGTTCTTTGTGTTGACCATACGTATCTCAATTATTTAGAGATTAAGAGTGAATGTGATATATTTATTTGACTGTAAGCATTTCAAGGACGGGGATTTATTTATAGCTATATTTGCAATCAACGTGTCCCAAGAATTTTGAACACATAATACTGTTCAAATATTTATTGTTTAATACCTACATCCTTAACTGCCTTATAATTTCAATAACAATGAGGAAGATACAGCTTCTTTGTAAACCATGCATATTTATGATTCTTTTGAATCTCTTTCTCTTTCCACCATATAATCTATTTGATTTAGCTGACTCGACTGTGGGCTCTCAAAAAAGCAGACTTTGTTTTTTTATTACCACACTAATTTCTTAATTTGTACTTGAATTTACCTATGTGCTTCAGAATCTCCTTCATTAGACAAAGATATCACTAGTCAGTAGTTTTCAGTGTGTGTGTGTGCATATGTGTGTATACGTACACACATGCACGCATACACATATATATATATGAACAATGAGAGATGTGATTTACGATGTTCAGATGAAATTCTGAACTTCTGTTGCTCATTTTAAAAGTTTAAAAATATCTATAATGAATGTTATCTTTGCTGAATAATCACCCCATCCCATTTTTCTGTATTTCATAGAAGACAAAGGGATTCATGTGAACAACAGAGTCTTGGTTTATGCCATCCTTGAAAACTTTTATTAAACTTTAAGCCTCTCATTCTCATTTAATTAAAGAAAAACAAAACCAGAAATGTGATTTTTCAGAAGTAAACTTGTCATTTAAAGTTCATCATTTTTCTTAAATTTGGTAATTCTCTTTTAATTTGAGTATAAAACTAATTTAATTGGGACTACCACTATATTTTGAAGTGGAAAAAGGTGTTAAGTTATCTGAATTAGATACGTATTGGTTACCAAATGTGTATGTGTCTTCACATTTGTCATCTTCTTTTGAATAAGATAGGACTGTGTAAATTGTCGAGATACTGAATTGTGAGAGTAACCTTTGTTTCTTTGAGGACAGAGCATTTAAAAACTGTTGTGAGACTCCTGAGTTATTTTTGCCTACTGCCACAGTGATCATAAGCTTCCTCTTAAGATTGTACCCATCCAAACCCCTGAATCATTGTTTGGATTGATGTTGCCTTACAGAGCTTCTGGACCTGCAGCAGATTTAGAGTGAGCCCAGAGATTTTGTTTTAAGCCACGGATTTCTTGAAATTTATTACTACACCTCAACTTGGCCTACCTTAATTAATACATGAACTGTGGGACTAATATGGTACTCTGCAGGAGTGTCCTGGACTAAGTGAGGGATTAGATATAGAGAAGAAAGCACAGTTTATAACAAAGGTTAGTAACTAAAGGACCACATTAGTTCAGTTCAGTTCAGTTCATTTCAGTCTCTCAGTCGTGTCCGACTCTTTGCGATCCCATGAATCACAGCACGCCAGGCCTCCCTGTCCATTACCAATTCCCAGAGTTCACACAAACTCATGTCCATCGAGTCAGTGATGCCATCCAGCCATCTCATCCTCTGTCATCCCCTTCTCCTTCTGCCCCCAATCCCTCCAAGCATCAGAGTCTTCCAATGAGTCAACTTTTCGCATGAGGTGGCCAAACTACTGGAGTTTCAGCTTTAGCATCAGTCCTTCCAGTGAACACCCAGGACTGATCTCCTTTAGAATGGACTGGTTGGATCTCCTTGCAGTCCAAGGGACTCTCAAGAGTCTTCTCCAACACCATAGTTCAAAAGCACCAATTCTTCAGTGCTCAGCTTTCTTCAAAGTCCAACATCCATACATGACCACTGGAAAAACTATAGCCTTGACTAGACGGACCTTTGTTGGCAAAGTAATGTCTCTGCTTTTTAATATGCTATCTAAGTTGGTCATAACTTTTCTTTCAAGGAATAAGCATCTTTTAATTTCACTGCAATCACCATCTGCAGTGATTTTGGAGCCCCCAAAAATAAAGTCTGAGTCTGTTTCCACTGTTTCCCCATCTATTTCCCATGAAGTGATGGGGCCAGATGCCATAATCTTAGTTTTCTGAATGTTGAGCTTTAAGCCGACTTTTTCACTCTCCTCCCACCACATTAGTTACCAGGTACAAAACACCATGGTGTGGTGGTTTAATCGCTAAGTTGTGTCTGACTTGCACCCCCATGAACTGCCATCTGCCAGGCTCCTTTGTCCATGAGATTTCCTAGGCAAGAATACTGGAGTAGGTTGCCATTTCCTTCTCCAAGGGATCTTCCTAACCCAGGGATTGAACTGGAGTCTCCTTCATTGCAGGCAGATTCTTTACCAACTGAGCCACCAGAGAATGCTCTCAAAACACCACATAAGAAAGCAAGAGGGAGCAGGAGATTAGCAGTCAGGGAGATGAGGAATAGTCTAAGAAAAGGAGTTCAAAGGAGAAGTGGACAAAACCTGTGAACAAAGCAAGAATTCTGGAAGGATTTTTCAACTTGATGTTGTTTCATAGCAAAGGAATAGGTCAGCTTTTAGGATGCACTATTAAAAAAGTTGGCTACAGATTGTGACTTCAGAGTTAGTCCTCACAACCCAATATTTAGATTGTTTGTGGGTGGCAGGACTCACCCTCATTGGGTGGTGAGTGTCAAAAGACTGGAATATATTCCTTCAATATTCCACATTTATTTATTGGTCCATTGTGGATTTTACCTTAGTAATATTTCTTACTTATAATTTTATATTACATGCTAGTGAGTTGGATTTTGCTGTTTAATGAATTTATGGGCATATCAGTACTTACTCTTGTTTGTAGTAAGAATGTCTTTTTGGTTTTTAGGGTCACTAAAAAATTTCCATCTGACTGTAATTATTCAGGTCACATGTTATTATTTCTCATGCAGGAATAATATTTTCATGATCTTAACAATATTAGTTCCATCTTTTAACTTGGTTTATCATTTGGAAACACACTATAGATAATTAGGGACTGGATATTACAAAAATAGTGGTAATTAAAAAACCAGATAAATTCTTAAAACTGAACACAGTGGTTATTAATAAATGATTTAAGAGACTTTATTTAATTCTAACATAAATCATCCAGACATCTCTGATTTGGCAAGATAACTTGATACCCTTTGCAGCAATAAAATTGTTTCTTTTCTCAGAGCAATGAAAAAAGAAGTCTTAAATGGAAAAAAATACCCCATGAAATTTCCCTATTTTTAAAAATTCATTTCAAGTCATGTTGTTATTACTAGCAGTCTAAAGCTTATTATTTCCATTCATTTCTTATCATCAGTGTTAGGAATTTGAAGATAGGATTTCTGTGATAAGAAAACAGAATGGCTATTTGGATGTTGTTCAGCAATGGTTTTTAAAAGAAAGACTGTATTAAGGATCTATTATTTTATTCTTTATATAAAAATGATAAGGATATTTGCAAAAATATCTATTAGGTAGTATTCTGAAGAATGTAGACTTGGAAAATAATAAAGTGTATTCTATAGGGAATAGGAAATAAATGTAGATTAGTTATATGAGCTTTTACTTATAATTCACTGAAGATTTCAGCTGTGAGCCAGGCACTGGACTAAGTGAGGAAAGAACAAAGATAGCAACCTGGAAACAGATCGTTCGTATACAGCTTCATTAAAGTGTGGGTATTCTTTGCCAAAGGATGTAAGCTTTCTAAAGACACTGTGGGTTGGGTATTTGAGATAACTAGGCCCAAGGTGAAGATCAAGGAAAGCTCATTTGAAAGATGCAACATCTCAGCTGGCTGTAAAGTATGAATAGTTTGTGTTGAGATTAAAAGGGTTCTGTCCAAAGGAAATCATGAGGAAAAAATGGCACTTCAGAGGAATTTTAAGTGGTTAGTATGACTGGAACTTAGGATGCAAGCAAATTGATAGGAGGGAAGGATAAATATATACACAAGAGGCAGACAAAGATGTTGACCCTTATACTTTTTGCTAAATAATTAAGCTCTCATTTTGAAAGTGACAGTAAGTCATTAAATGCTATAAAATAGAGAAATGTCTCAGTCAAACCAATGTATTTGAACATTCACTTGGACAGCAGTAAGAAGAATATAAGCAAAATCAGTAAGTAAGTTTAGATAGACCAGTTGAGAAGGCAGTATTGTACAGATGAATAATAAAGAAAACATGGACTATCAGAGCACTGATGTCAATGCAAAATAATGAATGTGTGTAAGAATATAGAGATGGAAAAATCTCTTGAACTTTAGGACATCAGTGTATCAGTGATATCAGTATATCAGTGATATCAGTAGGGATCAGTATATCAGTGATATCAGTAGGGATGAGGGAGAAGAAGGAATTGGACTTGGGTATTTGAGACTTGTGTGAGGGTCATGGTGATGACCCTCACACAAGTCTTGATGTTTTACAAGATTTTGATTGATTTTTGATTGATTTCTTGATGTTTTACAAGAAATTTAGAAAAAATGCGTGAAGATAAGAGTTCAGTTTTGGGGTCATGTAGCTTTTAAAATGCTGTGTGACACTAAGTGGAGGTGTTCAGTTAGCAGGTAGATATCAGAATAGTTAGAGTTATTTGAGGTGTAGACAAAGATTTGAGAATCATCATGGTAAAGGGATAGTCAATTAAATGGTTTAAATTATAATGCAGAAAGAGGGCAATAAATCTATTCTTGAATGAATCTGATTGGATTCAGATCCCCAATTCCTTAATTACTCTGTGACCTCAGAAATTCAATTGACCTTTTAATATCTAAGTTTCTTCATCAGTAAAATATGTATGACATAGTAGTAAAAATGTGAAATTTTCACATAATATTTGTAATATACTAACAAAAGTAGTATATTCCTGAGGAGAGTGCACAAGGGAGGAGAGCTGGGACTGTAAACCTGGGAACAAACAGTTGAACAGTATGCCAAGAAGACTGACCAGGAAGGAAAGAACAGTAATTGGAGAAAACAGAAGATGATTAGGTTAGAATACAGTTTCAAGAATAAGAAAACAATCGTAAGTGCTAAAGGATGTGGGGAATTCAGTATTATAAGCTCATATATATCTTCCACATTTGACAACTAAAGGTCATGGATGATATTTTTTGGAAGTAAAATAGTTTTACTTGGGGGGGGGGGCAGGTAGAGAACAAACACCAGAGTAAGATATGTTGGGGTGTTGGTTAGAAGTAAAAGAATAAAGATGAGTGTTAACTATTGCCAATTCATTTCTTCAACATAAATTTGTTGTAAACAAAATGTGTAAAGCATTGTGTTGGGGTACAATAATGGGATGATCTAGTCCTTAAGTCAACAAGTTTTTAAGCTTGTAGGAATGACAGTAATTAAATAACTGCTTGCCTATTTAATTTCGATTATACTTTTTATTGCAGTTTAGTTGATTCATACTATTGTGTTAGTTTTTACAATTTTAATGTTATAAGGGAGTATTGCTTTGCACTGTTAAGAGTGGGTACCTAGGGACCTGATTTAGTCTTAGAGGTTAGGATGCCTTTCTTGAAGAAAACTTTGTTGGGCTGAGCATGAAAAGAAAGATAGGAATTAACTATATAAGAAAGCAAGGGGAAAGAATATCAGGCAGAAAAGATAGTATGTGTGATTGCTCTAGAAAACAGAGTATGAGGCATTTGAGGAGCCAGGAGTAAGCCAGAGAGATGAAATGATGAGAGTGAGGAGGGAGTGGTGGAAATCAGCGGTGGGTAAGTCAGGTGTGTAGAATCTGATCAGCACAGTGCCAGAATTCTGTCCTCTGTCCCAAGCTTGAAGATGCATTGCTGAATGGTTTAAACAACAGAGTGACATGGTCACATTGAGTTTCAAAATGATCACCCTGACTGCATTTTGTAAAAAATGTTGACCGGAAAAAGAATAGATCTGAGGGGACCAATTAAAAGGCAATCAAATGAAGCAACTGACAAACAACTAATCTCAAAAATATACAAGCAACTTATGCAGCTCAACTCCAGAAAAATAAACGACCCAATCAAAAAATGGGCCAAAGAACTAAATAGACATTTCTCCAAAGAAGACATACGGATGGCTAACAAACACATGAAAAGATGCTCAACATCACTCATTATTAGAGAAATGCAAATCAAAACCACAATGAGGTACCACTTCACACCAGTCAGAATGGCTGCGATCCAAAAATCTGCAAGCAATAAATGCTGGAGAGGGTGTGGAGAAAAGGGAACCCTCCTACACTGTTGGTGGGAATGCAAACTAGTACAGCCACTATGGAGAACAGTGTGGAGATTCCTTAAAAAACTGGAAATAGAACTGCCTTCTGACCCAGCAATCCCACTTCTGGGCATACACACCGAGGAAACCAGAATTGAAAGAGACACATGTACCCCAATGTTCATCGCAGCACTGTTTATAATAGCCAGGACATGGAAACAACCTAGATGTCCATCAGCAGATGAATGGATAAGAAAGCTGTGGTACATATACACAATGGAGTATTACTCAGCCGTTAAAAAGAATTCATTTGAATCAGTTCTGATGAGATGGGTGAAACTGGAGCCAATTATACAGAGTGAAGTAAGCCAGAAAGAAAAACACCAATACAGTATACTAACACATATATATGGAATTTAGGAAGATGGCAATGACGACCCTGTATGCAAGACAGGAAAAAAGACACAGATGTGTATACCAGTCTTTTGGACTCAGAGGGAGAGGGAGAGGGTGGGATGATTTGGGAGAATGGGAATTCTAACATGTATACTGTCATGTAAGAATTGAATCGCCAGTCCATGTCTGACGTAGGGTGCAGCTTGCTTGGGGCTGGTGCATGGGGATGACCCAGAGAGATGTTGTGGGGAGGGAGGTGGGAGGGGGGGGTTCATGTTTGGGAACGCATGTAAGAATTAAAGATTTTAAAATTTAAAAAAAAATAAAAAATTTAAAAAAAAAAGGCAATCAGTATTCTAGGTGCAAGATGATGGTAGATCATTATATGGGTGGTGGTTGAAGAACTGAGGATAAATTGAAGTATTCAAGGTATATTTTAGGAAACAAAATGAAAAGGTGAATTGGTGATTTACTGGATAAGAGCAATTGGTAGAAAGGGGTACCAAAGATGATTACTAGATTCTCACTAGCACTGGTTGAGGGTTGAAAGTAGGCAGACTTTTGGAAGAAGATGGTCAAGTTAGTTTCTGACATTTAGAATTTGAGGTGTCTATGTGTTATGCTAACAGTGTTAAGACAGTTTAATATGCTGGTTTGGTAACTCTACAGTTGCCAAGCTACAAGTGTTGACTAGATTGTCTTTGTGTGCAGGACAGATGGAGTCGCTAAGGCTAAGCCTTGGGAATCCGTAGCACTGGTTACTTTTGAGGAGTATGTTGCAGTTAGTGAAACTTTGTCACAGAAGATGGAGGCATAAGGTGAAATGTGATGTTATGGAAACCATTGCAGGAGTGGGTTTCATGAAGGGATATGCAGTCAACAATATCATAAGCTGCTGCACAGTCAAGAAAGATGAGAGCTGAAAACTATCCATGAATTTAGCAGCTTGGTAATCATTAGGACCTTAGTGAAGACAATTTGGTCTTTGGTATTAAAAAATTTGAAATTCGAGTGGAATACACATGGGGATATTATTAGAAGAAATCTGTTTGTGAAAGAACAGAGAGATGTATTTGGCAGTAGCCCCTGGGTTGAGAAAATCCCCTGAAGAAGGGAATGGTTACGCTTTCCAATATTCTTGCCTAAACAGAGGAGCCTGGCAAGCTACAGTCCATGAGGTCGCAAACAGTCAGACACAACTGACTGACTAAATACACACATAAGGATAAATGGTGAAGAACATAATTTTTTAAAGGTAATATTGTTTGTGCATATATATTTTACTTGTACTAATTATCTTAACTGTTTTTGAACTAAGTTAACTAGCAGGGGTTCACCTTACCTTGAAGTTAGTAGATATCACCCCCACTAGCCTGGCAGAAGTGCAAAAAGTAATAGCATAGCTTTGTACCTGTTTTATTTTAATATTCCAGCTCAGTGTGAAAAGGGGAGCAGTCTGTTCTATTGTCTTGTATTCCTTACAAAACAGGTTTCAGAAGTATCCACAAACTAAAATGATTTAGATCTGATATAATTTCCTAAAAAAATAAACATTTGAGGAAGCTCTGATTCTGATTTTTATTTGGTGTTTAGTGCTATATTCTCCACGGTAGTATCTCTGGCATAATGGAAAGAATATCAAACAGTTCAAGTACTAGCAGTTGTTTGGGCAAGCTTCCTCTCTCAGCCCATTTTTTCATCTGTTAAATGGGAACTGTCATATCTGTCTTTTAGATTTTTTGTTGATCAAATGAAGTAGGTAAAATGTTGAGTGCCATACACTTAATAAATGATATTTTCCATCTTGTTTTGAAGATGATGCTTTCTGTATCATACTGATAATTACCTTTCTATTTATTTGAATCCAAATGTCAGTTTCTGGTCTCTGTGCTTATTTTTTTATTCCATGTAATCATGATTTTAAAATAAAACTAGTAGAAATAAGAAAGGGGCAGTAAAGCTTTCTGGACTACCACAGTTGTGGCTGCATCCTCTCTCCTAGCAAATTCACCAAGAATAATTTTAAGGGCAGTTACTCCTACCAGGTCTCAAAGCCAAAAGTATTTTTAAGGGCAGCTGTTCCTACTAGGTCTTTAAATCTTGCATTGATTTTCATCTTTGGTCCTTGCCCCTCCCTCCCCCAATAATGCCATATCCATAATTTCCATCTGCTTATATGCAACTGTTAAACACTGTAGAGTAGAATAATAGAATCTTAGGTATGAAGGATTGGGCAGTGCACCAGTAGGCAGGACATCCATCATTAACTGTATTTTTTGGTGCCATTAAGTAGCTTAAAATACCAATAATAAATTATTGTTGATTTTAAAAAGCTTAAAACACATGTTCTGAGAGCAGAAAAAGTAATTTGTTTTTGACTGACAAGATAATTTTATTTATAATGAAGGGAAGAACATATTTCCAACAAACATCTTGATAATTCAGCTTTGTTGAAACCTGCACTGTCCTATACTGTGATATGTAGAGTGCTGATTTTAACAATTAAACTTCAGTTGAATGTTTTCCAAGGTTGTACCTAAATACTTAACATTATCAGAAGAATTAGTGTTTTTTGAAAATGTTTTTCTCACACAATTTCCCCTCCATGCAACTTTTGCATTTTAAAAGTTAAGAAAGCCTGAAGATCAAAATTTCTAAAGTTCAAAGAGGTTTCATAAATTATAAATGAACAAATCTAAAGGTATTAAATGTATTTTTAAAAATCTTAAAATTAGAATTTAAAATGTATCATGGACTATGTTATATAAATTGTAAAGTTTAGAATGCCTTTTTACTTACATTGTCTAAACACCCTTCTTTCCCATCAATTCTATGCAGCTGACTTGGAGAGTTATTATTCTTGACTGTATGATTTTAGCAAATTTTAGCCTTTAGAATATTTCCTTTTATCACAAGCCAAAAAGCTTAAGCTTTAACAAGGAAAACGTAAAATTAACAATATAAAAATTGCAGTGCAGGAGATGTAATATTCAATATTTCTATTTTAATCTACTATTTATGAATATTACCATAAAAACTTTATTATTTGCTCAACATAGATATCCTGGATCCCTTCCAGCCTGAATACAAAATAAGACACATTTATTTTATATATCCAAATGATTAAAACCGAGCCCCTCATTGGGCTAATTGCTAGAAATTGTATCCCCTGAGTCATTCTGAGCTCCTTTTGAGAAATTTCTAGTGCTCCCCCACATGGAGCCTTGGTGGAGGTATTTCAGTGTCTTTCTTACCTATTACAACAATGCTCCTCCACTTGCAGTGACCCCCATGAAAGGCTTTCTGTTTTGCACAGCTCTCCTTCATGGTAACATCTGATGGCTGCTCAGCCACAGGGTAGAAGGGCTCTGGCTCCTTCTTGGCCACTTTGACAAGTTTGCATGAGTCTTTCCCACTGCTTCACAACAAAACTAAACTAAAATCACAGACTTTGGTAAGGTTGGGGCATAACCTCTAGGATAATATGAGGTGGGATACTTAAATGTAACATCAGTTGGAACTGGAGTGGTTTTTTTTAAGAGCCAAATGCCCCAAGTTGACTTCAGGTTCCCTAACTGTGCCTCTTTGTCTAGCTTCTGTAATAACTGGCCTGCCCACTGGCAGGAGTCAATTTTTCCCTCAATCTAAATATTTTTCAGACATCTGCTTGCCTTGGAGATTTGACTACAGTGTTGCCACATTTATTACTAACTACTGGAAAGAAATAGGGCAACACCCTTGATCTGTCTAACTCCCATGACCTTGATCCCCTGGATTACCTTCTTCCTCTGATAGGTTACTTTCAGGAAGATTTCTCAGCGCACACTTCCATGGTTCTAACATGATAAATCCTGGTCCAAAATATTTCCTAAACTCTTGATTGTCCAACCTTAAGTGACACATGCCTGGACATTAGCCTTCTGATCCATGTTGTACTTTACCCAACACTGTTAATTCCATTTACTCTGTAGAGGGAGGGAAGTATTTGGACTGTCCTTTGGTTCGATCCCTGGGGCGGGAAGATCCCCTGGAGAAGGAACTGGCAACCCACTCCAGTACTCTTGCCTGGAAAATCCCATGGATGGAGGAGCCTCAAGGGCTACAGTCCATGGGGTCGCTAAGAGTCAGACACGACTGAGCGACGACACATGACACACATATTCCCTCCTGCAGTTTTGTCATCTCCATTCTCAGTACCCTCCTGATTTCTATTCTCTCAATAATATATTGTTTCATGGAGGAAGCTACCTAAGTCTAGGACTTTAAGATTTAAGGGGCTCTAGCTAACAGAGTTTATAGAGTCTGGATTATTCTGAAGGACATGCCAGTTACGTTACTAAACAGAACACTTTCCATCTCCGTCTGGAGTATCTGCACTTGATTTGCCTACAGTGTTCAGGCCTCCCCGAAAGGATGTATATGAATATCTGAATAAAAAGTAGGGTCTCCCATCATGGTCCTTCTGACTGCAAAAGGTTAGTTGGTTCCAATATAATTCTGCCAATCTCCATCCTAGAAGGCAGAAAGTACTGGTAATTCTTGCACAAATGTTCCAGTTTTTGTGAAGAAAGTCTTGGGTTCAGACATTGCTAGTCGGTGTAATATGTTTCTTATATAATTCTCTAATTTTTCTACTTTGAAGAATTTCTAAATGGATATTTTTTCTGAAAAAATATGTTTTTCATGTATCGGTCCTTTGGAATATTCCATTCATCTGTCAAATATGACAATGGTGATGTACATTTAATCTTGCACCTCCTTCTATAATAAGCAAATCATTTAATAAAGATGATTACATTGAAGGCATAAAATGTAATGAAAGGAACTCTTGAACGGACTTTTATGCCAATAATTTAAATATATATCTTTTACTTTCTTTAAGGGATCAGATTTAATCAGTTCCTAACTGTGTCAGAAATCAAAACACAAATGTCCTGTCACATGAAAACAAGCCAATTTTTGTGGCTGTTTATAATACAAATCATAATCATTCAGTGTATATTTTGAAGTCTTAAATTTCATCTGATGGCAGAATGATTACTAAATTAAACTTTAAATATATTAAAATAAATATCTTCTGAGGGCATAATATTACATGCTGTTTGGAACTGCAGCAAATGCTACAAACACCTCTCCTATATTCCTTATTTGCTTTCACATTAAAACATCCACCTCTATGTTCCTTCTCCCTCAAGAGGTATACCATTTGCCTACACATTTGAATGATTCTTTTCTCCTAAACATTTAAAAAATAAATCATGCATTCCTTTAGGACCTTTGCAGTGCCACATAATTTTTATTTGAATAAATTAGAAGGTAATATATTAACATGCTGCTGCTGCTGCTGCTAAGTCGCTTCAGTCATGTCCAACTCTGTGTGACCCCATAGACAGCAGCCCACCAGGCTCCCCTGTCCCTGGGATTCTCCAGGCAAGAATACTGGAATGGGTTGCCATTTCCTTCTCCAATGCATGAAAGTGAAAAGTGAAAGTGAAGTCACTCAGTCATGTCCGACTCCTAGCGACCCCATGGACTGCAGCCCACCAGGCTCCTCCGTCCATGGGATTTTCCAGGCAAGAGTACTGGAGTGGGGTGCCATCACCTTCTCCGTTCAATTATCTGTGACATAATCAAAAACATCTGATTATTTTTATCCCCTGCTCTTATTTGCCACTTCAAAATCAGTCTTTTATTTACCAATAAGAATAAATAGCACACAAAATTTTTTTTCTTCAAATCTGTGAATTTGTATGTATATATATATATATATATATATATATATATGTGTGTGTATGTACTATCTATCCATCTGTGTTACATTAAAAATTCCCTTGGGAGACTCTTTTTGCTTGGGTACTAAAAAAAAATCATCTATGATTTTTGGTATATTGTCAACTTGAAGGGCAGAAATTGTTTAGCTAGGAACATATATTTCATTGTACTTTCTGAGTGAGCATATTGTCCTATGCTCTGTATTAGGGACCCTAAATATTTTTGATGGTAATAGTGATGAATCACTTTACAAATTCTTTATACCTAGATTCTTGTTCATTCACATTCTATCTTACTTCAAACTTCTACCTTCTCTCTTAGCATATTTTAATAACCTCATAAATTATTTTTTACCTCAAAAATGTTATTTTCAGTCCATCCTATAAAATAAATGCCAGGTTAATATTCATAAACACAACACTTTCTCTATCTTTCTCAGAAGACTTCAGGGACTCTATTGTGTTCTCCATTTCTATCAAATCTCAACAGTGGCATTGTTTTTTACTGCTTAATTATTTTATATTTTCCCCTTATAACATATATTTTCTTCATCAGTCTCACAATTGGGCTAGTGAAATAACCTTCTGTTTTCATGATCTTACTCTCCAGAATCATCTTAAGTCCAATTATAATGCTGCCATCTTTAGAGAGTCCCTGAATTTTCTAAATAGGACTCAGACCTGCTTAGATTTCTTACACTTAGGCTGTTTACACTTCAAATGATCTTCTCTCCAGAACTATACAGAGATTGCTTCTGTTGCATTTCTCACAATTTAGAAACAAAGTTGGTGTTTGAGATAGCTACCTACTTGGAAAAAAAAAAATTCTTCAATAGAGTTACAATCTACCTGCTAGAAAGGTACCCAGAGATATTTTGTGGAAGAACATGATACATTCTTTTCATAATATCTACTTATTGAACATCACCATTCTTTTGTTCAACTCAATATCTAAGTGTGAAGCATGCACTTTATCTCTTACAGGTAAAAACTCTTATGCTTCTCTTGCAATTGTAAAGGAATGTGGGCAAATTTTACAGAATATACACCCTCTCTCTTAGTAAACCAAAAAAGAAGTGCTTTTGTGGCTATCATTTTCTTGTCATATTAATAAAACTACACATATATGTTAATTTTTTCTTTTCTAATTATTTTGTGTCATTTTTCTTTTGATTTTTTAACTCTCAGTACTATATTGTGAGGCAGGTTTCTACTCATCTGATAAGCAGTTTGGCAGAAAAAAGGACTAATGCTAAGGTTATCTACATGTAGAAGTAGAGTTTCTTTGAGGAAAACCTTTCTCATGAGTAGGAGAAAGTGGAAGCAGTATACTCCTCTAGAGTGAATGTGGCTAGTTTCCCTTCTCTATATTAGAGGGAAAAGTAGCTCATCAGATTGTAAAATAAGAAATAAATAAATTTACTAAATGGTATTAAGTGTCTTTGAGTTACTCTGAATCCCAGAGGTACCTAACTTGCAGTCTCTGTTTCTTAAACATATGTTGCATAATGATACTTCTATGCTATTTATAGCTACTATGTTCAATGAAAAGCTTTAAAAAAGTATATTTGCTGAAATATGCTTTTATGGTACACACCCCACTATTATTTGTACTTGTTAGTTTCTGTTTTACTTACATGTAAGGCTAGGTTTAAACTAAATTTGTAAAGTTTTGCTTGTTATTGGCCAATTTCTACTGTCCTTTTTTATGTCATTAGGTCATCTGGCCTATGTTCCACTCCTACATAGATACTGTTTTTCACTATTTACTAAAAAATACTGATTGTAGCAGTAAATCCTGGTTTGGGCTCAGACTGCGTTTATGACAGTTCCTTCTTCTGTTTATGTACTTTACTAAACTATCCTCTATAATAAAGGCTCCACCGGTTACCTTTATTACACAGAAGTCTTAGTATTGCATATGTTTTAAAGGAGATGCTTAATAAAGGTAATTTGAAGGTATAAATGATGCTACTAAGAATGTTAATCTTTTGGAACTTTTAGAGTACAATACAAATGCCAACATTTCTTATTATAACCTTGTGATCATTTCTGTCATTCTTAGAAATGGTTAAAATTTTCCCTTAGGGCATTTTTGTTTAGGAGATTGCTTTCAATTATTTAGAATTACTTTTAAAGATTTGTTTATTATTCTGATAACAAGCCCATGAATTCACATATGAAAGTCTATAGAAAACACTGTAGCATAAAACTATATTACTCTATAGCAATGAAATTCCTCATACATCAACTATGCTCTTTCTCAAAATGAAAATCAATTTTCCTGGAATTCTGTCTTTCAACAGACTCTTACAGAGCTGGAGTAGGAGGTAATTACAAAGACAAGGGTCCTCCATGGAAAAGGCCTTGCTTTGACAGCCCTGATATTCACAACTGTTACTAGCTATGAGTACATACCAGTGAAGGAAAAGCTTCTCTAATATGAAAGGAACATACATTCTGCATAATATCCATAGCTTTGTTGTTTCTGAGCCTTTTGTAATAGATCTAGCTCACATCAAATTTAGCTTCTCAAATAGTTTTAATTTTTCCTTTAAAAAATATACATTTTGGCATTGGTGGAAATTATTTAAAAAGACATTTAAATCATATAAATTAAAGTAAGAGAAAAATAATACTGAATAAAATGCTTAAAACTTCATAATAAGATGATTTTTAAGAAGCTTCACTCTTAATGTTATAAATAAAGCTTTCCAAATAGTTAAGTAGATATTTAACTTTATGATTCAAATGGAATTGCATTCCAATCAAAGTTTACTTTATGGATGCTACCTTGAAATATATATGGCAAGTAATAGCCTTAGTAAATTCATAAAATACAAATGGTATAGAACTGATTAGCTTAACATTATTGCTGAATGCTTTTAAATGTATTTAGTGTGTTGTCTGCTTGCAATACAGGAGATAAGGAGATACAGGTTCCATCCCTGGGTTGGGAAGATCCCCTGGAGGAGGAAATGGCAACCCACTCCAGTATTCTAGCTTGAAAAATCCCATGGACAGAGGAGCCTGGTGGGCTATAGTCGAAAGTGTTGCAAAGAGTCGGACACAACTGAGCAGCTAAACACATACATACACAGTATGTTTATAGATGATACAGTGATACATATCTGCAATGATATAATCTTTATATGTACCATCTTACTTTATCCCATATTGTTACCCAAATAATAGGAGGAATATTCCAGTGAATTCTTCATATTCTTGTGTCTGCTGACATTTCTGTCCAAAGAATCATCAAATATTTATGTATTTAAACAAAAAACACTGCTTATCTTTAAAAAGTGTTAGAATAAATCTTCAAATATATCCATTTAGAAGGAATAATTCTAGATAGATGAGTAAATTCTTAGATAACTAAGATTAACCGCATAAGCCTGGGTATACTTATTTTAAATATCCTTGTTGGAAATCTTTTTGAATTACTTTCTTTCTTGCCTTCTTAAATAAATAGTATACTGAGCTTGAGGCAAACATTTCTTCTTGATTCAGAATAATCTTCATGAACTTTATTGTGAAGCAATAAAACTTCAGGTACAGGTAGTGATACAGATGGAGTGGAAAATGTAGCCAAATGGATCCAATGCCTGAGACCTGCAGAAACAGCTTATTGTATTCTTCCTCAGTCATTAAATGTAGTGTAGTGATTCAGAACAGAGTCCTTTGAAACACATAGATTTGAGTTTGAATCTGAGACTTTCACTTCCACAATCTGTTGTGGTTTCAGAAAGCTTATTTCACCTCTGCAAAATTTGGTTTTCTGAATGGTAATCTTACAGTAATAATATCAACCTCATAAAGTAGGCATAAGGGATAAATGAGATGATCTGTATAAATCACTTAAACTCACTTACTGGTATGTGATAAATACTAGACAAACTATGATGTCCTGTAAATAGCAATGTGAGACTTAGGGAAAGACAGGTCAGAATAAATGAAGATGGAAAGTTACACTTGGATCCTTGAAAGTCTGCTATTGTCTTTTTCTTATTTTCTGCTGCCACTTACTGTCTTACTTTGAAAGTCTTTTATCCATTTTGAGTTGATTCTTCCTTGTGGTGTAAAATAGGGGTCCAATTTCATTCTTTTGCCTGTGTATCCAGTTTTCTCAGCACCAGTTTTTGAAGAGGCTATCCTTTTCCCTTTGTGTGTTATTGACTCCTTTATTATAAATTAATTGACCAAATATGTGTAGATTCATTATTGCAATCTCTATTCTATTAATCTATATTTCTGTTTTTATGCAGATATCATACTGTTTTGATTAGTAAAGCTTTGTATTATAGTTAGAAATCAAGAGACTGAAATGCCTCTAGCTTTGTTCTTCTTTCCTATAATTGCTTTGGCTATTCAAGGTCTTTTATGGTTCCATATACATTTTAGGACTGTTTTTTCTATTTCCATGAAAAATGCCTTTGGAATTTTAATGGGGATGCATTGAATTTGTCCAGTGCTTTGAAATATCAACCTTTCAACAATATTAATTCTTCTAATTCATGAGCATAGAATACCTTTCCATTTTATTTGTCTTCAGATTTTTTTATGAATGTCTTATACTTTTCAGTGTAAAGATCTTTCACCTCTTGGATTAATTTCTAAGTATTTTATTCTTTTGATGCAATTATGAACAGGACTATTTTCTTAATTCCCCCCCCTCACAGTTTGTTGTTAGTATATACAAGTGCAACTGATGTTTGTATATTAATCTTGTATCCTGAAGCTTTCTTGTGTTTGTTTATTAGTCCTAACAGTTTCTTGGTGGCATCTTTAAGATTTTCTGCATATAACATCATGGCATCTGCAAACAGTTTTACTTTTACCTTTCCAGTTTGGTTTCCTTTTATTTTATTTAATTTGTTTTTTGTCTGATTACTATAACTAGGACTTCTAATACTATATTGAATAAAAATGGCAAGAACAGCCTGTCTTATTCCTGATCTCAGAGGAAATGCTTTCAGCTTTTCACTGTTGAGTCTAGTGGTAGCTGTGGGCCTGCATATATATATATATACCCTTTATCATTTGAAATACATTCC
Organism: Capra hircus; assembly: GCF_001704415.2. NCBI lineage: Eukaryota > Metazoa > Chordata > Mammalia > Artiodactyla > Bovidae > Capra > Capra hircus. The sequence continues at coordinate 35,656,483 of NC_030816.1, read as the reverse complement.
CTCTATACCAAGTTTGTTGAGAGTTTTTAGCATGAAAAATGTTGAATTTTGTCAAGTGTTTTTTCTGTATCTATTGAGATAATTATATTATTTTATCTTTCATTTTGTTAATGTGGTGTGTCACGGTGGTTTATATATTTTGAACTGTCCTTGCATCCCTGGAATCATTTTGTATGATTCTTTTAATGCAGTTGTACTAGTTTGCTTATATTCTGCTGAAGATTTTTGAATAGTGACTTGTAATTTTCTCTTTGAGTTGACTCATTGGAAAAGACTCTGATGCTGGGAGGAATTGGGGGCAGGAGGAGAAGGGGATAACAGAGGATGAGATGGCTGGATGGCCTCACCGACTCTATGGACATGAGTTTGGATAAACTCCAGGAGTTGATGATGGACAAGGAGGCCTGGCGTGCTGCAATTCATGGCGTGGCAAAGAGTCGGACACTACTGAGCGACTGAACTGAACTGAACTGAATTTTCTCTTATCTGGTTTTGGCATGGGAGTTTGTAGGCCTTGTAAAATTAGTTCAGGAATTTCGCACCTCTTATATTTTTTGGAAGAGCTTGAAGACTGGCATTCATTCTTCTTTAAATGTTGGGTAGAGTTCACCAGGAAAGCCATCTATTTCTGGACTTTTCTTCATTGGGAGGTTTTGATTACTGATTAAATCTCCTTACTAACAACTGGTGTGTTCAGATGTTACATTTCCTTGCGATTCAGTCCTAATAAATTGTATATTTCTAAGAATTTATTGGTTTCTCTAGCTTGTCCAATTTGTTGACATATAATTGTTTATATTGGACTTCCCTGGTGGTTCAGCTGGTAAAGAATCTGCCTGCAATGCAGGAGACCTGGGTTTGATTCCTGTGTTGGGAAGATCCCCTGGAGAAGGGAAAGGCTACCCACTCCAATATTCTGGCCTGGAGAATTCCATGATTATCTATATTAGTCTCTTGCAATCCTTTGTATTTGTGTGGTATCAATTGTAATGTCTCATTAATTTTTTAAAAATTTGAGTCTTCTTTTTTTTTGTCTTGGATAGTATAGCAAATGGTTTGTTCAGTGATTTTATTTTTCTTGTTTTTAGCTCTGGAAATATATGTTTCTTCCCCTGCCGCAAACCAGCACTCTCTCTTCTACCATAAAGAGTTTGAAACCATTCTGATATATCCATAGTTTTGTTGTAGCCAATATTTTACTTTAACTGTCCATAATATAACGTGGCATAAACACTTTCAACATTAACATTAAACTGAAGCTGAATTCATTTTATGATTAAATAGAATAGGAGATGCCATATGAGGAGGCCAAGGTTAGTTGTTTTATTTTTTGCTTATTAATTAAAATCTCTTATAGATATGTGTTCTCTTTAGAGTCACTCAAGCATAAACAAAAGTCAAGATTCTATTCAATGCAATTCAAAATTTATTGCAAGATGTTGTCTGTCACAAAGAATCGGTATTATTTTCTACTGTAGCAGCTGTGTTGTTTTTACTTGGCCTCAGTTTCTTTTTAGAATCATGTAAGTTAGATGATTAATGTGTGGTGGTGGTACTGCTTTGGTAATGGTGCTGGAAGTCTTGTCTACTACAGGATTATGGCATGAAGAGAGTAGGAAGACCTCAAAGTTTGTTCTAATCCTCTTCTGTAGAACATATGTATGTTTTAAACTTGATGGGAACAAAGACAGTTCAAGGAAACAAAGCTAACTATTGAAAGAGGCCACAGTTCTGAAGATGTATATTCCTCTTTGATAATTGTGGTGAGAATCAGCTCTAGTACTCACTCTGTTCCATGATCCATTTCTTTTCCTTTTAGAGTATTTCTATCATTTTTCACTCACACATGAGTAAATTCAGACTTAGTTTTATTTATTTCTAATCTCTAGAGCTTAGCACTGTGCCTGGCACATTATGCCATAATGTGTGATAACCTTGTGGTGGAGGTATTTTTGCCAAACCTGACTTCTATATTTTATATATTTATCTTTTTTCAGGGTGTTCATTTATTATAGATCACTTTAAACTTTGTGGGACAGGACAAAAATTCAAATAACATTTCAATACAAATAAACAGCATTTATCAAATTTAAATTGAGAATTAGGAAACAAAAAAGCTAAGGAATGCCCTGCCTCCTGCCTTGGTAGAGATTAAAAGGTGGCTCTAGAAGAATGTCCTTTAAGTTATAAAAGTATTTTGCCAATAAAGTTAAACTCTTATTGGACTCTGTAGTTAGTTTCTTCCTCTAAGAAAGTCATGTAACTTACAGGCAGTTCCCATCATGCTGTGTTTGTCTCTCTGTAATACACTGGAATTTTTAGTTTGTACTGTGAAAGGAGTTTAGGTTTTGATTATTCCTGTTATTAAGATTATGTATAAAACTATCATAGAACATAAATTGAAAGGGAATATTATTTTTGAGGAAAAATAATAGATGATATGGAAACCATTTATTAAAAAATAAAGGGATAATAAAAAGTAACTGCAGATTTAATAACAGCAAAGATGTGTTTTAAATCCAGTCGGGGCAACTGTGGTATGAATAAGCTGTTAAAATATATGTATATTTCTGATAAGTTCTAATGTAAGAGTGTTACCTCTTTATTTTGTTAAGAAGGAAAAGAAAACATGTAAGTAAAGAGTTCCATGCTAAATTTTTGGACAGAAACATTACATGGTGGCAGAAGAATGAAGAATTGGAAAGTAGGCAATGTGTACTTGAAGTGTTCACTGTCATTGTTAAATCTTAATCACCATATTTTAGGACTGCCTAGGAGAAGGCAATGGCAACCCACTCCAGTACTCTTGCCTGGAAAATCCCATAGACGGAGGAGCATGGTAGGCTGCAGTCCATGGGGTTGCTAAGAGTTGGACACGACTGAGTGACTTCACTTTCACTTTTCACTTTCATGCATTGGAGAAGGAAATGGCAACCCACTCCAGTGTTTTTGCCTGGAGAATCCCAGGGACGGCGGAGCCTGGTGGGCTGCCATTTCTGGGGTCGCACAGAGTTGGGCACGACTGAAGTGACTTAGCAGCAGCAGTAGCAGCAGTTCCATGGCAGTATAGGGCTTACTTCTGTGAAAACAATACAAAGCGCACTGCTAGTGTCATGCTATAAAACCTGGTTTATAAAACATAGTTTTAGTGGAGAAAAATGTGAATCTAGAAAGCAAACTTTAAATTAAAAATTATAATCTAAGATGTAATTGTACATCAGATAATCATATTAAATATTATCATTTTTTGAAACAGCTACTGAATTAGCTAACATAAGGATTTCAGATATGTCATTTAGGATATGTTTATCTTTAACAAACAGTTCCTATATTAATTTCTTGAAAATGCTGTTCTTTATTATATTGAAAGATTGAAATGAATACCTCTGTTATATGAAGAGTTGACTTTTCAAAGACAAATATGTTGCACCTGTCATTAGTTAATATTATCACACAATTTATTCATATTTTAGATAATTTTATTCTTTCTTATATGCAATATATATTATAATATTTTTATTATTTTCAAAGATGAGAGAGCAGAAAGAAATTGTCCCTAAGCCTCAACCAATTCAGTTCAGTTCAGTCGCTCAGTCGTGTCTGACTCTTTGCCACCCCATGAATTGCAGCACGCCAGGCCTCCCTGTCCATCACCAACTCCCAAAGTTCACCCAAACTCTTGTCCATCGAGTCGGTGATGCCATCCAGCCATCTCATCCTCTGTCGTCCCCTTTTCCTCCTGCCCCCAATCCCTCCCAGCATCAGAGTCTTTTCCAACGAGTCAACTCTTCGCATGAGGTGGCCAAAGTACTGGAGTTTCAGCTTTAGCATCATTCCCTCCGAAGAAATCCCAGGGTTGATCTCCTTCAGAATGGACTGGTTGGATCTCCTTGCAGTCCAACGGACTCTCAAGAGTCTTCTCCAGCAGCAGAGTTCAAACGCAACCAATTAAGTTCTCTCATTATAGATGGTGACAACACAATATTATACTAGATAATCTTAGGTTAATTACACCCATATATATGTGTGTAATACTTTTCTAAGTTTTTTCTTAGCAGACCAGGCTTTTACAGGTGAAAAAATTAGACAGTATCTAAAAAAAGTTTCAATTAAATAAAAGAAAATAAATGTATACACTAGTATAAAATGTAAATGACCATACTATAAGTCCATAAGCTGTATATTATTTCCATTCAGGAATTTTGGTGCATTTGGGAAGTAACCATTCCGTATTAGTAAATAGGTCTTTATTTTGTTGGTAATTTGAGAAGAAACATACCAGTATGTGGCTTTTTTTTTCTTCCTTTTGGTTGATTTGCTTTTAGTCAAATCATGATTTCATGTGGAAAATATAAACAGTATCCTGTTCTTTAATTCCATTAATTGAACATATTTATGAGGCTTTCTCAAAGACACAGTAATTTTGTTTCTGTTTTTATTAAAACCATTAAGCTCTGGCTTTATAATTGTCACATAGTAAAGCAAGAGATTGATTATGGGCTTTTGCAGCTGGCCACATTTTGCATTATATTGTCTTAAATTAACATCTGTAGCCTAGTCTGTGTGTCCTTTCATTATCATTTTCATTTCATGCCATCACTTGGCATTAAAGGCTCCTTTTCTGTGTAACCTATGTCAGAATTTCTGTTTCCACCTCCTCTGCTTTCAATCTAGAGATTTGTCTGGAAAGGCTAACTAACAAACAATTGTTATTCTGCTAAACAACCAGAGTATTTGAATCTAAAATTTGTGCTTTAGTAGGGCAAATTACAGTATAATAAACATGGGTGGTTTGTTGGGCATGTCAAATATCCAGACATGGTCTCCAAGGTGCTCAGTTACCACTGATAAGGAATAAAAAACCATCTCGCTTTGTACTGGTAATGCCAGTAGGCATTGGCAGGGTTGACAAGGGAATCACTAATTCTAGGGAGTACTTCAAACCCTTCTTCTTGCTCTAAATTTTGTGAACCTGAAGGAACTTGTAATCTGTAGGAAATCTTCAGTTATTGCTGTAATCATGGTAGCATTTGTAATATTTATGCAGTGATAATTGTTAAGACATCTAAACCTGATATTCTGCTAGGATCAGTATGAATTATAATTAATCACCATTTTTGCCTTCTTTTTTGCCCAGAGGAATTATTTATCTTGAGTAAGTATACTTCACCCCTGGTGTTTGTGTATAGGAAATTGACATGTTTATCAAGATTTTTATATTTATCTCCAGGGTGATACACGTTGGGCAAATACCTGTCATGTAATGCACAGAAATTAATTTTTATGTTAACTTCCCTGGTAGCTCAGATGGTAAAGAATCTGCCTGCAATTCAGGAGACCTCGGTTTGATCCCTGGGTCAGGAATATCCCCTGGAGAATGCAAGGCAACCCACTCCAGTATTCTTGCCTGGAGAATCCCATGGACAGAGGAGCCTGGTAAGCTATAGTCCATGGGGTCTTCAGAGAGTCAGACACCACTGAGCGACTAACACTTTCATTTTCTAATGCTAAATTAATCTCTTTTGCTCTTTTCCTACCAGGACATAAGAGAAATATAAGGTATTTAAGAAAAATAGCATTTATATATTATTTTACTGTGCAAATGAGGAGGATTGCTGCCTAATATAGAGTGTGTGCTATGCCACTTCAGTCGTGTCTGACTCTTCCCAGTCCTAAGGACTGTAGCCCACAGGCTCCTCTGTGCATGGAATCCCCGAGGCAAGAATACTGGGGTGGGTTGTGATGCCCTCCACCACTGGATCTCTCCCACCCAGGGATCGAACCTGCGTCTCCCGCAGCTCCTACATTGCAGACAGCTTCTTTATTCTGAGTCACCTGGGAAGCCCTCATATTTAGAGTACCTGAACTTAAAATTTTTGGCAACTTGTTTGTTTCTAAGTTTGGCTTTTATCTAAGAGTTTTGTTGGACAGGTATAGTACTAGAGAGTCACAAACAAGAGTCATTTCAAAGAAAAAATCTCCTTCTGCAATATTAAAAAAAACTACATTCTATAAATATACAATGAACACATCTTGTTTTTATATCTGGCAGTTCTAATCAGCTTGTTTTTAGAAGCAAATGATGAGAATTTCAGCCTTGCTTAAGAAATGTCTTTACAATGATGTTTTGGATTAGAATATAGGTGTTTTAAAGGTGTCATTAAAAATCAACTAATAGGTTGCTGATTAGATTTTGTTTGCTTGGTTACATATGGGTAAAAAAAAATGAGGGTAAATGTAACTTTGCATCTGATTCAAGGTGTTCTTAAAGGAAGCTATTTAATTGGCTGTTTTGCACTGTAAAGAAATAGCTTTCATTAAATTGATGTATTTAGTTTTAAAGGTCAACAATATGTCATTAAAAATCCATATAAATGATAGCAAGTAACATGATATTGTATGCTTTTAATAGCATAACATTTTTTATGAAAACAGTCTCCAAATCATAAATATTAATCAAATAGTATTCTAACTAATCCACATATTCACAGAAAGCATAATTTTCCTTTTAAATGAAAGAATAATCCACAGTTCAGTTCAGTTGCTCAGTCATGTCTGACTCTTTGTGACCCCATGGACTGCAGCATGCCAGGGTTCCCTGTCCATCACCAACTCCTGGAGCTTGGTCAAACTCATGTCCATTGAGTTGGTGATGCCATCCAACCATCTCATCCTCTGTCATCCCCTTCTCCTCCTGCCTTCAATCTTTCCCAGCATCAGGGTCTTTTCCAAGACGTCAGTTCTTTGCACCAGGTGGCCAAAGTATTGGAGTTTCAGCTTCAGCATCAGTCCTTCCAATGAATATTTAGGACTGATTTCCCTGAGGATTCATTGATTTGATCTTGTGGCCCAAATGATAATCCACAAGTGAACCTCAAATTAGAACATATACAATAACTCGATGAACCTTTAACCTAAATAAAATTTCAAATCACAAAAGAGAACCAAATGTTATATAAAAACATTCAGTAAAACAGGAGCCTTGGCTATTTAGGGTACATGTGAGTGAGTCTGTCTCAAATTGTATTGTGAATGAAAAACATAGGTCAATATAACTGATTAGAAGAATGGATGATTTATTAAACTGTTTCCTGCTGTATGATAATGAAGTTAGTAAAGTGTTAATTAGATCTCATGTTGTCTTAGAAAAAGATAAGTCAATGTAATATATATAATCTCTTGCTTGTAATGAAGCAGGCTTGAGAGGGAAAGACCATGGGAAAGCTACCATTAATGTGATGAATGGACAGAAAGCTCCTGTGTGTGGGCTGGGATATATAGCTAGAGTGGGAACAGTTACAGAAGGTCTGAGTCTTGATCATGAACTTGATTTGCTGTAGCTGACAACTTGTTCGTGTAGTATGGATGAATGACACCTCTTAATCCAACTCTTCACCTCAGGTACTCCCTAAAAAGAAAGACTGGGACCTGTTTTTTATCCAACAGTGCATTTCACTAGGGCCAAGGGACATACTGGGTCATTTCTCCACAACATTAAATAGTTTCCTTTCCCTCTTTTTGTCTTTTCTTGGCTTATATAAGATATAAAGACCAGATATGTGTGGGTCTATTTCTGGACTCTGTATTCTGTTCCACTGACTTACAAGTCCATTGGCATTGCCCACGTGCTTAGTCATGCCTGACTCTTTGCAACCCTATAGGCTATAACCCACCAGGCTACAGGCTCTCCTGTCCTACTTTCCAAGCAAGAATACTGTAGTGGCTTGCCGTTTCCTCTTCTAGGGGATCTTTCCAACCCAGGGACCTCGCCCACGTCTCCCCATCTCCTGCACTGGCCGGCAGATTCTTTACCAGTTTGCCACCTGGGAAGCCCCAGGCTTATGTAAAAGTATGCCTAACTTAGAAGAAACAAGCTAGAGGACTTGGGAGAACTGAAATAAATGCCCTGTGTATTAATTGAAGATATGCTAGGAACCATCCTGCAGCAGCAAGTTAAATCTGAACTCTGCCTATGCATTTTCTACATTATTGTCTAAAATGAGACAATCAGAATAGGTTTTAAAGTGAAATTGAAAGTCAAAGTGAAGTCACTCAGTCGTGTCTGACTCTTTGTGACCCCATGGACTGTAGCCTACCAGGCTGCTCTGTCCGTGGGATTTGCCAGGCAAGAATACTGGAGTGGGTTTCCATCTTCTTCTCCAGGGGATCTGCCCGACCCAGGGACTGAATCCAGGACTTCCACAATGCAAGCAGATGCTTTACCCTCTGAGCCACCAGGGAAGCCCCCAGAAGAGGTCTGGCACTGTAGTATTTCATTTTGTTTGAGTCTGCGCTCTATTATAGAACATGATAAGCCAGAAACCAAACCATCATGGATTGGTTTGTGCATTGATGCCAAAAGAGCAATCAGAGTCTGGCATATGGGGCATTTGAACAAGAAAATTGGTGTTAAGTATCTGGTTCTGTGTTTGGACTGCTTCAGAAGCTGGTGGATTTTGCTTGGTAATCTTTTGCTTGGTAATCTTAAGAGATAGCAGGGAGCAGAAAGAGAACAGCTGTGGCCATTCTACCTGTAACTGGGCTAAATTACCTGCTTGGCCTTCCCACCTTCCTCATGTGAAAATTCAGTTTTGGCTTCTTGGGTGTTTTTCCAAACTGCTTAAAAGTTACTTGATGAAGAGTTATTTCTAGTTTTGGAACAAAATTGTTACTGAAATAGCACATTCACATTCAGTGAATATTTATTGACTCTAACTGTGTATCAGGCAACATATGGATTATATTCACTGAGATACAAAATAAGATAATGGGTAAGAGCAATTTTGAAGCCAGATCACACAGGTTCAAATGACAACTCCTGCCACTTACCGTGTAGAAAATGCAGTTAAACTGCAGGCATCTAAATTCTACGTGCTTTGTGTTCCTCATCTGTCATTGGGCACCTTATAGAAGCTGGCATGATTGTTGCTCATTGTTCAGTCACTTAGTTGTACCCAACTCCTTGTGAACCCATGCACAGAAGCATGCCAGGCTTCCCTGTCCTTCACTGTCTCCTGGAGTTTGCTTAAACTCATGCCCATCGAATTGGTGATGCCTTCCAACCATCACATCCTCTATTCCCTTCTCCGTCTGCCTTCATTCTTTTCCAGCTTCAGGGTCTTTTCCAATGAGTTGGTTCTTCGCATCAGGTGGCCCAAGTATTGGAGCTTCAGCTTCAGCATTAGTCCTTCCAATGAATATTCAGGGTTGATTTCCTTTAAGGTTGACTGGTTTGATCTCCTTGCTGTTCAAGGGACTCTGAAGAGTCCTCTCTAGCACCACAATTCAAAAGCATCAGTTCTTTGATGCTCAGCCTTTATGGTCCCACTCTCATATCTGTAGTAGTAGTAGTTTAGTGGCTAAGTTGTGTCCGACTCTTGGGACCCCATGGGCTATAGCTCTCCAGGTTCCTCGGTCTGTGGGATTCTCCAGGCAAGAATGCTGGAGTGGGTACATTTCTTCCTTCAAAGGAATTTCCTGACTCAGGGATTGAACCCATATCTCCCGCATCTCCTTCACTGGCAAGCAGATGCTTAACCACTGAGCCACCTGGAGACTATCCTATGAGGATCTTATGTACTATTTACCTTATTATACTGTCTGTCTTTTTATTTGAATTGTGTCCTCTTTCATGAGTTGCATGAGATTAGGATACATACCTCATTCATCATTATGTGATAGTATAGTGCCTGGGACACAGTAGACACTATTTGTTGAATGATTAAATAATTGAATATATAAATGCATGAATTCATTTTATCATAGTGGATGAGGAGATTCACATTCTTACACATTGGCATACATAAATATATAAACACAGACAATTTTGACATTTTAAAATTAATTATATTTAAAAAAACTGTGTTTGAGTTTAAATAAACACAGAGCCCTATAATCAACAAATTATTTTAAAATGTGATGGCAGTTATGGAATAAATTTCTGAAATTCTAAGATCTTACTAATTTATTAATGCTGATTATTTTTGAAAACAACTCCATTTTTTTATATTATAACGATGCCTAAGGATTATCAGGATGTTACTATAAGCCTGTTAAATTAGTTATGTAGATGAGAAATAAGTTATTATAACGGAGGATTTCTCTACTTCACTTTTCAAATGAAAAAGATCCTTATTAGAGCTTAGGAAAATGAAAAAGGCTGGTTTACTGATCATACTCCTTTTTCATGTAGTAAGCTCCCCATCTATTGAAATCTGGGGCATGTAGCATTATATAAAAGACAAGCCCCATGGTCTTGCATTTTTGCAACTTCTGACATATAAGTGCATGTGTTTCTTATTGCATTAAACATCTTTGAACACCCTGTTAAATGGTCCATAATGTCAATTCCCTTTCTCTTTGTGTCTTCCAAGTAACATTGCTATAACTTTAAATGATTATGTTGATTTTGAATTTTTTCTGCTATCTTCTTTAAAACTATTATAAAAATTTAAACAACAGTACAACATAGAAGCAGCTAGGAACAGCTTTGATGCTGATTCACTTGACAAAGAGGAATTATTCCTCTCTTTGACTTTGTCTGCATTTTGCTCCTCAAGCAGTTTCCTGAATCTGGATTTATTATGGCATGTTTCAAATGTTAGTTTTGCTACTGTCTCCTGAGGTTAAGAAAAGATTTTCTGATGTTGAGCAAAGTATCAGACTTTGTTAGTATCCTTATTAAAAAGAAAAAAAAGTGCTGTGAAATTACATTAACATAGACTGTTTTTATTTGAAAACTTGAGATGTATGGGTTGTCTTATAGAAAAGCCTTCATCTAGAGAAAGAAACAAATTTTACTAATGCCAGAAAATAGTTTGAATTATATTTGAGTAGATGGGAAAAACCACCAAGAGAAGTTCAATTTATTTTCATATTGCATTTAAGTTCCCTGCTTTGCATCACCAAGTTCAATAAAGCAAAAATATATATTACAAATGAAGTAGAATTAAGATATTCCTCTACATTATAAATACAGATTTATGTCAAAATTTTACAATATTTTATATTTTTTTCTTTAAGAGAAAATTTGGAAAATACAACAGGCATTCAAAAAAGATCCATTTATCATTGCATTTATGCCTATAATAACATCAACTGCAGCTATCATGCCCATATCCAATGACAGATGGCATATGATATAAAGAAATCTAGTTATATACATCTACATCATATAAAAATCTGCCATATAAAAAGACTTTTGCTCATATTAAAGCTACTTCTAATTTCCTGTGCCAGAGTAAGCAATTTATTAGGCAGCATGTTTGATGAGAGCAATTAAATTCTCATCTTTCTAGGACGGTAGCATCTTTCATGGATGAGACATACAATATCAAACAAAAGAACTAAATGAAATGAAAGGAGAAAAAAGTCCAGTTGCATACGTTTTCACTAAGCTAGTTTTTCTTTTTTTTCTGTCTCCAGCTGTCCAAATAAACAATGGTCTGCTTTATGATAATACTATTCTACATGGAAAACACACCAGTAAATATCTAACAGAAAAAAATCGTAGGTTCTTTTCATTGCTATAGAGATCCTTGAAAGACATCTAGAAGTCCACTTCATTTGGTACATCACAGTTCAGAAGAGGAAGCTGCTTCCAAGAGGGCAAATTGTTTGTGTAAGGGCATTTGACTTGCAGGGATCAGCAATGCACAGAATAAGTTGATTGTAAATAATAGGTCACAAGAAGCATCTATGATGGTAATAAGGCAGAAAAGATCCTCATAGGAATCCAAGAAAAGACATTTTATTCATCCATTTTTAGAATCCAATACAAGTGATAACATTATTTGTGATTTTCTGTCTGACATTTCATTAAGCATAATACCCTCCAGATCCATCCATGTCACTGCCAGTGGTAGAATTTGACTCTTTTTTATGGCTGGGTAATATTCCATTGTCCATTAATCTGTTGATGGACACTGAGGTTGATTCCATATCTTGGCTATTATAAATAATGAGTCTGTGAACATTGGGGAGCATATATCTTTTTAAAGTAGCATTCTCGTTTCTTTCCAGATATATACCCAGGAGTGGAACTGCTAGATCATAAGATCGTTCTGTTTTTAGTTTTTGAGGAACCTCCATACTGTTTTACACAGTGACTGTACCAGCCTACATTCTTACAGGGTACTATGGCTCACTTTCTCCACATCCTTGCCAGGGTATATGAAGAAGCATCTACTACACATAACTGACATCTCCCACTCCCTTGCTGTGCGTATTCCACACACTTCTCAAACTGAAATGCATGCTATTCTATGTATATAATCTACCTTTCCCATTGCCATATCGATTTGTTCATGTCATTGCTTCTGTCTTAGTAATCCCTTAATACCCATCTCAACTCTTCTAGCTGAAATCCTGCTACATATTAAGGGTCCATTACATATTAAAGGACAATTTCTTTTAAAAGCCCATCCTATTCCCCTTAGCATTTTACTTCTATTTTTTATGCCCCTGTATTGTTTTATACTGCAGATATTTGTATGCTTTATTTCTCAACTTTGATTTTAAGTTTCTTGAAGGTATGGAGTATTTTTATCTTTTCTTTATTCTAAGCAGCACCTAATTCAATGCTGTATGTTTAGTGCTCAGAAAATTCTCACAGAATAAGTTAACTCAACCAGTCAACAAATATTTGTGACAGGCCCAATATGTCCTGGGCAGTACTGTAAGCTCTTAAGATAAAGCAGTGAACAACAACAACAAAAAAGGCAAAGATCCCTGCTCTCTTGGAAGTTACATTCTGCTGGAGGGAAAAATAAGTGTACAAGGAAAATATACAATATGTGAAAGGGTAGGGATTGTTATGAGGGAAAAGAAAACAGGGAAGAAAAATTTGCAGTGCTAGGAGCTAGCTGGTAATTTTAACAGATGATCAGGGAGCTGCTGACTGAGAAGGTGACAATGGTACACAGACCTGGGAGAGGTCCCAAGAGGGAGCTATCCAACTGTCTGAAGAAAGAGCACCAGGGGAGAGGAAACAGCAAAGTGCAAACACCCACAGGCTGGAGCATGTCTGGCATGTCCAAAAATGAACAAGGAGGTCATGGAAGCTGAAGGAGGAACGGAGAGAGGAGTCATTGCTGAGGGCAGAGAAGTGATGGAGGGGACTGATGCTAAGGTAGGGCCTTAGAGATGGTTGTAGGGATTTTGGTTTTTTTCCCAGCAGGCTGGTACTCTGATTTTACTTACACTTTGGAAAAATTATTATGTTGTGTTCAGAAGAAACTGAATGGGGGTAAGAGTAGATACAAGGTGACTAGTAGGAGCCTCTTAAATCAGTCAGTTCAGTTCAGTCACTCAGTTTTCTCTGAATCTTTGCGATCCCATGGATTGCAGCACGCCAGGCCTCCCTGTCCATCACCAACTCCTGGAGTTTACTCAAACTCCTGTCCATTGAATCAGTGATACTATCCAACCATCTCATCCTCTCTCATACCCTTCTCTTCCTGCCTTCAATCTTCGCCAGCATCAGGGCCTTTTCCAATGAGTCAGTTCTTTGCATCAGGTGGCCAAAGTATTGGAGTTTCAACTTCATTCCTTCCAGTGAATATTCAGGACTGATCTCCTTTAGGATGGACTGGTTGGATCTCCTTGCAGTCCAAGGGACTCTCAAGAGTCTTCTCCAACAACACAGTTCAAAAGCATAAATTCTTTGGCGCTCAGGTTTCTCTATAGTCCAACTCTCACATCCATACATGACTACTGGAAAAACCATATCTTTGACGAGAGGGACCTTTGTTGGCAAAGTAATGTCTCTACTTTTTAATATCCTGTCTAGGTTGGTCATAATTTTCTTCCAAGGAGTAAGCGTCCTTTAATTTCATGGCTACAGTCACCATCTGCAGTGATTTCAGAGCCCAAAAATATAGTCTCTGTTTCCCCATCTGTTTGCCATGAAGTGATGCGACTGGATGCCACGATCTTAGTTTTCTGAATGTTGAGCTTTAAGCCAATTTGTTTACTCTCTTCTTTCACTTTCATCAAGAGGCTCTTTAGTTCTTTGTTTTCTGCCATAAGGGTGGTGTCATCTGTGTATCTGAGGTTATTGATATTTCTCCTGGCAATCTTGATTCCAGCTTGTGCTTTACCCAGCCTGGCATTTCTCATGATGTACTCTGCATACAAGTTAAATAAGCAGGGTGACAATATACAGCCTTGACATACTCCTTTCCCGATTTGGAACCAGTGTGTCATTCCATGTCCAGTTCTAACTATTGCTTCTTGACCTGCATACAGATTTCTCTTCTAATAATCAAGGTCAAAGATGGTGATGGGCTTGGACCAGGAAGTAGTGGTAGAGATGGTGAGAAGAGGTCAGATTTTGGATATAATTTGAACGTACAGCTGACAGATTTGGCTGGTAGAGCACATGTTGGCATAAGGGAAAAAAAAGATTTAAAAATCACTTTCAAACTTTGGGCCCTATGCAACTGGGAGGATGGAGTCACTATTGCTTAAGCAGGGAAGGTGACAAAATAAGAGGTTATAGGAGGATAAAATCAGAAGTTCAGTTTGAAATGTCATGTAGAAAGTTCAGCATAAGAATCTACAATTTGGAGGAGAAATCCATAAATTAAGACTTAAATTTTGGAGACATTAGATTTATAGTACTTAAAGTCACAAGTGTTAGATAAGATAACCTAAGAAAAGAGTGTAGAAAAAGAAGTGAAAGATAAGGACTGGGAATACTGGTGCTTTCCAAAACATGAAGTTACTTCGTTCATTTAACACTCTGCATCATACTAACATGAATCACAAGCTGGAATCAAGATTTCTGGGAGAAATATCAACATCCTCAGATATGCAGATGATACCACTCTAATGGTAGAAGGCGAAGAGGAACTAGGGAGCCTCTTGATGAAGGTGAAAAAAGAGAGTGAAAAATCTGGTGTAAAATTCATCATTCAAAAAAATTAACATCATGGCATCTAGTCCCATCACTTCATAGCCAATAGAAGGGGAAAAAATGAATACAGTGACAGATTCTATTTTCCTGAGCTCCAAAAACACTGAAGACGGTGACTGCAGCCAAAAAATAAAAAAGCATGCTTGCTCCTTAGAAGGAAAGCAGTGACAAACCTAGACAGTGTATTAAAAAGCAGAGACATCACTTTAATGACAAAGGTCCATATTGTCAAAGCTATGGACTTTGTAGTCATGTACAGTTAGCTCAGTCTAGCTGAGAATCCCTTGTAGCTCAGTTGGTAAAGAATTTGCCTGCAATGCAGGAGACCTGCGTTTGATCCCTGGGTTGGGAAGATCCCCTGGAGAAGGAAATGGAAACCCACTCCAGCATTCTTGCCTGGAGAATCCCACAGACCGAGGAACCTGAAGAGCTATAGTCCATGGGGTCGCAAGAGTCAGACATGACTTAGCGACTAAACTACTACTACTACAGATATGAGAGTGGAACCATAAAGAAGGCTGAGCACCATAGAACTGATGCTTTTGAATTGTGGTGCTAGAGAGGACTCTTGAGAGTCCCTTGAACAGCAAGGAGATCAAACCAGTCAACCTTAAAGGAAATCAACCCTGAATATTCATTGGAAGGACTGATGGTGAAGCTGAAGCTCCAATACTTTGACCACCTGATGCGAAGAACCAACTCATTGGAAAAGACCCTGAAGCTGGAAAAGAATGAAGGCAGAAGGAGAAGGGAACAGAGGATGTGACGGTTGGAAGGCATCACCAATTCGATGGGCATGAGTTTAAGCAAACTCCAGGAGACAGTGAAGGACAGGGAAGCCTGGCATGCTTCTGTGCATGGGTTCACAAGGAGTTGGGTACAACTAAGTGACTGAACAATGAGCAACAATCATGCCAGCTTCTATAAGGTGCCCAATGACAGATGAGGAACACAAAGCACGTAGAATTTAGATGCCTGCAGTTTAACTGCATTTTCTACACGGTAAGTGGCAGGAGTTGTCATTTGAACCTGTGTGATCTGGCTTCAAAATTGCTCTTACCCATTATCTTATTTTGTATCTCAGTGAATATAATCCATATGTTGCCTGATACACAGTTAGAGTCAATAAATATTCACTGAATGTGAATGTGCTATTTCAGTAACAATTTTGTTCCAAAACTAGAAATAACTCTTCATCAGGTAACTTTTAAGCAGTTTGGAAAAACATCCAAGAAGCCAAAAATGAATTTTCACATGAGGAAGGTGGGAAGGCCAAGCAGGTAATTTAGCCCAGTTACAGGTAGAATGGCCACAGCTGTTCTCTTTCTGCTCCCTGCTATCTCTTAAGATTACCAAGCAAAAGATTACCAAGCAAAATCCACCAGCTTCTGAAGCAGTCCAAACACAGAACCAGATACTTAACACCAATTTTCTTATTCAAATGCCCCATATGCCAGACTCTGATTAGCTCTTTTGGCATCAGTGCACAAACCAATCCATGATGGTTTGGTTTCTGGCTTATCATGTTCTATAATAGAGCGCAGACTCAAACAAAATGAAATACTACAGTGCCAGACCTCTTCTGGGGGCTTCCCTGGTGGCTCAGAGGGTAAAGCATCTGCTTGCATTGTGGAAGTCCTGGATTCAGTCCCTGGGTCGGGCAGATCCCCTGGAGAAGAAGATGGAAACCCACTCCAGTATTCTTGCCTGGCAAATCCCACGGACAGAGCAGCCTGGTGGGCTACAGTCCATGGGGTCACAAAGAGACACAACTGAGCACTCACACATGGCCTGCTTCAGTAGAACATGTACAGTGCTGTCTGGTATTGAGTACCGAGTGAACTGGGTGCTGCAGGCAGAGAGTGTAAACGGCCCCATCCATGTGGTAGACAGAAAGTGATAAATAACTTTCAAGCAAAAAGATAAATCTGTTTTTTGTTTTCTAATAATATCAAGGAGGGGAAAAAGACCCCTAAAGCAATAACAATGTGAGTTGCTGTGATAATGCAGTGAGGGTTTTAGAGTTGGGATTTAAGTCATTAGTGCTAATGCTAGGCCCTAACAATCAGATATTTGGGTTTTAATTCACAATCTGGAAGAGGAAACAATTGATCAGGTCAGTTCATGAATTTAAAACTGAGATCTCTGCATAAAGCTAAACTCTGGAAGGGCTAAATCTTCCATAGACTAGGAACTAAAATCTCTACCTGTGCAATCACAGAAAGAAGTAGGAGACATAGCTTTGTCCAAGGCTGTAAATGGAAAACAAAACAAAATGGGGAAAAAAGAGAACATTTTTTAAAATAAGAAATCAGAGCTCAAAGCTTGTTTCATACAGGACGTGATATACAAGTTTCACTGTCTTTATGGTGCAGTAATTTTGACCTGGACATTATATCATAAAAATTGACCTTACATGATGAAATCCTTTGGATATCTGGTAGAATCAAATGCAGATGTGAAACTACTCTGAAGGAATACTTCCAGCCCAGTTGCTGTATACAGCGTCCCACTTGTGAAAAAATCCCTATCATGATGAGCTCTGTGACTCTCCTCACCACCCCTATAAAAATCATCCACTTTGAGTGACAGAAATTATAACAAATAGGAGCATCAGCATCCATGAGAACTTTAGATAAAACGACAATCTGAAAAGGTCCATAAAATATCAGTTCAGTTCAGTTCAGTTCAGTCGCTCAGTCGTGTCCGACACTTTGCGACCCCATGAATCGCAGCACGCCAGGCCTCCCTGTCCATCACCAACTCCCGGAGTTCACTCAAATTCATGTCCATCAAGTTGGTGATGCCATTCAGCCATCTCATCCTTTGTCGTCCCCTTTTCCTCCTGCCCCCAATCCCTCCCAGCATCAGAGTCTTTTCCAGTGAGTCAACTCTTCGCATGAGGTGGCCAAAGTACTGGAGTTTCAGTACTTTAGCATCATTCCTTCCAAAGAACACCCAGGGCTGATCTCCTTTAGAATGGACTGGTTGGAGCTCCTTGCAGTCCAAGGGACTCCCAAGAGTCTTATCCAGCACCACA
Source organism: Capra hircus (assembly GCF_001704415.2). NCBI lineage: Eukaryota > Metazoa > Chordata > Mammalia > Artiodactyla > Bovidae > Capra > Capra hircus. The sequence goes on along the minus strand of NC_030816.1, from coordinate 35,638,526 downwards.
GTTCAAAAGCATCAATTCTTTGGCACTCAGCTTTCTTCACAGTCCAACCCTCACATCCATACATGACCGCTGGAAAAACCATAGCCTTGACTAGATGGACCTTTGTTGGCAAAGCAATGTCTCTGCTTTTCAATATGCTATCTAGGTTGGTCATAACTTTTCTTCCAAGGAGTAAGCGTCTTTTAATTTCATGGCTGCAGTCACCATCTGCAGTGATTTTGGAGCCCCCCAAAATAAAGTCTGACACTGTTTCCACTGTTTCCCCATCTATTTCCCATGAAGTGATGGGACCAGATGGCATGATCTTAGTTTTCTGAATGTTGAGCTTTAAGCCAACTTTTTCACTCTCCTCTTTCACTTTCATCAAGAGGCTTCTTAGTTCCTTTTCACTTTCTGCCATAAGGGTGGTGTCATCTGCATATCTGAGGTTATTGATATTCTCCTGGCTTATCTCCATAAAATATAAGCAAAATGATGACAAAACTCTGTGTGTTTTATTTACCTTTGTATCATCAGTGTTGAGGATAATTCTAGAATTTGCTGGATAGATTATTATGTTTAAAACAAAGAGATTCAAAGGAAAACAGAGTTATTAGCAATAATTTTTTAAAAAAGAAGAGAAAATAAGAAATTAATAGGCAAAGTGGAAAAAAACAAAGTCTCACTTTCTGGAAATGAAAATTATAGATGTTAAAATTTAAAGACATAGGAAATGGGTATAGGGAAAATTAGACAAAACCATGCTCAAGAAGAAAGATGTGAGGGTAATTCCTCAAATGAGGCACAAGTGAAAAAGAGATAGAAAATATGGGAGAGTAAGAGATATGGAGAATGAAATGTTAGAATCTATCTCTCTGAAATGAGATTTCCAGAAGGAGTTGATAGAATAGGGAAGAGACAGTTAAGGAGCTAATGACTGAGGGATTTTGAGTTAATAAAATATGTGAATCCCCAGATTGAAATCCACAGAGTGCTGATCAGATTACATACAAATAAATCCATTTTTAGACATAATGAACAAATGAATTAGAATTAGTTGGACAACAGAGAGTTTCAGTGCTGAGAATAAATAATTGTCAGACTAGAATTCGAATTCAAAATTGCTAAATTAGTAATGAACATTGAGGCTAAAATAAAGACATTTTCAGGCAAAGACTGCAGAGGTTTCTATTTTGCAAAGACACCTTCTGATCTACTGAAGAGTATACTTCAGTATACTGAAGAAATTGAAAATGGGTAGAAAAAATGTGAGACATAAGCAGTGGTGAGCAAAGAATTGCTGAGCAGATAGGCAAATGTAAATAATTGATGGCTTTAAAAATAACTTTGGGGCAGCTAACAGAACGATATAAATAAAATACCAGACAGGTATAAAGGTATTGTTAGGGGGAAGACCTGTGCATAGGCATTCTCAAGTTTTCGTTTAATGGAACAGAGTAGAAATTTCCTTAACTTACTATTTTGTTAGGGTAAAATATGCATACAACTTAAAATAGAAGGGCTTTCCTGGTGGCCCAGCTGATAAAGAATCCACATACAGTGCAGAATTCCTGGGTTTAATCCCTGGATTGAGAAGATCCCATGGAGAATGGGACAGCTACCAACTCCAGTATTCTGTCCTGAATAATTCCATGGACTGCTGTCTGTGGGCTCGCAAAGAGTCGGACATTATTGAGCAACTTCCACTAAAATAAAAGAGTAATTAGATTGTAAATAGGTACAACTTTGAAATTAGTAGATGAATTTACTAATTCATTAAATTATGAGTTTAAAAAATTGATTAAAAAATTGATCAGGCCATTGGTAAGAAAAAGTAGATAGAAAAAAGTATAAATTAAAAAATAATCTAAGCAGAAAATGCTGTGTATGTAAAAACCTGAAAGTCAGGGAAAGCAGTTATGTTTGGAGCTGTAAATAGTTCTCAGTGGCTGAACAGGAGGTTGTTTGGGGTACACAGTCAGAAAAGGATTAGGGTGCAAGGCACGATGAGGTTAGAAAGCTGATCAGGAGTCATAAAGACCGTCATGTGTGTGTGCTTTGTCACTCAGTCATTATCTGACTCTTTGCAGTCCCATGGACTGCAGCCTGCCAGGCTCCTCTGTTCATAGGTATTCTCTAGGCAAGTGTACTGGAGTGGGTTGCTGTGCCCTCCTCCGGGGGATCTTCCCAACCCAGGGATTGAACCCAGGTCTCCCGCATTGCAGGCAGATTCTATACCGACTGAGCCACCAGGGAAGCCCAGAGATCATCATATTCCGTTTCAAAAGCCACATGAGTTTTTTTTAAATATAAGTGAAGCCAACAGATTCATGTGCATTGAAAGAGCAATCCTGCTGTGTGCAGCAACATGGATGGACCTTGAGGGTATTTTGCTAAGAGAGAAAAGTCAAAAAGGGAAAGATAAGCACTGTGTGATATTACATAAATGTGGCATATAAAAAACCTGAATTCATAGAAACAAAGTGTAGAATGGTGGTTACCAGAGGCTACAGTATGGGGAATTAGGGAGATTCTGATTAAACCACAGCAGTTCCCAACATTTTGGCACCAGAGACCTGTTACATGGAAGACAATATTTCCACGGATGGGGGTGGAGGGATGGTTTGGGGATGATTCGATTACATTACATTTATTGTGCACTTTATTTCTATTACTATTACATCAGCGCCACCTCAGATCATCAGGCACTAGATCCTGGAGATTGGGAACCCTTGGATTAAAGGATACAAACTTGCAGCTTGCATTAATAAATATTAATAAAAAGTTAATGGAGATCTATTGTACAGCATGATGATTATAGTCAACCGTATTATATACTTCAAAGTTGCCAAGAGAGTACATCTGAAATTTTCTTACCACAAAAAAGAAACTATGATTATCTGACATGATAAAGGTGTTAGCTAAACCTTCAGCTATAAACATATTGCAATAAATAAAGGAATTAAATCAACAGCATTGTACACTTCATACTTACATAATGTTACATGTCCATTATATGTTAACTAAAAAAATAAAGATCATTCTTGCCATAGTAAATAATCCTTGGAGAAGAGAGACTGGAAGCAAGAATACCAGTTAGCCGAGTGAAACAAAAATGTCCTGATGTTAAGGTGGTAGCAGTGGGAACACAGGCAGTTACAGGTTGGAGAAACAAAGCTGAAGAACTGATATAATGCAGAAAATGAAGTGGGTGGTAAAGAGGGAGGAGACATAATAGGTGGAACCAAGGCTTTTGGTTTGACTATTATAGTGAGGATTCACTAAGACACCAAACAGGTAATTAGGACTTAATGGCTGCTAACTTGTCAGAAATTTGTGAGGCCATGTTGGGAACATTTACACTCCAGGAATTGGCAGAAAGTATATTCAGGGTTGGTTTTTATTTTCAAGTATCTGACTGAGATTTGGATGTTAGTTCTAGAGGTACTGATAAGACATCCAAATAAAGGTGTTTGGTAGAAAGCAGATTAAAGGTGTGTTGGAGACAGAGATTTCAGGTTCAGATCTTGTAGGTAACTGAATTATTTATTTACTAACTGAATTTATTTACATATTTGAAAAGAATAGTCACAATTCTTTATTTACTAGCTGAATTTGTTTACATGTTTGAAAAGAATAGTCATGATAACTTGTTAATATTTTTAGTGCTTCAGAAAGATAGACTGATTTTTCCTTGGCATTGAAACATATGAAAAAGTGGAAGTGTTAGTCATCCAGTCACTCTGACCTCATTGATTTAACCCGCCAGGCTTCTCTGTCTGTGGAATTCTCCAGGCAACAATACTGGAGTGGGATGTCATTCCCTTCTCCTGGGGATCTTCCTGACCCAGGGATCAAACCTAGGTCTCCTTTGTGGGTAGATTTTTTTTTTTTTTAAACCATCTGATCCACTAGGGAAGCCCTATCTAGAACTAAATGTATTTATCTGTCTATAGAATATATTCAGGATGCATTTGGGCATAATTCTTTATTTTTAAAACACAGTATATTTGAAAAAAAGTAAAAAACTGTAGTTTATTTTTCATTAGTTTGTGCTTCTTCTTATTTCATTTAACAAATTCTTATCATATCAAGTAAACTTGGAATAGACTATACTAGTTATTAGCATATTATCTATCAGCTCCAAATCCACCTCCCTCACCTCCCCATTTTGTGATACTGTAGCTGGACCCTATAAACATTTCTCCTTTGTCAAGGTAACTCAGTATTGCTGCTGCTGCTGCTGCTAAGTCACTTCGGTTGTGTCTGACTCTGTGCGACCCCATAGATGGCAGCCCTCCAGGCTCCCCCGTCCCTGGAATTCTCTAGGCAAGAACACTGGAGTGGGTTGCCATTTCCTTCTCCAATGCATGAAAGTGAAAAGTGAAAGTGAAGTCACTCATTCGTGTCCGACTCTTAGCGACCCCATGGACTGCAGCCCACCAGGCTCCTCCATCCATGGGATTTTCCAGGCAAGAGTACTGGAGTGGGGTGCCATCGCCTTTTCCAAACTCAGTGTTAGATTTTGTCAATAGAGGACACTGAGGAATACTATACGTTAGAGAACAGGAAAGGGCTTCTCTCTTTTTTTTAATTGAAATATAGTTAATTTGCAATACTGTTATTTTTGGGTGTACAGCAAAGTGAATTGGTTATATGTATATATGTTGAATTTTTTCCATTACAAATGATTACAAGATATTGAATATAGTTCCTATGCTACATAGTAAATCCTTAGTGTTTATCTATTTTATATACGGTAGTGTATATTTGTTAATCCCATGCTCCTAATTGATCCCTCCTTCCTTCCCCTTTGATAACTAAATTTGTGTTTTATGTCTGTGATCCTGTTTCTGCTTTGTAAACGTGTTCATTTATACTGGTTTTTAGAGTACATATATGTCGTACCACGATATTTGTCTTTCTGACTTATTTCACTTAGCGTGATATTCTCCAAGTCCACCTGTGTCGTTGCAAATGGCATCATTTCGTTCATTTTTATGGGGGCGTGATATGTAGCACCTCTTCTCTATCCATTTGTCTGTCGATGGGCACTGGTAGGTTGCTTCCATGTCTTGGCTATTTTAAATGATGCTGCAGTGACAACTGTGGTTCATGTATCCTTTCAAGTTAGAGTTTTCATCTTTTCCAGATGAAATCCCACCCAGGAGTGGGATTGCTGCGTCATATGGTAACTCTATGTTTAGTTTCTAAAGGAACATCCTTACTGTTTTCCATAGTGGATATACAAATTTACAACAGTAGTATGGGATATTTCCCTTTTCTCCACACCCTCTCTAGCATTTGTTGTAGATGTTTTTGATGATGGTTATTATGATTGGTGTGAGGTGATAACTCATTGTAGTTTTGACTTGTATTTCAATCAGTTAACAATCAGTGATGTTAAGTATCTTTTCCATGTATCTGGGGACCATCCGTATGTCTTCTTTGGAGAAAAGTCTATTTAGATCTTTTCTTTCTGTTTCTAGTATGACACTTCTTAGCATGCATGTGGGGATAGGCATGCAGAAACCCAACGCTACTGGCCCTTCAGTAAGTTTTTCCCCTCAATTTTTGGAGAATTTCTCCAGCACCCCAGTGGTTGTGGGTTGACTCTACTCTATGCCACCCAGCAGGTAACTTCTTGTGTACCAGCTCTGGCCCACAGTGCTCAAGGGAACTCTGATGTCAACCCAGATTGTGGCTTCCAATGAGCCAGCTCCGAGCTAGAATACCCCAGGCAGACCTTTCCTGAAAGTCTGAATATCAGTCTTGTGGCAAGGGAATGGAAGAGCTTACAATGTGGCCCCTTCTTTAGATTTTCTCTATTAGCCCTAGAGGTAGAACTTTCCCTCTAAATTTTTTGTTTGTGTAGATTTCAGAAAGTTGATTTTCTAAGGAGGTGTGCTTTGGGGGAAGGACTCATCAGCAGAGGCAGTTACGGGGAAGGCTAGTAGACAACCTTTCCAGCAACCAAGGGGATAAGTCCTTTAGTCTTGAAAGTCTTGAAAAGGAATATAGAAGGCACGGAGCAGAATTGGTAATACATATATTTTTTGTGTTTCATAGACAAAAACTGTATCATCCATCTCTCTTTAGCAGGAATGACCCTGCTTTGCAGCACTGTCCATCAGTAAATTGGTAGAATTGAAGCAAAATCATATGCATGATCCTGGGATAGTAGATATAAAGAGAAGATTAAGACATGGTATCAGTTTTTAATGACATTTAGTGTCAGACTGGGAGACCAAAATATAAGTTTTAAAAGGAAGCAGTATAAGTGAAAAGAAAATGTAAGTAACAGTTTGGTGCCACAGCAGAACAGATGCCACAAGAAATTATATCACATGACTAATCGCCAAATGAGCCACATTAAGTCTTTGCTGGAACAAATGAAAATAAATTACCAAACTAATGATATAGACGATTATTGCTGCAAGAGTTTAGTGGGAGTGGAAAGTTAGGAAAACTGAGCAGTTGGAGGTAAGGTTGAAAGGCCTATAAATAAGGAATTTAAACTGTTTCTTCTAGGATCCTAGAAATGTTTGAAGGTGTTGACAGAAGTATTGTGAAGGACTTAGTGAGAAATTGGGCTGGCAGTAGTGTAGTAGCTTCAAGTAGGAGACTGGGGAATGGTAGGCCACTAATAGGCAATTTTCAAAGTCTAGACTCAGGTGACAGAGGTGAGACGGAAATGGAAGCAACTTTCTTTATTAAAACTTCCTAATTCTCTGCTCCATGTTGATTTTTCCTTCCCATCTGCCCCAGGCCTTATTGTGCAACGCATTTTGGTCTTTGATAATTTGCTGTAATGTACTCATCATAACAACAATAATTGAAATTTGTATATTTATTCATATTTTACAGAGTGCTTTCAGTACTCATCTGACTCTTCCAAGAATACCATGAGGTGGGCAGGACAGGAAATTTTATCACTGTTTTTACATATGAAAAGTAAAGTCCAGTTGCTTAATATTATTACTCCTTTCTTATAACACTATAAACTTCTTCAAGCTACAAAGCTCATTTCTATCCTAGGATAGTGTCTTGAATATGAAAAGCCATCAACAGATTTTAGTGGGAAGAATGGGAACTCATACTTGAGGCACTACGATCTCATAAAATTAGGCATTATAGAATATGCTGCCAAGAGATGACTCCAAGTAATATTAAAGTTGACTTTTTTTCATTTTTTACTTCCGAATGAGCAAGGTTTAGTCTTTGGATAGATGACAGCTTCATATGTTACTGCAGGTGTAATATCACATTTGGGAAACCTTTTTTCTCATGCTATAGGAAAATATTACAGAAAATACAGATGGAATGTTCTATATAAGTATTGCTCCAAAATGAATACAGCCCTCTCCTAAGGAAAATATATCTATATTTCTATACACTCTCATCACATGAACCAAATCTCAGGGAGGTAAGGCTTATATGTAAGAGTAAAATTAACATGGGAGCATACATTAACTAGCTCATAATTTCTGATAATCATAATAGGTGATTTTCTTAATTTAGTAAGTTACGTCCCAGGTGGTGCTAGTGGTAAAGAACCTGCCTGCCAATACAGGAGATATAAGAGACATGGGTTTGATCCCTGGTTCGGGAAGAGCCCCTGGAGGACATTGCAATCCACTCCCGTATTCTTGGGTGGAGAATCCCCATGGACAGAGAAGCCCGGCAGGCTACAGTCCGTAGGATTGCAAAGAGTCAGACATGACTGAATCAAATTAGCACACATGCACTTTTTTAAAGATACCTTGAGAAGAAAACAGTTAGATGACAATTTAGTAATAACAATAGAGGCAGCATGAAGGTATGGAAACAAGCACTGGAATGAGCTTTGAGGTTCTACCTTTACCAGTTATTTATTTCACAGAAGCATGAGAAAGTCAAACAGTGATGGAGTAGATGATTTTTGAATTTTCTTTAAGATATTAAATACATTTTTTTCAGTTATTATTTAATATATAGCTGATACTGGTGACATAACAGACAATAAGAAAGATATTTGTCCTCCTGGGTCTTTTTTACTGATATTGTGTATTTGACTGATTTGTTGCATTACAGCTTGAAGTAGATAGAGTTTGTGCTTACAATAAAAGCATTATTTATTTCAGAAAAGGAAAAAGCAGAACTATGAAAATTGGCCTGAGGCTGGGAAGTATAGCGTATGTTTGAGGAAAAGTTAGCAGTGTATTTTACTTGGGTACTGGTAGAAATTTTAGAAGGTCTCAGAAACCATGTCAGAAAAGAATTTCAGTAAAGACACAACAAAATTCACTACCGAAGAGATCTTAAGGAGGAAGACAACAGAAAATTGATTATCAGTTAGTCCTTGGTGTCTTCTGAGTAAAATTCAGTGGAGTAGCAAGGCAAAGCCACATATAAGAAATTTACAGTGTAGGTGGGTGGTAATAAAGTATAGGCAGTGGCATATGGGTTATGTTTAAAGAAATATTTGTAGTTTAGAAACATGGGTCAAGGAAAATAGGGTGGTGAGTTATAGAATGGCAGGAACATTTTTATGTTTTTTTGAAGGGAAAATAGAAAATATCGGTAAACAAAGAAGCATATGAGAATGGATTTGGGCAACATAATGATGTCTGGAAGCTGAGTCAGGGCAAACTTGGGTGGTTAAACTTGAGGAAAATAGAAGTGAAAAAAAGAGGAAGGTGAAGATGCAGAAAAACAAAGTATTGTTTGAACATCAACAGACTTTTCAAAATCAGGACAAGTTTGAAATAGTTACTTTAGAGAACATGATGGGGAGATAAAAACAAGGAAACAAAAGGGGAAAAAGGAAGAAAAGTCAAGAGAATGAGAAGATAATCTACAGACAGAAAATGTTTGCAAAAGGCACATCTGAGAGAGAACTGCTTTCCAAAACATACAAGGAACTAATATATCTTAAAAATAAGCAGGCAACCAAACTTTAAGGGCCACTCCAGTGTTGTTGCCTGGAGAATCCCAGAGATGGGGGAAGCCTGGTGGGCTGCCATCTCTGGAGTTGCACAGAGTCGGACATGAGTGAAGCGACTTAGCAATAGCAGCAGCAGAGACCTTAAGAGGTACCTCACTAAATAAAACATACAGATAACAAGGATGAAAAAAATCTGTCACATAACTTGACATTGCTGCTGCTGCTAAGTCGCTTCAGTCGTGTCCCACTCTGTGCGACCCCATAGACGGCATTCTACCAGGCGTTCCCGTCCCTGGGATTCTCCAGGCAAGAACCCTGGAGTGGGTTGCCATTTCCTTCTCCAATGCAAGAAAGTGAAAAGTGAAAGTGAAGTCGCTCAGTCATGTCTGACTCTTAGCGACCCCATGGACTGCAGCCCACCAGGCTTCTCCGTCCATGGGATTTTCCAGGCAAGAGTACTGGAGTGGGGTGCCATTGCCTTTTCCAAACTTGACATTAGGGAAATTCAAATTAAAACAACAGTACAATACCATAACCCTCCTATTAGAATGGCCAAAATCCAGAACACCAGACCATCAAGTGCTGATAAGGATGTGGAGCAATAGTAACTCTCATTCAGTGCTAGTGGAAATGCAGAATGGAGCAACCATTTTGGGAGACAGTTTAGTGATTTCTCTCAAAACCACTAGTCTTACCATATAGTCTTACCACATGATCCAGTAATCACATTCTTTGGTATTTACTTAAAGAAACGGAGACCTTGTGTTGACACAAAAGCCTGCACACACATACTTATAGCAGCTTTATTTGTAATTGTCAAAACTTGGGAGCAATGAAGATGTCCTTTTAATAGTGGAATGGATAAACAGTGGTACATCTGGATGATAAAATACTATTCAGGGTTAGGAAAAAAAAAGGTCTATTAAGCCATGTAATAACATGGAGGAAACTTAAGTGTCTATTAACCAAATGATGAGAGTCAATCTGAAAAGGCTACATACTGTATCATTTCAACTACATGATATTCTGGAAAGGGCAAAACTGTGTAAAAGATTATTGATTGTGAGGGGTTATTGGGAAGGGTGGGGTAGCAGGGATAGATAAAGATAGAGGACACTTAGGGCAGCAAAAATATTCTGTATGATGCAATAATGGTGGATCCATGTCATTACAGATTTGTCCATACCCATAGAATGTATACCACCAAAAGTTATTTCCAACGTAAACTATGCGTGCATGCTCAGTCGCTTCAGTCATGTCCGACTCTTTGAGACCCTATGGACTGTAGCCTTTCAGGCTCCTCTGTCCATGGAATTATCCAGGCAATTAATACTGGAGTGGATTGCCATTCCCTTCTCCAGGGGATCTTCCTGACCCAGGGATCAAACCTGGGTTGCCTGCACTGCAGGCAAATTCCTTACTGCTGAGCCACCGGGGAAGCCCCAGTGTAAACTATGGATTCTGAAAAATTATGCTGTGTCAATGTAGGCTCATGAATTGTAAAAACAAACAAACAAACAAACAAACACCACTCTGGTGAGGGATGCTGATAATAGAGGAGGCTATGTATATGTGGGGATAGGGGGTATACCTGGACCTTCCTTTCAATGTTGCTATGAACCTAGAGCTGCTCTGAAAATAGACTTTAAATATAGGGAAAAAATAGTAATGATTGACACTCAGTAAATGTTCTCTAATAGGCAGGAGGTTTGGAGAGTGATACCTGGGGCAAGGGACTTTTCCTATAAAGAGCCAGGTTTTAGAATTTGAAATTTAGAATTTGAAAGCCATCAACTCTGTTGCAACTATTTTACTCTGCTTTGTAGCATGAAAAAGCCTTAGACAATATGTAAGCCAAAAGTTGATGTTATATTCTTGCAAAAACAGATGGCAGGTTAGATTTGACCTAAGGGAAATGGTTTGTTGATCCAGATGATGCCAGTCTATTTGGTTACCAAACTAGCATGACTTTATGGCATTCCTGAATGTACAAACAGGGATTTCCTGGTTGTAAAAACAAGAGTACACACTTAGATTTATGTATGTATGTACGTAAATGTTTATATGTATGTATGCATATGTATTTTCATACACACATATACATACCAGAAGTCATCTGGAATCTCTAATTTCTTGAATTTGAACAAGATTGGCCTGTTATAGAGGCCTTCTATTCTTTTGGTTATCTCTGATCTACCAAATTCTTCCCTCTTCCTTTCTTTACCTCTGCCCTGGGGTAAGCTTAACTGGAATTCACAACTTCTTTCCCTTCACACTGGAGCTCCAAATCCACGAATATGAAAACATTGTATGAAACTCTACTCTTCTTTCACTCAAGGTCTGTGAATCTGTTCAAGTCCTTGCATCATGATTCACATAGCAAACAATTTCAAACTTTTAACTAATTTTAGACATTTATGTTCGTACAAGGCCTTTCGGTCATCATGCCACCAAGAGCTTCTCAGATAAGTGGCCAATTGACCCAGACAGAATTGTTTTTAAACTGATTATTTTTTTCCTTTTTGTCTGTGTCTTTTCTGTTCACTCTCAGGCAAAATAAGTGAAGGAAGAAATAATTGTGTTGCAGAGAGAGAGAGTCGGGTATATTTTTCATTATTTTCATTTCTACCAACTACCATTTCCTGGAAATTCACCTTTTCATTCGAGAGGCTTAATTTGTTGTAAGCTGTATCAGGCTTTATTGTTTTAAACTAGGTTCTGAATTGCTAGACATCTGATTTATGTTCCTCTGTGTGATTACCATAACTCTCTATGGTTGGTATTCTCCTTTCCATTAAAAAAAAAAAAAGGACAGGAATAATTGAGGCAGATCAAGTGATGTGGTTGAAATGAAGAGCAAAAGTATATTTTTAGAAGTGAGTGAGTGGAACTTAGTATTTAGTGTCTCTGGGAGATGGGCTTGATGATATTCTAGGTTGAGATGAGAGATAATTAATAATACCCAATTCACCTTCTGCCATCTCACCATAAAAGTACTCACAAAAGCCCTTAAATAGAGGCAATATTTAACTGTAAGGGAGGTAGGAACAGTGATTAAGGCTCTTCTAAGTCTCAGGAGGGCTGTCCTTAAGAAAAATACATGTGGTTTCTGAAATGCAATAACTAAAGTGGATGACTCTTTCTTGAAAAGTCTTTAGGTGATTTTAAGCAAATCCCTATCAAACCTTGTGTTAATTTTAGTGTATGTATAAAAAAGGCAGTGGTTGAATCACTATCACTTAGAATGATTAGTAGTGAATACTGAATTAGAATGTCAGGCTGCTGCTGCTGCTGCTAGGTCGCTTCAGTCGTGTCCGACTCTGTGCAACCCCATAGATGGCAGCCCGCCAGGCTGCCCCGTCCCTGGGATTCTCCAGGCAAGAATACTGAAGTGGGTTGCCATCTCCTTCTCCAATGCATGAAAGTGAAAAGTGAAAGTGAAGTTGCTCAGTCGTGTCCGACTCTTAGCGACCCCATGGACTTTAGTCTACCAGGCTCCTCTGTCCATGGGATTTTCCAGGCAAGAGTACTGGAGTGGGGTGCCGTTGCCTTCTCCGGAATGTCAGGCTATTGTAAGGTAAAGCTTATGAGTACAGGGATTCTTTTGACTGTTTATACAGTGCTCTAGTCCCTGGCATTAAGTAGATCCTCAATACTAATTTGTTGAATGAAATAATTTAGAATATTCTCAGTTTTAAAACTATTGAGGTAATGGAATCTATTTTGGTAGAAAAGTGAGAAAGCATTGTAAGTTTCAGAGCAAGTTTAGTTTCCTGCACTGTTCCCACACCTGCCCTATCTGTTGTTCCACTGGCATTATCCTTAGATCCATATTATAGCAAAGATTTTTTCCATCTTCAGTATAAGATTTGTCTGGACTTCCCTGGTGGCTCAGACAGTAAAGCGTCTGTCTACAATGTGAGAGACCTGGGTTTGTTCCCTGGGTTGGGAAGATTCCCTGGAGAAGGAAATGGCAACCCACTCCAGTACTCTTGCCTTGAAAATCCCATGGACGGAGGAGCTTGGTGCAGGCTACTATCCATGGGGTTACAAAGAGTCGGGCATGACTGAGTGACTTCACTTTCTTTCACTTTTCATTAAGAGATAGTATTTAAGTATTAATGTAACAAAGATGCCATCAAGGCCACTTGGTCTTTTCCAATAACTTTAGAGTTTTTTGGCAGGGGTGGGGATGGCGTTTTACCCAGTCATCTCTGGCTATAGTTGATTGCTTTGAATTCTCCCATTTTTGTCAGGTGTTGCAGCTGTTACTGCATTCCTCAAATATGAAAAAAAAAAAGTCTCCATTCTTTGATTACCCCAAAATACCAGCCACATAAAGACAGAAAGTATAACTGAGTAAAGGGAATGGCTACCCACTCCAGTATTCTGGCCTGGAAAATTCCATGGACTGTATAGTCCATGGGGTCACAAAGAGTCAGACACGACTGAGTGACTTTCACTGAAACTGAAACTGAGTGAGTAAAACACATGTAGTAAATTTGAATAGAATATTCAGTTCAGTTCAGTCGCTCAGTCATGTCCAACTCTGCGACCCCGTGGACTGCAGCACAGACTGCAGCAACCCCATGGACTGCAGAATAGAATATTGCATCTCCCTATTTCTAAGTTATGTGAATAATGTTCTCTTTCTGTCCTCCTGCATTTTCACTTATTCTCTCCTGTTTGTATCAACTTGGCTTATACTTGGCTTCCTAATTGTTCTAAACCCCTTTTTTACAACCTTTTTTTCCTGGTTCCCTTGTCCTTGTCTCCAACCCTGATTTCTTACTTCTTAAGCAGAACAGCTTTGTCTCTGCTCATCCTGGTGGTGACATAGTTCGGTGTTTAAGGATGTGAACTCTGGGCGATGATCTCATTGCTGGTCTTCCTCTGCTTTTTGTTAGCTGTCTTTCTCTGGGGAATAGTTTTAACTTTTTTGTGTCCCGGTTTAATTTCTTATATGATGTTTGCAATGCTGTGATGAATTGATAAATGCAAAGCACTTAGAAAAGTGTGGTATGGTAGAATGCTTTCATTAAATGTTAGCTATTATTATTATCTTGCTTCAAGATCTCTCTTCTTAAAAGGAAAAAGAAAAGAAAAAAACAAAGTACCTTGTCAGTGTGTTTCACCAAACAGAGACAGATATACCTACTACCAGTAGTCAACATTAATGTAAAATTATTTCCTCTCTGCTCAAGAAAGCAAATTGTACTTCTTTACTCTAAAACCAGAAGCCATTATTCACTCATTTTGATCAGCTGGTTTTGTCTCTTCTGGGGAAACTGATCATCATATATTTATTTTTTTATGGGTGAATTGGTCTTTTAGATTTTATATTACTAAATGTTGAAGCTTGTTAAACTCACTTTCATTGTGTTTAGGCAGCTTATAGGATTTTCGTGACAACTGAGTAGAATAAGAATTTTTCTTAACAGTTTTTCTAATGGCTTAAGACACCAGTTAATACTTCATAAACAGAAATTATTTCATTCTTTCTCTCATCTAAAGAAATTGAATTATGCTGATTCTCAGAGGGGGAGAATCAATGAATGATAGGCTTTTTTAGAGATGGAGGGTAGCTTAGAGATAATACAGTAGTGTCTCTACATTTTAACATGAATATTTGGGGCCTATTAGTTAGATTATTTACGTAAAGTTTTGGGTCTCTGTGATAGAATTGGAGTAAAGCAACTCTGAATACGATTGTTTCTGTACTCTTCCTTATTAATGTTATGTAACTATAGAAAAAACAAAAAAAGGTAAAGCAGTAGTGTTTACCTGTATATAGAATCAGTATAGAAAGAACAATCCTGCTTTCACATGTCTCCCAAAGCGAATGTCCAACAGTAATGTGAATTTATCACTAATTTGAATTTTTAAGTGATTCATATCACATTGGTTAAGTCTCCACTCAAAGGAAATTATCTTCCAGAATAAGATGACCATCGTTGTATTTCCTATGCAAAATGTTCAATCTCCTTCTTGTTGAATATATTCTACTGTTGTATTCATTTGCATAATAGATGTCTAGAGCATTATTTCAATATATTAACTTCCTTTGTGCTAACAAAAATCAAATCAATAACACAATCCCCCAATCTCAATGATGTTACCACTTAACTGAAAAATAATGGATGTGAACATAAGAGTGCAGATATTCAACATATAGCTCATCATTGTCAACTGAATAGAGCAGAATTTCACAAATTCCAAAATGTTCACAGCAAGCCAAAGTAGACTGACTAGTTGATTTAACTGGCTTGATCACAGCTACCTTAGAAGCAAAGTGGATATTTTATTAAAGATCTGAGGAAAAAGGTTAGAAACATAAGTTTGTAGATAAGACAGGATCTGGTAGACTGTCGTGGGATGGAAAAATAGCATAAACATAATTTTGGCAAGCAGAATTTTTGATTGGGATACCAGTGTGCATATGATAGGAAAGAGTGGTTTAATTTGGAGGGTTGAGTGGGAATAAGGCTGGAACTATTTGTGGAGAAACTTAAAGACCATGCTCAGCAAAATCTGCATATAATTTTATATTTTAATGTGCTTTGCTTTTACTCTCTTTTGGCAAGACCTTCCTTCATAAACTGAAAATAACTCATGAATGAATTATAGCCAGTATCTCTTCATGTTTTAGAAGCTCCATGAATTTATAATGAATTCTATTCTTTGTATTCTCTATTTGAGTGATGAAAGGGTCAGAAGCACAATTTATAGGTTAAATGATATTAGAGAACTGTGCATTGTATGACATATTTCATTAAAGCAGAGGCTATGAGCTGGGGCTTTAACAACCAGGAATTTCACACATCTGACCAGCCATCTTGTTCATAATTACTTTTATAATTGCCAAGAATAAGAAAAAAAAACTGTGTGCATGCATTTTTTGAAGTTTTATAATTGTAGCTTCTCTTCAGAGTGGATTATAGTTGTCTGGGGATGCTATGTTGTATAAAATGTAAACATAAGGTATAATAACTAGTTTTTAGCACTTATGTAAAGTATACAAATTTGTCTATAACTAAATGTCCTGAAAAGATATAGTAGCATTGTACTAAAATTAGAATTGAAATCCTTTCAAGGATGTATCTTTGTTAGTAGAAAAGGTTAGTTACAAATTATCCTAAGAAAATTTATAAACCCTTGAAGCCCCTGCTTCTCATTAAAAGGTTAATTGCTACCATTTGAAAACTGGTCTTAGAATCTCCCTGTTCATAAAATTAAAATATGTGTTTCAAAGTGAAAACAATGTTACATGTAATGTGTAATTATAATATGACACCAGATGCATGTGGATAACGCAGTAAAATCCGACGGATGTATTGGTAACTGACAGTAAAGACATCTCCCAGTTGCTTTCCTAGAGCCACGATGTTTCTTGAGCCTAGTTTATTTTTTTTTAATGTAAGTACAGTTGCTTTTTATCTTTAAAAAAGTTTTATTAGAGTATAGTTCCTTTACAATATTGTGTTAATTTCTACTGTACAGCAAAGTGAATCAGCTCTATGTATATACACACCATCACTTTTGATACTCTTCCTGTTTAGGTCACAACAGAGCATTGAGTAGAGTTCCCTCTGGTATACAGTGGGTTCCCATTATCCATGGTAACTTAGTTTAATAACACAAAGTTATGGCAGAAATAAAGAACAAGGCAAGACAATGTATAATTGATACAGGACACAGATTTTAAGTGTTGTTAAGGTTTAACAGATGTAAATATTGCCTTTAAGAAGAATAGAGATTTTCCAAATTTTCTAACACTCATTTTATTCATTTTAGTCAATGGCCAAAGGGAAGTTTCAGACAGGAGGATGATAAACTATGCCATCTGAAGGGCTGTTAGAAGATAAGAAAATTGCTTAATTAGCCACATAATGATAGTTTAAAAAGCCAATAATTTATTTAAATATGTAATGACCTATTTGATAATGAACATTTTTCCTGCTCTTAACACTATATTATAGTTTAATTTCCTTATGATAATATATGACATTTAAAAATAATTTTGAATAGCTTCCTTTTTTAGGTATTGATATAATTATGCACGGATTTCCCAGGTGGTGCTAGTGGTAAAGAGCCTGTCTGCCAGTGCAATAGATTTTAGAGATGTAGATTTGATCACTGGGTTGGGAAGATCCCCTGGAGGAGCGCACAACAACCAACTCCATGATTCTTGCCAGGAGAATCCCATGGACAGAGGAACCTGGTGGGCTATGGTCCATAGGGTTGCAAAGTTCAATTCAGTTCAGTTCAGTTCAGTTCAGTTCAGTTCAGTTCAGTCGCTCAGTCCCGTCTGACTCTTTGCGACCCCATAGACTGTAGCACTCCAGGCTTCCCTGTCCATCACCAGCTCCCAGAGCTTACTCAAACTCAAACTCAGGGTCGCAAAGAGTTGGACACAACTGAAGCAATTTAACATGTAATTAAGCATACTAAGTTTTCAAAACAATGGGTAGCTTGAACCTTAATATTTAAGCTGCTGCTGCTGCTGCTGCTAAGTCGCCTCAGTCGTGTCCAACTGTGTGCGACCCCATAGATGGCAGCCCGCCAGGCTCCCCCGTCCCTGGGATTCTCTAGGCAAGAACACTGGAGCCGGTTGCCATTTCCTTCTCCAGTGCATGAAAGTGAAAAGTGAAACTGAAGTCGCTCAGTTGTGTCCGACTCCTAGCGACCCCATGGACTGCAGCCTACCAGGCTCCTCCATCCATGGGACTTTCCAGGCAAGAGTACTAGAGTGCCTTGCCATTGCCTTCTCCATGATATTTAAGGTAGGCCTACAAATTTGAAGAAATGAAAAGAACAATAATATGTAGTAAAAGGAGAGGAGTTCACCATTGTTAATGATCTTTGGAATCTTGTATAATTACTGGATGAAACAATCCTATTGATTTATATCTCTCCCTTCTGGCTGTGTACCATTCTGTCAGAGATAAGGTGTCACCATTTACATTTTTGAATGAATTCCTATCTTGCATTCTCTCTGAGTAAAATGCATATGTTGTGGCTGAAATACAATGGAAAGGTTTGATGTTTTTATACAGAAGACCTGAATATGAGTCCTAACTCCATTACCTTTCTACTGTGTGATCTTTGAGCAAGTCACTTAATTTCTCTGAATGAGACTCTAATTTTTCATTTGAAAACTGGAATGGTATTAATACTTTACTCACTCATAGTAAATCTATGCTTGATTATTAGAACGGTGTACCCTTTATCAAGTGCTGTGGAGTCATTAGTTCTTGTATTATTTTCCCTTCCTTTTCTTCCCTCTCTCCCTCCCTCTCTTCTCTCTTTCATTTTCCTTCCAATAGCTATCCATACTGGGGAAGATTCTAAAAGAAAAAAAATAGCTTGTATAGTGTTCTTAAATTGCTAGACATTGGGTAAAACATTAAAAAGTGTTTTAACTCATATTTTCACTGTTTATGCAGATATTTAGGTGTCCTCTAACTACAGGATGACTAGATACCTCCCATAATTACCTTGGTATAAGTTGAAATCAGAGTTATTTCTTCCTAACCTTTTCTTCCAAGCTTGAACAAAAGTCATAGAAAATGATTTTTTAGAGCAGCTCATTAGCATAACAATTTCATAGGGTAGAAATATAATGATTGGGTTATTTCAAATACATTACCTCTTTCTATAAAGTAGAGCTCTCTTCTTTTTCTTGGGGAAGATAATAATTTTCTAGTGGATGTGGCATGAACAGGAAAGGCAGCAGGCTGACAGAAATCCACAGTTATGATTTCTGCTGTTCAGTACAAGGTCAATGGTTAATTAAGTCACCACCAGTGGAAATTTGATCATGGATGAGGTCTCTAACTTTACCTGTATTACCGGGCTCTCAGTGGATGACTCAGCTAAGTCATTATATTAACTTTGCTTCCTCCAGACGGGTACATGATTCAGAGGAAACTGGCAGGGGATTTAGGATGTGAGGTTGTAATATTACTTTCTAGATACCATTTCAGAAAATGCACGTTCACCTCAGAACCAGGATTTGTAAAGTTTTGTTTGTCATGCAAATTAATCACATGTTGTCATGAGTAATTTAGGTGGCAAATTAATCACATGTTGTCATGAGTAATTTAGGTGGCAAGGATTTCATGGGTACTTTTATTATTCACTGATTCATGACATGATTCACTCATTCATCTCCACAAATAGTCAATGAGTATTTGTTCTGAACTGAGCACTATGCTGGGCATTGGGATTAAGGAGATAAAAAGAACAGCATCAGCCTTGACATCACTCAGGTCCTGGAAGGTCCTCAATTCACAACCTGGTAAATTGAGGCAGAGAACATATAATTGCCAAGTCTATAACTAGAATCTCAGATTGAGCCACTGCCCGGCTTGGCACTTACTATAACTATGATGCTTTTTAAGTTTTTCTGTCAATTCACAGAAGAGTGATATAGTATAATTAGGTTTCCTATATTTGTACTGCACATAAATAATGAAATTTAAACAACAGACACCAGAGAAAATGTAGGTGCATTTAGATGCAGGCAGTGTAAATTAACAGCCCAAGAAAATCTTTCCTTGCTTTAGAGGAAGGGTATCTTTGTTTATGGGCTTCCCAGGTGGTGCTAGTGGTAAAGAACCCACCTACCAATGAAGAGATGTAAGAGACACATGCTGATCCCTTGGTCAGGAAGATTCCCTAGAGGAGGGCATGGCAACCCACTCCAGTGTTCTTGCCTGGAGAATCCCCATGGACAGAGGAGCCTGGCGGGCTACAGTGCAGGGGGTCCTAAAGAGTTGGACATGACTGAAGCGACTTAGCGTGCAGGCACATTTTTGTTTCCATTTGTACCATTTTCTTTGTATCTTCATTCTGTGAGTCTGTCCATAAATAACCTTCTCTCTTTCCTCTAAAGTGTACTTTGTGCCACACTTTTATGCATCAGAAACAGGTATGTGAGAAGAAAAACAAATGGCACTTTTACTCAGATTAGGACTTTGGGATATCTCTTGTCCTTTGACAAAAGCTAAATACATATTCATAGCATCCTACAAACATAGTGGAAATACCATTTCTGCCTCTAGACTACCTTCAACTAGGTCATACCAGGCAGTTAGGGATATATATTGGTTCTTATGTGCCTATGGGGAGGAATCCATTTTTGGATGTTGGGCTGGGAAACAGTTTAGGTTGTGGCTTATGTATATTTATAGTGCTTGCATTTACTCACTTGCTGTTCCCCTGTGTGAATTGTTGTATTGGTTCATTTTGACAGTATTGAATGAGGCACAACGTTTTAACCTCTTTTCTCTTGTAATTATATAAACATGTACACCGTACATGGTGACCTGGGAATGCTGATCAGAACATCTGTTATGATAAATGGAACAGTGAATGAGAGTTGATTTTTGAATTGTAAAGTACTAGAAGTCACTCTTCTGATCTGTGGCTTTTATGCAGATGATAATGTTTGAAAATGTTGCTGAAACCTGTCATTCTTTAACTTACCAGAGATAGAAAGAGAGTTTGCTTTGTATTATTCTCACATGGCTGCTGCCCGGCTAGGGAAGTATTTGTCTTTCTCGGAATCAATTAAGTTAACCTTTATAGCAACTTACATAGCAGTTTAAGCATTCTAGAGCCTGCAGGAAAGTGCTACCTTAAAGTAACCAATAATATCGGGATAACCTCAAGATATTCTTGGCAGAGGTCCTTCAGGGTGCAGTCCACATCACTTCCATATGTCCTTGGTTAATTTTGGACTAAGAAGCCAAGAGCCATGGGATAAAAATTATTAAAATGAATATTACTCTCATTATTCTTCTCCTAAAATGAACAGTCAAAGAAAACTCTAGATTCAGTGGCAGATAAAGAGCTTACCTTACATGAGAGCCTCTGCCCATTCTTTTGACACCTTACAAACCTTCACTACGTTGTGATAGCCAGTCTCAGGAGAATTATCAGTTATCTTTCCCATTATCTTGGCTACAACTAGAAGACTTTTTTAAAGTTACTTTTCTTGTATTTGTTTTTCACTGATTTTTAAATATATTTTTTCCCATTTAGTTTACAGTTGTCCTCTCAGTTAAAAAGGAACAATTTTGATTTTGAATTTGCTTAGCACATTTGAGGCTGGGGAGAAAATTTCAACTGAGTCACTACTCAAAAACATATTGGAAAGTGCTGTTCTGAGGGATGCAGGTGGTGGTGGTGGTTTAGTTGCTAAATTGTGTCTGACTCTTGTGACCCTCTGAACTGTAGCCCACCAGACTTCTCTGTCCATGGAATTTTCCGGGCAAGAATACAGAAGTGGGTTGCCATTTCCTTCTCCAGGGGATCTTCCAGACCCAGGCATTAAACCCATGTCTCCTGCATTGCCAGAGAAATTCTTTACACTGAGCCACTAGGGAAGTTTGGAAGGTGCAGTGGATGCAGCATTTCTAGTGCCTGATCAGAATCATCTTTCTAAAAACAGGGCATTTTCAGGCTTAGTTTTCAAGGTCATTGTTCGGTAGAGATAAAATGGTTCATCTCTATAGTGAAGGGCTAAGTTTGCTAAATTTATATTTGGATAATTTCCTATGATTGGAAATGTTCTCCCTTTAGCTTGGGTTCCATCCAGTCCTAAGAATCCAAAATTGTATAATCTTATGTCCTAAATTACTCCATCCTCAAAAATAATTTCTTCTATAAAGGTATCTCAGATATATAAAAATTCTTTTTATTTCAAGAAGTCTAGGAAATGGTCATTATCTATATTCCTATTATTCATAGATATTCTCCATGAATATTTTGGTATATGTCCTTCCAGGCTTATATCTATGTATTTTTATCTTTATTTATCTGTTCAGTTCAGTTCAGTCATTCAGTCATGTCTGACTCTTTGCAACCTCATGGACTGCTGCACACCAGGCTTCCCTGTTTCTCACCAACTCCTGGAACTTGCTCAAATTCATGTCCATCAAGTCAGTGATGTCATCCAACCATGTCATCCTCTGTCTTTCCCTTCTCCTCCTGCCTTCAGTGTTTTCCAGCATCAGGGTCTTATCCAGTGAGCAGTTCTTCGCATCGGGTGGCCAGAGTATTAGAGCTTCAGCTTCAGCATCAGTCCTATCTCTGCTTTTTAATATTCTGTCTAGGTTGATCATGGCTTTTTACCCAAGAATCAAGTGCCTTATAATTTCTTGGCTGCAGTCACCATCCACAGTGATTTTGGAGCCCAAGAAAATAAAGTCTGTCACTGTTGCCATCATTTCCCCATCTATTTTCCATGAAGTAATGGGACCGGATGGAGAAGGCAATGGCACCCCACTCCAGTACTCTTGCCTGGAAAATCCCATGGACGGAGGAGCCTGGTAGGCTGCAGTCCATGGAGTCCCTAAGAGTCAGGCACAACTGAGTGACTTCACTTTCATTTTTCACTTTCATGCACTGGAGAAGGAAATGGCAACCCACTCCAGTGTTCTTGCCTTGAGAATCCCAGGGACAGGGGAGCCTGATTGGCTGCCGTCTATGGGGTTGCACAGAGTCGGACACGACTGAAGCGACTTGGCAGCAGCAGCAGCAGCACCAGCAGCAGCAGCAGCAGCAGCAGCAGCAGCAGCAATGGGACCGGATGCCATGATCTTTGGTTTTTAAATGTTGAGTTTTAAGTCAGCTTTTTCATTCCCCTCTTTCACTTTCATCAAGAGGCTCTTTAGCTCCTCTTTGCTTTCTGTCATAAAAGTGGTATCATCTGCATATCTGAGGTTATTGATATTTCTCCCAGCAATCTTGATTCCAACTTGTGCTTCATCCAGCCCAGCATTTCACATGATGTACTCTGCATATACGTTAAATAAGCAGGGTGACAATATACAGTCTTGAGGTACTTTTTTCCTAATTTGAAACCAGTCTGTTGTTCCATATCCGGTTCTATCTGTAGTTTCTTGACCTGCATACACGTTTCTTAGGAGGCAAAGGCTTTGGCATAGTCAATAAAGTAGATGTTTTCTTGGAACTCTCTTGCTTTTTCGATGATCCAACAGATGTTGGCAGTTTGATCTCTGGTTCCTCTGCCTTTTCTAAATCCAGCTTGAACATCTGAAAGTTCTCAGTTCCCATACTGTTGAAGCCTGGCTTGGAGAATTTTGAGCATTACTTTGCTAGCATGTGAGATGAGTACAATTGTGTGTTAGTTTGAACATTCTTTGGCATTTCCTTTCTTTGGGATTGGAATGAAAACAGCTTAATCAGTCCTGTGGCCATTACTGAGTTTTCCAAATTTGCTGACATATTGAGTGTGGCACTTTCACAGCATCATCTTTTACGATTTGCAACAGCTCAACTGGAATCCCATCACCTCCACTTGCTTTGTTTGTAGTGATGCTTCCTAAAGCCCATTTGACTTCATGCTCCAGAATGTCTGGCTCTGGTTGAGTGATCACACCATCGTGGCTATTTGGGTCATTAGGGTTTTTTTTCTTTTTTCTTTTTTGTAGTTCTTCTGTGTATTCTTGCCACCCCTTCTTGATATTGTCTGCTTCTGTTAGGTCCATACCGTGCCCATCTTTTGATGAAATGTTCCCTCGTATCTCTAATTTTCTTAAAGACATCTCTAGTCTTTCCCATTCTATTGTTTTCCTCTATTTCTTTGCATTGATTGCTGAAGAAGGCTTTCTTATCTCTCTTTGCTATTCTTTGGAACTCTCATTCAAATGGGTATATCTTTCCTTTTCTCCTTTACATTTTGCTTTTCTTCTTTTCTCAGCTGTTTGTAAGGCCTCCTCAGACAACCATTTTGCCTTTTTGCATTTCTTTTTTATCGCAATAGTTTTGCTCACCGTCTCCTATACAATGTTATGAAACTCTGTCCATAGTTCTTGAGGCACTCCGTCTACCAGATCTAATCCCTTGACTCTATTTGTCACTTCCAGTTTATAATCATAAGGGATTTGATTTATGTCATACTTGAATTATCTAGTGGTTTTCCTTTCTTCAGTTTAAATCTAAATTTTGCAGTAAAGAGTTGATGATTTGAGCCACAGTCAGCTCCCGATCTTGTTTTTGCTGACTGTGTAGAGCTTTTCCATCTTCAACTGCAAAAAATATAGTCATTCTGATTTCAGTATTGACCATCTGGTGGTTGTCCATGTGTAGAGTCATCTCTTGTTGGAAGAGGGTGTTTGCTATGACCAGTGCGTTCTCTTAGCAAAACTCTGTTAGCCTTTGCCCTGATTCATTTTGTACCCCAAAACCAAACTTGCCTGTTATTCCAGGTATCCCTTAACTTCCTACTTTTGAATTCTAGCCCCCTATAATGAAAGGACATCTATTTTTGGTGTTAATTCTAGAAGGTCTTGTACGTCTTCATAGAACCATTCAACTTCAGCTTCTTTGGCATTAGTGGTTGGGGCTTAGACTTGGATTATTGTGACGTTGAATGGTTTGCCTTGGAAATAAATAGGGATCTGTAGATAAATATTTAGACATAAATCTAGATGGGTTCTCAGGTGGCACTAGTGGTAAAGAACCCACCTGCCCAGTGCAGGAGCTGCAGGAGACCGGGTTGGATCCCTGGGTCAGGAAGATCCCCTGGCGAATGGACTTGCAAGCTACTCTAGTATTCTTGCCTGGTGAATTCCATTTATAGAGGAGCCTGGTGGGCTATAGTTTATTGGGGCACAAAGAGTTGGACATGACTAAAGTGACTAACACTTAACACTTATTGATAGCATAGCTAAGTTTTATTGAGAATCATTGTTGTCCATTTATAGAGGAGCCTGGTGGGCTATAGTTTATTGGGGCGCAAAGAGTTGGACATGACTAAAGTGACTAACACTTAACATTTATTGATAGCATAGCTAAGTTTTATTGAGAATCATTGTTGTAAGAGTTTTTATATATCCTTTCACTTAATTTTCTCTGCAGTCCTATGTACTTGATAAAGCCAATAAGATAACATTTTTTCCAGTGGGCTAAACTGAGCTATGAATCCAAGCAGGCTGACACTAGAGATGTTATTTTGAACTATTACATAATATTGCTTCTTAAAAACTTGCTGATTTTGTACTTGCTATTCCATTAGCAATGTATCCTGAATGTTTTCCCATGTTAATAAATATACGTCTACCCAAGAATGTTAATGATTGCACACTATTCCATTGGTGGTTTACAGTACTATATAGAACGACTCTGCTGGTGATGTACATTTAGATTGTTTTCAGTTTATTTCCTTATTAAAAATGATACTGCTACAAACTTCTTTGAACATGTATGATTTCTAGTATAATTTGTCTCACTCTTAAATATCTTTGCAGTTTGCCTTTCTGCTGATAAAATTTGCTCTACAGAATTATCTGATCAAAGATTATTCCTTGATTCTGCAGGTCAATAAAATTACATTAGTGAAGGAATTTTTTATTGAGCATGTACTATGTGACAGGCACCCAGCTAAGAGCTGAGGATTCAACTATAGCAATTGCTTGAGTTTGTAGGGTAGTTATTCCCACTAACTTAAGAATTTTAGACACACTTTTAAAATGCTTTACTTGATCGTTTCCCAGGGTATGTTCAGGAGTTGTAACAGTTTTCAGTGAAACTTTTTTGACCGTGTGTGTGTTTGTGAGTGTGTGTGTTTATGTTTTGACCGACTCTCCATTCTGAACACCCAAAACAGAATAATCTACAGCTGGGTCATTTCATTTGACCATAAGACATATTGTTTAGGCTATATTTACATGGAGTCAGTGTAAACATTTTTGTCAGTGACATATTGCTTTATTTGACAGTGTCAGGTCACCTTGCTTTCTCCCCTGCTTTGCCTCTAGATTAGGGAGCTGGTTAGCTTTTCTTCAGATCCTGCCTTTGTATACGCCTTTGTGGGCGTGTATCAGTTTTGCATACATACTCGCGTATGTGAGCATTGTTTCTATATCAGACCTCTACTGGCTTAGTCACATTTTCTGCAATTAAAATTTCCACAGTGATTTCTCAAGTTAGATTTTTGAAAAAGAAACTTACTAACTTTAATACTCTATTTACATATTTACGTTTTCCTTGACGTACAATTGTCTGCAATATTTTCTTTCTACATCTGCTTTGAATTCTTTCAGTTTTTAAATTTGTCAGGAAATTAAATCCATTACTAAATATTGAAACTAGTTCTGAAAAGTTATGATTTTTATATAATTTCCATATAATTTCCAATTAGCCTTAGAGATACAAACTTCTATTCCACAGGCTCTCCTAATTATAAAAAATAATTCATAAGACTAATTTAGAAATGGCTTTAGCAAATAAGAGAGGCTTTATAGGTTGTATTAAGAGAATCACAGGGAAAGGGACACAGTCTGATCCCCATGATTCTTGTAGTTGCCTGGGAAAAGGAAAATAAGTGTTGTGCATTTGGTCGATTTCTTTAATATTTCTTTTATATTGTATTGATATACATACTGCATTAGTACTTGCAGTACTCATATTCTCTCCTCACATTAGTGGTTTATTGTTCAAACATATATTAAACACACATGTATGCCTAGCACAGTTAAGTCCAATGAGTCAAAAATGAATGAGTTCCATACATATTGAACCATATACAGGAACAGAAGGTTATGACTATAAATCTAACTGAGGGAGTTTGTGGAGAGGTAGGCTTTACAACAGAGATGATGAGGTTTTATTAATGGTTACATGAATCCTAAAATTTTTAATAATCTCCAAAGATTTTATATCAAACTAATACTATAGCTTTTAAAAGAGAAACAAAATATTTTTAAGGATTTAAGAAACTTTGCCCCCAAATGTATAAACAATTCCTTTCTTTATTATTTATTAATCCTCTCAATTAAAAGCAAATAATAAATGCAAAAATACACAGCTCATACATAATAGTTGATAGTCCAGCTAATAGCATAAAGAAGATTTTTTTAGGAAACTATGCACAATAAATATGTAAAGGAGAATGGAGGGATTTTCTTAATGTTATCGTCCAGATAAATAATGTAAATTATTTTGCATGTAATATAAAATTACATATTTAGGCTGCTTCATGGGTTCTATTATTATTATTATTAAATTGATTTCTTTTAAAAAATAATTTGCTAGCCACTTAAGGAAATTTATTTTAATACCTCTAACTTAGCCTTATAACATTCAAATCCTCTTTGTAAACTCAAAACATACTTATATCTATATTTTTATTGACTTGATTCAGTAATATTTTGATGCAGAATTTCTCAAATCAATTTTTTTTTTTTTACAAATGAAAGTGAGGCTAGCATGTAACCAGTCCTTAACTTCTGACAGAATCAGTATTGCTCCTCAATTTACTGAGCAATTCTTAAGCAATCGTAGAATCAGGAAAGTTTTCTGAACCTCTGATCTTCAAGATCATTTCACCCAACCCTTCATTTTGCAGAGAAGCAAACATTTGTTTAGATAGTGAGTGGGGTTTGCTCATTCAATCATTTTTGCCTTTTCTTATAGCTGACCTATTTCTTAAGAATCAATATAATTAAGTGTGTGCTTTTGGCCCTCAAATCATTGGTGTTATTTATACTGTTTATGTGGTGATTATTCACGTGGCTGCCTTCCCTGTTATCTCAGTTTGATCTGCTCTATTTATATCTCGATATTATTCCAGCATCTGCCTTCCCAATCAGTGTGTATTCCCTCTCAGTCCTAAATTGCTAACATTTAAGTAGCCATTTCCCAATTTTCCTCTCAGTATGTAGTACATCTACTTTAAAATTAATATTTGAATGTGTAACTCTGTGATCCTCCCTACCATTTTAAGGATCCATTTGTAGAAAGAAAAAAAAATCAACACCTATTTTCTATACACTAGCAAAAATTATGTTGGAAACAGTAGGAGGTTTGTAAAGTTAAAAGCATATTTATTTTTAAAATAAGCAAGCACATTTACATGCCTGAGCATAACCAATCTCTGTCCAATGGAACTATAATGTCATTTCCTTCAATGTGATTTCAGTTTTTATGAGCCATCTAACTCATGTTCTTTATTCTTATCAGCAGCTTCCTTTCCCCAAATGACCACTACCAATTTGAGTTGTATTGATTATGATAGATGTGGAAGAGATATGCAAGATTAACTTTCATAACTTCTATATTTAAAGAACTGCAGAGTACTAAAACTGCAGAAAAGTACAGGACACTTTAAAGAAAAAATTTTCACTGGTCACATGTCTGTATATTTTTTGTTTACTTGAAATATTGACAAAGGTGTGAACTTGTATGCCTAGATGAAATTACACTAGTAACAGTACAATTCACAACATTATTGTCACTAGAAAAAAAGGTCTCAAAATTCTGAAGCCAGTCCTTTAACTGAATTAGAAATACCCATTGCTTCATGGCTCAAGGGAGTCAAAAACAAGAGAGGAGTGTCACTCAGTGTGAGGGAAGAGATGAATCACTGTTCCTCCTCTTGGAAAATTCATATATTATACCATATGCTTTCCACACAGTCCTTTTCTGGGAGCTTTGACCTACTTGTTAATTTTTCCATGGCATGTCAGTCATTCAAGACCATGTATGCATGTGTTCTTCTGATTGCATACACTTAAGCAACCTGGGTGGTATCTATCAACTTCACACAAAATCAGTTTCAGAGTGTTATAGTCATATTTCATACGGGTGTGAAAAACTCTAAGAATCTGTCTTAGAAAACTAAAAGTGTTTATCATTCAGAAAAAGGAAAGCTGCTGTGAAAACGACCAGAAATTGAAGATGAAGAGTGGCAATCTCACCCAGCAGGAAGCAGTACAGCATAGTGATTAAAAGCTGGAGCCTAGATTAAGGTCTTCTGTGACTGAATCCAGTATCCATCACTTTCAGACCATGCAACTGACCTTAGGCAAGATTCTTAAGATGCTGGACCTGCTCCAAGGTCTTGCTAAAGTAGAGGACATTAGACGCAGTAAAGTAAGTCATTTGGCCTAAAAAAGTAAAATACCTTGTGAGGCAATGGATCATAAAAGAGAAGGAATTCTTAGGCTTACCAGTATGAAAGACTTAAATATCAAAGTTATATTCAGAATTAAAATATGAGATATTAGAGCAACGGTAATACACCGAAGACAGAAAATGTGATTCAGCTACATTTCTTGATGTCATTCTATTTATGTTTGTAAATTATTTATTATGATGCCTGATATAAAATATACTCTTAATGAATGTTGACTATTAGAAACTTTCATCCATGTTTCATACTGATTTAACTTTCTTTCTTTTTAATTTAAGTATAGTTGATTTACAATATTATATTAGTGTCAGATGTACGACATAATAATTAAACATTTTTATAGGTTATACTAGTTTCAGGGTTATTACTACATAATATCTATGTATATTTGTGCTCTGCAGTATATCCCTGTTGTTTATTAATTTAGCATGTTAGTTTGTGTCCCTATCCAAACAATCCTAGGAAATCAGTCCTAAGTGTTCATTGGAAGGACTGATGTTGATGCTGAAACTCCAATATTTTGGCCACCTGATGCGAAGAGCTGACTCATTTGAAAAGACCCTGATGTTGGGAAAGATTGAAGGCAGGAGGAAAAGGGGACGACAGGATGAGATGGTTAGATGGCATCACCAACTCAATGGACATGAGTTTGGGTAAACTCCAGGAGTTGGTGATGGACAGGGAGACCTGGCATGCTGCGGTTCATGGGGTCCCAAAAAGTCGGACTGAACTGAATCCCATATACTAGTCTTGCTCCTCCTCCCTTCCCACTTCCCACTGATAACCACTATTTTGTTTTCTATACCTGTGAGTCTGTTTCTGTTTTGTTATATACATTCATTGTTTTCCTTTTTAGATTCTACGTATTGTTGATAATATAGAGTATTTGTCTTTCTCTGTCTGAATTATTTTACTAAGCATAGTATTACCCAGATTCACCCATGTTGTTGCAAATGGAAGAATTTTATTGTTTTTCATTGTGTGTTTATCTAAATACAGAGAGAGATTATTTAATTTATTTTTAATCAGAGGATAATTGCTTGATAATGTTGTATTGGTATCTGCCATTCAGTTAAGTTCAGTTGCTCAGTCGTGTCAGTCAGGGATTCTTTGCAACCCCATGGACTGCAGCATGCCAGGCCTCCTGTCCATCACAAACTGCCCAAGTTTATTCAAACCCATGTCCATTGAGTCAGTGATGTCTTCCAACCATTTCATCTGTGTCATCCCCTTCTCCCACCTTCAATCTTTTCCAGCATCAGGGTCTTTTCAAATGAGTCAGTTCTTCATATCAGGTGGCCAAAGTATTGGCAGTTTAAGCCTCAACATCATTCCTTCCAATGAACACTCAGGACTGATTTCCTTTAGGATGGACTAGTTGGATCTCCTTGTAGTCCAAGGGACTCTCAAGAATCTTCTCCAACACCACAGTTTAAAAGCATCAATTCTTCATGTGATCATCTTCCAGAATTTGAAAACAGATACCAGCTTCTTACTGTGATTCCTTCTAGCCAGGTTAAAACTTAAATATTTTAATTGTCTGTCATATGACTATTCTGATCGATTCCGTCTAATCAAGACTATTTTTTCCACTGGTCATGTATGGATGTGAGAGTTGGACTGTGAAGAAAGAGATGAGTGCTGAAGAATTGATGCTTTTGAACTACAGTGTTGGAGAAGACTCTTGAGAGTCCCTTGGACTGCAAGGAGATCCAACCAGTCCATTCTAAAGGAGATCAGTCCTGGGTGTTCTTTGGAAGGACCGATGCTAAAGCTGAAACTCTGATACTTTTGCCACCTCATGTGAAGAGCTGACTCATTGGAAAAGACCCTGATACTGGGAGGGATTGGGGGCAGGAGAAGGGGATGACAGAGGCTGGATGACATCACCAACTCGATGGAGATGAATTTGAGTAAACTCTGGGAATTGGTGATGGACAGGGAGGCCTGGTGTGCTGCAATTCATGGGGTTGCAAAAAGTCGGACACGACTGAGCGACTGCGCTGAATTCGGCATTTTCTGATGAGTTTAGCGAGCAGGGCATTAAAAATTAAACTTCCTTTTTGATGGGGAATATGTTTTTTAGTCCGCACCACCTCTTATTGTCTCTCCAGTGTAGGCATTTAACTTTGCAGCCCCAGACAAAAGGGCATTGGGGCTCAGAGGGAAGGCTGTTCTAGTGACTGCATTTGGCTCTGGGGTGGTTTTGTGTCCTCCAAACTTTGGGTGTTGAGAAGTTGGTGTAGTGGTGATATAGATGCTCATCATTCTCTCTGGAACTTTGGATAGATGAGGTCTGGGGCATGCAGGACAGGATCCATCTAACTTTGAAGTAATGCCACTTCCAGTGGCAGATTCCCTAAGCTGCAGGTACTCAGGAATCAATTCAACCAGTACCCACAGAAGACTCTTAAGGACCATTCTTACTAAAGTTGTTGAACAGGAATCTGGGTTTTATTCCCCAGACCACCCTCTTCTTGGACCTGCTACTTCTGTAACTTAGATGAGGCCAACATTCTCTTAGTAAAAATTCTAGAAACTGGCATATCTTCTAAGAGGATAACAAATGATGTGTCATTCACAACATCAATTCCTTTATTAAAGTGAATGAGTGTAAGACACTGATTGTACCTACTTTCAGATAGGATCTTTTTTAACTGTTATAGAAGTTAGCTGTGACGTTGACTGGCACATCTATCACAGGTTTATGAGTCATACAATCCTCAGTAGTGGTTAAAATTGACCTAAATGAGAAAAAGTTTGGATCAGCTTCAGCAGTTGACTAATATAAATCTTTTATTTCAAGTCTTGAGTAATGTTGTTCTTTTGTGAGTCACAGTCTGTGATGGAGAAAGCTGCAGTATTGTGAGTTCTGTGCAAATGAGGGATTCCTTACCATTTGGTCTTGTATATCTGCTAAACAAAGTGGGGCAACTATGGAAAACTTTTACTTATGAAAAAGAAGTCTATTCTATTCTATTCTGTTTCTTTTTTTACCTAACAGGCCACTTATAAAATGAAGAAAACTATTAACTTTTAGTATAAGCTTGGAGAAAGAATCACAGGCATATTGTTTGAGGTAGGTAAGGTGGTCTGGTATTCCCATCATTTTAAGAATTTTCCACAGTTTGTGATTCACACAGTCAAAGGATTTGGCGTAGTCAATAAAGCAGAAGTAGATGTATTTCTGGAACTCTCTTGCTTTTTCTATGATCCAGTGAATGTTGAAATTTGAGCTCTGGTTCCTCTGCCTTTTTGAAATCCAGCTTGAACATCTGGAACTTCTCAGTTCATGCACTGTTGAAGCTTAGCTTGGAGAATTTTGAGCATTACTTTGCTAGCATGTGAGAAGAGTGCAATTGTGCGGTAGTTTGAACATTCTTTGGCTTTGTTTTTCTTTGGAATTAGAATGAAAATGACCTTCTCCAGTCCTATGGCCACTGCTGAATTTTCAAAATTTGCTGGCATATTGAGTGCAGCACTTTCACAGCATTATCATTTAGGATTTGAAATAGTTCAACTGGAATCCCATCACCTCTACTTGCTTTGTTTGTAGTGATGCTTCCTACAGTCCACTTGACTTCACATTCCAGAATGTCTGGCTCTAATTGAGTGATCACACCATCATGGTTATCTGGGTCATGAAGATCTTTTTTGTATAGTTCTATGTATTCTTGCCACCTCTTCTTAATATCATCTGCTTCTGTTAGATCTATACTGTTTCTCTCTTTTATTGAGCCCATTTTATTGAGCCCATCTTTGCATGAAATGTTCCCTTGGTATCTCTAATTTTCTTGAAGGGATCTTTAGTCTTTCCCATTCTATTGTTTTCCTGTATTTCTTTGCATTGATCACTGAGGAATGCTTTCTTATCTCTCCTTGCTATTCTTTGGAATTCTGCATTCAAATGTATTTATCTTTCCTTTTCTCCTTTGCCTTTTATTTCTCTTCTTTTCTCAACTATTTTTATAAGGCCTTCTCAGACAACCATTTTGCCATTTTTGCATTTCTTTTTCTCGGGAATGGTCTTGATCACTGCCTCCTGTTCAATGTCATGAACCTCTATCCATAGTTCTTTAGGCACTTGTCTATCAGATCTAATCTTTTGAATCTATTTCTCACTTCTACTGTATAATCATAAGGGATTTGATTTAGGTCATATATGAATGGTCTAGCGGTTTTCCCTCCTTTTTTAAAATTTAAACTGAATTTGTCAAAAAGGAGTTCACGATCTGAGGCACAGTCAGCTCCCAGTCTTGTTTTTGCTGACTAGCTACAACTTCTCCATCTTTGGCCACAAAGAATATAATCATTCTGATTTTGGTATTGACCATCTGGTGATTGTCCATGTGTAGAGTCTTCTCTTGTGTTATTGAAATTGGCAAAACTCTGTTGTTGTTCTATTGGCAAAACTCTCTTAGCCTTTGCCTGCTTTATTTTGTACTCCAAGTCCAAACTTACCTGTTACTCCAGGTATCTCTTGACTTCCTACTTTTGCATTCCAGTCCCCTGTGATGTAAAGGACATCTTTTTTTGGTGTTACTTCTAGAAGGTTTTGTAGGTCATCATAGAACCTTTCAGCATCAGCTTCTGTCGCATTAGTGTTTGGGGCATAGGCTTGTAAGAATGTTTTGCCTTGGAAATGAACAGAGATCATTCTGTCATTTTTGAGATTACATGCAAGAACTGCATTTTGGATTCTTTCATTGACTATGAGGGTTACTCAATTTCTTCTAAGGGATTCTTGCCCTAACTAGTAGGTTTAATGGTGATATGAGTTAAATTCACCCATTTTGTTCCATTTTAGTTCACTGATTCCTGATTCCTGAAAAGTTGATGTTCATTCTTGCCATTTCCTGTTTGACCACGTCCAATTTACCTTGATTCATGGACCTAACATTCCAGGTTCTTATGCAATATTTTTCTTTACAGCATCGGACTTTACTTCCATCACCAGTCACATCCATAACTGGGCATTGTTTTCACTTTGGCTCCCTCTATTCATTCTTTCTGGAATTATTTCTCCATTCTTCTTCAGTAGCATATTGGGCACCTACCAACCTGAGGAGTTCATCTTTCAGTGTCCACTCTTTTTGCCTTTTCATACTGTTCATGGGATTCTCAAGGAAAGAATACTGAAGTGGTTTGCCTTCTCTAGTGGACCATGTTTTGTCAGAACTCTCCATCATGACCCTTCCGTCTTGGGTGGCCCTGCACAGCATGGCTCATAGTTTCATTAAGTTAGACAACAGCATGATCCATATAACCAGTTTGGTTAGTTTTCTGTGACTGTAGTTTCCCTAGTGTCTCAGCAGTAAAGAGTCTGCCTGCCATGCAGGAGACCCAGGTTCGATCCCTGGGTCAGGAAGATCCTCTGAGAAGGGAGTGGAAACCCACTTGACTATTCTTGCATGGAAAATTCCTTGGACAGATGAGCCTGGCAGACTACTGTGCATGGGGTCGCAAATGTTGGACACAACTGAACGACTAACACGCATACTGTTTGATGCTGAGGTTATTTGAGATGTGATAGCCTTTCCTAACGGAGAAGGCAATGGCAACCCACTCCAGTACTCTTGCCTGGAAAATCCCATGGATGGAGGAGCCTGGTAGGCTGCAGTCCATGGGGTCGCTAAGAGTCAGACACAACTGAATGACTTCACTTTCACTTTTCTCTTTCATGTATTGGAGAAGGAAATGGCAACCCACTCCAGTGTTCTTGCCTGAAGAATCCCAGGGACAGGGGAGCCTGGTGGGCTGCCGTCTATGGGGTCTCACAGAGTCAGACATGACTGAAGTGACTTAGCAGCAGCAACAGCAGCCTTTCCTAAATTAAGACAAGCAAACAAAATAATTAAATCAAACAAAAACAAAACCATGAGAATGATTATCTTAGTTTTTTTTTTTTTTTTAATTTTCAGAAAACCAAACATAAGTATAAGAAAACAGTGGGAAAAAAAGGAATAGGGAATTTGATTGTGATAAAATAGTGGTATCTAGGTTCATGAAACTCTGTGAATCTTGGTACAAGTCTGTGGAAAGCACTTAATTACAGATTACTAAGATGCTGCTTCAGGATCTTACAGTCCTTCTATGTTCTTTATTACCCTGGAATGTATTTTATTCACCAAATACTTTTCTGTGAACTCCTTAGGGTAGCAGTTCTGTCTTCATTACCACATGGTTATGAAATGCTGCCTATAATTCTGATACTTCATAATAAAAAGAATAAGTCCAGGACCAAACACCTTTTACAGCAGGTGCATAGCACAAGGTGGATATTATTTTGCATGGTAAGAGAGAAGGCCCTGTTCAGATCATGTGAAAAATTACCCTTTTGTATGTCTAGGAACAGATGGAGAAAATATTTCACCTTTCAATTTCTTTTTAGCAAGTTTTAAGATCAAAGATATACTTTTAGAATAAAAATAACTTATTTCTTCCACAGAGAATCAAATCTGTAAACTTCTATTTTCTACTTCATAAAGTAAATAAATAAAATATTTAATTTCTCAATTCGTTGCTCAACTCTGCATCAGCCTTGTGGTTGAGTAAGTAAGGTTTCTTTTATCCAAGGCCTAGCCTACTTCTCATGCTTTGAATTTGAAAAATAACAAATACATAACAAATTTGAAAAATAACAAATACATAAATATCTTGAAATTTCGTACTATCTCTGGTTATTCTTCTGTTTTGTGCTACCCCTTAATATTATAGCTTCATTTTAAAATGTATTTTATCCACTTAAAAAAAATTATAACATTAACACAGGTTTATTGATAACTATTTAAAATGTACACAAAGAAGAAAATCAAATGTCTATCATTTAAAATAAACCACAGTTAATACTCTGTTAAGTGTAAGTGTAAATTGTAATTTTTTAATATAAATTTATTTATTTTAATTGAAGATTAATTACTTTACAATATTGTATTGGTTTTGCCATACATCGACATGAATCCACCACGGGTATACACGTGTTCCCCATCCTGAACCCCCCCTCCCACCACCCTCCCCATACCATCCCTCTGGGTCATCCCAGTGCACCAGCCCCGAGCATCCTGTATCATGCATCGAACCTGGACTGGTGATTTGTTTCACATATGATATTATACATGTTTCAATGCCATTCTCCCAAATCATCCCACCCTCGCCTTCCCCCACAGAGTCCAAAAGACTGTTCTATACATCTGTGTCTCTTTTGCTGTCTCACATACAGGATTATCATTACCATCTTTCTAAATTCCATATGTATGTGTTAGTATATTGTATTGGTGTTTTTCTTTCTGGCTTACTTCACTCCGTATAATAGGCTCCAGTTTAATCCACCTCATTAGAACTGATTCAACTGTATTCTTTTTAATGGCTGAGTAATACTCCATTGTGTATATGTACCACAGCTTTCTTATCCATTCATCTGTTGATGGACGTCTAGGTTGCTTCCATGTCCTGGCTATTATAAACAGTGCTGCAATGAACATTTGGGTACATGTGTCAGTTTCAATTCTGGTTTCCTTGGTGTGTATGTCCAGCAGTGGGATTTTTGGGTCATATGGCAGTTCTATTTCCAGTTTTTTAAGGAATCTTCATTCTTATAGAACATTTTTGTCATCGGATACCTTCTATAGAGTAAAATGGCCAAATGCACAGTATTTTATTAATTATATGTACTGTATTTATGGAAACAATTAGCTCCCATTGGATATTTAGAATGCTTCTAATATTATTCTTATGAACAAAATGAGTACCCTTGCTGCTAAACCCCCCATATTTTCCTTAAGGTTGTATCCTATTAGTAGAATTAGCAAATTCAAGTGGGTATTTTAAAGCTTGATAAACTAAAAAATAGTTTTCGAGAAAGTTTGTAACAGTTTAGCTTTCTTTTGACTGTACTTTTTAATTCGGTTCAGTTCAGTTCAGTCGCTCAGTCGTGTTCGACTCTTTGCGACCCCATGAATCGCAGCACGCCAAGCCTCCCTGTCCATCACCATCTCCCGGAGTTCACTCAGACTCACATCGATCGAGTCCATGATGCCATCCAGCCATCTCATCCTCTATCGTCCCCTTCTCCTCCTGCCCCCAATCTCTCCCAGCATCAGAGTCTTTTCCAATCAGTCAACTCTTCGCATGAGGTGGCCAAAGTACTGGAGCTTCAGCTTGAGCATCATTCCCTCCAAAGAAATCCCAGGGTTGATCTCCTTCAGAATGGACTGGTTGGATCTCCTTACAGTCCAAGGGACCCTCAAGAGTCTTCTCCAACACCACAGTTCAAAAGCATCAATTCTTTGGCACTCAGCCTTCTTCACAGTCCAACTCTCACATCCATACATGACCACAGGAAAAACCATAGCCTTGGCTAGATGGACCTTAGTCGGCAAAGTAATGTCTCTGCTTTTGAATTTACTATCTAGGTTGGTCATAACTTTTCTTCCAAGGAGTAAGCGTCTTTTAATTTCATGGCTGCAATCACCATCTGCAGTGATTTTGGAGCCCAAAAAAATAAAGTCTGACACTGTTTCTACTGTTTCCCCATCTATTTCCCATGAAGTGATGGGACCAGATGCCATGATCTTCGTTTTCTGAATGTTGAGCTTTAAGCCAACTTTTTCACTCTCCTCTTTCACTTTCATCAAGAGGCTTTTTAGCTCCTCTTCACTTTCTGCCATAAGGGTGGTGTCATCTGCATATCTGAGGTTATTGATATAATTTTGAACTGTAAAAATTCCATCTCATTTGTTTAACCTTTCTTTTTCTCTGTTTTTGAACATTTTGAACATTGTGTACTCATTGAATATTTGTATATAATATTTACTATCTATTCATACTCTTTGCCAATTTTTCCTTTGGTGTAATTATGTTTTAGTTGTTATTATTTTATATTGACGATACCAATCCTTTTGCATATACTATGTTTGTATTTGGTTTAACAAACTTTGATATATTTTCTTAATTTTCTTTTAATCATTTTTATTAGTTTTATTATGAATTTTTTCAAATATTCAAGTTATAGTCAACAATATTGCCCTTATTTTTACTGCCTGTGTTATCAAGCTTAGAAGAGTCTTCACACTTTTATGCAATTACTTTTTAACATAAAATTTTATTAAATGATGATCTATGCATGCCAACCCACAGAAACCATATCATGAAGTCTTAATAATATACATCCGAGAACCTAGGATAAGAAACAGAATATCCCTAGCACCCAGAAGCACATCATACCCCCTTCCTGTACCTAACCCCCACCACCATTTTTTGAACTTTTAAAAGAATTAAATCATACAGCAATATTCTCTTGTGCCTGATAACTCCTTTCAGCATTTTTATCATGAAATTCATCTCCTGGTGTTGAATGTAGTTGTTCACTGATGCATTTATTCCATGCTGCTATGAATATTCTTATACATATTTTTTTCTACTGTTTAAACTTTTTAAAAAATTATTTATTTTTTATTGAAGGATAATTGCTTTACAGAATTTTGCTGTTTTCTGTCAAACCTCAACATGAATCAGCCATGGGTATACATATATCCCCTCCCTTTTGAACCTCTCTCCTATCTCCCTTCCATCCCATCCCTCTAGGTTGATACAAAGCCCCTGCTTGAGTTACCTAATCCATACAGCAAATTTCCATTGGCTATCTATTTAACATATGGTAATGTAAGTTTCCATGTTAGTTTATCCATACATCTCACCATCTCCTCCCCTGTCCCCATGTCCATAAGTCTATTCTCTGTCTGTTTCTCCATTGTTGCCTTGTAGATAAATTCTTCAGTACCATTTTTCTAGATTCTGTATATATGTGTTAGAATACGGTATTTATCTTTCTCTTTCTGACTCATGTTACTCTGTATAGTAGGTTCTAGGTTTATCTACCTCATCAGAACTGACTCAAATCATTCCTTTTTATGGCTTAGTAATATTCCATTGCATATATATTCCACCCCTTCTTTAACCATTCATCTCTCAATGGACATATAGGTTGGTTCCATGCTCTGCTGCTGCTGCTGCTAAGTCCCTTCAGTCATGTCCGACTCTGTGAGACCCCATAGACAGCAGCCCACCAGGCTCCCCTGTCCCTGGGATTCTCCAGGCAAGAACACTGGAGTGGGTTGCCATTTCCTTCTCCAGTGCATGAAAGTGAAAAGTGAAAGTGAAGTCACTCAGTCATGCCCGACTCTTAGCGACCCCATGGACTGCAGCCTACTAGGCTCCTCTGTCTGTGGGATTTTCCAGGAAGAGTACTGGAGTGGGGTGCCATCACCTTCTCCTGCTTCCATGCTCTAGCTATTGTAAATAGTGCTGCAATGAACAATGGGATACATGTGTCTTTTTCAGTTTTGTTTTTCTCAGGGTATATGCCTAGGATTGGGATTTCTGGGTCATATGGTGGTTTTATTCCTAGTTTTTTAAGGAATCTCCATACTGTCTTCCATAGTGGCTGTATCAATTCACATTCCCACCAACAGTGCAAGAGTGTAACCCTTTTCTCCATACCCTGTCTAGCATTTATTGTTTGTAGACTTTTTGATGATGGCCATTTTGACTGGTGTGAGGTGATATCTCATTGTAGTTTTGATTTACATTTCTCTAATAATGAGCCATGTTGAATATCTTTTCCTGTGTTTCTTAGCCATCTGTATGTCTTCTTTGGAGAACTGTCTGTTTAGGTCCTTTTACCACTTTTTGATTGGATTGTTTGTTTTTCTGAAATTGAGTTGTATGAGCTTCTTGTATATTTTGGAAAGTAATCCTTTGTCAGTTGTTTCATTTGCTATTATTCTCCCATTCTGAGGGTTGTCTTTTCGTCTTGTTTATAGTTTCCTTTGCTGTGCAAAAGCTTTTAAGTTTAATCAGGTCCCACTTCCTTCTTTTTTTTTTTTTTTCATTATTCTAGAGGTGGGTCAGAGAGGATTTTGCTTTGATTTATGTCATTGAGTGTTATGACTATGTTTTCCTCTAAGAGTTTTGTAGTTTGTGGTCTTACATTTAGGTCTTTAATACATTTTGAGTTTATCTTTGTGTATGGTGTTAGGATAGTTCTAATTTCATTCGTTTACATGTAGCTGTCCAGTTTTCCCAGCACCCGAAGAGGCTGTCTTTGTCCCATTGTCTATTCTTGCCTCCTTTGCAAAAAATAAGGTACCCAAAGGTGCATGGGTTTATTTATGGGCTTTCTATCTTGTTCCACTGGTCTATATTTCTGTTTTTCTCCAAGTACCATACTGTCTTGATGACTGTAGCTTTGTAGTATAATATGAAGTCAAGAAACTTGATTTCTCTGGCTCCATTCTTTTTTCTCAAGACTGCTTTGGCTATTTGGGGTCTTTTGTGTTTCCATATGCATTGTGAAATTTTTTGTTCTAGTTCAGTGAAAAACGCCATTGGTAATTTGATAGGGATCTTATTGAATCTGTGGATTGCATTTGGTAGTATAGTCATTTTCACAATATTGATTCTTTCTACCCAAGAACATGGAATATCTCTCTGTTTATGTCATCTTTGATTTCTTTCATTAGTGTCTTATCATTTTATGTGTACAGTTCTTTTGTCTCCTTAGGTAAGTTTATTCTTAGATATTTAATTCTTCTTGTTGCAGTGGTGAATGGGATTGGTTCCTTAATTTCTCTTTCTGATTTTTCATTGTTAGTATATAGAAATGCAAGTGATTTCTGTGTATTGATTTTATATCCCACAACTTTGCTAAATTCACTGATTAGCTCTAGTAATTTTCCAATACCATCTTTAGGATTTTCTATGTACAGTATCATGTCTTCTGCAAACAGTGAGAGCTGTACATCTTTTCCAATCTGGATTCCTTTTATTTCTTTTTCTTCTCTGATTGCTATAGCTAGGACTTCTAGAACTATGTTGAATAATAGTAGTGAAAGTGGATACCTTTGTCTCATTCCTGCTTTCAGTTTTTCACCGTTGAGAATAATATTTGCTGTAGGCTTATCATATATGGCCTTTACTATGTTGAGGTAAGTTCCCTCTATGCCCATTTTTTGAAAAGTTTTAATCATAAGTTGGTGCTGAATTTTGTCAAAGGCTTTTTCTGCATCTATTGAGAATATCATATGGTTTTTATCTTTCAATTTGTTTTTTACCGTGTATCACATTGATTGATTTGCATATACTGAAGAATCCTTCAAGTCAGTTCAGTCACTCAGTCATGTCTGACTCTTTGCTACCCCATGGACTGCAGCATGTGAGACCTCCCTGTCCATCACCAACTCCCAGAGTTTACCCAAACTCATGTCCATTGAGTCGGTGATGCCATCCAAACATCTTATCCTCTGTCATCCCTTTCTCCTCCTGCCTTCAATCTTTCCCAGCATCAGGTTCTTTTCAAATGAAGAATCCTTGCATCCCTGTAATAAACCCACCTTGATTATGGTGTATGAGCTTTTTGATATTTTGCTGAATTCTGTTTGCTAAAATTTTGTTGAGGATTTTTACATCTATGTTCATCAGTCATATTGGCCTGTAATTTTCTCTTTTTGTTTTGTCTTTGTCTAGTTTTTGTAGCAGGGTGATGGTGACCTCGTAGAACAAATTTGGAAGGGTTCCTTCCTCTGAAATTTTTTGAAAGAGTTTTAGGAGAATAGGCATGATATCTTCTCTAAATGTTTGATTGAATTCTCCTGTGAAGCCATCTTGTCCTGAGCTTCTGTTTTGGGGGAGATTTTTGATCAAAGCTTCAATTTCAGTGCTTGTAATTGGGTTGCTCGTATCTATTTCTTCCTGGTTCAGTCTTGGAAGATTGAACTTATCTAAGAATCTGTCCATTTCTTTCAGGTTATCCATTTTATTGCCATATGGTTGTGCATAATATTCTCATAATCTTTTGTGTTTCTGCATTGTCTGTTGTAACCTCTCCTTTTTCATTTCTAATTTTGTTGACTTGATTCTTCTCTCTTTTTTTCTTGGTGAGTCTGGCTAAAGGCCTGTCAATTTTGTTTATCTTCTCAAAGAACCAGCTTTTAATTTTATTTCCTACTATTGTTTCCTTCCTTTATTTCTGCTTAGATCTTTTTGATTTCTTACCTTCTATTAATTTGTGGTTTTTTTTCTTTTTCTTCTTCTTTTTCCAGTTACTTTATCTGTAAAGTTAGTTGATCTGTTTGGTGTTTTTCTTATTTCTTGAGGTTGTGGTGGTGGTTTAGTCGCTAAGTTGTGTCTGAGTCTTGCAATCCCATGGACAGAGGAGACTGGCAGGCTACAGTCCATGGGATTCTCCAGGCAAGAATACTGGAATGGGTTGCCATTTCCTTCTCCAGAGGATCTTCCCAACTCAAGAATTGATCCCAGGTCTCCTGCATTGTAGAAAGACTCTTTACCAACTGAGTTACAAGGGAAACATGTTGTTTCTTGAGGTAGGATTGCATTTCTGTAAAATTCCCTCTTCGAACTGCTTTGGCTGCATCCCATCGGTTTTGAGTTGTTGTGTTTTCCTTGTCATTTGTTTCTAGAAATCTTTGGATATCGCTTTTGATTTCTTCTGTAACCTGTTAGTTATGTAGAAGCACATTGTTTTATTTTCACGTTTGTGTTTCTTACAGTTTTTTTCTTGTAATTGATATCTAGTCCAATAGTGTTGTGGTCGGAGAATATGCTTGATACAATTTCAGTTTTCTTAAATTTACTGAGGTTTGATTTGTGACCCAAGATGTGCTCAATCCTAGAGAATGTTTCATGTGCACTTGAGAAGAACATGTGTTCTTCTCCATTTGGATGGAAAGTCCTGAAGATATCAATGAGATCCATCTCACCTAATATATCATTTAAGACTTGTGTTTCCTTATTAAGTTTCTGTTTTCACGAACTGTCCATTGGCATGAGTGAGGTGTTAAAGTCTCCTACTATTATTGTGTCTCTGTCAATTTCTCCTTTTATGTCTGTTAGTGTTTGTCTTATGTATTGAGGTGCTCCTATGTTGGGTGCATAAATATTTACAATTGTTATGTCTTCCTCTTGGATTGATCCGTCGATCATTATGTAGTGTCCTTTCTTATCTCTTGTAAACTTCTTTAAGATCTATTTTGTCTGATATGAGGATTGCTACTCCATCTTTCTTTTGCTTCCCATTTGCATGGAATATATTTTTCCATCCTCTCACTTTCAGTCTATATGTGTCTTTAGGTCTGATGTGGGTTTCTTGTAGACAGCATAT
Source organism: Capra hircus (assembly GCF_001704415.2). Lineage (NCBI taxonomy): Eukaryota > Metazoa > Chordata > Mammalia > Artiodactyla > Bovidae > Capra > Capra hircus. The sequence continues at coordinate 35,595,500 of NC_030816.1, read as the reverse complement.
ATATGGGTCTTATTTTTGTATCCATTCAACCACTCTGCGTCTTTTGGTTGGAGCATATAGTACGTTTACAATGAAAGTAATTATTGATATATATGTTCATACTGTCATTTTCTAATTGTTTGGTGTTGATTTTATAGGTCTTTTTTCTTCTGTTGTATTTCTTGACTGTATAAGTCCATTTTAACATTTGTTGTAAAGATGGTTTGGTGGTACTGAATTCTCTTAAATTTTGCTTGTCTTAAAAGATTTTTATTTCTCTATCAATTTTTAATGAGATCCTTGCTGGGTACAGTAATCTTGGTTGTAGATTTTTCCCTTTCAGTACTTTAAATATATCCTGCCATTCCCTTCTGGCTTGCAGAGTTTCTGTTGAAAGATCAGCTGTTAAGCGTTTGGGGTTTCCCTTGTATGTTACTTGTTGCTTCTCCCTTGATGCTTTTAATATTCTTTTTCTTTGTGTTTAGTCTTTGTTTGATTAATATGCGTCTTGATGTGTTTCTCCTTGGGTTTATCCTGCATGGGACTGTTTGTCTCTCTTGGATTTGATTGGCTATTTTCTTTTCCATGTTGGGAAATTTTCAACTATAATCTCTTCAAAAATTTTCTCATACCTTTCTTTTTTTCTTCTTCTTCTGGAACCCCTATAATTCAGATGTTGGTGCATTTGATATGGTCCCAGATGTCTCCGAGCCTATCCTCAGTTCTTTTCATTCTTTTTCCTTTATTCTGCTCTTCAAAGATTATTTCCACCGTTTTATCTTCTAGCTCACTGATTTGTTTTTCTGCTTCAGATATTCTGCTATTGATTCCTTCTAGAGTATTTTTAATTTGAGTAATTGTGTTGTTTGTCTCTGTATGCTTATTCTTTAATTCTTCTAGGTCATTGTTAATTGATTCTTGCATTGTCTCCATTTTGCTTTCAAGGTTTTTGATCATCTTTACTATCATTATTCTCAATTCTTTTTCAGGTAATATTCCTATTTCCTCTTCATTTATTTGGACTTATGTGTTTCTAGTTTATTTCTTCATTTGTACTGTATTTCTCTGACTTTTCTTTCTTTTTTTTTTTTTTAAGGTGTTGTGTTTGAAGACCCCTTTTCCCAGACTTCAAAGAAAGTTGAATTATTTCCTTGAAGAAGGCTAAATTCTTTCTTCCTTTTGGTTTCTGCCCTCCTAAGTTTAATCAGTGGTTTGTGTGAACTTCCTATAGGGTTAGATTATGCTGAGTTTTTGTTTGTTTGTTTTTCCTCTGATGGGCAAGGCTGAGCGAGGTGTTACTCCTGTCTGCTGATGATTGGGTTTGTATTTTTGTTTTGTTTGTTGTATAGATGAGGCGTCCTGTGCAGGGTGCTATTGGTGGTTGGGTGATCCTGGGTCTTATATTCAAGTGGTTTCCTTTGTGTGAGTTCTCACTATTTGATACTCCTTAGGGTTAGTTCTATGGTAGTCTAGGGTCTTGGATTCAGTGCTCTCAATCCAAAGGCTCAGAGTTTGATCTCTGGTCAGGAACGAAGAGTCCACAAGTGTTTGTTATGGCATTAAGGGAGAGTAGAACAAATATCTGAAAATGAGAAACCAAAGATGAACCCTAGACAAATGAAAGTTACAAAATCAGGCAAATAATAATTAAAATAATGGAATATATACATATACATATATATCCATGAACAAAGCGAAAACAGTCCAACAAATATAAAGTACAGTAGGTTGATCTGGCAAACAAAATAAAAAAATTATATTTACCAGTTAAGAACAAAACTAACTTAAGCACAGACTAGAAAACAAAACTAAAGCAAGGTGCCAAGTGGGGAATAAAGCAATGAAAAGAAAACTAACAAATGTATGTTGAGAGGAAAGGAAAGGAATGAAAGAGTAGATATGCAAAGTTAAAGAGAGGTAGATGAAGAAGACTTATATACAAGAAAGATTAACTGAAAGGGGAAAAGAACAGTAGGAAAAGCAAACCAATAAGTGTATGTAGTAGGAATGTGTAGAAAAAATATAGTAGGTTTAAAAAATTAAGAATTAAAATTATTAAAAACGAAAAAAGGGCAATAACGGAAGAAGAAAGAAAAGGGGGAGAGGGGAGGAAAACTCCACAGAACTGCGAAAGCCCAATGTCAAGGCAGAGGTTTATAACAACAATAGAAATTGTGACTGAATATACATATATACATATACACCCATAAGCAAAATCAAAATAGTCCAACGAAAATTAGGTACAATAGATTCACCTGACAAACAAAGAAAAACAAAAATTGTATCTACCACAACAAAACTAAGTAATAACAAAACTATAGCAAGGTTGCCAAGTGGGGAATAAAGCAATGAAATTAAAGCTAACAAATATGTTGAGAGGAAAGGAGAGAAAGAAAAGAAAGAATAGATATACAAAGTTAAATAGAGGTAGATAAAGATGATTTGTATACGTTAAAGATTAACTGTAAGGGGAAAGGAAAAGCAAACAAAGGAATAAATGTAGAAAAAAATAATAGGCTTAAAAAATTGAAAGTTAAAAAAAAAAAAAAGAAGGAAAACGAAAAAAAGAGGAAAACTCCACAGAACTGCAAAAGCTCAATGTAGAGGTAGAGGTTTATGACAGTAAAAAAAAATGTGTCTGAGGAAAAAGAAAAAAAAAGGTGCAAAAATTTAATTGGATTGCTTAGTGCCAATAAAATTGACAACTACAACAGAGGGGTAAAAAAGGAAAAAAAATCCAAAAGAATCTACAGAACATGTCAAAAAATAAAAATAATAAATGTTTTCCTTGAATCGCTGCTGTCAGAGTCCTTTCCCATACCAGGAATCACAGTTCACCTTCCCTCCCTAGGATGTGCTCCAACACTGTGCTGATCTCTGGACCTGCTGTGGAGGCTGCTCAGATTCTAATCTGGTCCTATTCCTGTGTGTTCTTGCCTCCAATGTCCACAGCTATCAGAGCTAGTGCGTTTTCTTTTGTGGGCACTCTCAGTGGCCTTTTATATATTCCTTAGACACAGAGTCATCTTAGTTGATCATGTGGATTTAATCTGCAGCTTGTATAGCTGGTGGGAAGGTTTTGGGTCTTCTTCCTTAGCCACACTGCCCTTGGTTTTCAAGTGTGGTTTTATTTCCGCTTCTACATGTGTGCCATCCTTGGGCTTCAGCTCCTGAGGCTGCCCTGGAGGGACTGGGTTTGCCCCTGTGAGGGCCAGGTGTGGAGATGGTGCAGCTGCTTGGGTCGTAGGGGTTCTGGCAGCACCAGGTATTCAGGGGGGTTGGTGGCTAGGGCAGCAGGAAATATAGTGCTCTAGAGGGGTATGGCAACCAGTTTTGGCAATACGCTCCAGTATTCTTGCCTGGAGAACCCCCTCTCTGACAGAGAAGCCTGGCGGGCCACAGTCTACAGGGTCACAAAGAGACAGGACCAAAACGACCCTGTGAGCATAAACATGAGACTTTTTTTTTTTTTTTTTTGCCTGTGGCAGCTCTGACCCAGTGAGAGTTGAGCGTGAAGGTGGTGCAACTGCTTGGCTTGTGGGGACCCTGGCGGCGCCAAGTGTGCAAGGACTCGGACTGCCTCTGTAGCAGGAGTTATGGCCCTATCAGAGCCCTTTTTTGAGCCTCTTGTAGCTGGCGATTAGAAGGCCTCTTTGGCCAGTCTTTCTCCGTGGCTCTGCCCATACAGGGATTTCTTTTCTTAGAGGGATTTCTTGCCTGGGGTCTTTCTCTGTTGTTTGGCACGACAGGCACTTAAAGGGGGCACCCTGGTTGGGATCCTACTCTAGTTCCAGGCATCAGTCACTGAAAGGAGCACGTTGGGTGGGATCCTACTCTGTAGTTCAGTGCGTAAAGCATTTGATGGGCCAGCCTCTCTGTTGTTCAGCTGCTGATGCTGGTGCGTGAAGAGAGAGGCTATGATGATGGCTCCACTAGGTTCTGCATGACTAAATAGTAGCGCCTTACTTCCATGGCTACCTGGTTTCCTCTACAGGCATTTCCCACCACGATCTCCTCCCTCACATCCCCTCAATCTGTCTCTCTACAGTTAACAGCAGCCCTCGCCCTGGGATTGCTACACAATCCCTAAACTCCAGTTCCCAGCCTCTGCCCCTTCCAGGAGACCCACATTCCTGCCTGGGGTATGTATGGCAGTGGCAAGGAGTGTCTGTTCTCATTCCATCTAGACTGCCCCAGATCAGCTGTTTCACTCTCAGCCTTAAATGTTTCTTCTCTGACTCAGACAGTTGCCCTGACTTGGGGATTGGACCCTTGCTTCAGTTCCCCCACTTGCTGAGGACAGGTCCAGTCCTACTAACACTCCTGTTTTTTCCCCTACTTCCTTCATCCTACCAAGTTTTACATGGTTCTATATATTCTTTTCCATTGGTCAAGTACTCTTGTCTACTCTCAGCTGGTGTTCTGCATGCACTTCTGTGTCTGAAGGTGTATTCCTGATGTATCCATGGAGAGAGATGTACTCCACATCCACCTACTTCTCTGCCATCGTGTTCTCCCTCTAAACTTTCTGTTTTGTGTTGGGGTGTACCTCTGTCCATGGGTATTCTCTAGGCAAGAATACTGTAGTGGGTTGCTATGCCCTCCTCCAGCGGATCTTCCTAACCTAGGGACCAAACCCAGGTCTCTCACACTGCAGGTGGCTTCGTTACCATCTGAGCCACTAGGGAAGCCCCAAAATACTGGAGTGTGTAGCCTCTCCCTTCTCCAGGGGATCTTCTCAACCCAGGAATCAAACCAGCATCTCCTGTGCTGCAGGCGGATTCTTTACCAGCTGATCTACCAGGGAAGCCTTACTATGAATATTCTTGTACATGTTTTTCTTTCTTCTTCTTTTTTTTTTTTAGCTGTTTGAACTTTTTGTTTTATATTGAGGTATGGCCAATTAACAATGTTGTGATAGTGTCAGGTGAACAATGAAAGGACTCTGTCATACATATTCATGTATCCATTCTCCCCCAAACTCCCCTCCCATCCAGACTGCTGCATAACCTTGAGCAGAGTTCCATGTGCTCTCCAGTAGGTCCTTGTTGATTATCCATTCTAAATATAGCAGTGTGTACCTGTCTATCCCAAACTCCCTAACTATCCCTTCCCACTATCTTTCCCTCTGGCAACCATAAGCTTGTTCTTAAAGTCTGTGTGTCTATTTATTGTCTTGTAAGTTCATTTGTATCATTTCTATTTAGATTCCACATATAAGAGATGTCATATAATATTTCTTCTTATTTTGATGAACATAGATATATAGTTTTTCTTGGACATAAAACCTGGAGCAAAATTTTGGGCCACGGAGTTGGTGTAGTCTCAATATTAGAAGACTCTGACACATCATTTTCAAAGTAGATTGTTATTTTGAAGAGAGGTGAAGGATAGGAAAGGTGTAACCTGCTATTATCATGTGTTGACCATTTCTGTATGCTTATTTTCTATTTATGCATGCTAAGTTGCTTAAGTCATATCTGACTTTGTGCGACACTATGGACTGTAACCTGCCAGGCTCCTCTCTGTCCATGGAATTCTCCAGGCAAGAATACTGGAGTGGTTGCCATGCTCTCCTCCAGGGGATTTCCCCCATTTTGCGCTTATACCACGTTCAAATTAAAATTTGAACAGAGAAAAGTAGAAGATTCAGTTTTTCATTTTATTTTGTTGTTAAGAAATGACTTCAGGTTTGCATTTCTGGAATCAATTCTGTGTTCCTAATTAAGCTTAAGAAGTAGTTTCCAATTACTCAATTATTTTTCTGTTCCATATATATGATCTTACATTTCTAACTGCATATTTTTATTGAAGTCATCTTATCTCACATTTTAGGAATTAGGAAGTTTTGTGTATTTTGCCTGAATGAAATTTTGAAGAAAATTACTAATTTGTAGTGCAGCAGGCAAGGGCTTTCAAGTCAGGCATGAACAGATTCTAATGTTGCCTCTATCATTTGATAGCTGCATGATCTTCAGTGACAAGATAGTTTTCTGTAAAACTATACTACTTGGGATTGCTTTGAAGACTCAGTGAAATCTTAAACACTTATGTAGTGTTTGCTCTATGGTCATCACTGATTCTAAGTGCTTTCTTATGACACAATTTGCTCTCTATTAACAATTCTATGTACTAGCTCTATCATCATCTCTTTTTTTAGAGATGAAGAAACTCAGACTGAAGATTTAAGCAACTGCCCAATTTGCCTGGAATGACAAGTGGCAGAGCCAGAATGTAAACACAGTTTGGCTCTGGAGTCCATGCTCATACCGCTGTTCTCCTCCACATACATGACATCTAATTTTGTTCTTGATGCCCATTAAGTATTTGGATGTCAATAAATACTTATTATCCTTCTGCTTAGCATAACTCACCATGATTTAAAACATATTCGGAGTATAATTTTACAATAAGTTGGCTGTTCTGTAACCATATCATCAAATTAGTTGAAAAAAGAGAAATATTTCCAACTAATATGATGTAAAATGAAATATTTCCAATTCTTCCTGAATATAAATTTGTCCAATCACTGCGGTATCTTCTGAGTCCTAATTCCTCATATTTGGAGGAATTATTACCATACCATGACTTTCTTACTCATTTAGAATAGGTAGTGTGCTGATGTCTCCCGACATTCATGTGTCAAAAGACTTTTGATGAGGTATGAATTGCAAGCTGTGGAAATGTCCTATTCAGGGGAGTTTATTTGTGAATGACTTTGCTGAGAGTATGTGGTGTGAAGTTTGAAAGGGAGAAAAATAAATGTTCATTGTTTTTAATGTTTTGGTTTCCTAAAGACAGAGGTTGGAGGATGTCAGCTATCAGGTGCTCCCCCTTTCATTTCATTCACCAAACCAACAAGGAAGAGATTCTCTTGGAGATAAAGTTCTCAGTTAGGTCACTCACAACTGAAGAGACAAAGAGGATATCAAGGCTGGGACACAACTGAGGGGACTGGCCTGAGACACAGCTGGTGGAAGGTGCCAAATGGAAAGAACACACGGTTAAATTATATTCCACATTTTATGACCAAAATTATTTGCTACAGTGTTATTCACTGCCTAAGGAATTTTCATGGTTTAGGAGAGCTATCTTTCAAAAATGTCAAGTCTTTTCTGAAACAGGATGTAGAGTAAAACACATAGAAAATGCTACTTTGTTCTTTTTCTTACAAGTAAAATGCTGCAATTTGCAAGTGAATTAAGTATTTTGGGTTTTTAACATGGTAAGTTATTATTAAACTTAAAACTATTAAAAATTATGCTAACGAATTCAGATGTCTGAATTAACAGAGACAGATTTAATACAGTTTTCCCAGTGCTAACCTTATAGCTTTGTGTCAATATAGAGGACTGATTATTTTGGAACTGTGTGCAAATCTTTAAGAGTTCAGTACTTAATGCAGGACCTATACATACCTAGGCCCTAAAAGAAGCAACTACAAACTAAAAAGACAAAATCATATTCAAATCATATAAAATTTTGATATCAATATCAAAGAAATTTTGCCAGTGTGAATTTATGTTAAATGTGAATTTATGCATAAATTCAAATTTTCATTTGAATATTTGAAGTATTCATACTCCACATTCTTAGACAAATCACATATACTCACACACACTCACACAAATTAAGTACCCAAATACATACATAAAAGTACAGATACCTTCCAAGATTTTCTCTATCTTGTAAGAACTGTGTGATTTTTCCTTTCTTTGCCAGGTGGTATTTTTGAATATGTGGAATCTGGCCCAATGGGAGCTGAGGAACTTGCATTCAGATTTGCTGTGAACACAATCAACAGAAACAGAACCTTGTTGCCCAATACCACCCTTACCTATGACACCCAGAAGATAAACCTCTATGACAGTTTTGAAGCATCCAAGAAAGGTAATTGATAGATATTTAATAGTGTGTTTTCTGAAATTCAAATTTTTAGCTACTCTGAGAGATTTCTTAATCTACAAAGTAAGTAATAAGTCACTAGAAATATTTTCATGCAAATATTTCTTTTTGAGCTGCACTTATATATTTTTTTTCAGGAAAGGTAAAGTGATATGATTACCTGCTGAAAAAATTTCCTTATAACATGAAATGTAGTTAGGTCTGGGATAGTGAAGTTGTTTTCTTTTCCACCATTAATCCTTTTGTTTTACTACTAAACTATTCCTATTTTAAGAACCTACTAAAATAAAAAAATACCATCAGTGGATTTTACCAAGGTTTACAATCCAATTTTACATTTTTATTTGCATTATGTGTCAATTCTACTTTACTACTGTGGTCTTAATTTACTGAGTATCTTGAAAGTTCTATGGTTCTAAGTGACTTAAAAATGTCAGCCTAATTTTAAAACTTAATTGGAAAAATTTGATCAATCTTTCATTTATGTTGCCTATTTTTTAGCCACTTGATATTTCTTTTTGTAACTGAGAATAAATGGCTAATGATATAAAAATTGGATTACATGAAGAAATAATAAAAATACCTTATGAATTTTATTTGTCATTTTATAAAGCTGTATTTTCAATATGAGTAGAAATATAATTTTCTGAGATATGAGTTTAATACATATGTTAAAGTAATAGAGAAACTACTGTCAAGGCATTATTTTAACCAAACAACAGTTTTAGAAATGAATATGTTTTGAGAGATATTTTCATTGGCTTACTTTGTCTAAGTAGGTGATTTTTTTCTCTTACATAGTTAGCATTCATGAAATTAAATTCCATAAGGTAGATTTTCTCAAAGGAGTGGACTTAGAAAGTGTTTGTTCTAAGTTCTTATTTTTAAAACAGTGCTTGCTATTCTGTAATGCTAATATTGTTTTATTAGCTACCTTACATTGATAGAAATGTACATAATTACTTATAATTCTAACTCAGTACAGAGTTCTTCTAAATTCATTAATATTAATGGCAGTTGATAAGATATAATATTTCTTAAGATGAAAGTATCCTTCTTTTCCCCCAGCTAATTTAGTGTTTATCAAAGCCTATGTTCTGCCTGCCCTTTGAATTCATATCTTTATGAATAAAAATAAGTTTCCACATTTCAGAACCATGTCAAGGTGATGAAAGGTTTTGAAGGCTGAAAAAGGGGTAAAGGTTATTGTGAAATATGACATGTGTCATCCTAATTGCAAAATAAGTCATTAGCTGCAAGACAAGAGCATTTGATTAGTGATATCATTCATGATTATTTCCATTAGGAAGAAGAAGCTCTGTCTCAAATGAAATAATTTAGACCAAAGAATACGGAATATGAGTACAGTATAAATAAAATATTAATAGATTCTTAATGGTGACTTCAAAGTAGCAACATAAAAAAAAAAGTAGACTAGAATGTTCTGATAACAAACATCTTACTACCTTGGGAATATCTTAGCAAAATTATGAGGTGGTAAACTCATTTGGTTTTTAGAATATTAAAAAATATTTACAAATTTTTCACTCATTAAAAATCCATTGGGAATCTAATTCCTGAAGTAACTTTTGCCTGAAACTGAAAAAGCTCAAATAAGTGTATGAATAACTTTCTTTGTGAAGTATTGAAATGGTGGATCTCATGGTTTGGATCTTGTCTTGTGAAGCACTTGCTTGTTAACCTATGACTGCCTGGGTGGCACAGCAATATGTAAAGAGATAATATGAAGTGAAAGTCGCTCAGTCATGTATGGAATTCTCAGCCCAAAATACTGAAGTGGGTAGCCCATTCCCTTCTCCAGGGGATCTTCCCAACACATTGCAGGCAGATTCTTTACCATCTCAGCCATCAGGGAAGCCCAAGAATACTGCAGTGGGTAGCCAATCCCTTCTTCAGCAGATCTGCCCAACCCAGGAATTAAACTGGGGTCTCCTGCATTGCAGGCGGATTCTTTACCAGCTGAGCTACCAGAAAATCCCACTAATAAAAAGGAGAGATCTAATATAGTTTTGAATCTTATGAGACTTCAATAATATATGTGATACTGATATGATTCATTATAAAATACCAATTCATTTGGACATTGTTAAACTTTTTAAAATTTATTTTTCCAAGGCAAGAATGTAAGTTCAATGTTTAAATTTTCACTGACATATGATCTTATATTTTTAATAGATAATACTGTTTTGCTCAATAAATTTTGATGCATTAGAATTTGAATTATTTTTTGAATCATATATTGCTTTTAAATGACTCCTCTGATACCCCAAAACTCTATTTTTTCTTTGAAACACTCTTCAGAAGCTCTGTATAAGCTAATATAATGTTTTTAACATTTCTTGATTTGTGACTTGTCAAAAATCTAGAGAAGGAAGGTCTTTTATTTTCAATGTATATGAATTAAAATTTATGTGAGTGAAAAACTTGAGGCTCCAAACTTTCTACTGATTCAGAATTCTGATTATTACTTTAAAATTAAGAATCTATATGTGTTCAAAAACTATATATATATCAAATTGCATTTTTGAAAAAAGATTAAACAAATGTGTTTTTTCTAACTAAAATTTATTAAATATCTCTGTGCTTAAGAATCCATCCATCAAATTGCACTTTAGGTGGCAAAATCTCTGGAGGAAAAATCAGTAAATTTTGCACAGTAGAATGACAAACTATTTTGAAAGGATTAAGACTGAAAATCTAATTGATCCCTGAATCCCAGTAACAATCGTCATCTGTTAAATATTTTAGTCATCCTTATATATTTTCAGGAATAGACAGACTGTTGCCTCTTGGAACAGACTTCCATATTTGAACGTTTCTTAAGTTGTGTCAGAATTCATGAGACGCTTCTATACATTTGCCCTAATTCTTCCTTTTCCAGTCAAAAGAAACAAATTTTAGCCTCTTTCACAGATCAGATTCTTCATGTATTTATAGATGAGTTTCATGTTTCCAGTAATTATTGACTTTCTAGACCCAGACTTACCAGTTGCTTTAGTATACCTTACACTATTTAAAGTCCTGTCACAGTTTTGCTATTCCTGTCTGAATACCTTCTAATTTGTTTATGTGTATCTTAATTACTATAATTATTATTTATGTGAAAAAAATTTTCTACATGTAAATATAAAGTTAAAACTAATTTAGTACATCATAAAAGTCTTATGGTGTCCAAAAGCCAAATAAATAAAGATGATTAAATATTTCTGTTTTTAATTAAATACTTTGATGTTCTTCCTACTCAATGAGATTAATCCCTATGAACTCACCCTCTGTGACTCATGTCAGGTTTTGTATGGGCCTTTGTATGCACAGCTTGACCTATATCGTCAGATATTGCAGACACTAAACTATGTGCCCATCCATAGCTTTTTAGATGGGCCATAAAAAATAGACGGATTCTTTTTTTTAAATATAAATGTATTTATTTTAATTAGAGGTTAATTACTTTACAATATTGTACTGGTTTTGCCATACATCAACATGAATCCGCCACAGGTATACACATGTTCCCCATCCTGAACCCTCCTCCCTTCTCCCTCCCCATCCCTCCCATCCCTCTGGGTCGTCCCAGTGCGCCAGCCCCAAGCATCCAGTATCATTCAGCAAACCTGGACTGGCAATTCGTTTCATATATGATATTATACAGGTTTCAATGCCATTCTCCCAACAGATGGATTCTGATTCAGAATCTGAAATTGTAGAGGATGACCAGAGAATTTGGGAAGGAACATTATTCCCCTGATTCGAAGTATTTCCCTGAAGGATCCCCTGGATATGAAGTATTTTTGCAAAATGAATATTCACCCCTTAAATTCTAAAACATTCTCTCTCTTTCTCCTTCCCCCTCTCCTCCCTTGACATTATTTGTGGAGTTTTTATATTTGAACATTAGGCTGTAGGTGTCTAGGTGAATTTCCCTTCTAGCAAACTGAGAATATTTGGAGTTAGACAAAACGTAAAATAAGCTAGATGTAGATGTTATACTAAGGGCAAACAAATCGTCCTTCAGGATGATGCCTTTGGGACAATGATAATGTGGTCCTGTTGGCACACTGGCATCTCCTCTCATTACTGACAGACTTCTGTCTCCTCTGCAGCCTGTGATCAGCTGTCTCTTGGGGTGGCTGCCATCTTCGGGCCTTCGCACAGCTCTTCAGCAAATGCAGTTCAGTCTATCTGCAATGCTCTGGGGGTTCCCCACATCCAGACCCGCTGGAAGCACCAGGTGTCAGACAACAAAGACTCCTTCTATGTCAGTCTCTACCCAGACTTCTCTTCACTCAGCCGTGCCATTTTGGACTTGGTGCAGTTCTTCAAGTGGAAAACTGTCACAGTTGTCTATGATGACAGCACTGGTAAGAAAAATCAGTAGCCTTTGGGGCTGTGCTTTCAATGTAGATAATTTTCTGAAACTCTTTTGAGATTCTTGCTGTGTTATTGTTTTTTGTTTTAAAATTAAGGGATAGAAAAACATTTGTAATCAAACACTAATTTCATATATCCAAATAAAGAACAACTAAATCATACGTTTTTTTCCTGTGTATGAGTAAAATAAGCACTTTTGTTGTGCGAATGATCAGTTACTGTGAACTATAGTGTTAGATGAAGGATAGAGATAGTATGAAATATCACATTGAACCATTTATTCAACCATTTTTTTTCTACCAGTTTCAGTGTATTTTCCCAAAGGAAAGCCTTATAATGAGCTGTCACTGAAACTTATCAAGAAATCTAGAGAAATAAAGAAATTTAGAATTTTGCCTTAACATTTTCTGTATTTATTTATGTGCAAAGAATGTGTATGAAAAATAATAACCTTTCTATCTGTATAGCATGTTAAAACTGTTTATATGCATACCTAAGGGCTTACTACATGGTATTTATTTTTGTGTCTTTAAATGAATATTTGCTGGCTAGAGGTTGTCGGTGCTTTCTTGTTGTAATGCATGTTATTTTATATATGAATGGTTATCTTGAAGTATCAAATAAAAATAAATCTCAAAAATACAAAGAAAGTAAAAAGTAAAATAAAGTAATAATTTGCTTGGAAGTTATATTGGTGAAGAAACTGCATACTATTTTATTACCTAGTGATAAGAAATTTCACCTTAAGATGTTTATCACTGGTCTACAGGGAGTTACAGGGTTGGAGAAACAATGTAAATAATTTGAAATTTTTTAAAAAATGGGATAAGAAAGAGTAAGTCTTAATATACATTAATAGTGTAATTTTGCGAGCTTTTCCCAGGTGGCACAGTGGTAAAGAATCTGCCAATCAGTGTAAGAGACACAAGAGACAAGAGGTGTGGTGTGATCCCTGGGTCAAGAAGATTCCCTGCAGTAGGAAATGAAAACCCATTCTTGCCTGGAAAATTCCATAGACAGAAGATCCTGGCAGCTACAGTCCACTGGGTCACAAAGAGTCAGACACAGCAGAGCACACACATACACACACACACACACACAAGTGTAATTTTGCACTTTTTAGTTAAAAAAGTAAAATTTTTATTTAAAACTTAATTTTAGAAAGAATACTTAAATTCCTAAAATAACCTAAGTACCTTTGATGTGTTTTTTAGCTTAAAATAGAGTTACTAAATTTATTGCATTGTTTTATTCTAAATCATTATTTTGTGTCATTGATAAAGTTATATATGTCAAATTATGAATGGCAGGTTCTATGTGAATGGTTTCTCTGAGCATGTATAACATGATGTTCCAGGGCTAGCTCAGTTGCAAATTGGTCCACTTATGTTTGTATGTGTGTGAAGTCACTTCAGTCGTGTCCAACTCTGTGCAACCCTATCGACTGTAGCTTGCCAAGCTTTTCCATCCATGGGGTTCACCAGGCAAAACTAGGCATGTCTTTACCATTAGTGCCGCCTGGAAAGCTCCACTTATGTTTATGAATGGTCATATATAGAAATATACAAAATATGAATATAAATTCATTCTGAATCTATTGTTGATTTACTTCTCCTTTCCTTCCTGTTATAATGCAGGTGAATTCTGAGTAAATATTAAATATCCTCATATGTACATGCACATACACATGGTACATACACACATATATTATATATATATGTATGTTAGATGTGATATTTTATACTTATTTATTATCTTAAAGCCCCTCATAGTAGAAAGAGAGTTGGCAAATGTCTGAAATGTTTATGATATACCACCTTTCCTTACTATTCTGTTTGTATGCATATGGGTGTGACATTTTTATTTCATATATGTGGTTCTTGAGTGAGTGAAAAAAGGGATAATAAGATTTGTAATCAAGGTCACATCATAATCTGGCAAAGCAGTGTTTCATATATAATTGATCCTTTGCTGGAGTATTATTCTAAATATTTACTTCATTGTGACAAATTTAAACATACATATATATATATATATGCATATATAGTCAGTTAATTAGATATATAGACCTTTAATGGAAACTTGACCTGAGATTAAATTTATTAAAAAGTTTAAGGTACTATTTAAAAGAAACTTTACCACAGCTAACACTTCAAGTTGATATCAATACTTACATATTCCAAAAGTCTTTGATTATTTCAATATGAATGCTAAGAGTCATTACAGGATTATTCATAGAATAGGTATCCTTAAAAATCATCTGAGGGGAGAAAAAGCATGTTAATGCTTCATTTTATGCAATATTTAATCCAACAAATTTTGATGAAGCATCTGCTACATGCCAGGGACAATACCAGGTGTGAGTATATGCCAGTAAAAGAAACAAAATCCTGGCCCTTCTTGAGTTTCTAGTTTATAATTAAGGACATGAAATTATTCATGTTTTTAGTATTATTTGTAGTGAAATAATTGCCTCTATAACCACTGTATTATGTGTGCTCTTCCCTTTAACAGACTTTTGAGAACTTTGCTATTCTTAATTATTTTTTAGAGGCTAGAGCTGACTTAAAGATACATAGAAGATTCTCTTTGAACTATGTTCATAAATCTATAGAAGTAGGCTTTTTTTGTTTGTTTGGATATGTTTAAAAGTCTCAAGGTGGAATTTTAACAACAGAACTCAACAGAGAAAATCTGTAAACTTCCCAAGTAAACAAGATGACTATTTGATCATGTGGGAGAAAATCTGATGACAGCTAGGACAGTGAACTGAAATGGGAGAACATCCACCTTATACCCAATGAGATAAACATTATTAACTTCATTATGGACTTATATATCTGCTGTTCATTGCAGCATGAAGTGCATTTTATTTATGTTTCTTTTTTCCCTTTCCAGATTTATTATATGTGCTCTTCCTCCCATTTATATTCATTTCTATTTTGTTGTGTTGTCCAGTTTGATACATGATAATTATACTTTCATCCAGTCTTTGTTCCCACCCCCAAAACAGATGGGGTGATAGATGAAATATAGTGCTGGAGTAGGAGAAATTCTTAGAACGATGTTAACAGGAGCTGTTTATTTTTTATGATAATTAGCATTTGTTGTTGTCATGGATGAATGCTTTTAAACACCCTGAAAGTCTGTTATAGCTCTGAACGATGTCCAAAATGATGGAAAAGAATTGGCTTCAGAAACAAAGCTGTGTTTCTGTCAGTCATTTTAGAACATATGATTCATTTTAAATATAAACTAAAAATAAGTTGGATAGCTCTCAGCTTGTAAGCAATTCCAAGATAAGTTGTGAATATTTGCTTTAAAATTCCTGTGTTTCATCTTTGTTTATAGATCAGCAGACCATTAACAAAGAACTCTGAACTGGTAAACAGAAGCCTGGGATTCTAGTCCCAAATTTGTTACTAAATTACTGGTACAACTTTGGAAAAGAGAAGAAGGAAATTGAAATGACTACAGAAAACAGCTATGATGCACTAGGCATTGAGGTAGCTGCTATTGTACATAAATTATGATGCTTAATCTTCAGAGCAATTCTATAAAAACAACACAACTGTAGGGTTATAGGTTATCATCTCGCTATCCTTGCTTCCTCCGGTAGTTGGCTCTTCTGCCCACCAGTAGCCCAAGGTAGAAACCTGAGCATCTGCCTTGATTCCAACCTTTCTTCAGCCCCACAATCAAGCTCTAATGGTAATTTAATTCTATACCTCTGAGAACTCTTAAATCTGTTCATTCTTTCATGCTTTCTAACTAATTCTTAAGTTAAAATATTTCATCTGGATTATTACTAACAGCCTCCTAACTGATGTTCCTGCTAATCCAGTAAAAAGTAAAATTTTAAAAATGTAATTCTGACCCATTATCCTATTAATAGTTTCTCTTGGTCTAAGGATAAAGTCAAAGCTTTTTTGAAAGTCTTATAAGATCTGATGTGATCTAGTTCCTGTACCTCTCCAATATTTGAATGTAAACTTGAGTCTAAATCCTTCACTCAGGTCTTTTAAATTGAGCCATTAAATTTCCTTTGGTTTCTGAAAAATACTGTCCTGTCCGCCTGTTTCTCTCATTCTGACTCCTGCTCCTCCTCCCCAGTAAACACACACACATACACCCGCACATTGTGTATTTGCACCCGCACATTCATTTGCACCATTTGACTTAGATGTCACAAAGAAAGGCTGTCCTGACCCCAGCTCCCAAGCAGAAATAGGTTTCCCTCAATACATTGCCATAGCGTTGTGGTTCTCCTGTGACCCTCCCCCATGAGAACATCATTACATCACAGATGACTGTTCTTGGCTGAATTTTCCACTAGATCAAATACAAATCTGAATAGCTTAGAACCTAAGGTTGCCCACCATTCTATCACTAGCACCTAGGTATTACCTGGCTAATGGAAATAGCTGAATCAATATTTAAGGAATGAATGCATAAAAAGGTATTATCATATCCATTGTTTAGACAAAGAAGCTCCAATGGATTAAGTCATCTGTCCAAGGTCGACTTAGTCTGACAGCTTTTTAATACTTTGCCATTGAATAAGTAGATTCAACAATAATTTTCAGATATATAGACATGATTTCTCCTATCATTTCAAAAATTTTATAAGTAGTCTGGAGTGAATTGTGCTTATATGTTAACAGCAGTTAAAATATATTTACTTGTTTACTTATTTGAACAATCATTGTCAAGTATCTTCTGTATACCAGGTACAGATCTATGTTCAGCATGAGAGACAGGATTATAGGTAAAACTTTGTCTCCATGTGCTCAGAGTTGAGTGAGGGGGAGATAGAGCATGTGAACAGGTACTATTATAGTGTAACAAGTACAGATAGAGACAAGAAAATAATATTGTGACATTTTAGGAGATGAATATAGACATAAAAGAATTTAGGGGAGTGGAAAGTTGTAAAGGCAGAGGAGAATTTTGGAGAAGGTGAGATAATTTTGAAATTATCATAACGCACGAGAAGAAATGCTTCAATTAGAGAAGGGGCTTAGGGGAGTAAGGTATAAATATGAGAATGCCTGGGGAGCTGGTTTGTCAGGGAATTGCAGGCACTTCATTACAATGGATCATCAGGAAAAGGAAGATGAGGAAGAATGAGGGAGAATGTATACAAGGCAAATGTAGGAGAAATCAAAAGGAGCTTTTTCCTAGCTACTGTGCTTTGGAGTTTGCATGTTACAGCAGTATCAGTTGTGTCGCCTGATGTGCCTGATGATGTGCCTGATGTGCCTGATGTGAACCTGCTTTTCAAACCTGCCTTTCAAACCACATCGAGTGCCTCGGGGATAGAAAGACACTCAGTCAGTACCTTTCAGAGGCAATCAAAAAGGACACAGAGAGAGGGATATCCATAGATTGGACTTTGGATTGAAATCCTGGTTCTGTTGTGTAATTTTCAGCAAGTTACTTGACTTTAAAGACACGAGTTGACAACATTTGTAATTTGAAGATGATGCATACATCAGGGGATTGTTGTCATGATTAGTGAGATATGCAAAGTGCTTTATAGCTCCCATGTAGCCTCAGTTCAGTTCAGTCGCTCAGTCGTGTCCGACTCTTTGCAACCCCATGAATCGCAGCACGCCAGGCCTCCCTATCCATCACCAACTCCCGGAGTTCACTCAGACTCATGTCCATCGAGTCAGTGATGCCATCTAGCCATCTCATCCTCTGTCGTCCCCTTCTCCTCCTGCCCCCAATCCCTCCCAGCATCAGAGTCTTTTCCAATGAGTCAACTCTTCACATGAGGTGGCCAAAGTATTGGAGTTTCAGCTTCAGTATCGTTCCTTCCAAAGAAATCCCAGGGCTGATCTCCTTCAGAATGGACTGGTTGGATCTCCTTGCAGTCCAAGGGACCCTCAAGAGTCTCCTCCAACACCACAGTTCAAAAGCATCAATTCTTCGGCACTCAGCCTTCTTCACAGTCCAACTCTCACATCCATACATGACCACAGGAAAAACCATAGCCTTGACTAGACGGACCTTAGTCGGCAAAGTAATGTCTCTGCTTTTGAATATGCTATCTAGGTTGGTCATAACTTTTCTTCCAAGGAGTAAGCGTCTTTTAATTTCATGGCTGCAGTCACCATCTGCAGTGATTTTGGAGCCCCCCAAAATAAAGTTTGACACTGTTTCCACTGTTTCCCTGTCTATTTCTCATGAAGTGATGGGACCGGATGCCATGCAGGGGCTTAAAAATGTCAACAGTAGAAATGCCTTGGGGGCTTCCCTGGTGGCTCAGGGTTGAAAATCTGCCTTCCAATGCAGGAGAGACAGATTCGATCTCTGGTCGGGGAATGAAAATCCCACACATGCTGCAGGGCAACAACAGAAGTCCACAAGGTAACCAAAGACCCAGGCAGCCATGAAAAAAAAAAAAAAAAAGCCATGTGTTGTGTTCTGTTTATTCCTAACTATAAGAAAAAGAAATTGTCTTCAGTCCTATATTTTGAAGTATGAGGATATTTAGATGTAGAAAGTTGAGGTAAGTTGCCCAAGGTTTCACAGCAAGTAAATGGTGCTATGCTGTACTTAGTCGCTCAGTCGTGTCCTACTCTGCAACCCCATGGACTGTAGCCCACCAGTCTCCTCTGTCCATGGGGATGCTCCAGGCAAGAATACTGGAGTGGGTGGCCATGCCCTCTTCCAGGGGATCTTCCCGACCCAGGGATCAAACCCAGGTTTGAACCCACATTGCAGGCAGATTCTTTAAAGACTGAGCCCCCAAGGAAGCCCAAGTAAATGGTAGATCTGCATTTCTGACCCAACGCTATCAACTGCAGAACTCACTGTATTAAATATTGTGACATAATGATAGCTATCATGTTTTTATTTGGTTCATTTTGTTGTCACTATTTGATTTTAAGAACAGGAATGACTTAGTCAGAACTTCTTTGGGTAGTTTCTCTGATTACAGTGTGGAGAATGCATTAGGGCTATTCAGATAATATGGGGAATAGGATAAGACCAGAAGCAAGAGAATTTCTAAATTAGTCAAGTTGAAAAAAAGATAAGTTTCAATTAAAGAGTTTTTGATGGAAGGATTTTGAAATAGAATTCTGGGAAGATCTAGGAGATACAAATTGTAGGACTTAGTATGTAAGTAAACAGAGAAGGAATGGAGAGAGAGACGGTAAGAATGACCACTCTATTTCTGGTCTGGACTACTAATCAATGGCACATTTACCTAAAAGAGGAAAACAAGGAAAAAAATGCGGGAAAAGGTATAATAAGTCTGACTTTTAACACATTAAACTTGAAGCACCTTTGACTCATACAGTTATATTGGAGAGAGAAATCCATCTTGAAAAATAGAAGTTTAGTATGGGCATATAATGCTCCTCTGCTTTCCATTTGGACTTCTTTGTGATAGGAGGAAATGAAAACAGTTGACAAAAAACAGAGTCATGGTACAAGAAAGTTCAGAGTAGGCGGTCATGAAGATGCGTACAGACCTGAAAATAATTTAGGGGAGAGAATGTAAATTTTTTTAATTAATGAGGAAAATCAGTAAATTTTTTAGATGTTAACATTAACAAACTTAACTTTGATTAATTTCATGACATGAGTATAGGAATAAAGGTCAGGACCTTTATCCTAAGCAAAAGCAGAAATGATTTCTTTACTAACTTTATTAACTTGAATGAACTTTATTTATAGACTATTTTCTAGATACTCTTGTGTGTGATTAGAGTTAGTTTAAGAAAAATGCAAAGTCATTTAATGGGGCTTCCCAGGTGGCGCAGTGGGTGAAAATCCACATGTAATGCAGGAGAGGCAGGAGACAGCAGTTCAATACCTGGGTCAGGAATATCCCCTGGAGGAGGACATGGCAATCCATTCCAGTATTCTTGCCTGGAGAACAAAGAGTTGGACATGACTGAAATGACTCAGCATGCATGCACGAAGTCAATTAACAGTACAAATTATTTTATTTTGGGGGAGTATATTTGTTTAAATAGAATAAATAAAATTAAATAATTCAATAGATGCTAATGGGAAAAATATGTTTTTAGAAGTTACTAACTTTTGAATAATATAACAATTCTAGGGAAGCCTGTAATAAAACATATAACCAAATAAATTTAATTTTATTTCAAGGACTGGGATAATTTGAATCTAAGATGATTGATTATATGTTATATGTTCTAAGTGCAGAGTCTTCAAGTTCTTTAGTTCCAAGCGGAAATACAATTAGCAATTATGAGTTAAAACTAATTATTTGGATATAGGTGAATACATAGCATGGCATATTACTGCTTCTATTAAGTTGGTTCTGCATGAATATAGGTTCTTTATTCCTATTTAAGCAAGCCTCAAAATTATTTGGAATATTATTATTAAACTTTGGTTACACAATAGTATTTTTAAACATGTTCATAGAACTAATTCTTTCTGTGAGTTTTAAAGTCTTTAAAGTACTGCCAACTCTAAAAGACAAATATACAATTTCTAATCCATAACAATCATACATTTCATATGTCTGCCAGTGGTGGAGTAAATACACATGTAGGTCTACAGTGTCTACAATGATCAGTAATATTTGCCAGTATTAGAAAATAAACAAAAAAATAACATAAAGTGAGAATAATTTCCTGGTGATAGTCAAACACTGCCAATTTTCTATATTTAAATCTGAAACATATTGGCATGAGTATCTTGGTAGTTTCTTTTCTGCTAGCCTTTTTCTGGTCTTATCTGTCTCCCTCTCTATACTGTGCAGGAGAAAGATAGCACTTAAATTATCTTCCTGATGTACTTGACAATTTTGACTGTTCCTTTCTTTAGTGGAAGAGTAAAATTCTCCTAGTTTGGCCTCTGTGCCATCATTCTCTCCTTGTTATCTCCTTTTCAGCCATTTATTCCCATTCTCATACTCTTAAACTCTTTTTTTCTTTCTCTGCTCCTTAAAAGCTCATGTCATTCAAGGTTTTATTCCCAGGCTTCCTGTTTTGTACTTGTTTACCTCACTTTCCCTGAAGCCTTTCATCTGACTTATGCCTTTCTTTGACTGAATGCTATAGACTCACCACTGGATACCTTAGATCCAGTCACCCATTGGTCATCTTTATGTAGATATCTCCCCCAGCATAACAAAAGCAAACATACTGCTCTTATTCCCAGACTTGCTTTTTCTCTTGGGTTTCTGTCTTCATCTAGCTAGATCCCTAGTGGCCGTTGTAGATTCTTGTTTGTCTTCTCAACCCTCATTTCTAACTGATCACTTAATACCTCTCCTTTTTATATCACATTTCTCAAATTTACCTCTTCCTCCATCCCAACCAGCTGTCTTAGTTAATATCCTTATTCTAAATCACCTAGACTATGTTCTGTCCTCTATTTAAGTTCATATCTCTGAGGCAGACAAAATGGTCTCTTTTAAAAGGACATTGTGGTGCTCTCATGCCCAGGCATAAAGCTGTTTGGTGGTTCCTCATTTCTGGGAAAGATGAGTTCTAGATCCACAGCATGGCGTGCATGGCTTTCTTCGTTGGCACTCTCATGCCTCTGATTTTCTTTCCCTGGTCTTTCCTTTCTCAACACTTATGCTGCAGCTCTCCCTGAATAATTGTAGTTCACCCTTAACAATCATCCTCTGTTCTGTCAAATCTCTTTGCTGTGCACAAATTGTTCTCTCGGCTTGTTATGCTCTTCTCTTTCAAGGATCTATTCACCACCTCCAGGTTTACCTTAAAATATTCTTACAAGGTTAATTTGTGAAGTAACTATCCCTAACTTTTCCTGACATGAGCTCACAATTCTATTCTTTGTGCATACGATGCAAGAGTTTAGTTGATAATATAGTTCATCATCAATTTTGTAGTATAATTATCAACATGTTCACATGACCCATGTAGCAAAGGTGACACTTTGCTTAGTCGAAGAGCTCTAAATATTTTATGTTTAATTTATCATTTGTTTGTTTCTTCATTAAAAAAATAATTTATTTCTTATTTAGTTCACAAGTATCACACATTTACTCTGTGTCATTATTGTTTTAGGTACTGGAGATATGAGTGAACAAAACAGACAAAACTTCTTTGCCTTGTGGAGTTTGCATTCTAGTGTAGAGTGAAAATAACAAAATATGTCAGTATATAGGATCAAATATGACGTGTTATGCAGAGAAATAAAGCAATGGAGGCATTAGGGAGTATTGAATGTTAAGCTGCATTGTCAGAAGAGATCATATTTAGAAAGTGAAATTTAAGCTTGGTCTTGAATGAACTGAGGAAATATGTGATGGGAGTGTCTGAAGAAAGAGTGTTTCAGGTAAAAAGCAAGAAGGTAAAAAAATAACCAAGGGAGAAGAGAGAAAGAATTTTAAGTAAAGCAGGGTTTTTTTTTTGTGTGTGTGTGTGTGTTTGTTTTTTTAATTTCAGTTTAGAAAAGGATGTTTTCAGAAACTGAAAACTAAAGGAGAGTTTTATGACATCTGTCATTTTTTAATGTGTGTATATGTGTTTATGTATATATGTACATATATGGCTGCATATGTATATGTTCCATTATGACATGTTCTGTATGTCTTGGCAATGGTAAGTTATTTATTTAAAGATAACTCATTGTAGAGTTATCTCATTGTAGAGACTTTCTCACATACAAGCTTATTTGTGGGAAATACAAGTTAGTTAGTAGTGGTTATGGCCCAGAGCTGTGTTGTGGTCTCATTTGCTCAGTCGTGTCTGACTCTTTGAGACTCCATGGACTGTAGCCTGGAAGGCTCCTCTGTCCATGGGATTCTCCAGGCAAGAACACTGGAGTGGGTTGCCATTTCCTTCTCCAGGGGATCTTTCTGACCCAGGGATAGAACCCGCATCTTGCATCTCCTGCATTGGCAGGCAGATTCTTTACCACTAAGTCACCTGGGAAGCCCATGGTCCATAGCACTGACCCTTAAAATAGTGATAGGATTCATTTATAATTGAAATAAAACTTTAGGGAAAGAGGAAAAAAAAGTAAGTTTGAGACATTCAGTTCTGCAAGATGTAATAGATCATTTATCAGATACTTGATTTAAAATAAATTGGTTCTGTATCAGAAATATTTTTTAAAAATCGAGATCCTGAATGGATTAAAACAATGATATTCATTGTACATCAGGTGAACACGACTGTCTTCTGAAACAGTTTTTTGTTTCCTATTCAACATTCTTTAAATGTTTATCTTGTTTTAAATATAAGGCATATAAACTATATTTGGGGGCAAAGTTCTCTAGAATCAAACATTTTGGAAAGCAAAAAAGAGTTCACACCCCAGTTCTAGGCAGGCTAATTGTGCATCATTATTTTAGAATTATTCCAGTTTGGAGGTGGCACAGTGTCCACTCTGTTTGTATTTCAGTGATTCAAAATGAACCTCAAAAAATGAATTTTTTGCATAAATGCATTAAGAATGTACTAAATCTATCCTGTCATACATAGAGCTTTGGTTAGTGGAAGCTAATGATGATGCAAAACTAATATATACCTTTCCTTGCCTTCATATAATAACCAAAGGTATTATTTTACTCATCATAAATTCCTCCATTTCTGTAAACTCAGTCATCTTGCTTTGATAAAAGAAAATTTATTGTATAACAGATGTTAAAATTAAAGTCCAAAGCTCTGGTTCTTAAGTTTAATTGATATCAAGGAATGGGATTTCCAGGGCTACTGTTAAAATTAAAGGTTTCTAGACTAACTGCTATTACTCAGTAACTCTAGGGTTGTAGTCAAGGACTTGCAGTTTGAATAGGACACAGCTAATTGTGATAGGCATTACTAATGTTTATCAGTATGTGGCTAATTCTACTTATAGACAGAAAGAGATTGAAGTCTCACACCTATTCAGGTGTGACCACATGGATTGTTTTAGGTGATGGAGTGTGGGCAGGAGGTTCCTCACTTCTGGAAGCATTTAATTGCCTGTACTGTTTGAAGTATCTCAAAATACTGAGCTAAAATATCAAAGAGACCTGCCTTGGGAAATTATTTAGATCTATAGCAGACCTTGCTTTTATGTGACATAAAATCTTGTTCTGTTAAAGTGCTGTGGTTTGGAGATAGTTTTTCCTATACCACAGCCTAGTCTAGTCATTCTCAAACTTTAGTGTGCGTTAAAATCATTAGGGAAATGTGTTAAAACACTGCTTCCTGGCTTTCCTCCCAGCTTTCAGTAGGTGTGGGATGTGGCCCGAGAGATTTTCCTAAGTACCCAAGTGATCATGCTGCTGGTCCAGCGACAAACTTTTGAGAGACATTGATCCATCTAATCTTGAATATTATGCAAATTATCATATTTTGAAAAATAATTGATAGTAAGTCAAATTTGTCAGTATAATAAAGTCATAATTTTATAGATAAAAACAAATTTTAAAATTTTAAATAAAACTAGAATGATTTGTAGTGATTTAATATTGACAAAATTATCAATCACTTATTAAAAATATATATTCATTGTCTGAACTTCCACATTGAGTAGTTTTAATTTTGATAAATATGTTTGTCCTTGGAGTATTTTAAACTGCTTTGAATTAGTTATAATATGGAGGAAGAATATTGTAACATAAATATGATAAAAATTTTCAAGTGTAAATATAATTTCAAATAATCAAGCAGACAGATAAAATATTTTATAATGTCTATTTCAACAAGTTTATAAATAGTTTTACTTTTAAATTTAATTTTAAAAAGATTTTGTATAAAGTGATATTTGCAGGACTGATGAGCATGATTTGTCAATTAAGCATTTAAAAAAAATCCCCTGTTCCATTTTCATAATGAACTTTTTATGCACTTATCCAATTGAAATAACTGTCTTGGCATTAAAGAAACTTAAGTCAGCCCTTGAAAGCTTAATACTAACTTGTTAATTACCCTATAACTATACAATGAGAAATGCTGCTGCTAAGTCGCTTCAGTCACGTCTGACTCTGTGCGATCCCATGGATAGCAGCCCACCAGGTTCCCCTGTCCCTGGGATTCTCCAGGCAAGAACACTGGAGTGGGTTGCCATTTCCTTCTCCAATGCATAAAAGTAAAAAGTGAAAGTGAAGTCGCTCAGTCGTGTCCGACTCTTCAGGATACCATGGACTGCAGCCTACGAGGCTCCTCCCTCCATGGGAGTTTCCAGGCAAGAATACTGGAATGGGTTGCCATTGCTTTCTCTGACACAATGAGAAATGAAAAGTTATAATTTCCTTTTCTAAACTGCGGTTGAAGGTCAAGGAGCTCTTATTGGCATATTGAGAGACTGAAGGAAATGATGCAATTTTTTTCTTATAAATACCATCAGATGTCATTGGAAACTCAGCTAAGGAACTAGATAAATGTTTAAGCATAATCTTTAAAATTTGTTTTTTATCTGTTTTCAAAGGAAACACCACCTATTATATATTAAGAAGTAACCTGATGCTCAATAGCAAAAAAACAAACAGTTCAATTAAAAATGATGAGAGGGCCTGAACAGGAGACAAATAGCCAAGGGTTACATGAAAAGATGCTCAACATCACTAACCATCAGGGAAATTAAAATCAAAATCACAGTGAGATATCACCTCACATTTGTTGACAACAAATAATAAGTGTTGGCAAGGATGTGTAAAAGAGAGATGCTTGTGCACTGTTGGTAGAAATATAAGTTGGCACAGCTGCTATAAGAAACAGTACAGTGGTTCCTCAAAAAACTGGAAATAAAAATACAGTATAATACAGCAATCCTACTTCTGGGTATCTGCCCCCCCAAATGAAACCATTATCTCAAAGAAATATCTGCTGTTCATTGCAGCATTATTCACAGTAGCTAAGAAATGAAAACAACCTAAGTGTTTGTCTAAGGATAAATGGATAAAAAGATGTATGAAAGTGAAAGTGAAGTCACTCAGTTGTGTCCGACTCTTTGTGACCCCATAGACTGTAGTCTACCAGACTCCTCTGTTCATGGGATTTTCCGGGCAAGAATACTGGAGTGGGTTGCCATTTCCTTCTCCAGGGGATCTTCCCGACCCAGGGATCGAACCCAGGTCTCCTTCATTGTAGGCAGACGCTTTACCGTCTGAGCTACGTGTATGTATGAATAATATACACATGGATACTATTCAGCCCTGAGAGAGAGGAAAATGCTGACATTTGCAGCAATATGGATGGACCCTGAGGCTCCTATAATAAGTAAAATAAGTCAAAGAAAGACAGATATTATATGATCTCATTTACATGTGGAATCTAAAGAAGCCAAAGTCAGACAAACATAGAGTGATAATTACTAGGGGTTGAGGGATAGGGAAAATGGGGAGATATTGGCAAAAGTGTACAAACTTCCAGGTATAAGAAAAATATGTTCTGGAGATCTAATGTATAGTATCGTGACTAATCTTCACAATGGTGTATTATATTTTTGAAAGTTGTTAAAAGAGTTAGACCTTAAATGTTTTCACCACCCACCCCCTCATAAAAGAAGAAATGGTAAATTTGAGAGGTAATGGAGGTATTAATGACCCTAATATGATCATCGTTTTACAATGTGTACATGTATGAAGTCATGTTGTATGGCTTAAACTTATACAAAGTTATATGTCAATTATATCTCAATAAAGTTGGGGAGAGAGAGAAGTACATAGCAAAGATCTTTGTATTTATATGTTGTTGTTCAGTCACTAAGTCATGTCTGACTCTCTGACTCTGTGGACCACTGCATGCCATGCTTCCCTGTCCTCAACTGTCTCTCAGAGTTTGCTCAAACTCATTCCATCCAGCCATTTCATCCTCTGTCATCAATCTTTACAAGCGTCAGTGTCTTTTCCAATGGGTCATCTCTGCATCAGGTGGCCAAAGTATTGGAGCTTCCGCTTTATCATCAGTGCTTTCAGTGAATATTCAGGGTTGATTTCCTTTAGGATTGACTGGTTTGATGTCTTTACTGTCCAAGGGACTCTAAAGAATCTTGTTCACAGAATTTGAGAGGGTAGATTCTTTGGCACTCAGCCTTGTTTATGGTCCAACTCTGACATCCATACATGACAACTGGAAAAACCATAGCTTTGACTATATGCACCTTTGTTGGCAAAATTGTGTCTTTGCTTTTGCATACACTGTCTAGGTTTGTCGTAGCTTTTCTTCCAAAGTGCAAGTATCTTTTACTTTCATGGACAGTCACCATCTGAAGTGATTTTGGAGCCCAAGAAACTGAAGTCTGTCACTGTTTCCACTTATTTCCCATCTATTTGCCATGAAATGATGGGACTTGGTGCCATGATCTTTAGTTTTTGAATATTGAGTTTTAAGCCAGCTTTTTCACTCTCCTCTTTCACCCTCATCAAGAGGCTCTTTAGTTCCTCTTCACTTTCTGCCATTAGCATGATATCATCTGCATATCTGAGGTTGTTATTTCTCCTGGCAATCCTGATTCCAACTTCTGCGTCACTCAGCCCATCATTTTGCATGTTGTACTACTCTGCATGTAAGTCGGATAAGCAGGGTGACAATATAAAGCCATGACATACTTCTTTCAGAGTTTTGAACCAGTCCATGTTTCCATGTATGGTTTTAACAGTTGCTTCTTGACCTATATATGGGTCTCTCACATGGAGGGTAAGGTGGTCTGGTATTCCCATCTCTTTAAGAATTTTCCACAATTTGGTGTGATCTGCACCAGTCAAAAGCTTTAGCATAGTCAAAGAAGCAGAAGTAGATGTTTTATTGGAACTTCCTTGTTTTTTTTTTTTTTTTTTCTGTGATCCAGTGAATGTTGGCAATTTGATCCCTGGTTCCTCTGCCTTTTCTAAATCCAGCTTGAACATCTGGAATTTCTCAGTTCATGAACTGTTGAAGCCTATCTTGGAGGATTTTGAGCATTATCTTGCTAGCATGTGAAATGAACACAGTTGTATGGTAGTTTGAGGATTCTTTGGCATTGCCTTCCTTTGAGATTGGGATGAAAACTGACCTTCTCCAGTCCTGTGGACACTGCTGAGTTTTCCAAATTTTCTGGCATATTGGGTAGAGCACTCTCACAGCATCATCTTTTAGGATTTGAAATAGCTTAGCTTGCATCCCATCACGTCGGCTAGCTTTGTTTGTAGTAATGCTTCCTAAGGCCTGCTTGACTTCACACTGCAGGACGTCTGGCTCTAAGTGAGTGAACACACCATCATGGTTATCCAGGTTATTAACTCCTTTTTCATATAGTTCTTCTGAGTATTCTTGCCACTTCTTTATCTTTTCTGCTTCTGTTAAGTCCTTGCCGTTTCTGTCCTTTATTGTGCTCATCCTTACATGAAATGTTCCCTTGGTATCTAATTTTCCTGAAGAGATTGCTAGTCTTTCCCATTCTATTGTTTTCCTCTATTTCCTTGCATTGTTCATTTAAGAAGGCTTTTTTAAAATCTCTCTTTGCTCTTTTCTGGAACTCTGCATTCAGCTGGGCATTTCTTTCCCTTTCTCCTTTGCCTTTTGCGTCTCTTCTTTTCTCAGCTATTTGTAAGTCCTCCTCAGACAACCACTTTGCCTTCTTGCATTTCTTTTGCTTGGGGATGGTTTGGTCACTGACTTACGTGTTATTAACCTATATCCGTAGTTATTCAGGCTTTGTTTTTGTCTACTATATCTAATCCCATGAATCTAAAGAAGCCAAATCTATAAGGCCTTTCACACAGTGTCCAGATCTTAGCTTCTACACTTCCTTACCTTATGATAAAGATCAGAGAGTATTTACAGAGGCTGTTGGTAAGAGAGATACACAAAATATTTTTCTTCTCTGCCTGTTAAAGCAATAATTCTTCAAAGTCTGGGTTTTTTGTTGTTGTTGTTGTTGTTTGAATGGAATAAATCTAAGTTATATTGGACAGATTTTACATATGCATTGACTGAATGTGATATCTTTTATATAGTTGTATATGTTAATTTTTTCTCACTACTGTTTATTGTTCTTATTGTCACTGGTTTGGAGGTTAGGATAGGTTCTACAAGACTTTGTAGAACTAATATTTTTTGCAACTCTGTTGTTTGTTAGTTTAGAGTAGAGACAGACTTGAAACGTGTGCAATGTTTAGTTGTAATTTTCTTAAAACACATATATAACACCATAATATTGTAGTCAAAACTTAAAAATTTTTTAATTGTGATAAAATACGCATATTGTTTACCATCTTAACTATTTATAATTTACAGTTCAATAATATTATGTATATTCACATTGCTGTAAACCAATCTCCAAAACAATTTCATCTTACAAAACTGAAACTCTATTCTAATTAAGTCACAATGCCCCATATCCCCTCCCTTTAGTCCCTGGCAGCCAACATTATGTTTTCTGTTTCTAAGAATTTGGCTACACTGGATACCACATATAAGTAGAACCATATAGTTTTTATAGTTTTGTGAATGGCGTATTTCAGTCTCTTAGGTTTACTCATGTTGCAGTATCTGTTAGAATGCCTTTCCTCTTTTAAGGCTGAATAGTATTCCACATTCTATCATATGTGGTTTCTATATTTTATTTATTCATTCTTCTGTCAATGGATACTGTAGTTACTTCTTTCATTTGGCTATTGTGAATAATAACATGTTCTATGAACATGAGTGTACAACTATCTCTTCAAGACCCCTTCTTTTGGTTATATATACAGAAGTTGAATTAATAGATTATATGGTTAGAGATTGAATAACAAAAGGTGATTAGTCTGTGTTTAATTTTTTGAGGAAACACCCTACTGTGTTCCACAGAGAATACACCATTTTACATTCCTTCCAGCGGTGAATGCAGGTTTCAGTTTCTCTACATCCTTACCAACACATTATTTTCTGTTTCTGTTTTTGATAGTAGTCATCCTGCTGGGTGTGAGCTAATATCTTATTGATATCTCATTGTGGTTTTGATTTACATTTCCCTAGTGAAAAAGTTGGCTTAAAGCTCAACATTCAGAAAACTAAGATCATGGCATCCATTCCCATCACTTCATGGCAAATGGATGGGGAAACATTGGAAACAGTGGCTGACTTTTTTTTGCACTCCAAAATCACTGCAGATGGTAACTGCAGCCATGAAATTAAAAGATGCTTTCTCCTTGGAAGAAAAGTTATGATAAACCTAGACAGCATATTAAAAAGCAGAGATATTACTTTACCAACAAAGGTCTGTCTAGTCAAAACTGCGGTTTTTCCAATAGTCATGTATGGATGTGAGAGTT
Organism: Capra hircus; assembly: GCF_001704415.2. Classification (NCBI taxonomy): domain Eukaryota; kingdom Metazoa; phylum Chordata; class Mammalia; order Artiodactyla; family Bovidae; genus Capra; species Capra hircus. Next base: position 35,565,031 of record NC_030816.1, on the reverse strand, counting down.
GGACTATAAAGAAAGCTAAGCACCAAAGAATTGATGCTTTTAAATTGTGATGTTGGAGAGGACTGTTGAGATTCCCTTGGACTGCAAGGAGATCCAACCAGTCCATCCTAAAGGAAATCAGTACTAAATAGTCATTGGAAGGACTGATGCTGAAGCTTAAACTCTAATACTTTGGCCACCTGATGTGAAGAACTGACTCATTGGAAAAGACCCTGATGCTGGGAAAGATTGAAGCAGGAGGAGAAGGAGATGACAGAGGATGAAATGGTTGGATAGCATCACCAACTCAATGGACATGAGTTTGAGTAAACTCAGGGAGTAGTTGTTGGTCAGGGAGGCCTTGCATGTTGTAGTCTGTGTGGTCACAAAGAGTTGGACACAACTGAGTGACTGAACTGAACTGAATGGTTAATCATGTTGTACATTTTTTTTTTTCATTTCTTGTTTGCTTTTTTTATATTTTATTTGGGCAAATGTCTATTTAAGTTTGTTGCCCATTTTTGTATCAGATGGTTTGAAATTTTGTTATTGAGCTATAGGAGTTCTCTTTATATTCTGGAGATTACCCTGCTCATTGGATGCATGATTTATAAATATTTCTCTCATCTCATGGGTTGACTTTTCACTCTGTTTATTGTATTCTTTGATACACAGAAGTTTTTGATTTTGTAGTTTTATTTATTTTTGCTTTTGTTTTATGTGCCTTTTGTATCACATCCCAGAAATCATTGCCAAATCTCCAAATGTTATGAGCTTTTTACCCTATATTTTTATAATTTTGCATCTTAAATTTAAATCTTTCTCCATTTTGAGTTAGTTTTTGTCTGCTGTGTAAGGTGAGGATCCATCCAGTTTTTCTCTCTTGCATGTGGATATACAATTTTCCTAACATTAATTGTTGAGAAGAGTCCTTTTCCTACTGAATGGTCTTAGAAACCTTGTTGAAAATCATTTGACTATATATGTGAGGATTTGTTTCTAGCCTTCTAGCCTTTCTATTCTATTTCATTTGTTTGCCTTTGTGCTAGTATTGTTTTGATTTATGTAGCTTTGTAATACCTTTTGAAATTAGGAAGTGTGAGACCTCCAATTTAGGTTTTTTTTTTTTTTTTAGCCATTTTTGATCTCTTGAGATTCCAAATGAATGTTAGGATGGAATTTTCTAGTCCTGAAAAAAATGCCATTGGGATGTTGGTAGGGATTGCCTTAAATCTGTAGATTGCTTTGGATAATATACTTGGAATTTCTAAATTTAAATCTAGGCAAATTTGAGTTATAGTAAAATATATTTGTTGATGATACCACATTGATTTTTAAATATATTAACCTAGTTGATAGACAGTCAACTAACAGAGACTCTTTATGGATTCAGATTTCAAAGCAGTACATGTGGTGGTTCAGCTAAGTTTCACCATTCTTCTTTAATTTGGGCTAACTTCTTCATCACTTCTGAGTGTTAGATCGAGGGAAGTCATTTTGCATTAGCTCCTATAACATCATACTTCATTTGAAGATATAATTGAAGGAAACTATTATTTTAAAGTAATTATTTTCTTTGTAAACTTACCTTATACTGATGATACATACTGATTAAATAAATTAATTTCTAATGAAGTCCTTTATTGGCCAAAGAAGAACCAAATGTAAGTAAAACGTTTCCTATTCTTCAAGTATTTAAAATCTGGTATTGAAAGTAAATTATAATGCAATATGTTAAGTGCTAAAAATGTCACATAAAAAGTATTATGACAAAACAGGAAGTGAGAGCAAGCAGATCAGCTTGTTAGAGATAGTAAATATAGTTGACATTTAAATTGAGTCTCAAGATATATAAAGGTTAGGTAAGACAAGAAATTCCAAAGGTACAGAGCTGTGAATGAGTGTGGTGAATTTGGAGCATGGTGACATGTCTACTGTGTTTGAAACAGAGAGTATGTCAGCTAGGAATGTCTAAGAATAAGAACAAGTAGGTCAGAAAAGATCATGAAGAGTCTAGTATGCCCTGACCTCAGCATATAACCATTTAAGAAGTAACCCTGTGGAGACAGCCAACCCTGGAACTTGAAGTGACTAAATATAACTGGACAGGTTGGAGGTGTAAATAGTTTCCTAGGAGCAACACTAGAAATAGTCTTGGTTTTAGCATCATAATGTTGGTTAATAGGAGTCAATAAACTTTCCAGGAGAATTGGTATAATTAATTTTTAAATAAGTAGATTTTTAAAAACTATGTAATATATTTTAGAACATTAAAAGTTAGTTATTAAGTTTTATAGTTATTAAGTGCTATTCACCAAATGTACTTGGCTCTGGTTTTAGGCACAAATCAGAATTGCATTTTCTCACAAGCTGTGAAGCTAAGCAAAGTCATGTGATTTTCTTTAAGCGGCGAAATATGAGCAAGAATACTGAATCACTTTTTGCAGGAGGCTTTGATGATCAGTTTGTAACATTTTCTTCCCCATGCCGTGATAATGATGATAGCAATGTCCACACAGAGGTCCTAGAGCTAATGCAATGTACCGAGCCACCCTACCAATCCGTGTTAGACAAGTTGTAGGACACAGGAGTAAACTTGCATGTTGTTAAGCTGCTGAGATTCAGGTGCTGATTTTGTTTTTAATCACAAAATCATTTGGTTTATCCTAACTACTAGAAAACATAAGACCTATTGACTGTAGAAAGACTTGATTATAAGCAGAAAAGGAAGAAAGACTCAAAATCCACCACAATCTTACCAAAAAGAGGTAAGGGCCATTAACTATTTTGATATTCACCTCTTAAACTATATTTGTTATTATGTAGAAGCTTAATCATCACTTCAGTTATAAACTTAATTGTGACAGATGTTCACTCTTCTAAAGTTATACACTCTGATCTCCCTTCCAGGAGATTAGCTTTTCTGTCAGTAACTGTTGGATTATGATCCAGTTTGTAATCATAAAGCTGTAGGTTTTTGTCTGCAAGTGTGTCAACTGGCTATCAACAATTTCTCCCTTAGATGGAAGACATGATACATAACTGAGTTGTTTTGAATTCACATGAGACAATATGTGTAAAATAAGTGTCACATAGTACACTCAACAATAAATGCTAGAGGGGCTATTTTGTCTTTCTGAAGGTTTGTTTATTAAACATTTTAAATATTTCTTAACTTTAAGATATAAACTATTTTCAAAGAAAACTGGAGCACAGTAGCATAATATATACATTCCCTATCTATCCTAAGCAAGTAAATTTTATGTTGTCCTTTAAGCAATTATGAACTTATTTGATTTGTTGAAAATTCTCTTTATAGAACTGATTTGATAAATTGCTGATTTTTTTTGCACCATTATCTAAAAATCATCCTGAACTTTACTGCTCTTGACTAGTCTTATTTTCCCTCTAAGAATTTTGAAGATAATTCAGTATGTTTAAACTGCATTAATATATACTTATTTTAAATATGAGTCATGCTCCTCCTCTTCACTGTCTCTTCTAAAACTAGGGCCCAGTATGAAAAATTCAGCTTTGTTATGGAAGCCTTATTACATATAAATGATATTTGCAAATTCTTTTTGTGATAAAACATCTCACAACTTAGTGCTTTCAACACTATTTTTCTGTTGTTGCCACTTCTTTTCAAATTGCATTTAAAAAAAGTAATGTGGGACTTCCTACTCATCTCATAAGATTTTAGTTTATTGCTTCTCTCCTCAGTAAGTCTTTCCAGGGAATTTATCTTCCTTAGCCCTGTGTCCTCACATGGAAGAGAACCTAGTTGATGGTTATATGTATATTTGTTGAATGAACAAATGAGTAAATACTATACAGTCATGGGATCTAAGAATCTGTATTCTGACACAGTTCCATGTCCCACTTGGATTTCAAAGGAAAAGCTTTTGTTACTTTCTTCATAATTTAATTATAACTCTGTATGTCTAGTTCAGAAAATGAGATTTGCTTAAATCTACCTCTTTGTTCTTACCTCTTGTTCTTGTTCTTACCTTCTTGTTCTTACCTCCTGGCCTTATATGAAAAAATAAAAAGTTAACATAGTTACAATAGGGCATGAGGAAATCTTCATGGGTGATGGAAATATTTATGTTGATGATAGCTATGATTTCTTGATTCAAAACTGATCAAATTTCATACTTTAGATATATGTACTTTAGTTCACTTCAGTTATACCAGAAAAAAAATTGAAAACTGAAAACAAGAATAACATATCAAATTGCTTTCTGTAATAACTATAATGTTTTTGTAGATATTCTGCCCCTACATTTAAGATTTGTGAAAGATATCACTATAGAAAATTGAGGAAGACTTTTGAGATTCTTTGTAAGCAAAATATATTACATTTCTTGCCAGAGAGAAATTAAACATGCTACATTTTGTCTCTGCCAAGGCTATCTTAAAATTTCAAATCTTCAACCAAGAATATATGAAAAGGAGTGAAACAGAGACATTTGGAAGGGAAATTATTCCATCACTAGTAACACAGAGAAAAGACAGGGAAGATCTGACACATGAGAGATAAATATCAGTATTGATCATCATGACAAAATTTCTATTGAGAACTTGCTGCATGAGTGTTATGGTCTGCGTACTTAGCACACATTCCTCACTTTCTATTTTCACAACTCTCTTTTATTGTTCCCATGAATACAAGTGTGGAATCTGAGTCATAAAGACATTAAGAAACTTTCTAAGGTAAAATACTACTAAGTGTCAGACTCAGGATCTGAATTCCAAGTATTGAACCCAGCACTCATGTTCTTCATTACAATTCCCTACCTTCTCACAACAGACACAAGTAAGGAAAAATCGATGAACCACAGGTGAGGGGTGACTGACAACGAAAGAAACAAACTTCTGTACATACTGGCATTTGAGCAGGGACTTGGCATCTGAAGCTAAATAGGAGTCTGGGGTCCATAAGTGAAAGTCGCTCAGTCATTTATCCAACTCTTTGTGACCCCATGGATTATACAGTCCATGGAATTCTCCAGGTCAGAATACTGGAGTGGGTCAGGCCAGAATACTGGAGAGGGTAGGGTAGCCTTTCCCATCTCCAGGGGATCTTCCCAACCCAGGTCTCCCACATTGCAGGTGGATTCTTTACCAGCTGAGCCACAAGGGAAGCCCAAGAATACTGGAGTGGGTAGCCCATCCCTTCTCCAGCAGGTCTTCCTGACCCAGGAATTGAACTGTGGTCTCCTGCATTGCAGGCAGATTCTTTACCAACTGAGCTATCTGGGGTCCATAGTTAACTCTGAATATCTCTGCATGGCAAAGCTCCAATGTAGACAGTTTTCCCCAGATAGGGAAGTACTAAGGCCTCCAGAAATTACTAAAATATGATCTTTGTAACTGTTGTACTGTATACGTTTTTGAGGACCCAAAGTTTTCACTGGAAGGACTGATGCTATAGCTGAAACTCCAATACTGTGACCACTTCATGCAAAGAGTTGACTCATTGGAAAAGACTCTGATGCTGGGAGGGGTTGGGGGCAGGAGGAGCAGGGGACGACAGAGGATGAGATGGCTGGATGGCATCACCGACTCGATGGACGTGAGTTTGGGTAAACTCCGGGAGTAGGTGATGGACAGGGAGGCCTGGCGTGCTGCAATTCATGGGGTTTCAAAGAGTCGGACACTAATGAGCGACTGAACTGAACTGAACTGAAAGTTTTCACCAAGGCTATAGAATGTGTACATTAAACCATGGTTTTTTTTTACGCGACCAAGATACTTTTGTCAGACAAAAATAGGAGATGAGATGAGTAAATGATATATAGTATCTCTGTTTTACAGCCGATAAAGATTAGATCTCAACCAGGACTGTCACTATAAAAGGGATGCATAATGCCCCTGTAAGAACTCACTCAGTCATTTTTTTTAACTTAAGATGAATAGTCTCTGCCATATTATAAAAGCGCAGGCAAAGTAGTTAAATAATGGAAAATCTACCTAAATGGCTGGAATACATCTTATGGATAAGGACAGAAGGCATTCAGCATGAGAAGAAGATGAAATTACCCATCATTGTGATGTGCTAAGTGCCATTACAAATATCCATTGCTGAGGCCAGAGTTTCTTGTCCTTGGTACTGTTCACATTGAGACCAGATAATTCTTTGTTGTGGGGAGCTGTCTTGTACATGGTAGAATGTTTAGAAGCATCCCTGGCCTCTACCTGTTAGATGTCAGTAGAGGTCCCCACCCCCAGTTGCAATAAGCAAAAGTGTTTCTAGGGACTTCTCTGGTGGTCCAGAGGCTAAGACTCCACACTACCGATGCAGGGGCGCCCAGGTTCAATCCCTGGTCAGGAGATTAGATCCCATATGCCACAACTAAGAATTCATATGCTGAAAGTAAAGATCCAGCATGCCACAACAAAGATGGAAGATCCTATGTGATGCAGCCAAGACCTGGGGCAGCCGAATTTTATACATGCATGTATACACACACCCTGAGGGAAACATCACCCCTGATGAAGACCTGCTGGCTTCTCCTAATAGATTTCCCCACATCATTTAGTGGAGCTTCCCTTGTGGCTCAGCTGGTAAAGAATTTGCCTGCAATGTGGGAGACCTGGGTTCAATCCCTGTGTTGGAAAGATCCCCTGGAGAAGGGAAAGGCTACCCACTCCAATATTCTGGCCTGGATACATTCCTCCACAGTATTACATAAATGTAAAACTATCATTAGTACTATTATTTATATATTATTAATACTTATTATTAATAATAATACATTATTATATAAATACAATGCAGACTTTCAATAAAGATAGGCTGCAATTTTAGTTATGGCTTAGAAGTCTATAATTGAGAAGCTAATAATATACATAGCTCAGGATAATTAGAATTGGGCTAACAGTGTCACTATTCATGGGTCACATAAACATTTGTTAATCACCAACTAAATGCCGGTCACTGTTTCAGGTTCTGGAGGTATAAAAATAAATGACATAGTTGAGATCTGAATTAGACCAAGAATTACATAAACTATTCATCCATCCAGATCCTCCAATGTCTATTCTTGTATTCTCTTAGCTCAATAGAAATCACAAATTGTGGACTTTATTATCTCGTATCTACATAGATATATTTTCACTGAGTTATCATGTTTTCACTGGGAAATAGATATGAGCATTGCCTTTAAAACTATTTTTTAGTGTTTTTTCTTTTAAAGTTATGAGCCAAGATACCATACACCATGCTGTTCAATATCCTTAATGCAAATAGATACTTATGTGATAAACTAAGACTTGAGTTCAATGCTATAAATATTATCAACCGTGTGATCCTATGTATTTGCTATTTGAGATAATAACAACTATACTTCAAAATCATTTTTATTTTTAGAGAATTGTAGAAGGGACTAAACATTTTAAATAATAGCTGGAATCATTATCTTTCCAGAAGCTCCTTTCTAACTCCTTCCCAAATTTTACTTCCCTCTGACAGTAGGTCAGGTCTGGGAATATAAACAAACAAATAAGTAAAATAATAATAGTGCCAGAAACTGTAATACATATTTTATTTCTGTCATCTTGTTTAATCCTTTCAGGCAACATAGGGAAATCACAGGGATCATAGAAGGTGTAAATAAGTTATGTAGCTTGCCCAAGGTCACACATTAATTAATACTCATGTCTGGATGGATCTAAATTTATGCTTTTGCCATTTTACCATTTTGCCTCTGGGCCACAGTAAGTTGAGGGAATATTAAAAATGTTTAACAACCAGTTTCCTCAAGCAGTAACCAACAGCTGGTACAAATTGGAGATGTTTACTCGCTGATAATTAGCCCTGGATTTCATAGCTGACCCTAGTCCACATACACATACAAGCCACATTCAAGCTTCTACCTATATTTGCCTACATTGTTAGAACTGAGTCTCCTTCCTAAAACACTCTGGACATCCTCCCCATAATGACTTTGGAGAATTAAAATTTATAGTGAACAAGCAAATAAATTTATGATATACAAGGCAAGAGTCACCCTGCTTTAGGGTAGGGTCAAGGATATCAGACCAGGTGTCAGCCAAGAGTCAAGGTTAAAATAGTCAAAGATAAAACCCACAGTACCAGCCCTATATCACTTACAGCTGACACTAGTTGGCTGAGAGAGTGAAGAAAAGGTGTATATACCATGTGGGAGGTAGAAGGTATCAGTTCAGTTCAATTCAGTCATTCAGTTGTGTCCGACTCTGCAATGCCAAGGACTGCAGCATGCCAGGCCTCCCTGTCCATCGCCAACCTCCGGAGTTTACTCAAACTCATGTCCATTGAGTCAGTGATGTCATCCAATTATCTCATCCTCTGTTGTTTCCTTCTCCTCCTGCCTTCAATCTTTCCCAGCATCAGGGTCTTTTCTAATGAGTCAGTTCTTCACATCAGGTGCCCAAAGTATTGGGAGTTTCAGCTTCAGCATCAGTCCTTCCAATGAATATTTAGGACTGATTTCCTTTAGGATGGACTGGTTGGATCGCCTTGTAGTCCAAGGGAATCTCAACAGTCTTTTCCAACACCACAGTTCAAAAGCATCAATTCTTTGGTGCTTAGCTTTCTTTATAGTCCAACTCGCACATCCATACATGACTACTGGAAAAACCGTAGCTTTGACTAGACAGACCTTTGTTGTCAAAGTATTGTCTCTGCTTTTTAATATGCTGTCTAGGTTGGTAATAACTTTTCCTCCAAGAAGCAAGCATCTTTTAATCTCATGGCTGCAGTCACCATATGCAGTGATTTTGGAATCCAAGAAAATAAAGTCTGTCTCTGTTTCCACTGTTTCCCCATCTATTTTCCATGACTGATGGGACTAGATGCCATGATCTTAGTTTTCTGAATGCTGAGTTTTAAGCCAACTTTTTCACTCTCCTCTTTCACTTTCATCAAGAGGCTGTTTAGTTCTTTGCTTTCTGCCATAAGGGTGGTGTCATCTGCATAAGAAGATGGTATAGAGAGCTGGAAATAGCCAGCCAAGGGGGTCCTCAGTATCACGTCTGGGTAGAGACCATGCCTTAGGGCTGCAGATGAGAGCAGGCAAGTCCAGAAAAATCCTTTTAACATCCCTCAGTCTTGTGGAAGTAAGCCTCCTGCAGTTAAAATTGCAACAGGGCTTCCTGAGAGATCCAAACTGTTTCCTTTGACCAAAACAATCTGAAAGCAGGTTGGGCCCCCTTTTTAAGCTGAATTCAGATACTTAAATTCTCCTCAACCTTCCTTGGAAGGCAGAATTTTTCATATCACAATTGAGGAGCAAAGGTTTAGTATACCAGTAATCCCACTAGGAGAAACATATTAGAAACCAATTAGTAAGGATATCAGTATAAATGACCAGAAATATGTCTTCCTCTCTTTAGCTAGAAGAAGAAGAAACAGCCTACAGTACCCTTGGTTCTTGAAGCACTGGAGGGGTCATCAATGAGAGGGAAAAGACAGGAGGGGAAACTTTGGGCACAGATAAATTTTATCCATTTTTCTTTCAGTTTAGCCTTCAACTGCCCCCTGAAAAAAATACTCAGTAGACAAAGAGAAGCTGTACCAAAAATTGTTTCATCTCCTAAGTGGATGTGCTTAGGGACAGCTGATGCAGGGGCAGGATGCATTAATGGAATGCCAGCTACAGCCCTAAGACAAATTGACAGTTGGGAAGCCAAGGGTCTCTTTGAGGAGACTCCAGCCTGCACCTCACAGCACCCGCTGCCCTTCTTTGCTCCATTAGAAATAATCACTTCTAAGTGGCCCATCATCAATGTCAGCATGATTTTTTTCACATTTACTAAAAGCTTTTCCCTCGGCCCACTTCAGTTTTTTTTCTTTTGTTTCTAGGTAACTATTTAATTCCCTTCCCTCTTTATTTTGCCATGGACTGGTTGAAAAAAATCTGACTTGTAATGGGGCTTACAGACTGACTTCTTTTTCCTTCTGTGCAGCCAGCCCTAGCTCTTAGTAACAGCCACTGCATATGCATTAACCAAAAAGCCCATTAGTGGGACATTGTTTTGCACTTTTGTAGACAAAGAAGAAACAGACCTCCAGTTGGAGTGAACTCTTTTTGTATTTCTTCTTGGCAACAAATAGCTTCCTTTTAAATTCAGAAATGCAGTGTCATTGAGGCCCTAAATTGCTCTCATCTAAAATGTTTTACTCCCATCTTCACTTTCAGAGATTATGATCAATTTTCTTCCAGAATGAATTATTCAAATTGAGCCCAGTCTTCTGAATCCTTAAAAAAGACAATGTCTTAGCACTTTGGGTCCTACTCACTTATCACTTGGCACATTCTGCCTGGTCCTGGCAGACATTCTTTTTCTCAACATATAATTTATTTTCCCAAATGGACTGCAAGCTTCTCAAGAATAAAGATCATTCATTCATTCAACAAATGTTTTTGAACATCCACCAAGTTCTAGACATGTTCTAATTACCGGAGTTACATCCAAGATGTAATCAGACAAAATTCCCTGCCTCCATGGAGTTTGTATTCTAGTGGAATGAGACAGAGAATAAGTAATTAGTCTCATAAATATGTCAATTATAGGATAAGTTAGCAGGTGATAAGTACAGCAGAGGGAGAAACACAATGTAAGAGGAATCTGAAATGATAAAGAGAGAAGACTACAGTTTAAAAATAAGGTGGTCAAAGCAGATGAGAGTAAGCCATCCAAATAAGTAGGAGAAGAGCATTACAGGTAAAGGACATATACTACAGAGGACTTGAAAGAAAAGGATTGGCATCAACTAACTCTGGGAAGACTGTGAATGGGGCAGTATGTATGGCTATGGATAAGTCAAGTTCTGGGGGTTTGTTAACAGCCAGATATGTGATGATGTAGGCAGTTGGATAAAGAAGACTAAGAGCCCAGTAGGGTCTCTACTGGATTGTTCATTTGAGAGTAGTATTAAAGCCATAAAACTGATAAGACAAGTAAAAAGATATTAGAAGATGACGAAAGATGGTTTGTAAGACAAGAGGAAATCAAAGACCATGGGATATCCTGGAAATCAGTGAAGATATCCTATCAAGGAAGCAGGGGGTGATGTTGCTGATATATCAAGTGAAATGCAGGCTGAAACTTGCCCGTGGACCTCAGCAACCTAGAGATCCTTGGCAACTTGGACAAGGATAGTTTCCGGGGAGGAGTGGGGATACAAACCTGATTAGAGTAGTTTGCCTGAAAGTCAGAGGTGAGGAATCAGAGGCTGTGAATATAGGCAGCTCTTCAGTTCAGTTCAGTTCAGTTCAGTTCAGTTGCTGAGCTGTGTATGACTCTTTGCGACCCCATGGACTGCAGCACACTAAGCCTCCCTGTCCATCACCACCTCCCGGAATTTACTGAAACTCATGTCCATTGAGTCGGTGATGCCATCCAACCATCTCAACCTCTGTAATTCCCTACTCTTCCTGCCTTCGGTCTTTCTCAGCATCAGGGTCTTTTCCAATGAGTGAGCTCTTTCTAGGAGCTTTCTTATAAAAGAAAGCAGAGGGATGAAGTGATAGCTGGTGGGGAAATTAGTCTCAAGAGAATATTTACTTAAAGTTAAATAAGGATCTACTTGTATTCTACAGAGAATAAGCCAGTAGAGAAGAGAGAATTGATGATGCAGGGTTGAAAGGAAAACTGTGGCCGATAATAATGGTATGAAGGAAGTGTGAGTTTCCCTAGCAGGGAGCATAGCAGTCTCCCAGAAGGAGACCAGATTTGTGATTCCTTTGATGACCCATTTGGCAGCTAGACCTCCAGGCCTTCACTGTCAGCTGGTTCTTTTTTTTTTTTTTTAACTAATTTATTTTTTATTGGAGAATAATTGCTTTACAGAATATTGTTGTTTTCTGCCAAACCTTAACATGAATCAGCCATAGGTATACATGTATCCCTTCCCTTTTAAACCTCCCTCCCTTCTCCTTCCCCATCCCACACATCTGGGTTGATACAGAGCCCTGGTTTGAGTTTCCTGAGCCAAACAGCAAATTCCCATCGGCTATCTGTTTTACGTATTGTAATGTAAGTTTCCATGTTACTCTTTCCATACATCTCACCCTCTCCTCCCCTCTCCCCATGACCATAAGTCTGTTCTCTGTCTGTTTCTCCATTGCTGCCCTGTAAATAAACTAATTAGTACCATTTATCTAGATTCTGTATATGTGTGGTAGAATACAATATTTATCTTTCTCTTTCTGACACACTTCACTCTGTAATAGGCTGTCTAGGTTCATCCACCTCATCAGAACTGACTCATATGCTTTCCTTTTTATGGCTGAGTAGTATTCCATTGTGTGTATGTACAAGTAGTTTATCCATTAATTCATCAATGGACATCTAGGTTGCTTCCATGATCTAGCTATTGTAAATAGCTCTGCAATGAGCAATGGGATACATGTGTCTTTTCAACCCTGGTTTGCTCAGGATATAAGCCTAGGAGTGGGATTACTGGGTCAAATGGTAGTTTTATTCCTAGGTTTTTAAGGAATCTCCATATCATCTTCCACAGTGGCTGTATCAATTCAAATTCCCAACAACAGTGCAAGAGCATTCCCTTTTCTCCACTTCTCCAGCATTTATGGTTTGTAGACTTTTTGATGACGGCCATTCTGACCAGTGTGAGGTGATATCTCACTGTGGTTTTGATTTGCATTTCTCTAAAAATGAGTGATGTTGAACATCTTTTCATGTGTTTGTTAGCCATCTGTATGTCTTCTTTGGAGAAATGTCTGTTTAGGTCTTTTGCTCACTTTTTGATTGGGTTGTTTGTTTTTCTGGCACTGAATTATATGTTCAGTTCAGTTCAGTTTAGTCGCTTAGTCGTGCCCGACTCTTTGTGACCCCATGAATTGCAGCACACCAGGCCTCTCTGTCCATCACTATCTCCCAGAGTTCACCCAAACTCATGTCCATCGAGTCGGTGATGCCATTCAGCCATCTCATCCTCTGTCATCCCCTTCTCCTCCTACCCTCAATCCCTCCCAGCATCAGGGTCTTTTCCAGTGAGTCAGCTCTTCACATGAGGTGGCCAAAGTATTGGAGTTACAGCTTCAGCATCAGTCCTTCCAATGAACACCCAGGACTGGTCTCCTTTAGGATGGACTGGTTGGATCTCCTTTCAGTCCAAGAGACTCTCAAGAGTCTTCTCCAACACCACAGTTCAAAAGCATCAATTCTTCAGCGCTCAGCCTTCTTCACAGTCCACCTCTTGCATCCATACATGACCACTGGAAAAACCATAGCCTTGACTAGATGGACATTTGTTGGCAAAGTAATATCTCTGCTTTAGAATATGCTATCGAGGTTGTTCATAACTTTCCTTCCAAGGGGTAAGCACATGATTTCTTACCTTCTACTAATTTGTTTTTTTTTGTTTGTTTGTTTCTTCTTCCTCTTCTTCTCCAGTTGCTTTATGTGTAAAATTAGGTTGTCTGTTCAATGTTTTTCTTGTTTCTTGAGATAAGATCATATTGCTATAAACTTCCCTCTTAGAACTGCTTTGGCTGCACCCCATAGGTTTTGAGTTGTTGTGTTTTCCTTTTCATTTGTTTCTAGAAATTTTTTGACTTCCATTTTGATTTCTTCAGTAACTTGTTGGTTATTTAGAAATGTGTTATTTAATCTCCATGTGTTTCTTACCATTTTTTCTTGTAGTTGATACCTAGTCTCACACTGTTGTGGTTGGAGAAGATGCTTGATATGATTTCAATTTTATTAAATTTGCTGAGATTTCATTTGTGACCCAAGATGTGGTCTATCCTGAAGAATGTTCCATGTAGACTTGAGCAAAAGGTGTATTCTTCTGCATTTGGGTGGAACGTCCTGAAGATATCAGTGAGATCCATCTCACCTAATGTATCATTTAAGACTTGTATTTCCTTATTAATTTTCTGTTTTGATGATTTGTCCATTGGTGTGAGTGGGTGTTCAAGTCTCCTACTATTATTGTGTTACTGTCAATTTCTCCATTTATGTTTGTTAGTTTTTGTCTTATGTATTGAGGTGCTCCTATGTTGGATGCATAGATTTTACAATTGTTATGTCTTCCTCTTAGATTGATCCCTTGATGATTATGTAGTGTCCTACCTTATCTCTTGTAAACTTCTATATTTTAAGATCTATTTTACCTGATTTGAGAATTACCACTCCAGCTTTCTTTTTCTTCCCATTTGTGTGGAATATATTTTTCCATTCTCTCACTTTCAGTCTGTGTGTGTCTTTAGGTCTAAAGTGGGTTTCTTGTAGACAGTATATATATGGGTCTTATTTTTTTATCCATTCAACCAGTCTGTGTCCTTTGGTTGGAGCATTTAAAGTAATTATTGATATGTATGTTTTTATTGCCATTTTCTTAATTGTTTAGGGTCAAATTTGTCAATCTTTTTTTCTGTTGTATTTCTTGACTATATAATTCCCTTTAACATTTGTTGTAAGGATGGTTTGGTGGTACTGAATTCTCTTAACTTTTGCTTGTCTGAAAGCTTTTTATTTCTCCATCAATTTTAATGAGATCCTTGCTGGGTACAGTAATCTTGGTTGCAGATTTTTCCCTTTCAGTACTTTAAATATATCATGCCATTCCCATCTGGCCTGAATAGTTTCTACTGAAAGATCAGCTGTTAAGTGTATGGGGTTTCTCTTGTATGTTACTCATTGTTTCTCCCTTGATGCTTTTAATATTCTTCTTTGTGTTTAGTCTTTGTTAGTTTAATTAGTATGTGTCTTGGTGTGTTTCTCCTTGGGTTTATCCTGTATGGGACTGCTTGTGCATCTTGGACTTGATTGACTATTTCCTTTTCCACATTGGGGAAATTTTCAACTATAATCTCTTCAAAAATTTTCTCATACCTTACTTTTTCTCTTCTGCTTCTGGGACCCCTATAATTCAAATGTTGTTGCATTTGATATGGTCCCAGATGTCTCTGAGCCTATCCTCAGTTCTTTTCATCCTTTTTACTTTATTCTGCTCTTCAAAGGTTATTTCCACCATTTTATTTTCCAGCTCACTGCTTTGTTTTTCTGCTTCAGATATTCTGCTATTGATTCCTTCTAGAGTATTTTTAATTTCAGTAATTGTGTTTGTCTCTGCATTTTTACTCTTTAATTCTTCTAGGCCTTTGTTAATTGATTCTTGCATTGTCTCCATTTTGCTTTCAAGGTTTTTGATCATATTTGCTATCATTATTCCGAATTCTTTTTCAGGTAGTTTCCCTATTTCCTCTACATTTATTTGGACTTCTGTGTTTCTAGTTTGTTCCTTCATTTGTGTAGTATTTCTCTGCTCTTTCATTTTTTTTTTTTTTTTACTTTTTGTATTTAAAGTCTTCTTTTCCAAGACTTCAAGGTTGAATTCATACTTCCTCTTTGTTTCTGTCCTCCTTAGGTTGGTTAGTGGTTTGTGTAAGATTCTTTCAGGGTGAGATCCGTGCTGAGGTTTTGTTTGTTTGTTTTCCCTCTGATGGGCAAGGCTGAGTGAAGTGGTAATCCTGTCTGCTGATGACTGGATTTCTATCTTTATTTTGTTTGTTGTTTAGATGAGGTGTCCTGAGCAGGGACTATGGTTGGGTGATGCCAGCTCTTGTATTCCAGTGGTTTCCTTTGTGTGAGTTCTCACTATTTGATACCCCTAGGGTTAGTTCTCTAGTAATCTAGGGTGCTGGAGTCAGTGCTCCTACTCCAAATGCTCAGGGCTTAATCTAGGTTTTTTTCCCCACAGCTCTCCCAGGAATCATGAATTGAAGTTTGAGAAAGCCAATTTTTAAATGGCTGGCGTGAAATAGATTTTTGGTCAGTTACAATACAGCAGAAAGGGGGAGACTCCTTGCCTGACAGTAGTCTTCCTCCAAGTTCCATACAGTGAGTGTTTGGAAGGAAAAGGGGTTCTTCATGAAGCTCAACTACATCAGCTGGTTCTTCTGACTGAGAGCATTAGGACAGAGTTTACGTCTGTCCTGGGGAGGAGGGAGAGAAATAGACAGTGAATGAATGTAAGAGTCGAAAGTGCTCAGGAGAAGACTCCGTGTCACGTAACCAAGAAGAGAGACTTGGGGATTTGGGGAGTGTGGCCCGTCTTGTGATGTATACCTCTCTGCTGTCTTTCCTGATAACTTTTCAGTAGAATCTGTACTCGCAGGTGTTCTTTTGAAACTACCAAAATGTGCTGAGAGTTGCCTCAGAACTGTAACAGATTTATAGAGTGAGAGCAGAGCCTACCTGTGGAAGGATACCACATCCAGGTTACATAGTTAATTCCTTCTGCCAGACTCCTGTCCTCACTGCTTGCCTCAGCTCTAATTATTTAATATTAGGTGACCCTAGTGGTAATGAACCCACCTTCCACTGCATGGGATATAAGTAATGTGCTTTCAGTCCCTGGGTCAGGAAGATCCCCTGGAAGAGGGCATGGGAACCCACTCCAGTATTCTTGCCTGGAGAATTCCCATGGACTGGGGAGCCTGGCGGGCTATAGTTCATAGGGTTGCAAAAAGTTGGATATGACTGAATTGACTTAGCATGCAGGCATGTCACTAACTTTGACCTTTGATTAGTGTGAAAACTGTGGCTAAGAAACATTGTATGACAAATCAGTGATTCTCAGTCTTACTTCTAATAAAAAGTTAACAGTTTTCAGGTTGCCTCTGACTTCAAAGTGGTTACTTAATGTCCATTTCTTCTGTCATGTCTCAAGTTCATAGGTTTCCTTCAATTGTCCCAGAAGGTCCAAACACATTTTCATATTTCATATGCTAAGAGCATTTTAGATTTGAGTACATAAACTGCAGAGTCTGTGTTCTTCCCAGGAAGTCTGGTACATGAATTTCTGGTAGAGTAGGAATTTTTGGTGGAAATTTATTCCATCTTTCATGTAAATGGCTAAATATTCTTCTTAAGGCAAATCATTATCTATATATTTTGGTAGGTTTGGCAAAAAGAAACAGAATAACCCAACCTAACTGAGCTCATTTTACCAACTATTCTTATGACCAGTTGCTCATGAAAAAAATATAGCTGTACTGAGTAGAGATTCCAACTGTCATTTATTAGTTAAGCCATTTTCAACTGGCTCAAATCCCTGTGCCTCTTTTTCATGTGTAAGAGGATAAAAGTACCTCTTGGAATTTTTGTGAAGAATTAGTAAAACACTAATTTTGTGTATAGTAAGTGATTATAAACATTATCAAATAGCATGATCAAAACTCCTCTGAGTTGTGAAAGCATGAGAATAGATAATGTACAGTTTATTTTTTATTTTCTTTTTTATGTTTAGGATGAATCCCAGTGTGCCATAGAGACACAAATAAAGGAGCAACCAGTAGTGATGTCAAGATAGCATTGTGCTGATAAAGAACAAGGACAGAGAACAATGTATAAATATCCAAGTGTGTGTGTGTTTGGTGTGTGTGTGTCGGGGTACTAACTAGACTCTGTATTTAGGAGTTCCACATGGAATGGCAATCTAGGACTATTGCTTACTAACAGATATGAGAGAGACTGTGTCATGCATATGCTATGCTTTGAGAAAGAAATAGAAGAGTCTTCCATCTTATTAAGATGAAGTTCTCCTTCATCTTATTAAGACTGAAAAGTTCTTAGATGATTTATGGGAAAGTGAGAAGGATTTGAAAAATAACAGAAGTGACAAATGGTAATCAGAGGCAAAAATATACATGTAAGATAATAACTGAAAGAAAATATAAAGTTTAAATTCTAAAAATATTTTGGTATAGAAATTTTAAAATAGACATGCTTAAGTACAAAGGCAGATTTTATGTTTGGATAACAAATAAATGGCAAATAGAATAGTTTTACTCATCAAACTCATTATGGGCAAATAAAATTCAACCTACAGAACAATTTGATGGATTCTTTGGTACCATTATCACATTGAAATTGGGAGTAAAGTACTTTGGAAACACCTGGAAATTAAGTCACGCTTTAAGAATTAAAACTATGAAATCAAAACATAATGGATGATAATGAAAATTTACAAAGCCACCTTAGAAGTCAGAATGCCTCCTGTCTGAAGGTACCTGATACATCTAAAGAAAGAATATGGCCATCAGAGAGAAGATAAGTTAGACATTTGCATTCTTTAGACCAAAACAGGAAAATTCAGATGACACACCTAAAAAATGTTAATGGAAAGATTTTTAGTTGATTTACTACCAAGAAGATGAGACATCTTGCATTCTGGATGCAAAATTTGAGTACTGACTTTGGAGAAAGATTCCAGGGTTGGAATTTGGTTTTGTGACTTACTAGACATGGGATTTGAAAATAATAACCCATGTATCAGTGTCTTCATTTCATCTGCAAATTGGGACTGAAAACAGTACCTCTTTAGAGTTCTTACAGATAAAACACAAGCCTGCAATTGTGCTATATATGATTATTACATTCATTGGGCCAATTACCTTTGTTCTGATCCCAAAATGATATTAAGGAAACTTAAGATTGCTGTATGGTTTTTCATGTAATCTGAGAATGCTTGGGTTATGCAATTCAAGTTTTGCCATGTCTGTGACAAATACATTTCTCATTATAAATTAATAGATTGGATTATATTTTACTCTCATGATCTTGATTAATATGAGAGCATTATGTTAGCAACGTGGCATTTGTTTCAGAGCAACCTAAAGGTCTTTTGAGCTAAAGTCAATTTCAAAACTTCAACATATATTGCCTCAGTTAAGGATGTGGTTAAATTCAGTGACAATTCTTCTTTATAAGAAATTATACCTCCAGAGAAGTACATAATAGAGAATGCTTACGGATACATGATAGGACGTTACCAAAATCAAGGAAAAGAGAAGAGTGTAGAGAAAATGTCTCTTACTATTCTCTCATTTATGCTAATAGAGGCCAAACCACAAAACAACTTCCTTTCCACTAATATCTTTCACTATTTCAATATCCCCTAGTATATCACACACAATTCCATCCTTGTGTAGACAATCCAATGATGTTTTAACATCAAATTTTATTTATGTAATTTGCCTTACTTTACTCAGTGATTCCATAGTGATTCCCCCAGCTTCCTCATCCTCAGAGGTGGAGTCAAGGCTAATATTCAATCTTTATGGTAAGTCAGTGCCCCTGGCTACAGTTGATTAGACCAAGGGCTAACACAGCTGGGCCAATTAGATCCTCTCTCCAGGAATTTTGAATTGGAACCAAGAGAGATTAGCTGGTCTCTGCCAGCTGCTGTATGTATAACAAGTAAACTCAGGAGTAAATCTGAAGCATGGCCATGTCTCCTGTGTGAACTGTGAAGAACAGAAAGCTGGTCTCATTGGAAAGATCAGAATGAAGCAGACCCACACAAAAAAGAACAGAAGTGAGAGATGATATCTTAATAACCCTGCTCCTACTTGTTTCTAATTCTGAGGAATGACTGATTTCTCACCTGGGGGTTTCATAAAACTACCTAGATTTTTCTTAAAAATCTCCATTTCTGCTTAACCCAGCCTGAATTGTTGTTTATTGTTTTACTACTCGAAACTGTGAATTTTCTTTACTTAAAAAGTACATTCTTAAAAGGTGCCCTTCATAACTGGTTTTTGTCTATTACTGGTCCAGCTTTACCTCCCACTGTGTGACAGCTCATATTCAATTTTCTAGTAGCAGCCACCAAATAACTCGAGATTTTTGAACTGCCCGTACTCTCATAACACTTTCCATACTCTCATAAGTTTTCTACCTGCAGTTTCCTCTTCCTACAAGTAATTCATCGTTTTGCACCTGACAAATGGGTACCCCTCCTTAGACATTCTATCCCCACCACTTCCATTATACTTTAGAGTCATGTTATTATATAAAATTCCTTGTAGAAAAATGATTTGCAAGTCTATCATCCTATAGAGACGATAGACACTATCATATAATCTCTGAGATGGCAAATATCTACTGTATATGATTTGGTATTTCACTTCTGCCAATTCAAAGCACAGAATAAGTGCTGTCATGTTTCTGATATATCCTCATGTTTCAGTCTTTCATAAGATAAAATATATGTTCAGTGAACACAGTTGCTAGAGACATTGGTATTCTTAATGGTATTCTTTTCTGGGGCAAAAAGATAAAACTCCAGAGTTATATTCTGCTTGGCATTCCCAGCAGCACACAGTAGTTCAAGTAATTATTGTTAGTCATGGGCCCACCTTATAAAGTTTCTTGAGCTGTTTCATCGTGTTAACTTTAAATCATGTGGCAGGATAAAAACTTTAAAGTGGCAGGATAAAATCAGTAAGAGCAGCATCCTGGGACAGAGCCAAAAGAAGAGCTGTGAAGGACCATTTGCTGCTTTATAACTCCACTGACCTGGACACAAGTAGGAATTAGAAAAAACAGCAGGCTACCTAATCAGCCACTGTCTGGAGAGCTGAAGTTGAGATATCACAAGCTGAGAGAACAGGTAGAGAGACAGAAGGATGGTGCACATCTAAGCAGGATCATCTTGAGACAAAGGGACCTGCAATGTGGCCATCAGAAATGAACAATGAGGTGAGCCAGTCTTCTAGGGGTGGGTCAGTAACATTGTCAGGACAGCAGGCAGTCAAACATCCATGGTGAAGGATGAATGAGTGATGCTGTGAAGTAAGAGGAGGACTGCTCAGAACTCCTGGTTTGCCCCAGACATCCTGGGTAATGCTTATTATCCTGGACTAATTGCTATGCACTTACCACTACCCCCCTTAGATTAAAAGGGCCCTAGTTTGATTAAACAATTATGAAGTGACTTTTAATTGTAAACAACCACTGAATCAAAATAACACCAAGCTGGTCACAAACCAAAGTGCAGTCATCATTTTTAAAGAATTTCTAAAACACTGCTCTGACATTTCTGGGTTGCCTTCATTTGTGTTGTTCAGTCAGAACCCCTTCGAGGACATCTTCCTAGTCTCTGGTTCAGACGAGGCTGGCTTTCTTTCCCCATAACCCAATAGTGCGTCCTTCCTTTGTCCCTCCTACTCCCACCAAATAACCCCAATGCAGGCCAGAGTCCTTCACAGGATTTGGATGAGGCAGATCTCTTTCTTGAGTGTGATATTCTGTTGGTCACTTGTGTCATCAACTGGGAAAACATCAAGTGGTAACAAAAGTAGCATAGAGGAAGAGAAAACTGAGCAATGAAGAAAGAATTCCTCTCTCCAACCAGGCCCAGGGTTTATTTTCAGTTACAGAGGCAGTTAAGTCTCATTTTTGCTCAGTGTGGTGTGAATTAGATCTGCATATATTACCAAAAGACTCCTGACAAATACAACTGCCTTCTCATTAAACTGTCTAGCTTTTTACCTGCCCTATCTCGTTATACCAGGCAGAGACCCACATTCAGCAGGTATATGAAAAGGACAGAGAAAAATTAAATGATAGGATAGATCTAGGGCTCGGTGAGCCTAGGACAAAGCCACTTATCATGACTCTGGTACCCCCTAGTGAGCACAGCACTTAAGTTACTGTTGCTGGAAATCAGCCTCTAAGGCGCTTATTTTCTCATGAATTTGTGCAAGCAAATTTTAATAGCAGTAAGAAAGAATGAAAATGCAGCATTAATTCTATTGGCTTTCACAAACTGGAACATTCCGAATGGAAAATTGACCTTTGCACACATTGAACTTTTACCAAAAGGCTTTAGAGACCAAAGGGTTTTAGCTTTGATGTGGTCAAAAGCACTGCTTGCTTCTTAATAATGACATAATTGCTTTTTCTCATAGCAGCAAAAGAAGAAATAGGAAAAATATATTCTGGCATCAATTAAAAGAGTAATAGGCTGCAGCCCCTACCTTCCAGGAAGCAGTGATACACTACATGTAACACTTGAGCTCAGTCCATTTTCTAGGATAGGCTGTTACCAGGTAAAAGCCCTGTGGGTGTGATGGAGCTTGTCTTGCAGCTTAGATCCAGCCTCACGCACATGGAAGCTGTTCTGGCATTCTCTGTCCACTTTGTCCCCATTATCCCTGTTGTGTCCCCCATTTTGAACTTGAGACCTCTGGGTGAAGCTCTGAGACTCAAGTAGGATTGCATTGTGCTTTCTCTACTCTTATTGAAACAATTTTCTCTAGATGGACTGATTGTATAGAGGTGTAATATTTCCCTTTACTTGTCTGGAGAATCACAAGCCACTGATATCATTTGCCTCATGCTTTAGAATCCTTTATGTATCGAGTCAAGCCTTAGGACTTCATATTTCAGTGGCCTCTGAGCGTATTTCTTCTTACCTTCCCTCATAGTATCCACAGCTGTGCTAACTAAAATTGTTCTATGCTAACTAAAATTCATAAGTCAGTCACCAGATTTATTAAATACATACCATAGGGTATGAATCACTACTGGCTAAACCTAGATATATAAATATTTAAGGGCAGTGCATTTGTTTTATAATAATCCATTTGATAGACAATAGCTCAATTCAGTGTGTTAGAAATAGTAAGAGTTAACAGGTTTTTATATATATTTGATGGTAAACGATAAGATTTCTAATAAATTGGATGTGAGGTGTGCTAGAAAGAAAGGATTAAAGATGAAATCAAGGTTTTTGTCCTATGTAATTGGAATGATAAAGAGTTGCCATCATCATAGATGGAGACAAATGAAGGAGGAACAGTTTTAGAGATGGAAGAGATGAAGAATGTTTTTTAGTATTTACTATACATCAAGGTAGAGATTTTGCTTTCTTCAGGAGTCTCCAAGAACACCCTTACCTTTAACATCAGTTTCAAAGTTTGAGGGTCTACAAGATCATCTTCACTTCTGATACCAAGTGCTGTTTTAGGAGTCCCCAAATTACCCTAAGGTTTGATAATTCACTGGAACTCACAGAATGACCAAAAGCTGCTATACTCACCATTACGGTTTATGACAAAGATACAGAATAAGATCAGCTAAGAGAAGAGGCAAATGGGGCAGAGTCCAGGGAAGGTCTGCCTTCAGGTTCCAGTCGTCTTTAACAGTTTTGTAGGGAGCCCTAACTTCTCCAGGAAACAGTGATAATAGGCATGGAGTAATGCCAGCCAAGAAAGCTCATACTTGATGTCCAGAGTTTTTATTGGGGTTTGGTCATGTATACCTGGCTGACAACCTGCTTGACTGAGCTGTAGGTCTCCAGCCTTTCTACGGGTTTGCTGATACCTCATGACCCAAAGTCCTTAAGATTAATTACATTGTTGTATATCCTGTGTGGCCCAAGTCCTCTGAATAAACAAAGATACTCTTCTTGGGGCTTACAGATTACCATCCAGGAGCTAATTGCAAAGGCCAGATCTCTCTGTGGGTAATGTTAATTTTTTTATTATGCGGTTGTCAAATAGGAAAGTGAATTTAGGAGTCTAGAATTCAAGGAAATGGTCTGGTAAGAGATAAATTTGGAAGCCATCAGCATATAGATGGAGTATTAATTAGGTTCCTAGCAGGAAGCAAGCTTCCTTTACATGCTTGAAATGAAGAGATTTTGATAAAGACCACTCACAAGATAACAGGCACAGTTTAGGGTGCAAAGATGGCCTGTTGAGGCACACACGTAGCAGGAATCTCTGAGCTCCAAGAGCGTGATTACCAGAAACCAGTGAGAAGTGTTAACATGCTACAGGCACAGTGATAAGTCATCTCTGTGTATTAGCTCACTTGATTTTTTAATATGATTATAATTACTATAATCTCATTTTCACAGATGAAAAAATACATGTTTTAAAAATTTAAATATCTTTGTCTACAGTCATTCAGTAGAAAGTTAACGATGTAAGATTCAACCCATGTCTGCCTGATGCAGACTTCTATGCCACAATACAGTTCAGAAATTTGGCATCATGATGTCACATATAAGATTAACCTATGGAGGACTTTCCTGGTAGTCCAGTGGCTAAGACTTCATGCAACCAATGAGGAGGGCCTGGATTCAATTCCTGGTTGGGGATCCCACGTGCTGCAACTAGGAGTTCACAGGCTGCAACTAAAGATCCAGTGCAACCAAATAAATAAATAAATGTTAAACTCATGAAAGGGTTTCAAAAGTGTTTGAAATGGTTCCAACCTTTCTTCACGACTATCTGCTAAAGGATATTCAGGGTATTCTAGCTAGTGATTTACCACTTAGGCCTTCCTGGGCCTCTGCTTTGCTAGATTAATGTTTTATAAGCCTTTGTGTTATGGACTTTCCAGATGGGAGCTGACCATAAAGAAAACGAACATCATGGCCAGATACTCCTTGGAGGATATGTCAGGGCAGAGACAAATTAGATTTCCCAGGGAAACAGTTCAGTTCAGTCACTCAGTCATGTCTGGCTCTTTGCAACACCATGGACTGCAGCAAGACAGGCCTCCCTGTCCATCACCAACTCTGAGTTTACTCAAACTTATATCCATTGAGTTGGTGATACCATCCATCCATCTCATCCTCTGTAGTCCCCTTCTCCTCCTGCCTTCAATCTTCCCCAGCATCAGGGTCTTTTCATGACAAATATGTGGGGAAAGAGTGGCAGATTTTATTTTTGGGCCTTCCAAAACCACTGCACATGGTAACTGCAGCCATGAAATTAAAAGACGATTACTCCTTGGAAGAAAAGTTATGACCAACCTAGACAGCATATTAAAAAGCAGAGACATTACTTTGCCAACAAAGGTCTGTCTAGTCAGTTGAGTTCAGTTCAGTTGCTCAGTCGTGTCCAATTCTTTGCGACCCCATGAACTTCAGCACGCCAGGCCTCCCTGTCCATGAACAACTCCTGGAGACCACTGAAACCCATGTCCATTGAGTTGGTGATGCCATCCAACCATCTCATCCTCTGTCGTCCCCTTCTACTACTGCGCTCAATCTTTCCCAACATCAGGGTCTTTTCAAAGGAGTCAGCTCTTTGCATCAGGGGACCAAAGTATTGGAGTTTCAGCTTCAGCATCAGTCCTTCCAATGAACACCCAGGACTGATCTCCTTTAGGATGGAGTAGTTGGATCTCCTTGCAGTCCAAGGGACTCTCAAGAGTCTTCAACACCACAGTTCAAAAGGATCAATTCTTTGGCATTCACCCTTCTTCACAGTCCAACTCTCACATCCATACATGACCACTGGAAAAACCATAGCCTTGACTAGATGGATATTTGTTGACAAAGTAATGTCTCTGCTTTTTAATATGCTATCAAGGTTGGTCATAACTTTCCTTCCAAGGAGTAAGCGTCTTTTAATTTCATGGCTGCAGTCACCATCTGCAGTGATTTTGGAGCCCAGAAAAATAAAGTCATCCACTGTTTCCCCATCTGTTTGCCATGAAGTGATGGGACCAGATGCCATGATCTTAGTTTTATGAATGTTGAGGTTTTGCCAGCTTTTTCAGTCTCCTCTTTCACTTTCAACAAGAGGCTCTTTAGTTCTTCTTCACTTTCTGCCATAAGGGTAGTGTCATCTGCATATCTGAGGTTATTGATATTTCTCCCAGCAATCTTGATTCCAGCTTGTGCTTCCTCCAGCCCATCGCTTCTCATGATGTATGCTGCATAGAAGTTAAATAAGCAGGGTGACAATATACAGCCTTGATGTACTCCTTTTCCTATTTGGAACCAGTCTATTGTTCCATGTCCAGTTCTAACTGTTGCTTCCTGACCTGCATATAGGTTTCTCAAGAGGCAGGTCAGGTGGTCTGGTATTCCCATCTCTTTCAGAATTTTCCACAGTTTATTGTGATCCACACAGTCAAAGGCTTTGGCATAGTCAATAAAGCAGAAGTAGATGTTTTTCTGGAACTCCCTTGCTTTTTCCATGATCCAGCAGATGTTGGCAATTTGATCTCTGGTTCCTCTGCCTTATCTAAAACCAGCTTGAACATCTGGAATTTCACAGTTCACATATTGTTGAAGCCTGGCTTGGAGAATTTTAAGCATCAGTTTACTAGTGTGTGAGATGAGTGCAATTGGGCGATAGTTTGAGCATTCTTTGGCAGTGCCTTTCTTTGAGATTGGGATGAAAACTGACCTTTTCCAGTCCTGTGGCCACTGCTGAGTTTTCCAAATTTGCTGGCATATTGAGTGCAACACTTTCACAGCATCATCTTTCAGGATTTGAAATAGCTCTACTGGAATTCCACCACCTCCACTAGGTTTGTTTGTAGTGATGCTTTCTAAGGCCCACTTGACTTCACATTCCAGGATGTCTGGCTCTAGGTGACTGATCACACCATCGTGATTATCTAGGTCATGAAGATCTTTTTTGTACACTTCTTCTGTGTATTCTTGCCACCTCTTTTTAATATCTTCTGCTTCTGTTAGGTCCCTACCATTTTTGTCCTTTATTGAGCCCATCTTTGCATGAAATGTTCCCTTGATATTTCTAATTTTCTTGATGAGAGCTCTAGTCTTTCCCATTCTATTGTTTTCCTCTATTTGTTTGCATTGATTGCTGAGGAAGGCTTTCTTATCTCTCCTTGCTGTTCTTTGAAACTCTGCATTCAGCTGGGTATATCTTTCCTTTTCTCCTTTCCTTTTCACTTCCCTTCTTTTCACAGCTATTTTTAAGGCCTTCTCAGACAGCCATTTTGCTTTTTTGCATTTCTTTTCCTTGGGGATAGTCTTGATTCTTGTCTCCTGTATAATGTCATGAACATCTGTCCATAGTTCATCAGGCACTCTGTCTATCAGATCTAGTCCCTTAAATCTATTTCTCACTTCCACTGGATAGTCCTAAGGGATTTGATTTAGGTCATACCTGAATGGTCTAGTGGTTTTCTCCACTTTCTTCAATTTCAGTCTGAATTTGGCAATAAAGAGTTCATGATCTGAGCCACAGTCAGCTCCCAGTCTTGTTTTTGCTAGTCAAGGGTATGGTTTTTCCAGTAGTCATGTATGGATGTGAGAGTTGGACTATAATGAAAGCTGAGCACCAAAGAGTTAATGCTTTTGAATTGTGGTGTTGGAGAAGACTCTTGAGTCCCTTGGACTTCAGGGAGATCCAACCAGTCCATCCTAAAGGAGTTCAGTCCTGAATGTTCATTGAAAAGACTGATGTTAAAGCTGAAACTCTAATACTTTGACCACCTGATGCGATGAGCTGACTCATTTGAACAGACCCTGATGCTGGGAAAGATTGAAGGCAGGAGAAGAAGGGGATGACAGAGGATAAGATGGTTGGATGACATCACCAATTCAATGGACATAAGTTTGTGTGAACTCCGGCAGTTGGTGATGAGCAGGCTGGCCTGGCATGCTGCAGTCCATGGGGTCATAAAGAGTTGGCAGAACTAAGTGAGTGAACTGAAATGAACTTCGTGTGTGTATGCATGTATGTGTCAGAGTGAGTTTTCAGGATTTGGAGATTTCAGAAGAGAAACAATATAGCATTTTAATGAGTTACTTCTGGCAATATATTTGCAAAATTCTTAAATGTGTTTATGGGACTATAAGTATCAGAATTACTATTTGGATTCTACTCATTTGAATGCCTGGTTCAGTGTAGAACCATAAGGGGCCTGGCTTCAATAGAGAGTGTGGTGCCTAAAATGTCTGATCTGCCATGTATTATTTTCCATTCTGAAGCATAGAAAATTTTTGCCATCCATAAAACAATATCATGGATAGGATTTGATGACA
Organism: Capra hircus; assembly: GCF_001704415.2. Classification (NCBI taxonomy): domain Eukaryota; kingdom Metazoa; phylum Chordata; class Mammalia; order Artiodactyla; family Bovidae; genus Capra; species Capra hircus. The sequence continues at coordinate 35,537,478 of NC_030816.1, read as the reverse complement.
CTAATAAATAAAGAGATAGTAATGTAGGGAAGACTGATGCATGATGCCACCATGCCTGCCTACCCCACCACTAAGGTTCATATCCCTTCCTGATACATGTCCCTGATCACAGAAGTGGTCTCATGCACCTTCTCAACATACTGCTCCAGGTAGCCACTGATAATCAATTGACTCTGGAATGTAAATTGAAACTCGTTTACCAGTTGGTTTCTAGTACATCAAGCAAAAAATGTTTTTACACATTTTCAGTCTTGAATTATGAGGCTCTGTCACTCTTTTTAATTACTATTTTAAAATTTTATTTATTTTTTAATTGGAGAATAGTTTCTTTACAATATTGTATTGGTTTCTGCCTTACGTCAACATAAATCAGCCATAGGTATACACACATTTCCTCCCTCTTGAACCTCTCTTCCATTTTCCCACTCCATCCTACTCTTCTAGGTTTTCACTGAGCATGGGTTTGAGCATCCTGAGTCATACAGCAAATTCCCACTGGCTATCGATTTTACATTGAAACTATACTTTTCAGTGCTACTCTCCCAATTTGTCCCTCCCTCTCCTTCCCCAACTGTGTCCACAAGTCTGTTCTCTATGTTTTCATCTCCACTGCTGCCCTGAAAATAGGCTCATTAGTTCTGTCTTTCTAGATTTCATACATATGCATTCATTTATGATACTTGTTTTTGTCTTTATGACACTTAACTCTGTGTAATAGGCTCTACGTTCATCCACCTCATTGGAACTGACTCAAATGCATTCCTTTTTATGACTGAGTAATATTCCATTGTATATGTCTACCATCTTTATCTAGTCATTGTTGATGGACAGCTAGGTTGCTTCCATGTCCTGGCTGTTGTAAATATAGCTGCAATGAACACTGGGGTACATGTGTATTTTTCAATTATGGTTTCCTCAGAGTATATGCCCAGTAGTTGGACTGCTGTCTCAAGTGGTAGTTTTATTCCTAGCTTTTTAAGGAATCTCCATTCTGTTCTTCATAATGGCTGTATCAATTTACATTCCTACCAACAGTGCAAGAGGATTCCTTTTTCTCCATACCCTCTTCAGCATTTATTCTTCATAGATTTTTTGATGCTGGCCATTCTGACTGGTGTGAGGTGATACCTCATTGTCATTTTGGTTTGCATTTCTGTAATAATGAATGATGTTGAACATAGTTTCATGTGTTTATTAGCCAACTGTATGTCTCCTTTTGAGAAATATCTGTTTAGGTCTTCTGCCACTTTTTGATCGGGTTGTTTGTTTTTATGGTATTGAGCTGTGCAAGATGCTTGTCCATCAGGTCTGTCATTCTTTAAAAATACAGCAAATTTCAGAAAGAGAAATAAATAGCTGTCTGCACAGTTGAAAGTGAAAGCGAAGTGAAAGTGTTAGGCCCTCAGTCATGTGCGACTCTTTGCGACCCCATGGACCCCACCAGACTCCTGTGTCCATGGAATTCTGCCAGCAAGAGTACTGGAGTGGGTAGCCATTCCCTTCTCCAGGGGATGTTCCCAACCCAGGGACTGAACTTGTTCTTCTTCCCGACCCAGGAATTGAATCCAGATCTCCTGTATTGAAGGCAGATTCTTTACTATCTGAGCTACCAGGAAGCCCCTGTAAAGTTAATGTTAGGATTTAAGGGTTTTTCCTCCAGGAAACCAGAGCTCTAATTTTGCTTCCATAGTGCTCTCTCCCTTTTTTAAGAAGATGAAAACCACACTTGAAGTTTCCTCTCATCTTTTCTTCTCCCCACTTTTTTTCTAGACCCCCCTTTTTTTCTAGACACCCCCCCTTTTCTTTATTTTCTAGTTTCTCTGAGCTGAACAAATTCACCTCACCCCCAAGGAGGGGAGGGCTGACAAAAATTTGGAGATAGTGTTTTTTTTCAGTGTCAATCTACCTCTTCTGTCAAAGTTATTTATGATTTTCTTACGATTGGCTTCCTTCTTTTATACTTAAACATTAACATACGTTACAAGGTCTACAACTGGTTTACATATTTTAGTTTTATTTTAAACACTCTGTAGAACCTACAAAACATTCAATAACAATAACTTCCTGAAATGTTATACTTGGCCTTTCCATAAATTGTCTTTTCCCCACTGGAAAACACATTGGTGGTGATTGAACATAGATGAATCATTTTTATGCAGTGCATTTTGGGTGAGGGATGTCTGGCCTATACACAGACCACATTCACTGAGATGATAAATAGGCCTGATGAATAAGCCAGGTGGCAAAGCTCTAGTCTGTGTGGCTACTGAAATGGATACATCAGTCCACGAGGAAACTTGGGACTCCCTTCCTGGGGCTGAGGGAGGCTGGACCTGCAGGAAAGGGATGTGATTGATCTCATTAGAAGCAAGCGCCAGCTGGAGTGTGCATAAATGCTCCTTCTGGATTCTCCTTAAGAATTAAATTGATGGCAACTTCTGAAAAGAGCATCTCAAACCTCTGTCTCCTGTAAGCTTAAGATAAACCTTGATTTTAAGTACTGTAAAATAACTGAAAGCAGAAAAAGCTTTAAAAAATGCACTCTCAGTGAAGGAATTAGAGGGGATAGAATGTTACTCATCTACCAAAATAAAGGGATAATTGCAATGTGGTGCTCTTCTTTGTTAGAAGATTTTCAGGAACCCATCTGTGCAAATTGTTTCTATTTTATTATCATTACATCAACTAATTACATTAGGGAAAAGGGGATATTTTAATTAAAAGACTGTTTTAAAGTGTTGCAATTCTACCCTCCCATAAAATAACTGAACCAGGTGCCAAATTTGTTAAAGTAAACTGCATTTCTGAAAACTGTTATTTGAAAATTATTTGTGTTAACCATATTTTAAACAAAGTAGATTTTGCCCTTTTATTTTATCTAGTAGCTGGGCCCTTTTATTTCTCTTCTGAACAGAGCACCGTAGGCCAGGATCACATATGTTGTTGTGTAGTCAATAAATCGTGTCTGACTCTTTGCAACCCCATGGACTATAGCCCACTAGGATCCTCTGTCCATGGGATTTCCCAGGAAGGAATACTGGAGTGGGTTGCCAGGGATACTTCCAACCCAGGGATTGAACTCACATCTCATGCTTGGCGGGTGGTTCTTTACCACTGAGCCACATGGGAAGCCAGGAGCACATATCAGTTCAGTTCAGTCACTCAAGTCATGTCCAACTCTTTGCGGCCCCATGCATTGCAGCATGCCAGGATTCTCAGTCCATCACCAACTCCCAGAGCTTACTCAAACTTATGTTGATCAAGTTGGTGATGCCATCTAACCATCTCATCCTCTGTCGTCCCCTTCTCCTCCTGCCTTCAATCTTTCCCAGCATCAGGGTCTTTTCTAAGGAGTCACTTCTTCACATCAGGTGGCCAAAGTACTGGAGCTTCAGCTTCAGCATCAGTCCTTCCAATGAATATTCAGGACTAATTTCCTTTAGGATGGACTGGTTGTATCTCCTTGCATTTCAAGGGAGTCTCAAAAGTATTCTCCAACACCACAGTTCAAAAGCATCAACTCTTTGGCTCTCAGTTTTCTTTATGGTCCAAATCTCACATCTATGCATGACTACTGGAAAAACCATAGCTTTGACTAGATGGACCTTTGTTGGCAAAGTAATGTCTCTGCTTTTTAGTATGCTGTCTAGGTTGGTCATAGCTTTTCTTCCAAGGAACAAGTGTCTTTGAATTTCATGGCTACAGTCACCATCTGCAGTGATTTTGGAGCCCAGAAAAATGAAGTCTCTCACTGTTTCCATTGTTTCCCCATCTATTTGCCATGAAGTGATGGGATCAGATGCCATGATCTTAGTTTTCTGAATGCTGGGTTTTAAGCCGGTTTTTCCACTCTATTCTTTCACTTTCATCAAGAGGCTCTTTAGTTCTTCTTTGCTTTCTGCCATAAGGGTGGTGTCATCTGCATATCTGAGGTTATTGATATTTCTCCCAGCAATCTTGATTCCAGCTTGTGCTTTATCCAGCCCAGCATTTCTCATGATGTACTCTGTATATAAGTTAAATAAGCAGGGTGACAACACACAGCCTTGACTTACTCCTTTTTCTGTTTGGAACCAGTCTGTTTTTTCCATGTCCAGTACTAACTGTTGCTTCCTGACCTGCATACAGATTTCTTAGGAGGCAGGTAAGGTGGTCTAATATTCCCTTCTGCTTAAGAATTTTCCACAGTTTATTATGATACACAGTCAAAGATTGTGGTGTAGTCAATAAAGCAGAAGTAGTTGCTTTTCTGGAATTCTCTTGCTTTTTCAATGATCCAGCAGATGTTGGCAATTTGATATGTGATATGTTGCATAGGAGTGCTGTTGGAGGTAGGAAGATCAATAGAGATCCACAGCAGTAAATACATGGCCAGTATTGTAATTAAAAGACATTCCTATTGTTTAAGCCCTTTTTCCTTTTAATAAAAACCTCATCTACGTATATTAACTTATAGGGATGCCATCAGATAATTCATATTAAGTTCCTGAGTAAAAATCCACTCCAGATGTCTTGAATACATCTCCCATTTTGTCAACTCTCTTATTCTTTCAAGGTGTTCTGAATAATAGAATTCACAGAGGGGTTTGTATCTAAATGTCAAATAGTAGGGAAGGCAGAGGATCTAGAATGGAAATATGGATAAAAGAGAAACAATAGCACTGGGTAGAGTAATGAAATCTTAGAAGCCAAGAAAGATCTCTACGCACCTGTGCGGGAGATGATGGAAAGCTGGAATTTAAAAATCACGAGTCTGCTTTCAGTATTCAGACAACTCTCTGGATTTCTTCTCTTTGATTAAAATGTTGAACCACTTTTATTCCAAAAACTGATTGTGAAAAGCATTATAGAACTGTATCTCATGTGGTTAAAGACTGAATAAATGCTATTAATCTAATCATTATATTTATCCATTAAACAATGCCTTGTACATAGTAGACATGCAGTAAATACATGTTGTGTATATAAATGAAGACAATAATTCCCTTGAATTCAAGAAGGAGATGGCAAGTCCTACTAGCAACAGCTATTTTTTTTTTAAATTTATCTCTTGAGTATTATTCCTCAGGGAAGCTGGCAAACTGAAATCTGTTACATTCATGCCAGCAGGGATGTATATACGTGAAGAGAAGTAAACATTTACTGTACCTAGTGGCTCAACGGACTATCCACATGAGTTCTTAAGACACTTGAAAATAATTGACGCTATTTATACTTAAGGTGAGCCCTACAAATGCTATTTGTAGATTTAATACCTCTGAAAATTTCTACTTCCAAGTCAGTTGAACTTTTTAAATTCAGAACTGTTGAGCTAATCTCTAACTGTATAGCTACTTTTTCTTTGATAATGAGTTTATCTCAACATTTTGATTGATATTTTGGTGGTGTTAGGTTTTCAGTCTATATCAGTGTCAAAATAACTTCCAAGAATAGATTAGTAACCAACACATTTTAAAAATAACTATATTATTTCCTTCTTAGCCCAGATAACAATAATAAAAACCCACTGCTTATTGAAAGTCTAATATAAGCCAGTTCCCCTTTGGTGTTTTATGTATTAATTTGTATACTCAATAATAAAAACCCACTGCTTATTGAAAGTCTAATATAAGCCAATTCCCCTTTGGTGTTTTATGTATTAATTTGTATACTGATATAGATTATATGGTTTTACCCTCTAATAGAAAAGAGGAAAGCAAAACAAATCTCAGATATAATATCTTGCATAAAGATTCACATACCATAGATTTTTTGAACTGAGATTCACACTCAACTCTCGGGATATTGCTACTCTGATAGACTAAATATCCCAAATTTACATTTGACAAAATCTTGTGAGATAAGGTAGTGAAGGGTAGCTTTCTTTTCTTTATTCACCTAAGGTTGGTATTAGATCTGTCTGTGTTTATATAAATAATTAGAATAATAGAAATTTAGAACTAAGAATATTTTAGAGGTAATCCAATAAAGATTTATTTGATGCATGAGTAATGAATTTTTTTTTCTTTCTCTCTCTTATTCCTACACTCAGTTGTATTTACAGTTTTCTAACTCATTCTTCCTGGTTGGAAATCATTTTAAAATTATTTTATTGTCTTATGCTACTAGTTAATATAAAATACTTATTATTCTATTAAATTGCTCTGCCAAAGTGGTTCAAAGGGTAGCTCTCATAAGACACCAAAAATTGGATCTATCTTTGGAAATTGACCACACTCTTTGATGACCAAGAAAATCATCTGGAGCAATTATTAAAAATCCTCATGCATGAGTTGTATGCCTTGAAGATTCTGACTTGGTTATTAAGATTGTACCCAGCTTCACAGATCGCTGTCATCCATTCCAAAGTTTGGAAGTCACTGCCTTAGAGCAAGTCTCCTCTATTTATAAAAAGTTGTTAAACAATATTACGGTGTGTGTGTGCACTCAGTCGCTCAATTGTGTCTGATTCTTTTCGGCCCCATGGACTGTAGCCCAGCAGGCCCCTCTGCCCATCGAATTTTCCGGGAAAGAATACTGGTGTGGGTTGCCATTTTCTATTCCAGAGGATCTTCCTAACTAGGGATCAAACTCATGTCTTGCATCTCTTGCATTGGCAAGTGGATTCTTTACCACTATCCCACCTGGGGGAGAAGGCAATGGCACCCCACTCCACTACTCTTGCCTGGGAAATCCCATGGACGGAGGAGCCTTGTAGGCTATAGTCCATGGGGTCGCTAAGAGTTGGATACAACTGAGCGACTTCACTTTCACTTTTCACTTTCATGCATTGGAGAAGGAAATGGCAACCCACTCCAGTGTTCTTGCCTGGAGAATCCCAGGGACAGAGGAGCCTGGTGGGTTTCCATCTATGGGGTCACACAGAGTCAGACACGACTGACGTGACTTAGCAGCAGCAGCAGCAGCATCCCACTTGGGAAACCCAAAGCAATATTACTGTCCTTTAAATTTTTATTATAACTTAGTTTTGAAGTAACCTCATGTGCAAAGAAATGCATAGCATTTTATACACATTTTAGAGAATTTTATAAGTCCAATGTTAAACACTAATACAACTAAGCATGTGTTATAAACTCAAATATTTGTTTTCACCTTTGTACAATTCAGTTTTAACACCTGTACTCGTTACATACATGATTCCCTACACTGAATTATATTACGTTCAATGAGTACATTTGATGTCAATCAATTATGTAGTATTTATTTTACTATTGTTAGTAAATACTTAAACTTGTAAAACAAAATAAGATAATTATATTGTGTAATTTATGTAAATATTATTTGCAGAATTTTAAATATCAAAATTCTAAACTAACTTAAAGTAAATTTTATGGGACAGTACTTTAAAAGCAAAAGTTATTAGGTATATTTATGAATTTATATATTTTTTATCTTTTATGTCCTAAGGATGACAATACTTAAAATTAGTCATATTAATTTTATTAACTATGTTGAAACCTGTTAACATGTATATAGCCTTGTATGTCTAAGAGGATGTATTATTTAATTAAAAACTGAATGAAAAAATTCCCAGATTTAGATTTTATTCTTTAGATCTCTTACATTATTTTAATATGCAGTATATTTTTGTCATAATAGAAAGTTTAGTCTCTCAGGCATGTCTGACTCTTTGTGACCCCATGAACTGTAGCCTACCACGCCCCTCTATCCATGGGATTTTCCAGCAGGAGTACTGGAGTGGGGTGCCATTTCCTTCTCCAGAGGATCTTCCTGACCCAAGGATGGAACCTGGGCCTCCTGCATTATATGCAGACGCTTTACTGTCTGAGCCACCAGGGAAGTCATAATAAGATACTTTTTATTCCTGTTTCTAAACAAAGTTATACATCTACACCAAATTACTAGACCACTACTTGTAAAATAAATAAGTAAGAAAGAAGCCTTCGAAGTTTTTAATAACAGAGAATAACTGCATTAAGTATATCTACTAAAAACCATTGTTTAATTAAGTAGAGAAACTAGAACAGTAGTCACTGACATAATAACCTGTAAGACATTCTCACAAAACAACTATTAATGTACAATAAAGCCCTCTATGTATATATGTGCAAATACATAAGAAATATATGGAAGATAATATTTCAAGCCATCAACCATGACAACCCACTGGGAGTAGAATTAGGGTCAAAGGGAGACTATTTTATTCTATAGTCTTTTATGTATTTAAATTGTTTACATTTAACTAATAGCCATGTATGTCTTTCATTCTTTAAGCTATACCCTAAGATTTTGAGCAGTAATATTAACTAAAATGGGGCTTCCCTGATGGCTCAGAAGGTAAAGAATCTGCAATGCAGGAGCCTCAGGACAAGCCGGTTTGATCCTTGGATCAGGAAGATCCTTGGGAGGAAGAAATGGCAACCCACTCCAGTATTCTTGCCTGGGAAATCTCATGGACAAAGGAGTCTGTCAGAGTCCATAGGGTCACAAAGAGTCAGACATGACTGAGCGCATGACACATTAACAAAAACAACTGGCAATTAGGAATTCTGAAGCAGGACTTTCAGTGGCCACATCGTGAAATGTACATGGTCAAGAAAATCAGGCACTCTAGTGTGTTTTGTGATTTCTATGATCCACTGTGATTTTTCTCTAACGTTCTTCTTCTTTTTTTTTTTCATTAAAGGTCTCATTCGCTTGCAGGAGCTCATCAAAGCTCCATCAAGATACAATCTTCGACTTAAGATCCGTCAACTACCTGCTGATACAAAGGATGCAAAACCCTTACTGAAAGAGATGAAAAGAGGCAAGGAATTCCATGTCATCTTTGACTGTAGCCATGAAATGGCAGCAGGCATTTTGAAACAGGTAATTGCTAAATTATTTAAGTTCTTAATTTCTTTATTACATTTGAGTTTGAAACATGTTTTTGTCTGTTTTTGTCCACATTGCATGGCATTTGAAATTCCCCAAACAGGGGTTGAACTGTGCCATCTGAGGTGAAAGCACAGAGTCTTAACCACTGGGCTGCCAGAGAAGTCCCCTGGTTTTTGATTTTTAAATGAAGTTGTTATTGTTACATGGTCAGTTTAAAAAAAAGTCAGAGAAGTCACTTTGATATAAATTTTCTGATAGAAAAATCTGACAAGTGCTTTTAAGTAATTGTCTTAAAAGGAAAGTAATATAGATAGTGATGATCTTCAAAGCAGATTGAAATTCTGAGGTTAGTTTCAAATAGCTAAATACTGTTTGTTATTGTGAATATTGATTAAAGCAATATATATTTCTATTTAGTGCTGAAATGATGGAATAAACTTCAAAGCAAAAATAAGAGAAAACAAACTGTTCTTTACCTGACATGTATGCTATGCTGGGATGCCTTATGCATATGATCTTATTTAATCATCACCATAATCAAAGGATTATGTAAAAAGTGATTATGTAATGATTATGTTAAAAATAATCAAATAATTATGTAAAAAAAAACACAAATGATCTGTAAAGATGGAGACTAGCTCCACTTTACAGATGAAGAACCAGAGTCTCATAAAGGTTAAGTAACTTTACCAATTCTATCAGCAAGTGTATAGCAGAGGGATTTATATTTCTCCTTAGTGATGTTAGGAACTATTCTTTCCAGAATAAAGCATTGCCTACCTAAAAGTGAAAGTGAAGTTGCTCAGTCATGTCTGAGTCTTTGCTACCCATGGACTGTAGCCCACCAAGCTCCTCCGTCCATGGGATTCTCCAGGCAAGAATACTGGAATGGGTTGCCATTCCCTTCTCCAGAACCTAAAAAGATAATACTAAATCAACTAAAGGAAACAATTCATAGCAGTAAAAACCTCTTACTATGACTTCAACACTATTCAAACCTTACAGTCCACTGAAAAACAGTTATTATTAGCTCATATATAAGGGGATTGATGTAAGGGGTTAAATAGCTAGTACAAAGCTGTACTATATAGTAGAATCTGAATTTGAACACAAGTCTTTGGACTTTGTTTTTTAAGCTCTTTTATACATGCTGGCACTGGAAATAAGTCAACTGTCTTGATAAAATTTATGACCAAATATCTCTACTAGAGGGTTTTACCGACTCAGATGTCAAATTATATCTCATAAAATATAACTACCAATAGTAAATGCCTGTTATAACATGGTTAGTTTGTTAAGCAGATGTTTGTCCAGTCTTCCAATATGGATGTTGATTTCACTACAATAAAATATTTAATTGTATTTGGAAAATTGCTCTAGTGTTATATTTGAGTAATAAAGAATGTAAGCATGGTTGTGGTTGTTTGGTTGGGATTTTTGGAATAAAATGATATAATAAAGTAAGCACTGGAATTTAGAGTTGGAATTTATTTTTCATTCAGTAACAAAAATTCTTGATGATGTTCGTAATATACAGACTTGGAAAGAATACCTTTCCTTTATGCCTGGAGTGGGTAGCACTGTACTATTTGTCAGTGACAGATAGTATGCTTTCTCTAGACTTCCAACAAGTGTGTATGATGATCAGTTGTCTTTTCTCTAGAGTAATTAACTCTGACTTATTTTGCTGTTTGAAAGATGAGATATCTATCACTTTTAATAACAGAATTTCCATTCTTTCTTTTATTGATTTATCCATTATTTTATATTTGCTTTCTGATGTGTAACCTATTTGGAAAATGAAAACAAAATTAAAGTTGTATTCAAAATATATTAAACAGTAAAATTATGTAATTTAAACAAGATTAGTAGGTGAAAAATCAGAACAAAAGTAAAATGAGAATATGAAAGTTAAGTTGAAGTCAGAATAACACTTTCACATAGAAAGCATGCTTTTCGATTCTATAACACTGGCAGATCACATATGGTGAGGTTATTTTTAAAAACTTACCTTGTCCCAGAAAGCATTTGTCTCATATATAGATCTCAGTTAGTCTAGAAACCAATTCAAAAAGAAAGTAAATAGCTTATTTTTTTGTAAATGTAGCAGTATATTTAATAGGACTCCACTTTATGACTTATGAAATTGTTCCGAGATTCCTCAACACTGGCTAATGATGAAACTCCAAAGAAATGGTTTAAGAGTTGAATAACAGGTGTAAATGGAACTTTCAGCTTGTCTGGGTTATTCCAAGAACAAATATTAGGAATATCCAGAAAAATAGATTTTTGTTTGTTTAATTTAAACTAACATAGCTCTTACTAAATTTGGAATTTTCCTGCCTCAAAGCTTTAAAAGTGAGTGAAGCCTGGGCCTGGCTAGATTTCCTCTGAGGCAGATTCAGGGCACTCATTGTTATACATGCGTTAATAGCAAGAGATTCCAGTCTTCTCACATTTGCCAAAGAGAATCCCCTATGGTAGGGCCAAGATGATGTGCAGTAAAATCTCAGGAGGACATTCTATCACAGAAAGAAATAGCAACCAAGAACTTTGAAGTCTATATCAGAGAATGTGAAATCAAATTTTTTAGCCTGGAAAATGTAAAAGCAGGAGCAAAGAAACTGCTGCATTAGCAAGAAGTAAAATAAAATAAAATTTCAAGAAAGATATATAAAGTCTACCACTCCATTGTTAACCTTAAGCAATGTAACTCATGGGCTTTCCAGGTGACTTGGTGGTAAAGAATCTGCCTGCCAAGCAGGAGACATGGGTTCTATCCCTGGGTCAGGAAGAGCCCTGGAAAAGGAAATGGCAACCCATTCTAGTATGCTTGCCTGGGAAATCCCACAGACAGAGGAAGCCTGAAGGGCCACAGTCTGTAGGGTCACAAAGAGTCGGACATGGTTGAACAACTAAACAATGATGACACTAATGTCCAGATATAACTTGAAGGATAAACTGGCTGCAAATTGTATGCCTGAATAACTGTGCGTGCTAATTTGTCATATGATATTGTTTACACTGCATCAGTTAAATGTTGGGAAATTCTAACAATGTTTTTATTTTGGAAAAGTTAATCTGTGGTGTTTCTTTCCAGGAGGGTGACATGGCACAAACAATTTTCTATTGTGGTCACTCTGATTTATCTATAAGAAGATGATAATTTTATTCTTCTTAATGAGATCTGAAGTGTGCATATAGTTCATTCAAATGTAGTACTAGCAAGACCTAAAGGCATTAATTAAAAGAAGATTGAGTGCAAGTTCTTTTTAAATTCCCATTGGAAATTACTAGCTCACCTTCCAAGAGAGTATCCCAGTTGTACACTTTTGTTCATGTTATAGCTAAACTTCTCTACTTAGATCTTAGTTCAAAGTCCATAACTGACTCTTGTTTTCAGTATCAAAGACTTAAGGGAGATCAGTGAAAGGCACACACAGTCCTCAGTTATTCCTTACAGTTTTCTTCTCAAGAACACGAGGAAGAAATCTGCAGCTGGTGCAGAGTGCTCTCTCCTTAACTACATCCCACTCTCCTTCAAAACACAATTTCCAGCTTTGGCCTGAGATTCCCAGGTTTTCAAATTATCAAGGAGGAAACAGCCAAAATTTTAGAATGTATAGATTGTAAAATGATCTATATCTTTGGGAATATAAAATACACCACTTTATAAAAGGCATAGATTATGCCGTATATACCAGCTCCAGGAGTTAGAGACCTGGAGTTCATCTTGCCATGCTCTCTCAATTTGCTGGATAATTTATTCTTTCTTTTTATGTCTTAGTTTCTTCACCTGTAAAATAAGTATGATAATAGGAACTACTTCATAGGTTTTTTAATGAAGCTTAAATTGATTAAAATATGCAGTGTGCTTAGAATAGTACCTAACACTTTTTAGGCATTATATAACTGTTATTTATAGTTATACATCTGAATTGCTATTTCTTTCATATATCTCTCTATATATTTCTATGCCTATTGAGTTCATAAAGTAAAAAATATTGACATGGGTGGTGCTGAGCTGCCACTGAGTGGTTCTGAGGTTGAGAAACCTTTACTGACTATCCATCAGGGACAATTTCTTCTTCAAAGAAAATCTTGTAAATTTTTATTTGTAAACAGTTTCTCTCATTTTGCTTAAATACAAACTTTATCAGTGTTATTGGCTCATATAATTTTTTTTTTGGCTCATATAATTTTTAGCAATTCAGGAAACATTATTTGTTTCCTAAAGGCTGTACATCCAATTCAACTGTGCTTGTGGAGGGTGGGGAGGGTGTTCCCCACACCACAAGCAATGTTCTGACACCAGCTCATTGTCCTACAATCCAACTCAGTTTTGACAGTATCTATCCAGAGATATGGAGAAGGAAATGGCAACCCACTCCAGTACTCTTGCCTGGAAAATCCCATGGACGGAGGAGCCTGGTAGGCTGCAGTCCATGGGGTCGCTAAGAGTCAGGCATGACTGAATGACTTCACTTTCATTTTTCACTTTCATGCATTGGAGAAGGAAATGGCAACCCACTCCAGTGTTCTTGCCTGGAGAATCCCAGGGACAGAGGAGCCTAGTGGGCTGCCATCTATGGTGTCGCACAGAGGCGGACACGACTGAAGTGACTTAGCAGCATCCAGAGATAGCATCAGCCTCCACAGGTTAAGGGCTTAGTTCTATTAACATAAGACCATCTTTCTCCTCCCTCCCCCATCACCTCAGATGCCAGCCACAAATCCAGGTTATCATCTATGCTTCTAACCCATTGGCTATAGATTGAAAATCCCTTCCTTAGGTTTGTTTAACTTGCTAGAGCAGCTCACAGAAACATTTTTCTTACCAGATTCCCAGTTTATTATGAAAGGAAATTACTCAGTAACAAGCAGATAGAAAAGGTGCATAGGTCAAAATATGGGGAGAGGGAAAGGAGCTTTCATGCCCCATCTGAATAATCTACTCTCCTTGCACGGTCACATGTTCATCAATCTGGAAGCTCTCCAGATCCTCTCCTTTAGGTTTGTTATGGAGGCTTCAGTACATAGCATGCCTGATTGAATCATTGGCTTGAGGTGATTGAACTCTATCTCCAGCCCCTCTTCCCTTCCAAGAGTTCAGGGGGCAGAGAGGGGTAGAACTGAAAGTTCCAATTTTCCTTTAACAAGGTTGCTTTCCCGACAATAAGCAACCCCCTCCCATCCCTGCAATCTTTAGGGGATTTCCCCAAATCACCTCTTTTCATGTAAACTCAGTTGTGGTTTAAAGGTTCTTGTCAAAAATAACACGGCATTCATTTCACTTTTATGGCTCTGAAGTAATTTCAGGAAATGAAGAAAAGAGACCAACTATAATAACAAAAGTTGTTCCCATTGCTTTTATCATTTGGGAAATTCCAAGAGTTTCTGGAGCTCTGTGCCAGAAGTGGGGATGAAGAATAAATACATATTTTCTTATTATAAATCACAATATCACACTTTCTAAATTCCTTTGCTCTGCTCAATTCTTTGATACCAACTTTCAGTAACAAATGTTTCTCCCTTTTAAAAAAGTACATTTTATACGTCCCCCAGATTTTTCAAAAAGCATCTATCTTTTCTTGACTGATAGATAGTAATTTGTAGAAACACAAATTTTTTTAGACCTAATTGGTTAATACCTTCCTATGAACATGGAATAGAGAGGATGTAGCTAGGGCAGCCACTTAGTCAACCAATTTGAGTAGTTAGTTATAGAAGAGTATTAGTTGCACCTGAGAATACTTGTTTACTAAGAGCTCTTCATTCAGCTCAAAAATGCACCATTTTTCAACTATCATCACCAAATATTGTTCATTGATAAACAGCTATTTCAAATGCATTCTCTATTTTCAGAGAGGAAATTGACACTTATGACTGGAAGTTCTATTCCAAAAGCCCTTGTTTTAGGACTGATGGTTTAAAATTGACAAGGGCTGTAGAGGTGTGAAACAAAACAGTAAATTTCAATTGGTCTATTAATAAAAAGCAAAAAAACACTATCTGTACAGTGGTGATTTCAATTTGCTTCATTAATACTAAGAAAATGTCTAAAATGCTAAACAAAATATTCTGTTGTTATTGTGCTTTGGAACATTCTTTTCCTAACTGAGTAACACTTTTCAACAAAATAAAAGGGGTTCCTTATTATGATATTTGTAGTAGGGACATTACAAATATAATGAACTAGGACGTGCTAATTTCAGGTTTTGTTTCACATTTAATGCCTCTTTTAATATATAAAGCTATAAGCCTTACAATTGCAAATATTCAACTAATAGCTTTTCTGTCAAGAGAACTGGTTCAGAAATTCCTTCCTAATCACTAATCTTTAACTATGGAAAAAAGATTTAATTTGTATGTAACCCAGTTTTAATGTGACCTGAATATTATACACTGATTCTTCATTACATATGAACTGTTTTCTTCTCATTTGTCTTATTGACATAATGTATTTCATGTAATATGTACCTTCAATGTTATTATTTAAATATTTATTTTATTTTTTTACTTCTTAGGCATTAGCTATGGGAATGATGACAGAATACTACCATTATATCTTTACCACACTGGTAAGTAATTTATGAAAAATATAAACATAATGCTCTAAAGTTTCTTATAATGAATTTCAGGCTGAAAAATATTTTGAGTGGGAAGAAATATAATGGCAGCACTTTTATAGTTAGAATTTATTTTATTTTGATAAAACCCAAGAGGAATTATCATCACAGATAACTAATGATTCTTGGTGGGAACCTGATGATTTTAAAATAATATAATTTTAGATATCAATTCAAAATAATGTCTTATTTTTATATTGCTTAGAAGACTGTCAGGACATCATGGATTTTAAGATTAGTTTGCTGAGAAATCAATGTTTTAGAAAAGCATAAATTCTTATGTTGTTAGCTCTATTGACAACAAAAATCACATTTATTTAAGCTGCTCCTTTAGTAGATTAAATTTCTATTTTGTTTTTGCATATGTTAAGTTGGATTTTTTAAGTATATATAAAGTAATTTGCAAATAGCAAATTGAATGTTACCTTTATCTTTTGCTTTAATACTCACTACACAGTTTTTTCTTAATATGCATGCAAACCTGACTTTTGTCATTTATCAAACCTACTTACCCTTAGCTCTATTTCTTACCAACACATTACCCTAGTTTTCCATTCACTGTGAAACTGGTATCTGTCTCTGTTACTAGTTCTCTCCTGCCTACCTCCCAGGATGAAAGTATCTCCAAGTTTGGGCCTGTATCTTATTTTCTTTTATTCTCTTCAATTATTTTCTTCAAAAGTGGTATGTTTTTATAGTTTTAATCATTACCTTTGTTCAGCTGAGATCTAAATGCCCATCTGTAACATCCCTGAATTGTTGTATATTGCTGCATTGCAGACCATTTCTAATTGTTGTGGCTTTAATATAATTTCAAGTTATTTAAACCTTAATGAATTGTCCTCTCAATTGACTCATCTTCTGAATTCTTCAAAAATTCCATTATCTTTGACTCCTGTATCCCCAACAAATTCTACTGATTTTTCCTCTGTAGTGTCTCTCGGTTCAGTTCGGTCACGTCAGACTCTTTGCCACCCCATGGGCTGCAGCATGCCAGGCTTAGGTTAGGGTCTCTAGTATGCATCTTCTTCTTGCAATGACCAGTCTCACCAGTGCTCTTTCCCTGTTAACTCGAAAGTTTTCCAGTTGATCTTTTTGCTTTTAGGAGTCTTAAATTTATCAGAACAAATTATTAAAATTTAGTTGATCACAATAGCTTCTTATAAAAACAATTCTTCTCCAATAAAGATGCTTAACACAGTAGGTTGTATTTTACTGGTAAACACTAAGGTTAACTCTGCTGTATCTCTTTATTCCTTCTTACCAGGTGGCGTTTTGCAGCCCATGGGAAACTTAGTCATGGGCTGATGGAGAATGAGTAGGAGCCTTCACTTGTCAGCCAATTATATTTCAATGCTTTGCAACTCAGTTATACCATAATCATAAGATTTTGGGAAATCAAAAGTATCTCTTAAAAAGGAAAAAAAATTGGGTAAAAAAATACACTAGTATATATAGAAATCATTAGCCTATAATTGAAGGCCTTTTATAGTTTGAGTCTAACCTAACTTCCCTACTTTCTTTTGTTGCTGTTCTCCTTTATGAATTCTCTTATGGCCAAAATGATTTAGTCTCCTGAGTAGCTTTTATATTTTCTAATTTTCGTGTCTCTACTGGCATTTGGTCTCCTTTTGCCTATCAAAAGCATGGCCATTGTTTAATCGCAGCTCAGATCCCATCTGCTCTATGAAGCTGTTCCTGACTATAAAAATTGAAAATCATTTGTCTTGCTTCTGACTGCTTGCACTTGTGCTCTTTTGTCCCTTAGCATATATTGTATTGCTGTGTGTGTGTCTATATATATAACCAAAGAGAGAGAGATTCTCCTTGGCTAGACAGCAAACTTTGAAAATTGAAAACCTGAAAGTTCCTTATTTCTTTCACAGCACAGAGCAGAACTCAGGCCAGTGTCAGCTTCTCTCCACTGAATTTAGTTCCTGTGTCTAATCTAGAGCTTCCTTTGTGGCTCAGCTGGTAAAGAATCCACCTGCAATGTGGGAGACCAGAGTTGGGAAGATCCCCTGGAGAAGGGAAAGGCTACCCACTGCAGTATTCTGGCCTGAGAATTCTGTGGACTGTATAGTCTATGGCACTGCAAAGAGTCGGATACAACTGAGCGACTTTCAGTTCACTTAACTTCATCTAGTCTGTACAGCTGTCTGGGTCTAAGGCAAGCTATGCCCAGCCCAGGCCCAGTGGCATTGATCTTGCCCTGCCTAATTCTCCATGGTTCTCATTGTTGTCCTCAATATCTAAGGATTACTAATGTTAACTCAAAGAGGGCAGAAGTCCCATATCTTGAATGTTATCCTAGTGACATCTGACTGCCCTGACAGCTTTAACCTCATATCTCCTGGGGAAACCAAAGGGCAGATCCAGAGCATTCACTGTACAGAGAGTGGAAGGGCAATCACAATCTAAAAGGTTATTTGTAGGGGAGTTGCTGAGTAGAGTGGAACTATCAGAGTTCTGTAACCAGTAAGGCCAGTTTAGTGACTTTTTGCCTCAGCTTTTATATAATAAGCTAGAGGCCATATATCATAAATTATTTCTTAAAAATAAAAGGCAAGGCAAAATACACAAAAATGGCAATCATAAAAGAAGCAAGATATGGAAAAATACTTATAGTCAGTGCAGTTCAGTTTAGTTGCTCAGTCGTGTCTGACTCTTTGTGACCCCATGAACTGGAGCACACCAGGCCTCACTGTCTATCGCCGATTCCCAGAGTCCACCCAAACCCATGTCCATTGAGTCAGTGATGCCATCCAACCATCTCATCCTCTGTCCTCCCTTTGTCCTCCTGCCCTCAATCTTTCCCAGCAGCAGGGTCTTTTCAAATGAGTCAGTTCTTCGCATCAGGTGGCCAAAGTATTGGAGTTTCATATTCAAAATCAACCCTACCAATGAACACCCAGGACTGATCTCCTTTAGGATGGACTGGTTGGATCTCCTTGCAGTCAAAGCGACTTACAAGAGTCTTCTCCAACACCACAGTTCAAAAGCATCGATTCTTCGGTGCTCAGCTTTCTTCATGTTCCAACTCTCACATCCGTACATGATCACTGGAAAAACCATAGCCTTGACTAGACGGACCTTTGTTGACAAAGCAATGCCTCTGCTTTCTAATATGCTGTCTAGGTTGGTCATAACTTTCCTTCCAAGGAGTAAGTGTCTTTAATTTCATGACTGCAATCACCATCTGCAGTGATTTTGGAGCCCAGAAAAATAAAGTCAGCCACTGTTTCTACTGTTTCCTCATCTGTTTGCCATGAAGTGATGGGACCGGATGCCAAGATCTTGGTTTTCTGAATGTTGAGCTTTAAGCCAACATTTTTGCTCTCCTTTTTCACTTTGATCAAGAGGCTCTTTAGTTCTTCTTCACTTTCTGCCATAAGGGTGGTGTCATCTGCATATATTGAGGTTATTGATATTTCTTCTGGCAATCTTAATTCCAGCTTGTGCTTCCTCCAGCCCAGCATTTTTCATGATATACTCTGCATATTTATAGTCAGTTAAATATAAAACACAAATGCATAAAATTAAGGGCAAGCTATCCCTAACATAGAGAAGAAAGCTTATGCAAACTTTAAAGGAAGTTTGTGGAAAAGCCTATTGTTCCATTAATGGTTTGGAATAATATATATATATGTACATGTTTAAGTAGAGTATATATATATATATATGTATATTTAAATTGACAAAACATGACAATAAGTGTATTTGAATCTTGGGGATTTGTGACGTTAAACATCATTTGAGGCACAGTAGTATTAACTATCCTAAGGGGAGCAAGAATACATGATTATTTCAATTATACTTGCCTATGAATATTTTCTCTTGATACTAACACAAAGAAATTTGTCTTTTAGGACCTCTTTGCTCTTGATGTGGAACCCTATCGATACAGTGGTGTTAACATGACAGGGTTCAGAATATTAAATACAGAAAATACACAAGTCTCCTCCATCATTGAAAAGTGGTCCATGGAACGGTTGCAGGCACCTCCGAAACCCGATTCAGGTTTGCTGGATGGATTTATGACGGTATGAATACCCACTTTAAAGATAAGTTTGCGTAATTCAAAGTAACATTATATAAATTATTGAATCCTATGGATCCAAACTTTGGTGTAGTTATCAATGTTAAAGGTATGCTATCAGAAGCACAATTGCAAATAATTCTATTAACAAAAATTATCTAAATCAATTTTACATGGCAATTTAGACTTTTATGCATGTATCTCAAAAAGCATTACAACTACCATTAGAATACTACAATAAGGGATTTTTCTAGTTAGTTACTGCAATATGTAGGATAAATTAGAGACTTGAAAAGAAGATATTAACCTAAAAGTTATCCTTCTGATCTTAACTACCAATATGTGATTACACCTCATCATGTTGATTTCTGATATCTGATGTCATATAAATGACAAAATTTTCCCCTGAACTTACCCTTTAAGGTTCCAGATTAACCAATAATCATACTTGCTATTTTCAAGTCTTAGTTTTAAACCTAAAATCTGCATTAATGCATAAACCATAAAAGGATACATTCTTATATAACTTTAGTTGCTTATACCAGTTCTGCCAATGAAAATCTAATGCAATATAAGTACATAATTTCAAATTTTCTTATAGCTATGTTAAAAAGCATACACAAAAGATAAATTTCAATATTATTAATTTATTTTATTTAACCCATTATACCAAAAATGTCATTGTTTATACAATCAATATAAAATTATGAGTGAGATATTTTACATTCTTTTTTTCTAGTAAGTCTTTGAAAGTTGGTTTGTACTGGGCGCTTTATGTGTTAGTTCTGACTAGTCACACTTCAGGTTCTCAATAGCCAAATGTAGCTACTGGCTACATTATAGGACCAAGTAATTTTATACTGTACTATTTAACAAATTATAAATGTCTGATAAATTCTCATTAATCTACTTTCTTTAGACAAAGTTACTACTGTAATTTAGGAAATAGCTCAGTACCTTGGGAGTATTTATATTTCCTAGGTCATTAAAAAGTATCTTTCTAAATGGAAACTTTGTAAGCAGAAACATCCTCTATCCTGATGTGGGGAAAAGCCTTTTCTATTATAGTTGCAATGTTCCCATTAATTGTTTCAATGGGGCTTCAAAGTATGTTTTTAATGTTGTAGCAAAATAAGGGAAAATTTGTTATTTCTTTTCCCTTTTAAGATTTAGTAATACAAACTGAGTTTCTTCACAGAGACTGTGAAAAAAAAATAAACTACTAGAATTTGAAAATGTCTTATATCTACATTAATTTAAAAAATAATAATAATATGAGGGGAATTTTACTCCTTTGTATAAAAATAGGTGATTAACTAGTTCTAGTCCATTAGTTTTATCTTAAGGTATATTTGAGAGGCTTTATTGGGAGGAAAATACATAATCTAAACATGAAGGCATTTTTCCTCTGAAGTACATCCAGATTAAAAATAAAATACAACTAAGGATTAATTACAAATATTATAGTTTATCCCCAGTTTAAAGATGGTGAATCAAACTTTTGGCACCTAATAGATAATGTTACTTTTAAAAATTAAAATATATACTACCTTTTAAATTATTTTAATCATGTATATATTTTTTCCATATATGCTTTCTTTTTACCTTTCTTTAATTTCAAGATGGATTTTGTTATTCATTATTCAAAATGTTGTCAAATGGTTTTAGGAAAAGTATATTAATAAGTATCATGACAGTCCTAACACTTTCATACTTTAAGACTTCCACTGATGTGTCCAAGAATTAGTGTCCTTTTTTATATATATATCAGAATTACAAAAATTATCCAGCCTTACTTTTGTACTCTCTATATTTCTATATGATTCCTGTATGATGCTACATGTCATCCCCTGAAAATTCAAATAACTTAAGTAGACTATTGAAAGAGATAAATTCAAAGGAAGGTAAATTAATTTCTTATCTAGAAAGGTAAGGGCTCTCAGAGAGAATTAATTTTCATAAAATGGATCAAAAAGACAAGAGTGTTAGGATGAATGCAGATTGGGTTTTTTCTTTCTAGTCCTTTCCTCAGTTTTGCCCTTCTTCTCTACTGACAAGTAATTTAGTGGGAATGGAAAAGCGATAGAACAAAAATGCATCGATGAGAAAATGATTAGCCTATTTATTGAAAATATAACCCATAGTTATTGACATCTTCAAAAGAACTTTTAATGCCAACACTCTCTTCTTTGTTGTAGTAATGAAATAACTTTTCAAATAGATCTTAAATAAGAAAAAAAAGAAAGTATGGGAGATAATTGCCTTTTTATTTATATATTTTTGTTTGAGTTTCTGGAAAATATAAGTTTCATCAGAAGGTTTATATGAGAACATTTTCTTAAATGAATGAAGATTAATTTCCCTATGTGAGCACTCTCTGAATATTTTTTACCTAAAAATGTCTGCCAGCTATTTATGTTATTATATTTATAAATAGAGCATGGACTACAAAGTATTTTGGAAATAAACATAAAATTTGCTATCAAAATAAAGACCTTTTAAAATGGATGCAGACTGATGACTTTTTTTTTCAATTTTCCTTTTGGAAAATTGATATTATCTTTTAAAATATTTTCATTATATAGTATTACATAATATAAAAGATTATATGTAGGATATATTATTATATGAAATTAATTAATTATAAATAGTACAGGCTTATTAAAAAACAGTATGAAATCTGTATTAAAATGTTGGTATATTTATACCTTGCATGAGTATTCTCTTTCTTTTCCATTTAAGTTTATATTGTAAGCATTGTCCTAGTTATTAAAGGAAAAGAAATTAATAAGCTATTTCCTCTGTGAACAGGCTAAGGAAATTAAGAGGATTCTAGTTAGAAAAGAGAAGAATTATAGCCTAGCTTTGTAAAACTGGCAACATTCCCTTTAGTCAATTCATGAGATCTCAGTGTTTATATATCCCTTGTTCTTTTTTTTTTTCCTATGGTCCCATTAAGAAATAGATTATCAGCAAAATTCCTAGAGTTGGGGCAAGACCCATTATTATCAGTATCATAGTCATTTGTCACTATGTAAGATCACAGTGCTTAGACTTTCACTTTCTTTATATTTGAGCTATAAAAAGGAACAATGAATGAGATTCATAAGAATTTTTCTGGTTAACTTAGCACCTTAAATGACCCCTGGGCTAAGTGTTTATCTGCTAAATGACTTGAATACAAGACTATCTCTCCCATAGTGGTAGTTCCTTCTTCGATGGTATGGGACATCTTATTAAAGATATTAATGTTAGTAGTAGCTCAGTAGAACTCTTATCTTTATTTGGTATAAACCCAATCAGGAAACCAAGTTACATAGTACATCCAAGCCTGATCTCATCAGGAAGGAAGGAAGCCCAACCCTCTTCCTTCACACAGATAAGAGTTTTGTTTTTAACTTCCATCACCTTTCTTCCACTCTTCCCCATGCCCACACACTGCCATCCAGGTAGTGCTTTAAGAATCTTCCCTAAAGGACATGGCTACCAACTCCTTGGAGAATCCCATGGACAGAGGGGCCTGGCAAGCTACAGTCCATGGAGTTGCAAAGAGTCAGACTCAATTGAGCGACTAACACAGACATGAACCCACATTGTAAAACCCTTTCTCTACTGCTCATCCTTTATTAATTATTTTACATATCCATCCCCTTGGGAGTGGGGAAGTCCCCTTCAGTGAACATTATCACTGTCCTTTACCCCATAATCAAATGGCATTTCACCCCATCTTCTGACCAGATGTCTATTTTCCCAGGCACGATTACCGTAGGGTGGGAATTCACTTTTTTGAACTCATCAGTTTGACAATGGTTACATTCACCATTGATTTATTGAGTTTCCAGCAATCTTAGTTTAAGATAATAAAATCTAGTACAAACAACTCAAGGTAAATTTTAAGTTTGGCTATGTCCTGGAACTCCTTCCCAGTTTTCCCAATATGCCATACATCTTTTTTTTTGTTTCTTAATTAGAGGATAATTACTTTACACTACTGTGATGATTTTTGCCATACATCAGCATGAATTGGTATTAGGTGTACATAAGTCCCCTCCCTCGTAATATACCGTCAATCTTAATAATTAACAAACCTGTAATCCAGGTAGTTTACAAATACCATTCTTATGTTGATATCTAATACTGCATGTGTTCCTTGACAAGGTTGCAACATATACATCATTATTGCATCACATCAATAATGACTGTTGATTGGCTTTCTCATTCAAATTACTATTCAATTTGGGAATTGAAAATTTTTGATATTTACTTCTTCATTTTCTTTCTCCTCTCTTCACATCCATCCAACAATCAAACACTGTCAAATTTACTGTATCAATATATTTCTTAACTGTATTCTCTTTCCCCCACTGGAGCTATGGCTTGATTAAGGACCCCGTGGTCTGTCCCTTAGCTGTTGGAGTAGTCTCCTCACTGAATCCCACTCCTAACATCTCTCCTACACTTACCTTTTTCCTAGTGTGATCTTACCAAAACATTACCTGTGACTCCTTGTCTTTTGCTAGGTGAAATTTTAGCTCATTTGCCAAAACTTCAAGGCCTTCCATGATCTGGCTTCTGCTATTTGTCCAGCCTCATATTTGCCTACTCTCTGCGCTTCCATTTCACCATCTCATCCTGGCTGAATGAGCAGTGCTGACACACCTCCTCATTTCAGTGCAGAATATCCTCATCATCTGAACCACTTACCCCTGTTTGAATCTGGTGTATTTCTACTCGTGCTATAATTTTCAGGACTTAACATAGCATTTTCTATGAATTTGCTCTGAGTGCTGTAGTTATTTCAAACATGTGCACCTTATTTATGCACTTGATATACAACTCCATGTTAAAATTTAATTCTGGGACTTTAGTTTGTTTTCATGCCCCTTTCCAATAGATTGTAGGCTATTTCAAGGCAAGAGTTAGGTTTTGCCTGTCATTCCTGAAGGCTCTAGACTAATTTCAGTAACCAGTGCAAAGCAGGGGCTCATCATCAGGGATGACTGCGTGCCTGAATAAATGTGTGGGTTAATTTGTTTTAATCATGCTGCATGCATATTCTAATCATTTCCCCAAATGAGTTCTGGAGAGCTTTTTTAAATCTACTTACTAGTATTTTATTATCAAGATATACAATCACTTAGAAAATCCAATTAGGCCAGTCTCAATTATTTGTTAGAATAATACCTGAAAAAAAAATTAGAAGTGCTTTTGATTAAATAGTGAAAATTTAGTGCATTAGAGTAGTTCCCATTCTCTTTAACAAAAGAAGGGAGGATATTTAGAAGGGAAGTGAGTCTTTATGTATTTAAATTCCAGTGTCCCCCTAATTAAACATTATTTCTTTATAAAAACAGACCATGATCCATAAACTATTATTTCTTTCATCATTTGATTAACTTAAAATATAATGTCCTGCATATACCTTCACAGCAGGGAGTTAGCTCATGAAATAAGGGGGCACAAGTGATCACTCTGTAACTGTACAAAGATTTACCTTTAGAAAAGTCAATGAAAATAGTACTGCAGAGAAATAAAGAATGAACGGCAGGCTGTTATTTGTTGCTAGAATTACACTCTGCCTTAGCTGTTGTCTGCTTGTCTTAATTAGCTGTAGCTACTTTATTTGATTCAGTTAAAATGAGAATAAATACAGGACCTTGCCAGACAATGAGTCAAACTAACTTGCCATTTTTTAATCAATGAAGACACTTTGAAAAGGGTGGTTTTATTTCATATGCCACTATAACATCAAAAGTATAAAAAGTAACACAATAATGAATTAATTATCCTTTCTTTGATCAGCTTTATTCATGAGCATGTTGTACACAATACTCTGGATTTTATACCAGGAATTCAGGGTGGTAATGAAATCAGTACTTCTGTTTCCTCAAAGAACTTAGGGAACTGACAAAATCAAAAGACTCTGGATGTCTTACTGATCACATCTCGTATCTTTATCCATACAAAAATCATATTCCAACTTTAATTTTTAATTTCAGACCGATTTGGTATTTCTTTAGTTGTTCTAGTTCCTAAATTCTCTTTCAAGTTCTTGTTAAAATCCCTTGTTTTCCACAATATTTTGTGATAGCAAGGACAAATATATATATACTTACCAAGGACTTTAGATAACTTCTTAGCATTTTGCTGAAAATGTGTAACATTTCACAAAGTTTATTTGCATAACTGATATTTTCACTCTGGTCTTTACCACAGACAAAATGTTTTGTGGCCTGTATTATAAATGAATATGGTAGAAAATATTTCCATATGATGTTTCAGGGTATGTAATGAAATCATAAGCACAACACTTATTTACATTTGTATATGACTGATTTAATGAATAGTAAAATAACATGAGTATGTGGCATGAATAAGAGAATGGTCTTGTATTTCTTCCCTTTATATACCTATTAATCTTTTTGATGTACTAAGCTGCAAGTTGAATCTGAATATAAATAATTGAGATGACTAGGCAACCTCCATTTTTCCATTAACAGGGAAGATTCCATTTAATTGCCTTTGTTCATTGGCACATTAAATAATCAGCATTTATATAAAGCTGATAAAGAGATGAAGTTTCCATTTTAAGTAACTGTTTTTTACATGAAAGATGGCAGTAAATCACTCAAACTCTTCCAGAAAATTTCAGAGGAAGGTAAACTTCCAAACTCATTCTATGAGGCCACCATCACCCTAATACCAAAACCTGACAAAGATGTCACAAAAAAAGAAAACTACAGGCCAATATCACTGATGAACATAGATGCAAAAATCCTCAACAAAATTCTAGCAATCAGAATCCAACAACACATTAAAAAGATCATACACCATGACCAAGTGGGCTTTATCCCAGGGATGCAAGGATTCTTCAATATCCGCAAATCAATCAATGTAATTCACCACATTAACAAATTGAAAAATAAAAACCATATGATTATCTCAATAGATGCAGAGAAGGCCTTTGACAAAATTCAACATCCATTTATGATAAAAACTCTCCAGAAAGCAGGAATAGAAGGAACATACCTCAACATAATAAAAGCTATCTATGACAAACCCACAGCAAACATTATCCTCAATGGTGAAAAATTGAAAGCATTTCCCCTAAAGTCAGGAACAAGACAAGGGTGTCCACTTTCACCGCTACTATTCAACATAGTTCTGGAAGTTTTGGCCACAGCAATCAGAGCAGAAAAAGAAATAAAAGGAATCCAAATTGGGAAAGAAGAAGTAAAACTCTCGCTGTTTGCAGATGACATGATCCTCTACATGGAAAACCCTAAAGACTCCACCAGAAAATTACTAGAGCTCATCAATGAATATAGCAAAGTTGCAGGATATAAAATCAACACACAGAAATCCCTTGCATTCCTATAAACGAATAATGAGAAAGTAGAAAAAGAAATTAAGGAAACAATTCCATTCACCATTGCAACGAAAAGAATAAAATACTTAGGAATGTATCTACCTAAAGAAACTAAAGACCTATATATAGAAAACTATAAAACACTGATGAAAGAAATCAAAGAGGACACTAATAGATGGAGAAATATACCATGTTCATGGATCGGAAGAATCAATATAGTGAAAATGAGTATACTACCCAAAGCAATTTACAAATTCAATGCAATCCCTATCAAGCTACCAGCCACATTTTTCACAGAACTAGAACAAATAATTTCAAGATTTGTATGGAAATACAAAAAACCTCGAATAGACAAAGCAATCTTGAGAAAGAAGAATGGAACTGGAGGAATCAACTTGCCTGACTTCAGGCTCTACTACAAAGCCACAGTCATCAAGACAGTACAGTACTGGCACAAAGACAGACATATAGATCAATGGAACAAAATAGAAAGCCCAGAGAAAAATCCACACACATATGGACACCTTATCTTTGACAAAGGAGGCAAGAATATACAATGGAGTAAAGACAATCTCTTTAACAAGTGGTGCTGGGAAAACTGGTCAACCACTTGTAAAAGAATGAAACTAGATCACTTTCTAACACCGCACACAAAAATAAACTCAAAATGGATTAAAGATCTAAATGTAAGATCAGAAACTATAAAACTCCTAGAGGAGAACATAGGCAAAACACTCTCAGACATAAATCACAGCAGGATCCTCTATGATCCACCTCCCAGAATACTGGAAATAAAAGCAAAAATAAACAAATGGGATCTAATTAAAATTAGAAGCTTCTGCACAACAAAGGAAAATATAAGCAAGGTGAAAAGACAGCCTTCTGAATGGGAGAAAATAATAGCAAATGAAGCAACTGACAAACAACTAATCTCAAAAATATACAAGCAACTTCTGCAGCTCAATTCCAGAAAAATAAACGACCCAATCAAAAAAATGGGCCAAAGAACTAAATAGACATTTCTCCAAAGAAGACATACGGATGGCTAACAAACACATGAAAAGATGCTCAACATCACTCATTATTAGAGAAATGCAAATCAAAACCACAATGAGGTACCACTTCACACCAGTCAGAATGTCTGCGATCCAAAAATCTGCAAGCAATAAATGCTGGAGAGGGTGTGGAGAAAAGGGAACCCTCCTACACTGTTGGCGGGAATGCAAACTAGTACAGCCACTATGGAGAACAGTGTGGAGATTCCTTAAAAAATTACAAATAGAACTACCTTATGACCCAGCAATCCCACTGCTGGGCATACACACCGAGGAAACCAGAATTGAAAGAGACACATGTACCCCAATGTTCATCGCAGCACTGTTTATAATAGCCAGGACATGGAAACAACCTAGATGTCCATCAGCAGATGAATGGGTAAGAAAGCAGTGGTACATATACACAATGGAGTATTACTCAGCCGTTAAAAAGAATTCATTTGAATCAGTTCTGATGAGATGGATGAAACTGGAGCCGATTATACAGTCAAGTAAGCCAGAAAGAAAGACACCAATACAGTATACTAACACATATATATGGAATTTAGGAAGATGGCAATGACGATCCTGTATGCAAGACAGGAAAAAAGACACAGATGTGTATAATGGACTTTTGGACTCAGAGGGAGAGGGAGAGGGGGGGATGATTTGGGAGAATCGCATTCTAACATGTATACTATCATGTAAGAATTGAATCGCCAGTCTATGTCTGATGCAGGATACAGCATGCTTGGGGCTGGTGCATGGGGATGACCCAGAGAGGTGTTATGGGGAGGGAGGTAGGAGGGGGGTTCATGTTTGGGAACGCATGTAAGAATTAATGATTTTAAAATTTAAAAAAATAAAAAACTAAAAAAAAAAAAAAAAGAAAGATGGCAGTAATTCACTTCCTTCATAGTTGTGTTATTTTTTAGGTCAATTTTAAAACTTTCCACTTGGAAAAAGTAAGATTGAATCAAAAGACTTGCCATCCTGAAAATCAGAATTTATCTTCAAAGCATTGATCTGAGATCATGTACTACGAACTTGTAAAGGATTAATACATTTCTGTTCACAGTTATCCTCAGCTCTTTATTATATATTTAATAGCTACATAGTTACTTATGTATGTGAACAATCACAGAGGGTATGAGGAAGTGTATCTAAACAAAAGTCTGTGTTGTTCAAAATGAGGGTCCCTCGAGTGATAGTCAATGACAAGAATACCTAGAGAAGATGATGGCCAATTTTCTGACAAGAGGGCAAAGTTCAACATTCCAGAGTCTGGAAATTGCAACATTCTGAGATTTATGACTCCACATTTGTACTGATCATCAGGATAGAATTGAAGCAATGAATGTAACCTTGAAATTTAAAAAAACGAAAACAAACACAAGAACTTCCAAGCAGATCTTAGAGGTAAGGAGTCATCCAATTTGGGAAAGCAAATACAGTGCGCACTACAAAGGGAATGTGCATGCATGCTCAGTTGCTCAGCTGTGTCCAGCTCGTTATGACCCTGAGGACTGTAGTACACCAGGCTCCTCTGTCCATGGGATTCTTTAGGTAAGAATACTGGAGTGGGTAGCCATTCCTTTCTCCACAGGATCTTCCTGACCCAAAGCCTGAACCCGCATCTCCTGTATCTCCTGAATTGCAGGCAGGTTCTTTATCCCCTGAGACACCTGGGAAGCCTGCAAAGGGAATACAAGGTGGTTAAGAAAATAAGCAATGGCTTTTTTTTTTTAACTAGAGTTGGTGCTCAGGTTAGAATAAGGGTAACGGCAAGTTTAACATACTGTTAAGTGTCCTGGATTAGAGAAATGGATTGGAAAACAGTGGAAGATAAAGCTGGAATAAAGGTTTCACATATCAATTAATTGATTATTTTAAATGTACACTATTTACCATATAGGAGCTCAGAATAAAGTCAGCATAAAATAGTAATTGAAGTTATTTAAAAACAGAAAGTAAGCGATGACATTGAGGGCCTATAAATAATAAGAAATATTACTCAGATACATATTCCTACTAAACTACAGAAAAGTTTTGGGGAAGCAAGGATAATTGTTATAAAAGACAATATTTCTCTTCATTGGATCTATTTCTAAAATGGAAAGACAGAGTGGATCTATTTATAAAATGTACAAAATATGTTTTCTGGCTATTTTGCTTTGAGAGTAAAATATTCAGCTACATTCTGTAATTGAGTATAGAGTACAGAATGAGAGGTAGTAGACTGGTCATAAGTACTATCAAAACTGTATGTTTTCCTCTATTATTCCATTTTTATTCATAATTTTAGGAATTTATTTTAGGTATTTTATTTTTCATTTTCATAATTTTGGAATTTATTTCTAACAAATGTTAAATGTAATATTAATGAAAGATATCTTGGCCTTACTAAATCTTTACACAATACAGATTTAAAAATAATAAATAGTAATGTAAATTTTCATTTATTTAAGTATTTATATTTATTTATATGCCTTATATAAAAACAAATAATATAACATATATTTAGGATTTATATAAATTTCTATTTAGATGCTGTTGAATAGTAAGCTATATATTTTTATTTATTACTAGAAAAACAGTGATACTGGCTGAAATATTAATAGCATAATTAGCATTTATAATGTATTACCTGAAGATACTAAATGTATAAAAGATTTTGTTAGATTTTTGTTATGAAACATTAACTATAAACTATTTATTTATAAACACTTGACACATTAAACTATAACCATAACCTGCCATGCTCTTCAGTCCAGCATATTCTCCAGTCAAGAATACTGGAGTGTGTTCTCCAGGGGATCTTCCCAACTCAGGGATTGAACCCAGGTCTCCTACACTGCAGGCAGATTCTTTACCACTGAGTAGGAAGCCTACTAAACATAACTGTAAAACTATTCATTTATAAACACGAAACACATTTAACTACAAAATTCATTAATTTTGGACCCAATGTGCTGTGCTTAGTTGCTCAGTCGTGTCCGACTCTGGGACCCCATGGACTGTAGCCCACCAGGCTCCTCTGTCCATGGGGATTCTCCAGGAAAGTATATTGGATCTTCCCAATCCATGGATCGAACCCATGTCTCCCACATTGCAGGTGGATTCTTTAGCATCTGAGCCAGCAGGGAAGCTTTTGAACTCAATACTTCTGCCAAATTTTAACTGATTTTCCTTCTTTACTACTGTGATTTGTAAGAAACAAATTGCAGCTTTTTGTGTCATGCTCAATTTTAGAGGATTTTATTTAAAAATTTAGATAGATGGAAAATATTGAAAAGAAATCAACAACCTTATATAATAAAATTTACATTGTATATAATAAACAACTATTATAACATGTTTTCCATGTAAATATATACCATAGTAGATGTTGCCCTTTTTTTTGTTTTTAAATTACCTACCTCTGTATCTTACCAATGCAGAAATTCTCTTGCTTGATCCAAAAAAATTACCTGACTCTGTTAATAGAAATAGGAGCATACACATATATAAAGTGAATATTAAGAACCATAGGAAGTATAAGAGTCCTAGGACATTTGATCCAAGCAATGACTTTGCATATAAACTTTGAATCTAGTTCCTGTTGCATGGTATCATTTGTATTGACAATCTCTGTTATAAAATAACCTAATTGTGAAATCTATTTAGTGCTTACTACATCCTAGGGCTATTATTGCCTTGTAACAACATCATGGGGACAGTTGTAATCCTCATTTTACAGATGCATATACATAGAATAGTAGATTATATATAAAGGAACATCCCAAGACTATAGTCAGAAGCATATAAAAGAATCCTTAAGTGTCCAGAGGTAAAAGTTGTGTGTGTGTGTATGACTCAGTCATTTCTGACTCTTTGTGACCCTGTAGACTGCACCGGTCAGACTCCTCTGTCCATGGAAGTCACCACGCAAGAATATTGAAGTGGGTTGCTATTCCCTTGTTGAGGAGATCTTCCCAACTTAGGGATCGAACCCAGGTCTCCTGCATTGCATGAAGATTCTTTACCATCTGAGCCACCAGAGAAGCCCAGAGCTAAAAGTTAGGCATGATTAAGTCAAAACCAGAAAAGAATGTTACATGTATTGCTTATTCTTAAACTTTAATATATAGTGCTTCATACCACTTTGGGTTGAGATGATGTAGTTGGTCTACTAATCTCTTTCATTTCCTTCACAAATAGATTAAACCAAGAGAGAACAGAAACCAACTTTTGAATCCAATTTCTAACCCTATCTAATACTGTTATTTTAAGCAAGTTACTTAATTAACCTCTTTGAGCCTTACTTGTCAAATAGAAATAATAAATTTTAGTGTGTTGTCCTAAGGATCAAAGAGATAATGAATTAACATAGAAAAATATTTTAAACTTATCCAACTTTTTATAAGTATAAGCTGTATTATTGCCTCCTCTTAAAAATCTCAGTGCCTTACAAATATAAAACAAATTTTGAAACAGTGCTTATAGCTTAATTAATTCAATCATATTATTTCAGCATCTTTTGTTATCTCTTGTATACAGTACCACTGTAATAGATATGTAGTGTGTGTGTGTGTGTGTGTGTGTGTGTATTGGATGGTTAATTGGCATGGAAACCTTGAGAAGCATTCATACAGAATCTTCTTAGTAGTAGAATCTACTAGTCTTTTTAAAAAAATGAGCCCAATTGTGATAATTTGAAATGTTCTATTTGAATGATACATCTTTATTTAACAGGTTTTAATATCTAGTTAGAAGTTTATGAAATTGTATGTGCCATTTATTTCCTATGTCAGGTCACTTCTTTTTTAGGTTGAGAAGATGGCTTGTTGAGCACAGAATTAAAGGATGCGCTTTTACTTGAAATTTTTATGCCAATTATAGAAGACTATGAAATCACTTCTGTTCTCATTTTAGGAAAAAAATTTTGGAATCAGAATCATCTGTCTATTGATACCAAGGTCTGCTTATTAAATCTTCCTTTGTAAACTTCTGCTAATCATTTAGCATCTTTGAGCCTCAAGTACAGCATCTATTTAAAGCAAACAGTAATGCCTACATCAGAGAATCACTATGAAAATTAAATACATAACTTTTATACTGCTCAAAGACAGTGTCTAGTACATAGTAAGTCCTCCAAAACTGTTATTTGTTTACTTTAAGGCAAATACTTTCTCTGCACTTTAACATAAGTGCTATTTCTATTCAGGGTAAAACTTACATTCTCAAAGTCTATTGATTCCCCGTTTGTACATATATAACAATTGAATTAGGACTCAACTGTGTAAATACTAGCAGCTTCCCTGGTCAGTCAGTGGTAAAGAATCCACCTGCCAATGAGGGAGACCGGGATTTGATCCTGGATTGGGAAGATCCCCTGGAGAAGGAAATGGCAATCCACTTCAGTATTCTTGCCTGGGAAATCCCTATGGGATCACAGAGAATTGGACAGGACTTAGTGGCTAAAACAACAAACAAAAAAGTCTAAATACTACTTTGAAAAAGTAGTTGCTTACTTTGATGCTCTGGATGAGATGAATGAATGACATGTATCATCACCAGTTTTTCTACCAAATTATTGATGTTCATTTCATCTCACTGCTACCTAAGTGCTTGTGTTTAAATTATAAAGTTTTTTTTTAAGTGTAGTCCATACAGTTTTGTGATATAAAAGTCTAAGAAATGGTCAAAGATCTACTCTGATGCACTAATTTCTAAGATATGCTTAGCCAACTCTTTAAATCAACATTAATAAATCAAAAGAATATTTCAGACAAAATGAAATGAAGAGTTTTAGGGTGAATTTGCCTAAGGGATATTAGGAATTCTCTTGCTCTATTATGCAGAGAGGAAATATTATGTTGATCTTTCATTTGCCTTTCTAAAAGAATTCATAAATATTTTATTCATTAATCTTCAGAATACCCTGTGACCAAATTGAACCAGAAGGGAAAAGTGAAATTATTAAACAGACACAAGATGTTGAAATGATACCAAATTGATCCTTCATGAAAGTCCTTTATATTGTAACTCACTAATACATTCTCGAAATAGTTATTGCATACCTACTATATGTGATTTATGTTAATAAATCATGTGGATGATAAGAAAATGCATATATTTAAATGTTTTATATATTACATGATGTATGCACCAGAGGAATTATCAATTAAGTAAGATAAGTAAAACATGGCCTTAAATAATACAAAAAATGCTGACATATAATAAGGAATGTTTTTTAGAAAATAGTGTGTTTGGAAGGGAGTTAATCTACCTTGTGTTAAGGATACAATTAAAACTTCACATAAAATCACAGCTTCGGAAGGGTTACATACCCACATTAACAGGAAGAACTGTTCTCTTTCTTTGCAGTCCCCTCACTGGACATTGTCAAAAAACCACCATCTTGTGATGAATTCAGGAAACTGAGAGATTTGATCAGGTCGATCAGTCCAATTGATGGAGCCACAGGCTCCACGGTAGGATGCACCCCTCACACGTGCCCTGTTTAGGCTAGAGCATTCCATGGCTGCTACCCGGTTTGAGGCACTGCAGAAAGTAGTAGAGCAATCCTGGTGCTGCTTCTGTCTTTGAGGTCTCTGTATTTCTACTGAAAATGAGGCTGGCAAATGATCATCTCTATCCGCTCATGTGTCTATCGCCCCATGTGTTAGGGCTGTTTTTGCCAGTAGTCTCTCCCCATCCTGTCTGGTCACTCACCTCTGGAACTAGGGCTCAGGTTCATTCTCAGCTTGGCCTGCCTTCCCACTTTCAGCTTTTCAGTTACTTAACTCTTTAATTTATGCAACAACTTGTACCTGAGAACCTGCCTATATTGCCAGCGTGGCTGAATGTATAGCCCCTGTCAGTTGTCACCAGCCCTCGTTCAGTTCTCCCAGGCCTTGTCTGGACCGTGGCCTCTCTCAGCTGCAAGTGTTTCCTCTCATCTGACTGCACTAGGGTAGCCTCCATCTCTCAGAGGTATTCTAGAGTGCGGTCTTGATTGTTTTTCTCCTAGGGGTTTCTTTGACTCTTTTGCAAATGTTCCCACTTCTTTCCAGCAACTTTCAAACCCTCAGTATTAAAGAATGGAGAAAAGAGTGGTCTCTATAAAACCAAATGCACAGTTGCTATGGCTGCCACAGAGATGGTGCAGAGTGGGCTATCATCTATCTACTTCAATACCTTTCTTTTAAAAGGTCACTCAATGGATCTACTCAGAAACAGAAAACCTATACCAAGAGAATTTGATGTTTGCATCATTCAGCATAGAGCTAGATTAATAGTTATTATATCATTATTCCATCATGACAAGTACTGGACACACCTGCTGCATAGTGGTAAGAATCTGTAACAGCGGTGTCTTTGGGAAGTTTGGTGATATTGAGAAGGGAGTTTTGAATGAGGTAGTGCTTGAGCTGGATCTTGAATGTGAATTTGAGCACAAATAGCATTTTGATAAGATTAGATGGGAGCAGGAGAGCCATGTTAGAAGAAGAGAATGGGAAGTCATGAAATCTTTTAGAATGGGACTGTGCACTAAGAGTAATATTTACATTTACTGTGTATCCATTCTTTGTTAAACATTATGCTATTTGTGGTAATTGTATAAAGATATGCTTGCCTCACACTCTGATTCTTACCAAAGTCATGCAAGATAAGCATTGTTTTTCACTTTATAGATGATGGACCTGAGCTCAGATATGCTTAGTATGTTGTCCAAGGACACTAAGCTCAGGTGGAAGCTGAACTTTAAGTCTAGACCTTTCTAACTTGGTAGCCTGTGCTCTTCCTGCTCCACTCTGAAAGGCTCATCTGGCAGCTCTGAGCAGGTGCATTTGACTGACCGCAGTGCTAGGCAGGAAGCTGTAATTCAAGTCAGCAGTAACAGTGACTGAAAAGTAGAGTGAAGAGATTTCAAAGGAACA
Organism: Capra hircus; assembly: GCF_001704415.2. Lineage (NCBI taxonomy): Eukaryota > Metazoa > Chordata > Mammalia > Artiodactyla > Bovidae > Capra > Capra hircus. The sequence continues at coordinate 35,501,644 of NC_030816.1, read as the reverse complement.
AGCGAATGGGGAAGCCTTTTTGAGGTCAGTAAGAAGAACAAGGGGACTAAAAAGCTTTTCAGCTTTTCAGCTTGGGTGACTGGGAGAACAATAGAGTTTGTAACCAAAATGGGGCCATCTGTAGGGGGAGTTGGCTTCGAAAGGGGATGGCATTGTCTACAGACTTGTAGAATTTGAGATAATGGGAGGAGGCCCTGGTGGAAGTTAGAAGCCACAATATTGTTTCCTATTGAGGTAATGCCTCAGTTTCCTTCTCAGAAGTAGAGGGAAACATCCTAGTTCTATGAGTAGATGTTTGCAATCCTAAGGATATGATCTAGCCAATATTTTTGCCCATCTAGACTAAGCAACCCTACTGGTGAGAAAATTTAAGTTGCATCGAATATCAGTAAAGAATTACTGCACCTTTTAGTGCCTTTGTTTCTCAGCAGTTCTGCCAGAATAGCCTGAGGCTCTACAGCAAATACATCTCAGGTCCCGGCAATGTGCCTTGGGAAAAAAGATGTTAATTTGAATTCTGGTCCTGGTTTTCAAGGAAAATATTACTCCTGCTAAATGTTGCCTTTAAAAATCAACATTTCAGACTCTATTCTCAGCCTTTAAATATTTATTCCTCTCCCCAAATCCTTTACTTTATCAAAGGGAAAAGGGAAATGAAAAAGTGATAAATTAAAGACTGTGAAATGCTTTTCAAATATGAACTTCTCTAGCCCCTAAGGCAGGTGCACATGAATTTAACTGACAAAAAATCATGCCCAGTTTTCCAGGTCTGAGAGCCTGCTGGACTAAAATTTAAGTAAATTTGAACAATCAAAATCACAATAAGATAAATACAAGTGTTACTCACTATTAATGTTCACTTTTAAAAATATCGATGAATATTTTTAATATTAAACATTATTTAATTTTTATCAAATAGATTATGCATACTGTAAAGAATGTGTAAACTTAAAAAATATATATGAAAGAAAATGGAAATATCCTGATCATTAACACATCAAGCAAAGAGAATGACAGACAACCAACATTTTCGGGGTGGAAAGCTCTTTTAGCTTACCTTCCCTTAGCTGATTCAGGGGAGTAACCAAAGATTTCTGTCTCTCTATTGGCTAAAATAAACTGACGTTCATAGCAGCCTGAAAACTAATTCTGCTTCTGTGTTTTCCTCCCATAGTTGGATATTCATAAAAAGGTCATTAGTGTTTCTTCCAAAGTCAATTTATGCTTGTCATACTTATTAATGACATAATTCAATTAAATATTACCTAAAATAATAAAACACAAGGGCATTTTCAATTAAACCAAAACTGGAAATCATGAATAATCCATTATATTTGGGGTTCATGCAAATCAGAAGAGGGGTTCCAATCAAGAAAATGACCTCAACTCTACCTTGATATATTAGGGATAAATGTATAGTTAGATGTTTTACATAAAAATGAATTTTAAATTATATATTTAAGTATATATTTAATCAAGCATCTTAATTAACTGGCCAAATATTAACTTTGCTTACTTTGGAAAAGAGGCCATCCCTGTACTTATTTCTCAATTTTCCTGTGAAGTTGTACCTACTTTATTAGAAATAAGATCATATGGTATATGTTTGCATAATATTTTCTTAAAGTTGAACTAATATTTATTAAAAATCTGCTATGAGTCAGGCACTGTTACTGACATAGGAATATGGTGATAAGCTAGATAAAGATGGAGTTTACCTTCTATTTGGCAGAGCAGAGACTACATAAAAGAAAACAAGTTAGGGTAAGGGGGCAGGCAGTGAAGAGAGCTGCAGAGAGCTCTTTAGCTAGGGTGTTGGAAGGAGATGATGTGTGGGGTAGGCCTAAATAATGAGAAATAGGGAACCATGCAGAGATTTCTGAGAAGTAGATCCTAGGCAGAAGGAAAAATAAGTGCAAACTCTTTGAGATGGAAACAGTAAGTTAAGTTGTATTTGAGGAAAACAAAAGTGACCTTTCAGTAAGCTGGATGATTTCAAGTAACAGGGAAAATGATAGAAGATTTGGAGAAGTGGTCATGACACGTAACAGTCAGGTCATTGACGAACATAAGAGTTTGGATTTTGATCTAATTGCAATGGAAGCCCTGGAAGACTTCACCGAAGGGAAGGTGGTGATACATTTCAGACACTGAGATGATGCCTGTGGCTTGTGTGTGACACTGAAGTAGGAAGAGTCAGACATCTGTGTTAGTATTGCTGATGAAAGACGCTGATGACTTGGGCTCAGGTTTGAGCTGTTGAGATAAAATGATAGAATTTGAGTTAAAATCTGGAGTGATAACAACAGGACTCATTCATGGGGAAATGAGGGGAAGCAGCAAAGGTAAGGAGGAAGTAGCAGCTACTCTCAGTGTCTTACGGAGACACATATCCCTCTGACTTTATGGTTCAGGGTACGCAGAAGACCTGTAGCTGCCAGTACCTGCTTCTTGGCATCTAAGGACTTTTTCCAGAAGGAATTTCTACTCTTGTGTCTAGCAGTCTGATACTGGGCAGTTACTCCCTTCCCCCATGGCCCAAATAAACACTTAACCAGTGAGAATGAATGTATAAATATCCCAGCTTCTTCAGTCTTGGAGCAAGATAATTCTGAGACAAACCCTTTGTATAATTTCTCAAAATGTCCCTGTAAGATCAAACTCCATTTACATATATGGTAGCTGGCTTACTTGCCATTTATTAGTTGCTTTCTCTTCCCTATCATATATCATATATCATCTTCCCTTTCTTACCGGTAGTGCCTGCAACTCCCAGGTAAGCCACTTGTACTGAATCCTTATCCCTGAGTCTGCTTCTGTGGGAACCCAAACTGAGACAGAGGAACTCGAAGTTTTGAAAGTTGGAGGGAGTTGATAGAAATGGGGCCATGTATGGAAAATAGAGGGCTTCCTTGGTGGCTAAGAAGGTAATGAACCTGCCTGCAGTGCAGGAGACCTGGATTTGATCCCTGGGTCAGGAAGGCCCCCTAGAGAAAGAAATGGCTACTCATTTCAGTAGCCCTGCCTGGAGAATTCCATGGACTGAGGAGCCTGGTGGGCTACATTCCACGGGGTTGCAAAGAGTCATACATGACTGAGCAACTAACACTTTCACTTTTCACTTTCATGGAAAATAGAGAATATTTAAAAGCTGACTTGAGGGTGAAAAAATCAGAAAACCCTTTTGATGCATTGTTTGAATTATTTTAGATAGTCAAGTGATATTACACATAAAAGACACTCAATATTTATGTAATGAAGGAAAGGATTAGTTGGGGGAATAAATACTTTGGGGATGGCAGATGTATTATGAGGGTAAAACTTAGGTGAAAAGTCAGAATTGGAATACAGATTTGTGAGTCAACAGGACATGAAGTGAAGTGAAGTGAAGTCTCTCAGTCATGTCTGACTCTTTGTGACCCCATGGACTGTAGCCTACTGGGTTCCTCTATCCATGGGATTTTCCAAGCAAGAATACTGGAATGGGTTGCTATTTCCTTCTCCAAACTTCCCAGCCCAGGGCTCGAACCCAGGTCTCCCGCATTGTAGGTAGACACTTTACCATCTGAGCCACAGGACATAAATAATACTTAAAGCCAAGAGGCTGGATAAGATCATCTAGGAAGATAGTGTAGACAGAAAAGTATCAAAGACTGATCTGAAAAGTAAGGAACCAGTAAAGGTGATTCAAGAGAGATGTGCAGGAAGGTAGAAGGAAAACAGAGAAGAATCTGATTTCTTGGAAGCCTAGAGAAGAAAGCACTTGGAGAATGACAACAGTCGACTGTGTCATATGATGCTTCTGACACTGTTCAAGTATGATGAGTTTACAGTTGTTCATTAGGTGCAATTCATATGTACTCACCTTTACAAGTGGGTATTGACTTAACTGATCACTAGTAGCTGGGAATTTTTCTAATGTTTTGTGTTAAAAATTCTTTGCTATTATGTTTTTATCTTAAACTTTTTATTTTACTTTTTTTAGTCCGTGCTGAGTCTTCTTTGCTATGCAGGCTCTTTTTCTAGTTGTGGCAAGCAGGGCCCACTCTTTAGTTGTGGGGGTGTGTTTCTCATAGCAGTGGCTTCCCTTGTTGTAGAGCAGTGGTCTTCTCTGAAATGCGTGGTCTTCAGTAGCTTCAGCACATGGGCTCAACTGGCTGTGGTAGTGGCTCCCCGGCTGTAGAGCCCAGGCTCAATAGTTGTGGCACAGGGGCTTTGTTGCTCTGGAGCATGTGGGGTCTTCCCAGGGATCGAACCCATGTCTCCTACCCTGGCAAGGATGTCAATTGGCAAGGAGAATGTCTCCTACATTCTCCACCACTGAGCCTCTAGGGAAGCCCAATTTATCTGTTTTTTTTTAATTGGAAGATAATTGCTTTACAACGTTGTCTTGGTTTCTGCCATATGACAACATGAATTAGGCATAACTATATATATCTTCCCTCTCTCTTGAGCCTCCATGTCTGTCTCTTTTCATAATAGAATAGTGTTACTTTAGTTGTTGTTCAGTCACTAAGTCATGTCTGAATCTTTGCGATCCCATGAACTGCAGCATGCCAGACTTTCCTGTTCTTCACCGTCTCCTGGAGTTTGCTCAAACTCATGTCCATTGAGTCGGTGATGTTATACAACCATCTCATCCTCTGTTGCCCCCTTCTCTTCCTGCCCCCACACTTTTACAGCATGAAGGTCTTTTCCAGTGAGTCAGCTCTTCACAGCAGGTAGCCAAAGTATTGGAGCTTTAGCATCAAACCTTCCAATAAATATTCAGGGATGATTTCCTTTAGGATTGACTGGTTTGATCTCCTTGATGTCCAAGGGACTCTCAAGAGTTTTCTCCAGCACCACAGTTCAAAAACATCAATCCTTCAACACTCAGCTTTCTTCAGGGTTCAACTCTCACATCCGTGCATGACTACTGGAAAACCCAATAGATTTGACTATGGGACTTTTGTCAGCAAAGTGATCTCTCTGCTTTTAATAAGCTGTCTAGGTTTGTCATAGCTTTTCTTCCAAGGAGCAAGCACTTTTTAATTTCATGGCTGTAGTTACTGTCTGCAGTGATTTTGGAACCCAAGAAAATAAAAGCTGTTACTATTTCCACTTTTTCTCCATTTATTTACCATTAAAGTGATGGGACTGCATACCATGATCTTAGTTTTCTGAATGTTGAGTTTTAAGTCAGCTTTTTCACTCTCCTCTTTCACCCTCATCAAGGGGTTCTTTAGTTCCTCTTTACTTCCTGCCATTAGAATGGCATCATCTGCATATCTGATGTTGCTGATATTTCTCCCTGCAATCTTGATTCCAGATTGTGATTCATTCAGCCCAGCAATTTGAATGATGTACTTACTCTGCATGCTCTTGGAGGGCACAAACAAAACCTTGTATCCAACAGGACCTAGGGTAAAAGGGCAGTGACCCCACAGCAGACTGAGCCAGACCTTCTTGTGAGTGTTTGAGAGTCTCCTGCGGAGGCCTATATCAGCAGTGTCCTGCTATGGGGACAAGGGAGCTGGTAGCAGCAGTCCTAGGAGGCGTGGGTTGGTGTAAGTCCTCTAGGAGATCTTCAGTAGCCTTACCATAGAGCCTGTAGACTCCAGAACTGGGTCACCTCAGGCCAGACAACTACCAGGAAAGGAGCAAATCCCCACCCATCAGCAGGCTACTTTATTAACCATTTAATGAGCATGGCTCTGCCCACCAGCGCAAGACCCAGTTTTCCCCACAACCAGTCCCTCCCATTAAGAAGCTTACAAAAGCCTCTTATCCTCATCCATTAGAGGGCAGACAGAAGAAGCAAGAATTACAATCTTACAACCTCTAGAGGGAAAACCACAGTCACAGAAAGCTAACCAAAATGACCACATGGATCACAGCCCTGTTTCATTCAATGAGGCTATGAACCATTCTGTGCAGGGCCTTCCAAGATGGATGAGTTATGGTGGAGAGTTCTGACAAAACACGGTCCACTGGAGAAGGAAATAGTAAACTGCTCCAATATGCTTGCCTTGAGAACCCCATGAACAGTTACTTTAGAAAGAACAGAAAAATCTTTATAGACTGTGCATATGTTTCAAGTGGTGACAAAGGAAACAGAAAATTTGGTAAAATGTATCAAATTGTATGAAAAATAGAACTAGTGACAGCTAATCTAAGAATTTGCTGTTTTAATATGCTACCAGTGTAAGACAGCAATCATTTATAATTGCCAACAAGTGACAAAGTTAAATGCAGTAAAAATATCTTGCATATCAGCTAGTTTTACCATCTACTTTGATGCTCTTTAAATATTAAATATTGAATATGCAGTTCTTTAAACTGCATTGTTTCTGTTTCTTTAATGCGCTATTTGAAATAAATTTGTTAAGAAGTACAATAATAGAAAAAGAAATCAACAGGGTCAGGGAATATATAAGGAGATATGCAGAATACTAATATTCTTGCTGGTGTTTTATTCAATATTTTGCCTTCATCAGGATGTACCCATGGGAACACAGCTGGACAGAATATCTTTCTATGATCTTTAGTGGCTCTCTAGTACCCCATAAATGACTCAGCTACAAATCAGTGAATGTGCTTCAGGCTTTGATTTTCATTTTTAGTTCAAAGATGAATACCATGAGGACACCACCCAGAATGAGTTATCATATTTTGTTTCAGATCTCCTATAGTAGAAGATGAATTGTCTTGTTTTTGTTTTACTGAATATCTCCTATGCATGATAGTAATAAATTAATAAATCATTTTTAATATATTAGAGACTGTTAACCAGAATGTAACATTAAAGTAGGTGTCCCCACCCTCTAAAAAATATAATACCACCCCAACACTTGTCTGTTAGCATATTCATTATGCAAAAATTTTGTTTTCTCATATTGTTATATATTTGCAAACATGTACCTATATTACACAAAAAGTTAGTTTTTAATTTTGTAATTAAAAATATATCCAATATGGTATCTGTTTTGGTCATCTATGAAACAAGATGATTAGATGATTATTGGCAGATATGTGAGTAAAGGATAGAAAGGAAGGAAGACTATGTAGAGAGTCCTCAGATTGAGATGCAGGTCTGAAACTATGAAAGGAGAAAAGGGAGTTAGAATTGGATCGGAAGAAGCTCAGACTGCAATGAGCAGACTCCTAGCCATGCTGAAGGGGATTTCTTTAGTCCGAATTTCCCTCTAGAAGAACATCAGGCAGGAATGGTGTGGTTCTATGAAGGCTGCCGAGCTCAGTCTTTGGCCATGAGCAGTCCAGCAGAAATATGTTTTGGTGTTGCATAAGAAGGTGCAGAACCTGAAGGCTATTAATCAGCTATCCTCCCTATAGCATTTTGTCTTAAAGGAAGATTTGAGCAGGGCATCTACACTGCCTTACACATACAGATGTTGGGCCTTTTAGTGGAGTTATTCTCAAAGGGATGTAGATTTTCTTCCTTGATTTCTTTGCTTTGTAATGCCCATCCATAACTCTGAGCTATGAGTGTTATCGGGCTTCCCAGGTGGCTCAGTGGTAAAAAATCTGCCTACTAATGCAGGTGACTCAGTTTCGGTCCCTGGGTCAAGGAGATCCCTTGGAGCAGGAAATGGAAACTTACTCTAGTATTCTTGCCTGGAGAATCCCATGTTCAGAGAAACCGGGTGCGATATAGTCCATAGGGTCTCAAAGAGTCAGACATGACTGAGCGACTGAGCATGCATGCATGCATGCACATATATGTTATCAGGTGAGAGACCAAGGATGGACTGTGTAGCTCCATCATGGTCTTAGATTAAAAACAGCAGCAGTTAGATAAATAAATCTCAAGACATATGTCCTGATTATAGGACAATGTAAACTTTTATGTGTTTACAAATGAATAAACTTGTTTTCATTTGACACATAATACTATGAACAAACTAATTCAAAACTGTAAGATGACTATCAGGCTTTCCCAGTGGCTCGGGGTAAAGAATCTGTCTGCAGTGCAGTCGACGTGACGGGGTGTGATCCCTGGGTGGGGAAGATCCCCTGGAAGAAGGCGTGGCAACCTACTCCAGTATTCCTGCCTGGAGAATCCTTTGGACAGAGGTGCCTAGCAGGCTACAGTACATAGAGTTACAAAAAGCTGGACATGACTGAAATGACTGAGTGTGAGCACAAGAGGATTATTATATTTTAATGGGGAATGCCCAGCTGTGCTTATCAAAACAGGAAAACTTGTAAGTAAGCAGGGAAAATAGTGCAATCAGATTAGAAGGCACGTAGATCTACTAATGAGTTAATTGAGAATAGCCATATTACTTACAAATACATTAAATAAATTCAAAGAATTGTGATAGTATCATCTCTCTGAAACTGAAACTCCACAGCACAGGGAAAGATGAAAAGGCTCTCTCATTGAGCCCTGAAAGGAGCTCAGCTTACTTTATCTTAATTAATAGGTCAGAATTTAGTTTTTGATTCACAAAAATTCACAAAGATTGAAGTATTCCTAGATGATAATTTATTATAGTTACTTTAAAATTATCATTGTGCAGTTATGTTTCTTAAAACTTAATAAGTTATAGTGAGGGTTGATTATGTGCCAGGCATTGTCCTTCAAGGGAACTGCCAAAATAGCAGGAAAACAAAGCAGATGTTATCCTTTCTTTTGTTGGTTAATTGAAATTTCATTCATTCACCCCCTAGAAAAATAGAATATGTGTTTTTCTATTGCTTTTCTACATACTGGGGATACTGCAATAAGTAGACAAAGCAGACAAAATAAATTAATGAATAATTAAATAAACAAGCCCCCAAATAGAACCAATTGTGTAATATCCCTTTTTAGACAGAATCTTTTATTCTGTATTTAATGCTACTAAATTCTTTAATAGATTTTATTGTAGATCCTACAACTTGAGATATAGAATACTTAAAAGTCAACTTAGATCTCAATAAAGAATAAAGTCAATTTAATTTATTTGATGAATTCTATTTTTGAAAACATTATTGAAAAATAAGCTGAGATAAGAATAATTATACATTCCTGCTTTGTAATTATATCTTTAAATTCTATCTTAAGTATTTCCTGCTAAAAATTTTTATTTTAAGAAATTAAAAAAAGATATAAATTGGATAATGCAAATCTTCAGAATTAGTTTAATTAACAGTTTGATATATATTCTTCAATAATTTATAGTCATAAACTCACCCACAGATATATTTTTAACATGAATTTAATTTCCCTATACATGATATTCAGTAGCTTGGTTTTTTTATTTAATATTTATGAATTTGTTGTTCTTTTTTTCTTTTATTTTTCCTTATCTTTCTTGATTACTACAGAGTGTTATGTAGAGGTACAGAATTTATTGATGATATTTAGGTTGTTTCCAGCCACTCAATAAAGTTCCTGTGAAAAAAATATTTTTTTATTTATAAATTTTTATAAACATTTCTATTACTTCCTTAGGATAAATTCTTAACAGTGGTACACTTAATCAAAGTATGTGCATTTTTTAAATTTCCATGTGTATGCCCACATAACTCTTCAAACCTCATATAATGGTTTTCCAGTTTTCCTCTGTTATGGATTGAGTTATGTCTCCTAAAAAACATATATTGAAGTCTTGATTCCTAGTATCTCTGAATGTGACCTTATTTGGAAATAGTTTTTATAGATATAATCAGGTTAAAATCAGGTCACTGAGGATGGGCGGCTGTCATTTGATATGACTGATGTCTTTGTAAGAACAGGGGAATTTGAACACAAACACACATACTTATAGAGAAGAACATCACATGAAGAAACTTGTGTTGTTTTTTAAGCCATCTCAGTTTGTGGTAATTTGTTAATGTAACCCTAGGAAACTCATACAACCTCTGATAATATTTGAGAGTTCATTCTTACCCATACTTTACTCAGATTGAGCATTCTTACTATTGTATTCCTTTCATCAATCAGAAAAATAAAATTTAAAAGAGACTTCATGAAACTTATTATATAGAAGACAGAGAATTATTATGTCATTTATAATATGAGAGTGCGTAAGAATGCATGCTCAGTTGCTTCAGTCATGTCCAACTCTTTGTGACCCCATGGACCATAAGGGCCAAGCACCCCACCAGGCACCTCTGGGGAAGCAGATCATTTATATGTATTTATTTAGGAAGCCCACATATTTATTTATAGGGGCTTCTCTGGTGGCTCAGATGGTAAAGAATATGCCTGCAATGCAGAAAGATCCCTGTTTGATCTCTGGGTCAGGAAGATCCCCCAGAGAAGGGAATGGCTACCCACTCTAGTATTCTTGGCTGGAGAATTCTGTATATATTTATTTATACTTTATCTAAATATTTACCAATTAACCTACCTTTAATCCTTTACTTTGTTTTGTAAAAAGATTTAAGCAGCTGTTTTCTAGTTAGTATAGAAAAAAATGCTGTAAATTTGAAGGAAGGGAAATTTCCATTAAGTAAATAGGCTTATATATCATCCTCTCAGCTGAATAACTGGCCTCGAAAGGTCTAGGTATTTAAGCTGATGGCTCAAGTAGTGACTGGATTGTAGGGTGCAAATGTTATGTTTGTGATTTCTGGCTAACTTCTTATCTCTTCACTTCAGGTCTTGGCAAAGACCTAGGATGGCAAAGAGTCATCTGCTATTTCTATGGGATATAAGGCAGAGAATTCTTGTCATTAATGTTCAGCCTTTCTCTCAAAAGAGCTAAAATATGCAGAGTTAGTTCTGGAAGGGAAAGAGTTTCCTGACAGTGTCAGTTCAGGGATGTTCTGGGTTTATCCTTAGCCTCTGGGGATTATATCATGAGAGGCAAAATTTTCTACAAAACATTCATCAGTGCCACTGTCAGAGAGAGTTGGTCCTAAGTTGATTTGATCAGAATGACATTTATTATGTTTTAAGCATATGAAGAGCCCACTGTGGAATCCTCATTTCAAAGTATTTTCAGACAGAGAGTATTTTAAATGCCTTCTCTTGGGATGAAGAGACAGTGCCGAGTGTGAGACAGTAATGGTGAAATGGAAGAGCAGAAGATTTGCAATCAGATGCCTGGATTCTAGTCCTGGCTTTGCTGCTTGTGTGCAATGTATTGTTGGAAAGGTGACTTGAACCTATGTTTTCTCATCAGTCAGGTGGGCTTATAAAGTTCACCACAAAAGCTGACTGTGAAGGCTAAATGAGACCACATTTCTGCAAATGTTTTGGGAATACCTACACTTAGATATAAGGGCTTCCCTGGTTGCTCAGATGGTAAAGAATCCACCAGCAATGCAGGAGACCCTGGTTCAATTCCTGGGTCAGGAAGATCCCCTGGAGAAGGGATAGGCCATCCACTCCAGTATTCATGGGCTTCCCTGGTGGCTCAGATGGTAAAGAATCTGCCTGCAAGATGGGAGACCTGGATTCAATTCCTGCGTTGGGAAGATCACCTGGATGAGGGCATGGTGACCCTCTCCATTATTCTTGCCTGGAGAATCCCCATGGACAGAGGAGCCTGGAGGGCTACAGTCTATGGGGTCTCAGAGTCAGACATAAATGAGTGACTGAGCACACACACACACAGCTAAATATATATAACATTATAGTTTTAATCAAGAGTAATTAAACTTTGTGATCTGTAATTATTTCTTCTCTCTTTATAAACCTTTGAGTCATACTTAATCTATAGATGAAAAAATAAAATAAAGCTCTTTAATAACTAAAATTTTGTTTGAGTGATGCTGACTCTAGGCATAGCCCCTCCTATGACTCAACCATCCCACCCATCATGGAATTCCTTAATTTCCATGTGGGCTCATTCTAAACCCGAGGTCAGTGCATTCATGGGAGCCAAACTGACAGGTAATATTCTTGTTATCCATGCAGATTTGATAGTTGGAAAAACTAAGAATAAATCTGCCTTGATCTACCTATTGTCAACCAGGACTCTTTTTCTATACTGCCTGATAACTGGTAGGCATTTTGACAGTTGAGTTGACACTTGAAAACAATTTGGTGCCACTTCGCCTTCTATTCCTAATGTTAAACCAGTGCCATCACAGATGTAGACTTCAAAGGGGAGGTTCAGTTGTTGATGAGAGTTCTGGTTAGTTGTGAATGGGGAAGATAATTTAAAAATTCCTGATTATATGCCACTTCCTACTTAACTCTTAACAGTTATCAAAACTCTAAATCATGTAACTCTTTTAATGAAGATCATGGAAACTTTCGATATATATTTCCCTACCTAGAAACTGAGATGAAACATTGGTAAACCATTAATATATACATATATACATATATATTAGGAGACCCGCTGCTTTCTTATATGGCTATCTGCATGTTTATTATAAAGAAACCTTGATGTTTTTCTCTTTGTTTGTTATATAAGCGAGTTAGCCACCTCTGGCATTTGGCTCCGAATATTTTAGGAGAATACTTCTTCTCTTGGAGTTTATTTACTGTGGAGAAATACTGGAATATTTCTATTCCTTTGCCTCAACCTCCATATCCGGTGAATCCCTTTTGTCGTCAGCGAGGTCTCATCCTAAGTATCATGCTTCCTCAGACACTCCCCGCCCACCTTCGTTGCAGACATATTCCCTCTTAGTCACTGTGATGTCACCTGCTTTGCTCTCCTCACAGTGTTTCTTTGTGTGTTTACTGTTTGATGTCTCTCCTCTCAGTGGATGGTCCGCAAAAGCAAGGATCTTGCCTGTCTTGATTATCACTGTAGCCCCTACCTCTAGAACAAACTTCATTTATTAAATGAATGAATGAACTTCAGTTTCATCATCTGAAAAATAAAGATAACATCAACTTCATAAGGTTCTTAAAATAAGTATGTGAAACCATGGAACAAGAAACTGTGTAAAGCATTTCCTACCGTGCCTCAAGGGCTTCCTTCTTGGCTCAAATGGTAAAGAATCTGCCTGCAATGCGGAAGACCTGGGTTATATCCCTGGGTTGGAAAGATCCCTTAGAGCAGGGCATGGCAACCCACTCCAGTATTCTTGCCTGGAGAATCCCCATGGGCAGAGGAGCCTGGCAGGATACAGTCCACAGGGTCTCAAAGAACCAGACTCAGCTAAGCACAGCAGCCTACAGTGCCTTGTAAGCACTCAATAAATGCTGACTGTTGAGAGAAATGTAGACTCATATTTTAAAACATCTGTCTAGAAGAGAAACGTTGGAGCACCAGAGTAAAAATGTTATTTTATTTTCTGTGGGAGAAGTGACAGAAATTGATCTAAAAAAGGTAAGTTTGATTTAAATGAGTGTATTTAGACTTGTATCCAGTTTCTTAGCCTTAGGATGATTGTGAAGAACTGCCTTGTTTTACTTATGCTGTTTTTATCTTGCTTGACTTTGGCACCTGGTTGAGGTTCTAGTCACCTTGAGGATTTTAGTCAATGCATGGAGCCTTGCTGGTGTGGCTATGTGGACAACCTCAGATGGGCACCCATCACTTATGAGTGTCATATTTGTAAGAATTCTCTGAAACAGTAGGAGTAACTGGGGCAACGCTAGGAATTCACAAGGGAAACACACACGTTTTCTGAATTGGCTCTTATGATTGCACCTATTTATCGCATTTATGCACGTGTGCTCAGTTGTGTCCGACTCTTTGCAACCTCATGGACTGCAGCCCACCAGGCTCCTCTGTTCATGAGATTGTCCAGGCAAGAATACTGGAGTGTGTTGCCATTTCCTCCTCCAGGGGATCTGCCCAACCAAGGGATCAAACCCACATCTCCTGCGTCCCCTGCATTGGCAAGCAAATACTTTACCACTGTGCCACCTTTTGCTATTTTTTTTTGTTTTTTTTTTGCATTGGCAGCTTAATTGGCTGCTGAATTTTAGAAGATAAACTATGAATGTTTATGACTAACATTAGAAAGATTTAAAACATTCTTCACAATAAATTCAGTGTAATGATGAAATTCTGACTGTATAGTAAATATGATACCAAATATATAAAAAAAAAACCCACAAAAGAATATTTTAAAATTATCCTGAGCCTACATTTTGTCCATCTGTGTCCTAAATTTGGTTCCATAATTTGAGATACAAGAAAATTTATAATTTTAATATAAAATTTGGAGAATAATATTAATGACCATATGCTTATACATGTTCTCTCTAAATATATGGTAGTAATAGTAATTATTAATAAACTACATAATGCAGTGATTTGCATTAAGCAAGACAATTGAAATTAGATAGCTTTTTCCTTATTTATACTTTACTTCCTTGGGAAGCCAGCAGCTTACATCCAAACCCTCTGAAGCAAAGCATCCAGATAAAATTTCTTTAATGCTGGGATGAGAATTTGAATGTCAAAGTACACTATTGACTTACATGTTAAGATCAAAAGAGGAAGTGTGTTATGTCAGCTAAATCAGAATCAGTAGAAAATTTCTACTTAAGGCCTGAGCTCAAAGTATCATAACTAAAAATGTATGGTGGCATTTTTATGTATTCTGGGCATGCATATCAGCAACAATTGGCCAAAATATTACATGATGAAAGCTAGCAAGCAGGATTTTTTTTTCTCAAAAATACTAGACTATGGCATTACACTTGACATTTAGTAAAGCTTCTTATAGCTGTTTCTATCAATATTTCTACAGCAATTTCATAGTAATATGGTGTTTATTTTGCTTTCTAAATTTTCTTCAACTGCTAAGATATGAACTATAAATAAGTTATCCCCTGGATAGGTCAAATTAATCACTCCAAATGACTGAGTAAATTTGCAGCCAAGCTGAAATTAGAATTTTCAATCATGATTAGAAACATAATTGAAACTGAATGAAGTCAATCATAGAAAAAATTATATTTAGCTCCTCAACACGTTGAAGTTCTTTTGTTTAAGCCATAGGATTATAGTTAATTGCTATCATTTAGAATCTTTTTATTTTGTGTGTGGTTCACTGACCAGGAGCCTTAGTATCAATGCAGAAAGATAGAATCTCAGGCCTCACCCCAGACCTACTGAATCAGAATCTGCCTTTCTAATAAGATCCCCAGTGATATGTATGCCCACTAAGCTTGGAGAAGTACAGATTTAGAATATCATTATGTATTTTCTCATTTTTTTTCTTACAAGTAATAGACACAAACTACTTACCAGGTGGACTGCAAATAAATTTTGTAATGAACTATCTAATATCCAATAGACTTTCTGTGTCTATCTGAGGATGAGAAAGCCAAATTCCTAAGAGTGAGCTATGTAATATATATTTTATTTTCTATGAATGAGGTGTTGATATTTAATTACTAGTAAACATTTAAAACTAAATGCTTTGTTCAGGTGATAAACTGGTTTTGGACAATAAGGTATCAGGGCTGAATTTTTATTTCTATCACCATACCACAATATTGTCATACATCCAGTGTTACTAACTGACTAGATTCCTACTCAAACCACACTGTTCAGCAGCACATTGTTCACATCTTATTTACAGTTTCCAACTGGACTTTGAGTAAGGGCTGTTAATTCACATAAAAGACACAGTAATTAACTTAATCTTATGATCAGAACTCCTTTTTCTCGGATATTTTATACGCTTTCTCTTAAAAAGTAGAGTTCTTTGAAAAACTGAGCCCATCTCTATGCTAATATTGGGCTGAGTATATAAGAAAAACATATTTTTAAGATGTTTGGTAAAGAGAAGAAAACAAACAAAAGTCCTTCAGTTTTCCATTTTGCCATGGAAACTTGTTACAAAGAATACAGAAAAGGGGAAGTGTGGATGCAGTCGCTAAGTGTGAGAGGGTAGGCTGTAAGAAAAAAAAATGTGACTGTGACTAAAGGCCACTCTTTTCGGTTGTGAGACTACCCATTTGAAAATAAAAATTACACCACTTTTCTACTGAAAGTAATGATGTCTGTCATCACTGCTGATTTGTATGCATGAAAAAACCCTCCTGACCTTTTCTTCACTAAATTTTATAACTCATGTGAATGCTCTTTCCTTAAGGACTTATTAATTGGAGCTATTTCTTTCTTGATAACTCAGAATACTAACTTCCTCCAGGTAATGGAATTTATAGAGACCGCCTCTTGAGAAACCTATATGCAGGTCAGGGAGCAACAGTTAGAATTGGACATAGAACAACAGACTGGTTCCAAATAAGAAAAGGAGTACATCAAGGCTGTATATTGTCACCCTGCTTATTTAACTTCTATGCACAGTACATCATGAAAAACGCTGGGCTGGAAGAAGCACAAGCTAGAATCAAGATTGCCGGGAGAAATATCAATAACCTCAGATATGCAGATGATACCACCCTTATGGCAGAAAGTGAAGAGGAGCTAAAAAGCCTCTTGATGAAAGTGAAAGAGCAGAGTGAAAAAGTTGGCTTAAAGCTCAACATTCAGAAAATGAAGATCATGGCATCTGATCCAATCACTTCATGGCAAATAGATGGGGAAACAGTGGAAACAGTGGCTGACTTTGTTTTTCTGGGCTCCAAAATCACTGCAGATGGTGATTGCAGCCATGAAATTAAAAGACGCTTACTCCTTGGAAGGAAAGTTATGACCAACCTAGATAGCGTATTGAAAAGCAGAGACATTACTTTGCTAACAAAGGTCTGTCTAGTCAAGGCTATGGTTTTTCCAGTAGTCACGTATGGATGTGAGAGTTGGACTGTGAAGAAGGCTGAGTGCCGAAGAATTGATGCTTTTGAACTGTGGTGTTGAACAAGACTCTTGAGAGTTCCTTGGACTGCAAGGAGATCCAACCAGTCCATCCTAAAGGAGATTAGTTCTGGGTGTTCATTGGAAGGACTGATGCTGAAGCTGAAACTCCAGTACTTTGGCCACCTCATGCGAAGAGCTGACTCATGGAAAAGACCCTGATGCTGGGAGGGATTGGGGACAGGAGAAGAAGGGGACAACAGAGGATGAGATGGCTGGATGGCATCACTGACTAGATGGACATAAGTTTGGGTAAACTCCGGGAATTGGTGATGGACAGGGAGGCCTAGCGTGCTGCTATTCACGGGGTTGCGAAGAGTCAGACAAGACTGAGCAACTGAACTGAACTGAAGTCAAGGGGATACTTTGTGTACAAATATGCAATGTCATAGTGTAAGTTCTTTTTAGTAAAATAGATGTCACTTAGTTATATTTTAACAGAAGAAAATCTCAAAATGGACTTTATTATCTTATAGAATGAGACCAGTTAAGTTGAATAGATACTCAGTGAAAGGTGAGAAATCCATTTCCTTTCACTGAAGCTACTTTGACATTTTCATTCCAGCTACTTCTCAGTCTAAGGCTGCATGCTGCTGCTGCTAAGTCGCTTCAATCGTGTCCGACTCTGTACGCCCCCATAGATAGCAGCCCACCAGGCTCCCCCATCCCTGGGATTCTCCAGGCAAGAACACTGGGTGGGTTGCCATTTCCTTCTCCAATGCGTGAAGGTGAAAAGTGAAAATGAAGTCGCTCAGTTGTGTCCGACTCTTTGTGACCCCATGGACTGCAGCCTATCAGGCTCCTCCATCCATGGGATTTTCCAGGGAAGAGTACTGGGGTGGGGTGCCATCTGAGCAGCTATTTCTTTCTAGTGTCCATGTTGGTGTTTAAACCATCTCTTAGGTAATCAGAACCTTTTACTTTTTTTTTTCCTAGTGATTATGATTAGAAATAAGCAAACTTATGGTCACATTTGTGACAGAGAAAGTTAAGCCCTCTTATCCTTGTCTTTTATAATATCTGTCTTGAAGCAAAGAGAACAGCCTAGTTGTCCTTTGTCACCTTATCTTCTCTTCTCTAAAAAGTGAAAATGGGTTGAGGATGAATTATAGAGTACCCTAAAAACCTTTGACTTAAGGATTGCTCTCTTTCCTTTATACTAGATTAAGTTAAAATTAGAAATCTCTTTTTATTTAAGCTGTCAGATGAAGTTTATTTCTTTCAAAATAAGCTTACTTCTTAGTGAAATAAATCCCCCTTCTTTTCTTACACTGAAACACAAAGAAATGTCTGATGTATTTTAGAGTGGCATATTTTGTTTGTTATTTACAGAGGTCAGTATGGAATC
Source organism: Capra hircus (assembly GCF_001704415.2). Lineage (NCBI taxonomy): Eukaryota > Metazoa > Chordata > Mammalia > Artiodactyla > Bovidae > Capra > Capra hircus. The sequence continues at coordinate 35,483,617 of NC_030816.1, read as the reverse complement.
ATGGTAGGTTACCAAGGCATCCCCTTCTAAGCTGAAAAGCACTTTAGCTTTGCCCAGTTTCCTGAGATGTTTCTCTTAATTGTTGGAAAGTTATTTTTAGTATGAGGAAAATCATCTCCAAAAATAATTAAAAAATAAATGTGGACAGTAACTTTTGGAAATACTTTCCATAAGACTTTCGTGATTTTTATTTGTTGAGTCATTAGTAACAAGGAATGAACATCCTTTTTGATGTCTTGACTCCCACACTTTTAATAAACTGATCTTACTCCACATGTCTTTCTCTAAAGAAGAGTGTTTAATTAGCACTTTTGATTCTTTTAAAATTGGCTTTAAGATTTCATTTTAGAGGAATACTTTCAAAAATAATATTTGACATTAACTTTTCTGTTTCTCTTCTCCATTGGGGTTTTCAGTTGGATGCTCAGTTTAGGGATGGTCACACACAACTGCTGTTTCATTTTGGTGCAACATCTGTTCTCAAGCTTGATTTTTACCATACATAGTGTCTAATTTCACTTTAACTCTTCTTAATTCTTTTCACTGTGTCACAAGTACTGTGTTTTGTTTCCATTTTGTTTCTTTTTATCCTTAGTGTGGTTCACCTCTCCACTTAAAATTCTTAAAAATGATTATGATCATTTTTAATACCAAATCGCATGAATTTATTTTAAAATAACCTATGATATATATCAAAGAAAGCAATATGATATTAATACAAACCATTTTATTAATTTGAAGTATTTTCCAAAGTTTAGATAGCAATTATCCTGTAAAATAATACATTTAGATCCAAATGTATGAGCCATGTAACTCAAAACTAATATTAAAGGATACTTTGAATGGCTTCACTCTCGACCCTAACGTTATTGTATTTAAATGTTTATATTCACTTACAGGGTCTTAAAGGAAAGGTTCCCTGTAAGATTTTACTTACAGGAAATGAATAATATAATTTCAGACAAAAATATCATAAATATGGGCTTTGCTTGAAACGTTTGAGGTGGAGTTTAGGAATTTTTATAAAAATGTTAAGTTTCCTGTTATTTTCTGTTTAACTTCAGAAATATCCCTGTAACTCTGACATTGGCTAGACTCTTTTTATAAGCAGACACCAACTGGAGAAGTATATATACCAGTTGCTGCCGCTGCTAAGTCACTTCAGTCGTGTCCGACTCTGTGTGACCCCATAGATGGCAGCCCACTCCCCCATCCCTGGGATTCTCCAGGCAAGAACACTGGAGTGGGTTGCCATTTCCTTCTCCAATAAATGGTCCTATAATCTAATTACTGTCATTTATGGTGTTAAGTGCTTATGGAAATAGAGCACACAGCACAAGATTAGGAGATAAGGAGACTTTGGTCTGGTCTGAAGGAAGCCCTCACAGCACATGTGAGGCTGAGCTGAAACTTGGAGGATGAATTCCTGGCTGAAAAGAGGAAAGGCAAGACTGAGCGGGAGTGTTTTAGTCAGAGAAAGTGGCTTATCAGAAGTCATGGAAATACATAACAGTTGGGGCTTCCCTGATAGCTCAGTTGGTAAAGGATTCGCCTGAAATGCAGGAGACCCCAGTTCGATGCCTGCGTTGGGAAGATCCGCTGCCGAAGGGAGAAAGCTACGATCTGGCCTGCAGAACTCCTCCACAGGGTCGCAAAGCCTCGGACAGGACTGTGTGTGCGTGCGTGCGTGCGTGCATGCGCGAAGCAGAGCGGGAATAGACCTTTGGGCTTCCCTGGTGGCTCAGAGGTTAAAACATCTGCCTGCAATGTGGGAGACTGCGGTTCGATCCCTGGGTTGGGAAGATCCCCTGGAGAAGGAAATGGCAACCCACCCCAGTATTCTTGCCTGGAGAATCCCATAGATAGAGGAGCCTGGTGGGCTACAGTCCACGGGGTCGCACAGAGTCGGACACGACTGAGTGAGGCATAGTACCTAGTACAGCGTATTCAGGAAACAGCCAGTAGTTTACTCTGATTTACATGGAGAAATTTAAGATTAAATCAGAATCTTTAATTCTACCAATAATAAAATATAATCTGAAAACTGTCCATAAATGTTTGAGATATGTAGAAGTTTTTAAAATTCCTTTATGAAGGAAAATTCTTTCCAATGTAGCTGCCAAATCAGCACAGTAGCAAGTGAAGGAAGGACACTGGGAAAAGTCTGAAAATAAAGTGTTGAAATTCAGTAATGAATGTGAGAGAACCATGGAAGGGGAGTGCTGATACTTGGTTGTTATTTCAATTTTATTCATAAACCAACTTTGTGTTCTTAAACATGTCATGCTTGTTCCTATGTTTCTTAAATATATAATATTTTATCTAAAATAAGTAAGTTGTATTTAACGTATGTGTTTTAACAAAATTGTGTTATTGAAGTTAAAAATTGATTGCCTTTGTTGGAAGTTTTGAAAGACTTCTTGAAACCAGTTCTCCTAACTCATTGTCTCCCCATCCTAGCCTCTCCACCTGCTCCTTTCTCTACCCGGATTTTGCTGTCTTTCTGCTTTTTCTTTCTGATATCAACTCCTGAGCTCTTATGGATAGAGCTAAGACTTTATGAATGCAGTCTGAAAGTTATTTGCCCAGATCATTTCTAATGTTCCTTTAGACAATCTTTTTCATACCTGAATGGTGTTTAAATAATCATTAATTAATAGTGAAGGGGAGAAAGGAATAATGTAAAGAGATCATTTGGGGGCAGTGACAAAGAATACATCTGAGTTCAAATAGTTGTTTCCCTTCAGCAGAGGCAGGACCTAGTGAGGAGGAGAGATAGACAATAATGGAAAGGGCAATAGCCAAGGAAAGTTCTAGAAGTTCTGATATTCTGAATGATTTAAAAAGTCATTGAAATACCATGAAGTGTTAGTTGCTCAATCATGTCTGATTCTTTGTGACCCCATAGACTGTGGCCCTCCAGGCTTCTCTGTCCATGGGATTCTCCAGGCAAGAATACTGGAATGGGTTCCAGGGCATCTTCCCAGACCCAGGGATTGAACCCAGGTCTCCTGCATTGTAGGCAGATTCTTTACCATCTGAGTCACCATATGGAACCAAAATAGTAACCATAAATTCCTATTCATTGATTCCTTATTATGTTCCTGATATTTAAAATATTTTGATCTTGTTTAAATATCCAACCTTCCCTAGGGTAGATACATGAATTCCTACTTGCAAAGAAAGCAATGTGAGAAAGCAGGTTTAAAAATGGTTTCTTATGGACTCTACTGACAACGTATGGAGAGGCAGTGGTTTCGTACTGGGGCCCTCATGCATATTAAAGTTAATACTCATAGCCTATGAAACATTCAAAGTAGGCACAATTATTCCCATTTTATAGCTAAAAAATTGAGATTCCAAAAGGTTAAATTAATTGCTCAACATAAGGACATCTGGCTTCTTCTCCAGTGCCCTTTCCTCTCTGTATTTTACTGCCTCCTAAATCTCCACAGGAATCATTTTCCCCTTTCTATCAGCCTTCAAAAGCTTGTTGATTGCTCTCTAATTATAAATACTTGGAGAAAAGTGTGTAAATTGATATGCAAATGATCTTTCCCCTTAGCAAATTAGCACTTTACTTCCATCTAATTAAGTAGCTTTGGGGAGGAAATGGATTTTTGAAAGAAGAATGGAAAGTGTTTGGATTTGTTCTAGGGGTGTTTCTGGTTTAGCAAGCCTTGTGAAAGAGGTATAGAAAAAGGAGTTGTGAGTGGGAGCACACAGTGAAAGCAGAGAACAGACAAGAGGGTAAGATGAGATGAGAAAATACAAGCGTAATAGCTGACAACCTTCATGGGAAAGTAAACTGCCTTTCATCTTTCATCCTTTTCCTAACGGTAACATTTTTTAAAAGTAAAATAAAACTTTAATACTAACTGTTCTGTTTCCACTCATACTGCTGAGTGTTAACATATCATTCGTTGGAAATGGATATATTCAAGCTTAAATTACAAACTGTAAAGATTCAAAACCTATGTGCTTTTAATTAGGAAAAAAAAATGATTCCTTAAATGTATTATAAGGACTTTCCTTAGAAGGAAGGTAACTTATCACAACAAAAATTGTTAAAAGAGAAATTGAGGTGTGTTAACATTTTCAGTAGTTTATTTGAGCAGAAATCAGTTTGAATCGGGCAGCATCCAATGTAGCAGATAGAAAGGAGATGTGAGGAGCTGTATGAAATGAAAGACTTCTGTAGGCAGAAGGGAGCAGGAACAAGAAAGTTATACTAGGCAAAATGACAGTTTGGTTATGGCTTTCCCTTAGAAGGCTTCCCTGGTGGCTCAGAAGGTAAAGAATCTGCCTGCAATGTAGGACACCTGGATTTGATCCCTGGGTGGAGAAGATTACCCTGGAGAAGGGAGGGACTGGCAATCTACTCCAGTGTTCTTGCCTGGAGAATTGCCCCCACGCTCTTCTTGCCCTCCAGGCTCTTCTGTCCATAGGTCCACACAGTCAGACTGAGTGACTAACTTTCACTTTTCATTCACTTTCTCTTAGGGAGTGGCAGGAACCTGTAAAGCAGATTACCTAACTAGTGCTGATCAGGCAATTCTTGATTCACTGGTTTAAGATTTGTTTTCTGGAAGAGTCAAAACTGTAACTAAGGCTCAATGTGGTGTGGCGGGACTTAGCATAAGTGACTCCATTTTGGACCTATTGTTTTGTTTTTAACACAGTGGGATAAACCTCTGTTCCTATATATGTTTAGTGAGTTTAGGAGCGAGGAGTCTGTGTGTGTGTGTGTGTATGTGTGTTTATGTAACTTCCTTCTGTAATGGTACTGAAGCATTTGCCTGAATGTTGTTATCTTCGGTATTTGATACTAGAGAAGAATTTGGTACATATGTATTGAATATTTAAATATGTGAATTTGTTGTTGTTGTTCAGTCACTAAGTCATGTTAGATTCTTTGTGACCCCATGGACTGCAGTATGCCAGGCTTCCCTGTCCTTCACTATCTCCTGGAGTGTCCTCAAATTCATGTCCATTGAGTTAGTGATGCTATCTAACCATCTCATCCTCTGCCAACCCCTTCCCTTCTCCTTTGTCTTCAATCTTTCCCAGCTTCAGGGTCTTTTCCAATGAGTTGGCTCTTCTCATCATGTGGTCAAAGTGTTGGAACTTCAGCTTCTGCCTCAGTCCTTCTAGTAAATATTCAGGGTTGATTTCCTTTAGGATATGAAATATATGAATAAATAATACCAATTTAAATTTATCATTGAAAATAAATCAACTGATATTCATAATCATATTTTAAATCCATAATAATCCTTAAAAACTGGTATATGGATTTAGCAAAATACTGTATATATTTGGGGAAAGACTTTAGTCTTTGTTAAACTGTACTATACAGGTTCATAAATATCTGGTTTCTATAACTCATATAATGTTATATAAAATTATATTAGCCATTCTTCTTAATAATGCATTGCTATTGAGTCGCTTCAGTCATGTCCGACTCTGTGTGACCCCACAGACGGCAGCCCACCAGGCTCCCCCGTCTCTGGGATTCTCTAGGCAAGAACACTGGAGTGGGTTGCCATTTCCTTATCCAATGCATGAAAGTGAAAAGTGAAAGTGAAGTCGCTCAGTCGTGTCCGTCCCTCAGCATCCCCATGGACTGCAGCCTACCAGGCTCCTCCATCCATGGGATTTTCCAGGCAAGAGTACTAGAGTGGGGTGCCATTGCTCATGGCTTATTTATCCTCTTGCCCATATTGTTTCATGAGGCATTGTTATCTTGTATGGACCACTCAATTCTTTTTTGGATTTATAGTGTTTACTTTATGTTTCATTCATTAAGACAAAATAAAAACAGCTGCAAACTGATATTAATTGAATATTCCAGCAAGGCTCAACTCTCCTATTGGCAAATTCACTTATCTTATTCTGTGTGCTCTTTAAGAAAAATAAAGAGAAATCTTGTTTGTAATTTTCTAAGATATTATGATGCATACAGGGAGGGAAAATGTACTGTAAAACAGCTAGAAAACAATTGTCAGATTCATGTTTACCATAGAAATTAGAAGAACAATTTTATTATAAGCATTTCTATAGATAATAGTGAAAATATCACAAATCAGAGAAAAGGTCAGACATACAAGTCTTAAATTAGATGTTAAGTAGTCTTTTTACTATTCCTGAATACTGATATTCTGAGAACAATTGAAAACACAGAAGTATTACAAATTATCTCCAAGCTAAAAATTTTTATGAAGAAGGAGAAAAGATTGTGAGTTTCATTTTCCAACCATGGCCATCCTTCCCTTCTCTGGGCTGTGCCTCTCCCAGTGTATTGAGAAAAGCCCTTCCTAGACCTGGAGAATCCCAGGGACAGGAGCCTAGTGGGCTGCTGTCTATGGGGTCGCACAGAGTCGGACACGACTGAAGTGACTTAGCAGCAGCAGCAGCAGATCATACTGCCAGTGGAGAATTCTACTGTTGTGTAACAGGAGGGGACTTTGAGATGATCCAGTTCATCATGTTAAATGAAGTTACTGAGGCCCAGAGAGGTAAGTTGAGCTTGTCCTCTTATAGTGTTTAGAAGCGAAGATTTGATGCCAAGTCTGATACGCAGTCCTCAACCAAGAGAGAAATTTCAACGCTGACAAGCTATTTTCATGCTGTGATTAAAGTCTTCATGTAATTATATAATTTGTCCAATAAGACAATACTTCTAAAGATAATACAAATTGATGAGCATATCTATAATGGTTAAACATATAAAATATAAACAATAATCTATAAAGCATATATTTCCCTCAATATTTCCATCTTTTATCCCTCAGCTCCATGATTATTTCTCTATACTTTCCCAAACAGTATAAATATATATGTGTATATGTAATATTTTCATTTGAATATATTCTTAAGAAGCTGTGTAAATAAATGTGCATTCTGAAATGTGCAATATACTGTAAGACCTTTCTTTTCATGACTGCATATTGTCTCAAGCATTGTTAATTTGTTGCATGGCAGATTTCTGGAATCAAATAGCAGCTGTTTGGGGAAAGTATTAAACACATTCTCTCCAGGCCCACTGGTTGTTGTTTAGCTTTCATATCTTCTCACCATAAACTATATGGCAGCTCGAGCAGAGGAGTTGTTAACAAAATATATTTTCATTGCTAGCTAAACATATACATGACCTAGTGGTAATATTTGACTTTATATCATTTACTTATATCTGTGTATGTCTTACACCAAGGGACTAACACCCAATAGGAGAAAGAAAATGGGGAAAAATTAACTAAGTAACTGTGAACCATCAACTAGCCCAGATTAAATAATGAGCCTTCAATAGGCTGGAATAGAGTTACATTAAGTCTTTGGTGTTCAGTGGGCATTTAGATGCACTAATGGTAGTGCTGTGCTGGGAAAGCATATATTTTAGTTGGAATTTTTGCGTGGAGGTGAATGCACATTACGATATGAATAGCTGTGCTAAATGCATGGAAGTTTTCTGCCAGCATAGGAGGCGATTAAGGCTCCCTCTACCAGATAACAGCCCACTGGAGGAATGTAATGGTGGTGAAGTAAAATCTGAAAAACAGATGATTTCCCATTTAATAGTCCATTGACTCTCCTTGTAGAGCCACTGTGGTTATAGTACTGCTCTTTATTTTCATTTCACAAAGAAGCACAAGTTGTTGTGATATTTTTGAGCTCTTACATGTCCAGAAAGAAAGGAAAGGGAAAAAGGAAAGAAAGATCGAGTGCAATTAATGCAAATGCAGTTAATACAAAGATTTGTTTTAAGCAAGATATTTCTGTGTTGTTTTTGTTTTTACTGAATACTTGTAGCTCAGGATGATTTTCTTTGTTCTTCCTCCCTCCCCACCCTTGCCACCTGAATCTTTCATACTCCATGAAGCTGCAGCAGGAAAGACACTCACTGTATAGGATGCATTCTCAGTATCATTATGAGACAGGCCCAGCTTGACACCTCAACACCCAACTCAAGAAAGTTGATGTTTTGTCAACTCAAACTGCCATTTGTATATGAAATAGCTAATGTAATTTTCCCACTGAAAACATTTTCCCATTAATTATTTTTCTCATATCTTCTATATGTTCTTTATTAACATAGTGTACAGGTGGAATATACCTGAGTATCTTAATTCCTCATTTGTTTAAGCATAGCAGTTAATTTGTATCTTATTAACTAAGATCATGGCATCTGGTCCCATCACTTCATGAGAAATAGATGGGGAAACAGTGGAAACAGTGTCAGACTTTATTTTGGGGGGATCCAAAATCACTGCAGATGGTAATTTCAGCCATGAAATTAAAAGACACTTACTCCTTGGAAGGAAAGTTATGACCAACCTAGATAGCATATTGAAAAGCAGAGACATTACTTTGCCAACAAAGGTCCATCTAGTCAAGGCTATGGTTTTTCCAGTGGTCATGTATGGATGTGAGAGTTGGACTGTGAAGAAGGCTGAGTGCCAAAGAATTGATGATTTTGAACTGTGGTGTTGGAGAAGACTCTTGAGAGTCCCTTGGACTGCAAAGAGATCCAACCAGTCCATTCTAAAGGAGATCAGTCCTGGGTGTTCTGTGGAAGGACTGATGCTAAAGCTGAAACTCCAATAATTTGGCCACCTCATGCGAAGAGTTGACTCATTGGAAAAGACCCTGATGCTGGGAGGGATTGGGGGCAGGAGGAGAAGGGGACAACAGAGGATGAGATGGCTGGATGGCATCACCGACTCAATGTATGTGAGTTTGAGTAAACTCCGGGAATTGGTGATGGACAGGGAGGCCTGGCGTGCTGCAATTCATGGGGTCGCAAAGAGTCGGACACGACTGAGCGACTGAACTGAACCAAATGTTCCATTCAATTTTACGTTAGACTTAAGAATGTACAATTGTAGCATTATCTATTAATAATTCCTAGTGTTTCTGCCCTAGGTCTTGAAAGTACTTTCCTTGGGCCAGTGTATTGGTATTTGCCCTGCTAAACATTCTAGACTCTTTTTATTTATTTACTGATATCACTTTCCTCATAGTATATCTATTTTCATGTACTTTTGAAAATAATAATAATTCAGTCATCTAATATTTACTTAGATATGGAAAAATCAATCTTAAAATGGCCTTATAGTAAAACAACTTTAAAAGAGGGAGGGAACATGTTTGTGTTGAACTCTATTTCCATACAAGTAAAAAAATAATTAAATGCAAAACTATGTTTTCATCCTTATTTTGCTGCTGGACAAAATGGGGTCACATTAAGAATTATTTCCAGATTGTGCTACAAAAATCTGTAAAGGCTGAATCTTAGTATTTATATTTCTTACGTCGAAAATAAATTGTTCATACATCTAGGTAGGGGTAGCAGGAGGTGGAGGTGAAATGATGAAGGATGGTCAGAAGATACAAACGTCCAATTATAAAATGAATAAGCCCTGGGGATATAATATGTAGCATGGTGACTACAGTTAGCAATACCGTATTGCATATTTGGAAGTTTCTAAGAGAATAGATCTTAAAAGTCCTCATCTTAAGAAAAAAAATTTATAATGTATGTGGGCTCAGTTGGTAAAGAATCTGCCTGCAATGCTGGAGACCTGGGTTCGATTCCTGGGTTGGGAAGATCCCCTGGAGAAGAAAATGGCAACCCACTCCAGTATTCTTGTCTGGAGAATCCCATGGACAGAGGAGCCTAGCAGGCTATAGTCCATGTGTCGCAAAAGTTGGATACAACTTAGCACTGTCTTTCTAGGTTCCTTTGCTTTAAAAATACTACTCAAAATAAATAAATAAATAAATAAAATAAAATAAAATAAAAAATAAAAATACTACTCGTGCTAAGACTTGAGTATAGGTTGATCTGTAAGAAGTCTTGTAATTTCTTAAATTACTAGCAAAATTGAAAAGTCAGAATTAACCATTTGGATAAGGCAATTATATCTAATATGCCCATTTATCTTTCAGAATGAGAAGTTTTAATAATGTCGTTTTTTAAACCAGGAAGTTTCTTTCAATCTACAGGTACTCTCGATGATTTAGCTTGTTCATTGTTGGTTCACTTTTTGTTGTCCAAACATATGAATGTCTCCTTTTTTTTAAGGCAGGTTTTACAACAGCCTCACAGAAACAAACTTTTATTTTTGTTGCATGTTCTCATTTCCTTTGCCCACATTTCAGTTTTCCATATTCTCTTTTTATAAATTGTGCCTTTTTGCACTGGCCTTTCCATTATTTTAATTTCATGCCTTTAACTTTTTGTAACTTGCTGTGGAATTCTGACATTTTTATATGCAACATATATATTGGCTAATACCAAACATTCATTTTTCATCTATTTTACTAGCCTTAAAGAAAATCCAGTATTATGTTGTATGCTTTTCAAGGAAGTCAATGTTTTCACTCACTATTTTCTTCAGATTTATTTTTTTCACAAAAATTAAACCTAGATAATCTCTAAAAATATGATTCGAGTCCATTTCTGTTTTAGTATACTTATTAAAAGGAGGGGTCAGTAATGTTTTTACTTTATTAAAAGTATTAGTAGTAAGGAATAAATGTGATGATGTTATAGTTGTTGGTATTATTATTTACATCTACATGTTGAATATTTCTGAAAGATATATAGTAATTAGTAGCATTCCTCTTTTAAATAGAAAACATCTATGGTATAAGGAGATTAGTGACTCTCTCAAGCTTTTACTGTTTATCTATGGCAGAACTAGACTAGAACCTATATCTAGTAGATCTTTCTATTAGCTTGTCCATTAAAAACACACACACACACACACACAACAACTGTATTTCACCTACAGAGGGCCACATTTGAAATTGCTAATTTTGCCTATTTTTTTTCCGTTTTCTTTTTACTTTCAGATCTAAGTACAAGCTGTGCATTTGACTCTACATCACCTGTTTGTGCTTTATGCTTTTCACCATTTTTATTGCTGATAATATCATTTATATGAATAGTTAAAATGCCTAGATGTAGTAACAACTCATACCTATGGAAATTACACATGATGTTAATGAGCCACAAGGCCAGTGTTTCAAACTTCATCTTTAGTTCCATTTAGAAGATTTCTTCTCTTCTTCAACCAAATAGCTCACCTGGACTATATGTATGGTGGAATGGACACCTACTCTAAAAGCCACTTTTGGAATTGGTTATTGTCAAGCAAATTGAGGACCAAAGGAATGAAATGCTTTGAAACAAGATCGGGGGAGAAAGGAGTTTCCTAATTCAAAGCAATAAGTAATATGGTAACTTCAGAGTCAGATACCAAGAAAGTGTGGGGCCAAAACCGACAGTACAGAATAAACAATATGTGAGAACTAGCAATCTAAGATGTGATCAGTACAGAATAATTTTGAGAGGCACTCATTTTTACTCGGAGAAGGCAATGGCACCCCACTCCAGTCCTCTTGCCTGGAAAATCCCATGGACGGAGGAGCCTGGTAGGCTGTAGTCCATGGGGTCTCTAAGAGTCGGACATGACTGAGCGACTTTACTTTCACTTTTCACTTTCATGCATTGGAGAAGGAAATGGCAACCCACTCCAGTGTTCTTGCCTGGAGAATCCCAGAGATGGGGGAGCCTGGTGGGCTGCCGTTTATGGGGTCGCACAGAGTCCGACATGACTGAAGTGACCTAGCAGCAGTAGCAGCATTTTTACTACTAGCTCTTTTAAGGGGCCAGAACTTCTTACTCAGGGGTACATACACCTTGCACATAATAAAGAGATCATATCTAGAAACTTTATCCTTATACCAAATACTTATAAAAAGATGTGCTTAGTCATGCCTTGTTACAGGTAAGACGGAAAGTGTGGGTAGGTTAAAATTCCTAGTCACTTTTAGAAAAAAGAACTCAAAGACACTATTTTGAGTGGGGTCAGCAGTGTCATCTTGAAGTACAAAGGATAATAAGACAGCCAAGATTGAGAAAGAAATGACTCATGTTCAACATTTATCTTTTTCTTTACAAGCCTATTGTTTCACAGAAACTAAATCTATGTCAACTGCAAAAGTAAAATTTTCATATACACACAGAGACAGTGTTTACCATTCTGCTCTAGACATATTAGCACTCAACTATGAGTCATATCGGCAAAATGACAAAATTTTCCACTGTAGCATCTAAGAAAATTATTTTAGAAATCACAAAAATAAGACTAGATTGCAAAGTGCCTAGCAACATTTTTTGAGTAAGCCAGTTACCAGAAGCTTGAAGATGTATTTATCTCAGAAATATCTAGCAACTTCCTGCCTCCAAGAAGATATTTGTACTCCCAGGCTGTAGATTTTTTTACTATACTGTTATATCCATAATTATAAGATCATAATCCTAAGGCAGAACAAAATCTAGTGATCAGTCCATGTGATTCCTTCTTGGTATAGCTCAGAAAGCTAAAAACCAAGTTAGTTAAGTGAATAATTAGTAAATAAAATCCACTAAAACATGTGAAAAACTCAACAGTACTTTTATAATAAATAATTAATAGATATAAATTTAAAATATGACAGTAACTGTTGAGCAGTATAAGAGAGCTAAGTCAAGAACTTAAATTTCTTCTTTCTTATTGAATTTAATATCTATGAAGAAAATATACATAGAGAATTTTACTATGTGCTGTTAAAAATCCTCTCTAACACTTCTCACTGTCTTTTTCTTATTTCACATTGTACAGTTATTAAATATGTCTATAAAACCACTGACAAATTAAAATACTTTTGATAAAATGGGTAGTCTTCTCTTTCCTTTCTCAGCATCATTCCTTTCTTTCTTTCTTTTTTTTTTTTAATTATTGCTTTACCCAATTGGATGTAAACATGTGGGAACTGAGTTAATGTGTCATAGTTTAAGTAAATCTTTGATTTAAAATAGTAAAGACAAAACTCTGACTGTTACAAAATTGGTTTGATTTGAGAAGAAATGGTTATAGTGAAATTTAAAGTAGAAAATCAAGAGAAAGGAGACAGATAAATGAGAAGTATGGGATTAACAGATATACACCAATATCTATAAAATAAACAAGGATTTCCTGTATAGCAAAAGGAACTATCTATATTCAATATCTTATAATAACTTATAAAGGAAAAGAATCTAAAGTTGAATACCTGAAACTAACACAATATTGTATATTATCAATAGGTAAATGAGATGAAAAAATAAAATAGAAAAAGTCAAATTAGTGAAAATAGGAAGAAAGTGAATAAAGCAGTGAATATTCACTTTAAAATTAATCCTATAAATTATCTTTAAAAAACTTTCTAAATTACATTGCAAATACCTGCATCATTTAATTGTAATCTTCTAAAGACCTGGTAATTACTGACTTAAAAGAACTCACAATTTAATCTTTGCTTTTTTAGAAGAGAAATGAGCATGTTATTATTTTCTGTTAAATTAGCATTTTTAATTCCAATAATTGTTTCAGGTTTAAACATTTGGAAGGCACTTACAGCAATCATAAAGATCATTACCATATCTGTTGCAAAAACTCATTTACGATATTTTGATCCTCTTGAGAAATACTAAGTCTGAGCCAATGTCAACCTAGAGAAAATTGGAACAGCTTAAAAGCAATTCTAGAATCATTTAGTGCTTAATATGTTCTAGGAGTGGAAGAATCGATATCATGTTTAATCAGTTTAAACATGTCATTTAGTAGAGAAAATGTCCTACTACTGGCCAGTTACATTCCCACTGAAGTTAAGGAGAGCATGGTCCTTTATGAAGAAAAAAAATGAGTGCATGTGTACCCTTCATATGGGTCAGTAGCTGTTGTCCTATTTAGACTGTCTTTACTTTGTAGTAACCCTCAATAAGTTACAGAGTGGCCACCTTTATCTTAGGTCAGGTGGTCACATATTCTGTTGTGTCCTGGAATTCCTGGTTATTATAGTGTAATAGTTCATAATGTTCTCTACCATTCTCAAAAAAATGCCTCAGTTTGGGTGATAAATTATGTGGTCACCCTTGTCATATGTATAATCTTTATCTACCAGGCATAATGAAATTTATTGGATGCATAAAATGCCTGGGTGGATTTGGATGGATGAGATATAACAGTTATAATGGTTGCGCTCAGTAACTAAGTCATGTCTGACTCTTTGCAACCCCGTGGACTATAGCCCATCAGGCTCTTCTGTCCATGGGATTTTCCAGGCAAGAATACTGGAGGGGGTTGCCATTCCCTCCTCCAGGGAATCTTCCCAAGCCAGGATCAAATCCACGTCTCCTGCATCTCCTGCTTTGCAGGCAGATTATGTTAACTCCGAACACCTGACATCACATCTGTGATCAAGACATAATTCCTGTACTTGGAAATTGTTGCCTAGTTGGAGAGAGAATAAACACTTCAGGTAGTTAAGTCAGTGTCTAATAAAGTGAGAGAATAAGTAATGTGACCGATTAACATGAGAGCTCAGAGAAGTGCCAGATTTGGTGACTGAAATGATAAGCAGTCATCCCTTTCTCTCCACTCTGACATTTTCTTATCCTATAGATAGTCCCACTAAGGAACCCCTGTGAACTGAGCATGCCTGTTCAATCTTATCTTTATCTTGTTATTCTCTGTATATTAGTATATGTTATGCTCCCATCTCTTCTAGCATTAAATTCTATAAAAGTTATTTTAACCTTTCTGTAAATTTAATGTATCTAATGGCTACTTTGAAACAATGATCCAGGCTTAAGGCTTTTCACAGATAATAATCGTTCATATATAAAGTTGCTGCTCTTATATCCAAAATATGTGGTCCTTCAAAGTGAACTTCAGCAGTTATTTCTTTCCTTTGGTCTGAACTTTTCCCAGAGTGGGGTTTCCCCAAAGAAACACCGTTAGGTAGATTTTTTGAGTAGTGATTGGCCCATGTTTTGAAGGTTATCTGGTTTTAGTACCATGGGAATTCCAAAAAATGTTAAATCTAGAGTCAACACTATTTATAAACTATTTTATCTAAACCACCTCCACCAAATTTGAACTGACATTGACTAAGAAGAAATTTCTCAGGAAATTGAAGTAGGAAGTGATCGTTTCTCTGTATTTGCCTTATACATCTATGAGACAACAGACACTTTGATTAATTTTTGCTTATTTCTATACAGAAGACTTTTTTTGTGTCCATGAGTAAATCATCTGAGAAAAGATATCTAATCTTTTTAAGTTGCTGTTCAGGTAGTAAAATCATAATGACTCAATGATTAATTTTGGCTTTAATGTGGGTTTACCTTAGTTATACCATTATTTCTTAAATGTGCAACTTTCATCTTCAATATTTATAAGGCCCCCCAGGTCTCTGATCACAATTCAAAAGAGTGTCACTTTGCACTTGTCATTGACAGTCCAAAAAGTTTTTGATTTTTATATTTTTATTTATTTATTTATTTAAATTTTACTTTACTTTACAATACAGTATTGGTTTTGCCATACATCAACATGAATCTGCCACGGGTGTACATGAGTTCCCAATCCTGAATCCCCCTTCCACCTCCCTCCCTATACCATCCCTCTGGGTTATTCCAGTGTACCAGCCCCAAGCATCCTGTATCCTGCATCGAACCTAGACTGGCGATTCGTTTCTTACATGATGTTATACATGTTTCAATGCCATTCTCCCAAATCATCCTACTCTCTCTCTCCACGACAGAGTCCAAAAGTCTGTTCTATACATCTGTGTCTCTTTTGCTGTCTCGCATACAGGGTTATTGTTACCATCTTTCTAAACTCCATATATATGCATTAGTATACTGTGTTGGTGTTTTTCTTTCTAGCTTACTTCACTCTGTATAATCGGCTCCAGTTTCACCCACCTCATTAGAACTGATTCAAATGTATTCTTTCTAATAGCTGAATAATACTCTATTGTGTATATGTACCACTGCTTTCTTATCCATTCATCTGCTGATGGACATCTAGGTTGCTTCCATGTCCTGGCTATTATAAACAGTGCTGCGATGAACATTGGGGTACACGTGTCTCTTTCAGTTCTGGTTTCCTTGGTGCATATGCCCAGCAGTGGGATTGCTGGGTCATAAGGCAGTTCTATTTCCAGTTTTTTAAGGAATCTCCACACTGTTCTCCACAGTGGCTATACTAGTTTGCATTCTCACCAACAGTGTAAGAGGGTTCCCTTTTCTCCACACCCTCTCCAGCATTTATTGCTTGTAGACTTTTGGATCATAGCCATTCTGACTGGTGTGAAATGGTACCTCATTGTGGTTTTGATTTGCATTTCTCTGATAATGAGTGATGTTGAGCATCTTTCCATGTGTTTGTTGGCCATCTGTATGTCTTCTTTGGAGAAATGTCTATTTAGTTCTTTGGCCCGTTTTTTGATTGGGTCATTTATTTTTCTGGAATTGAGCTGCATAAGTTGCTTGTATATTTTTAAGATAAGTTGTTTGTCAGTTTCTTCATTTGCTATAATTTTCTCCCATTCTGAAGGCTGTCTTTTCACCTTGCTTATAGTTTCCTTTGTTGTGCAGAAGCTTTTAATTTTAATTAGGTCCTATTTGTTTATTTTTGCTTTTGTTTCCAGTATTCTGGGAGGTGGGTCATAGAGGATCCCGCTGTGATTTATGTCAGAGAGTGTTTTGCCTATGTTCTCTAGGAGTTTTATAGTTTCTGGTCTTACATTTAGATCTTTAATCCATTTTGAGTTTATTTTTGTGTGCGGTGTTAGAAAGTGTTCTAGTTTCATTCTTTTACAAGTGGTATATTGCGCTCATCTGATTATCGAACCCCCAAACAAAATTTATTCCACACATTCTTAAGGTAAATGATATTTGCTTTTGGTTTGCGTGTCTATTACATAATGATTACATAATGAGTTCTCACTGAGGCTTATTTGTAGCAATGCTTATTTTGTGAGTTTGATTAGCAAAGCCAAATCTTAAAGTCAACTTGTCAATTTTAAATGCAGCCATTAGTTTTTCAGGATTTTTAAAACAACACTAGATATGCCTTAGATAATTAGTATAATTTTCTCTTCATAGGAGGATTTGAAGAATAATAATCCTTGTGTTTTGGATAACCTCTTATGCAAACAGTGTCCAGAAAAAAGACCTAATCCTCATTAAAAGTGGCTATGCTTGGTTAGCCTCTACATTTAATAGAAAATCAAGATTTTCTGGTGCAAAGATAGTGTCTGTTGATTCAGAAGATTATAGCAGTGATTTTTCTAGATGCTAATGGAAAGGTACTAAAGTGAATCAATAATCTTACTGCTACATGTTTTAAATGCTTGAAGAAACCTAGAATGCATAATATACATATGAATTGGTTATAGCTCTGTTTTGATAAAAAAAAAATTTGTGATTCAGATATGCATACAAGCAGGAATCAAGTGTGACAGGAAGGAGCATAAACATTTATAATCTCCTGCTTTGAAGGAGGAGAAGGCAATAGCAACCCACTCCAGTACTCTTGCCTGGAAAATCCCATGGATGGAGGAGCCTGGTAGGCTGCAGTCCATGGGGTCGCGAAGAGTCGGACACGACTGAGCGACCTCACTTTCACTTTTCACTTTCATGCATTGGAGAAGGAAATGGCAACCCACTCCAGTATTCTTGCCTGGAGAATCCCATGGACGGGGGAGCCTGGTGGGCTGCCATCTATGGGGTCGCACAGAGATGGACACAACAGAAGCGACTTAGCAGCAGCAGCAGAGGCTTTGATAAGAACCAAACCTATGGCAGTTACATTGATGACTGGAGTACCTACAAATGGATATAAGAATTTACTTTGGTGGAAATTGGAACATATATCCAAAGTGACATATAGTCAAATAGTTCAAATAATGATTGTATGCAACATACAGAGCCTATAAAATTATTTGAGTGCTGTGTATATTTAGCATTTTATGTGCACAACTGTCTTCTCTTTGGTCAAATTGTTTACCTACTACATATTTTTAAAAATGAAAAGATATAGATGATACTAAACAATAAGTTTGTTTTTTGACATGAAAACCTGTATGGTTAATAATTTTATTTTTATAACATTTCCACAGCATTGGAACCAAGTTAGAAAAGGATTCAAAATAATTTTATGCTGCTGCTGCTGAGTCGCTTCAGTCGTGTCTGACTCTGTGCAACCCCATAGACGGCAGCCCGCCAGGCTTCCCTGTCCCTGGGATTCTCCAGGCTTATTTTTATAACATTTCCACAGCATTGGAACCAAGTTAGAAAAGGAGTCAAAATAATTTTATATTTTGAGCCTATTATATTTACTGGCCTGCCTGCCAACTTGCTTAGCCAGAAAGCTGCTACTTGCTTGAAACAATCACAAGTATTAATTTTTAAAAATGTTTTATTTAAACTGTGTTTTTATCTTTGTTTTTAGTATCTAACATTTTATATTTTAAATATGATCTTATATATGGTAAAATGTAAATATTATTTTTATGAATTCATTCAGCTATATACAATTACTTAAATATCTATGGAATACCAAGCATAAGCTATATAAAATAAGTGACTGCATCATTTCTCCCAAATATGCCTTATTTAACACAATGAGACAACTAATTCTGATTTACATGCTTTTTAAATTTACACACAGAAACAGGTAGCCCTATCGGGGAAAAACACAGAAAATAGATATCATTTCATCTTTCAAGTAATACTGTTAATACAACTCTGAATAATGCAGTATGTGTTAGTCATTCAGTCATGTCCGACTCTTTGTGACCCCATGGAACCCACAAGTCTCCTCTGTCCATGGAATTCTCCAGGCAAGATTACTGGAATGGGTTCCTTTCTTCAGGGGATCTTCCTAACCCAGGTGTCGAATCCTGGTCTCCTGCATTGCAGAGAGATTCTTTACTATTTGAGCCACCAAGGAATCGAAAAATGCAAAGGTAGTAAAAAATCATGCAGAGTATTTGATATGGGAATGCACTTTAAAGAATAAAGCCCAATACTGGCATGCTGAATTCTTGGAGTGCGTAAAAGCCTTACCAAGAGAGTGAGTCTGCCATGATTCCATGTGAATGGCTTGGCCTGGCCCTCCTTGGCTTCTGGTCCAGCTTCCCACTCCTCCACTGGCTTCACTAGCCTGACCAGTACACAACAGGCATGTCACTTTCAACTTCATTAATATTTTAATGATTTGTCTGGCTGATTTCTATTTTTCTGAGCAAAATAACGGTGTTTGAAACCTCAGTTTCAGAGTTATTCCTTGTAACTATCCTATAGTGAGAACCCAGTGCATTTATCATTGAGTTGTCCAGAGAATACAAAGTAAGCGTCACTAGAGAAGAGGTAAGAGTGTGAAGTGAGAAGGTAATAGAGAAAAAGGGCCCTGTGGCTCCAGCCCTAGAATGGATAGCTTAGAAATATAAAACCAAGTTACAGCCTATCAATAACTGAGAGTTATCCATGTACATGTGAAGCGTGTGTGTGTGTGTCTGTGTGTGTTGTTTTAATGGTAAGAACTGTATGCAAACTAATATCTAAAGCAAAAATGATAAAATATTCCATGTGTAGATAGTTGTGAATAAATTGCCAAATGATACTTTATCAAATGCAGCTGAATTAGGTTTAAAAATGATTTCATGAATTATTTAATTGAGATTATAAAAATATTTGACTTGAAATCCAAAGATATTTGAAATTATTTTACTTAGCACAAGTATGGCAGGTATGAGAGTTAAATGATAAGAGTCAGAGAACTGTCATGGGTTAACTTTCAAATCATTGAATACATATTATGTGCTAGACACAGCATAAACCTTATTTCATTGAATTGTATAATTAACCTTACATTATAAACATTATTTGTATTTCCATTTGACACTTGAGGAAACCAGTGCTTAGATAGGAAAGTAACTTAACTCAAGTCTTCATAATGAAGCAGCACAGCAAAGATCTTCATCCACATCCCTGACACCAGGCATTGTTTTTAAAAAGAAAATGAAATTAACTAAGTTAATAGAGTGATCGAGATCATGGACTTTAAAGTCAGACCTGGGTTTAGATTCTGACTACCATTGATGCATAGTAGCTCTGTGGACTCATTCTGTTTATGCCTGGGTTCCCATATTTATAACATGGGGCTAACAACACACCCAGTAAGCACTCAATATTGCTAATACTATTAAGATAGATGTGTTACTTTAATTGACTCCATTATCTATGGTAAATATAACTGTTGATATTCACCCAAATATTTTAAGTGGTATTTTGTCTTCAATAATATCGTAACCTATCTGATCATTCCTTTGTGATCCCAAGTAGAAGAAGCTCATAAAATGTAAGAGTCCATTATCCTTTCTTTCTAAGCAAGTTCCTATGTAAAAACAGGTACTTTATATCTTTGGGGTAATAATACTGCTAATGGAATATGGATACATTAAAAGCAACTCTTGGTGATAGCCCTTTATTAACAGCAATTAAATATATTAAGGAGCCTTGTTTTGCACATTCTTTCAGCCACAGAACATTAAAGATGTATATGTTATAATTACAATTATTCTTTTCTTCATTGTCCTGCTGAGGAATGTACTGTAATTCTGGCAGCCAGACTACAGAGTTGGCTTGCTTTCCTTGGATTGCAGATGTCTAATTGCAAGCAACCATTTCATTTTAAATGGCTCATTAAAGTAGAAACTATTTAGCATCAATAACATGGACCAGCATCCATGATTATGCATTTAATTAAAGAGGTATGTTCTTCCCACTTTTCTAATTTTTCAATTAATTTATGCCTCGGTCTATACATACATATGTGCACATACATACACACACATTCCCACACAATTATACAAAGACTTTCTTCAATATTAAATTTTATTGCTTTGAAAGAGTTAAAATTCCTTGGTTAATTGTTCCACTCGGCTTGTATAGAGAGTACTAATTATAAAATTATAGAACTTATATTGTTATTTAATCCAAGTAGACTGGGTAATATACATATAGGAATTGATTTCCTGTTTTATAGACTTTTCTAGATTAATATTTCACCTTAATAAATGTCTTTGTTCACTAACTATGACACTGTTTGTTGATTGTAGTTTCAAAGAACTGAAAAATAGAGAAATACTTGTCAAATTCTGAACTACTGATTTTAACCAATCACTGAAATCAGATTGTAAAAAGAGAAAAAAGGAAGCAGTTCTGATATCTCTCATACATAAAAGATCAATCACTGAACCATGGTTTTGACGTGTTAGTATGATCTGTTTTTCATGTTGTAAAAGTAGTTTTATGTAACAACATTTGTTCAGAAACAGAAGTTTCAAATGTATAGATATTTTACTTTTAAGATAGTCATGTCCGACCCTCAGTGACCCCATGGACTGCAGCCTACCAGTCTCCTCCGTCCATGGGATTTTCCAGGCAAGAGTACTGGAGTGGGGTGCCTTTGCCTTCTCCATTTAAGATAATAATAATGGTAATTTAAAAACCTTTGAAAAGACTGGTTATTATCTATATTATAATTCTACTACCAGAAATAATGAGCTATATGAACTGTAATTAGTTGACTATGAAGTTAATATATACATGATTATTTACAAGTTATTTTAAATAGCCTTAGGGTTTTTTTAGATGCATAAATTTCAATAAGTGAAATGTCAGTTAGAAGCTCTGCTAATAATGGCCTTCCTCAGTGATCAATGCAAAGAAATAGAGGAAAACAATAAAATGAGAAAGACTAAACATATCTTCAAGAAAATTAGAGATAGCAAGGGAACATACCATGCAAATATGGGTACAATAAAGGACAGAAATGTTATGGGCCTAACAGAAGCAGAAGATATTAAGAAGAGGTGGCAACAATACACAGAAGAACTATACAAAAAATATCTTCATGACCCAGATTACCATGATGTTGTGATAACTCACCTGGAGCCAGACATCCTGGAGACAAAGTCAAGTGGTCCTTAGGAAGCATCACTACAAACAAAGCTAGTGGAGGTGATGAAATTCCAGTAGAACCATTTCAAATCCTAAAAGATGATGCTGTTAAGGTGTTACACTCTATATGCCAGCAAATTTGGAAAACTCAGCAGTGGCCACAGGACTGAAAAAGGTCAGTTTTCATTCCAATCCCAAAGAAAGGCAATGCCAAAGAATGCTCAAACTACTGCACAATTGCTCTCATCTCACACGCTAGCAAAGTAATGCTCAAAATTCTCCAAGCCAGGCTTTGACAATACATGAACCGAGAACTTCCACGTGTTCAAGCTGGATTTAGAAAAGGCAGAGGAACCAGAGATCAATTGCCAATATCTGTTGGATCATCAAAAAGCAAGAGAGTTCCAGAAAAAACATCTACTTATGTTTTATTGACTGTGCCAAAGCCTTTAACTGTGTGGATCACAACAAACTGAAAAATTCTTCAAGAGATGGGAATACCAGACCACCTAACCTGCCTCCTGAGAAATCTGTATGCAGGTCAAGAAGCAGCAGTTATAATTGGACATGGAACTACAGACTGGTTCCAAACTGGGAAAGCATTACATGACGGTTATATTATGTCACCCTGCTTATTTAACTTGTATGCAAAGCATATCATAGAAATACAGGGTTGGATGAAGCACAAGCTGGAATCAATTGCCAGGAGAAATATCAATAACCACAAATAAGCAGATGACACCACCCTTATGGCAGAAAGCAAAGAAAAACTAAAGAACCTCTTGATGAAAGTGAAACAGGAGAGTGAAAAGCTCAATATTCAGAAAACTAACGTCATGGCATCTGGTCTCATCACTTCATGGCAAATAGAGAGGGAAACAATGAAAACTGACAGACTTTATTCTCAGTTCAGTTCAGTCGCTCAGTTGTGTCCGACTCTTTGCGACCCCACGAACCGCAGCACTCCAGGCCTCCCTGTCCATCACCAACTCTGGGAGTCCACCTAAACCCATGTCCATTGTGTTGGTGATGCCATCCAACCATCTCATCCTCTGTCATCTCCTCCTCCTCCTGCCCTCAATCTTTCCCAGCATCACGGTCTTTTCAAATGAGTCAGCTCTCCGCATCAGGTGGCCAGAGTATTGGAGTTTCAGCTTCAACATCAGTCCCTCCAATGAACTCCCAGGACTGATCTCCTTTAGGATGGACTGGTTGGATCTCCTTGCAGTCCAAGGGACTCTCAAGAGTCTTCTCCAACACCTCAGTTCAAAAGCATCAGTTCTGCACTCAGCTTTCTTTATAGTCCAACTCTCACATCTATACATTCATGCATCCACACTCCATGCATCCATGACTTTATTTTGGGGGGCTCCAAAATCACTGCAGATGGTAACTGCTGCCATGAAATTAAAAGACGCTTGCTCCTTGGAAGAAAAGCTATGACCAACATAGACAGCATATTAAAAAACAGAGACATTAATTTACCAACAAAGGTCCGTCTTTTCAAAGCTATGGTTTTTCCAGTAGTCATATATGGATGTGAAAGTTGGACCATAAAGAAAACTGAGTGCCGAAGAATTGATGCTTTTGAACTGTGGTGTTGGCGAAGACTCTTGAGAGTCACTTGGACAGCAAGGAGACCCAACCTGTTCATCCTAAGGGAAATCAGTCCTGAATATCCACTGAAAGGACTGATGCTGAAACACCAATACTTTGGCCACTTGATGTGAAGAACTGACTCAGTGGAAAATACCCTGGTACTGGGAAAGATTGAAGGTGGGAGGAGAAGGGGATGACAGAGGATGAGGTAGTCAGATGGCATCACCAACTTGATTAACATAAGTTTGACCAAGGTCTGGGAGTTGGTGATGGACAGGGAAGCCTAGCGTGCTGCAATCCATGGGGTCAGAAAGAGTCGAACATGACTGAGCAACTGAACTGAACTGAACTGAACTGAAGAAGTCTCTGTTGGTAACTCCTGATCTCCAAAGAACGAAGAAATCAACAGAGTCACATGGAAGTAAAACTCAATATGTTAAAACATATTTAGCAGATATGTAACAGTGAGATTAAGACTATGTGTGTGTGTGTGTGTGTGTGTGTGTACATACAAAATAAGAATATAATATAAAAAGTGTGTTAGTCGTTAGTCGCTCAGTCATGTCTGACTCTTTGTGACCCCATGTCCCATGGACTGTAGCCCACCATGCTCCTCTGTCCGCGGAATTCTCTAGGCAAGAATACTGGAGTGGGTTGCCATTCCCTTCTCCAGGGGATCTTGAAGACCCAGGGATCCAAACCCTGTCTCCTGCATTGAAGGCAGCTTCATTACCAGAGGAAGCACACATAATATAAAACTTACTTCAGTTCTATCTTGTCAGGCAGCCAGAGGTGGTCTCATAAGTTTAAGCTCAGTTGATCTTTTATAAATAATTATTTTATTTTAGTGTTATTATTTTAAAATTGAAGTGTAGTTGCTGTACAATATTGTGTTATTTTCTGCTGTACAACAAAGTGAAAGTTAGTTGGTCTTGATGGGAATTCTTTTACCTCCTCACCAGATGTTTATGTCGCATTCTCTTTTCCCACAGAGACTAGTAACATAAAAAAAAAAAAAAAGTTCTGAAAGATACTTTTTACCACCCAACAAAAAAATTATTATACAATAATTGTTATTAATACCTTGATATGTGCATTTGTGTTCCAACTGCCTTTGCCCCATTCTTTTTTTTCCCCCTCCACTCTTATTTTGAGTTGAAAGCAAGAAAAGAAACAAGTGGGAATGAGATTGTGAGAGAAAGAGAGAGAAAGAAGAAAACAGGAAGATGAACATCAAGAAAAAAAGAGAAAAATCGATCATTCACTGCAAGGACAGAGTCATGTAAAAAGGAGAAAAAATGAGAGCGTCTATCAGCACTTGAGAGAATAAGACAGATGGAAAGTTAATATTAAGAAGACTGAGGGAAAGGGAGGGTCCCCAAAGCAGAGTCTGAAGTGTTAGTAAACTATGCTCCTCACATACTGCAATTTACTTGAATGCTCCTCTTCAAAGTGCTGTCATATCTTATCACTTCTTTGAAATGCAAAGCAGATGATTGATTACTATTCATCATTTTTCAACCTTCTTTACAAGCCAATTCGTCAAGTGTTTCTATGCAGTTTCAGTCTGCGTAGCTAACAAGTCTTAGAAATTATCCCAACAGTGAAGAGAGCATGACATATCTTAAGGAAGGAATGAATTTAAACTAAAAGCGAATTGTGACTCTTTTATTAATAGATAATTCCCACCCTAACCTGGTTACCAAAATAAGTGTTTTGTTTCCTTTGTTTATCATCCCTGCCCTGCATTACTGAATAGCTTTTCTGGAGAGGGGACTGCATATATATGGAGGGCAGATATGAGAAACAAGTAAAGGGGAACAAAACGCTTATTTTGGTAACCAGGTTAGGATCAGAATCTATATACGAAAGGGTCACACAGGGTCTGGTGGTCTTCCCTTATGGCTCAGCAGTAAAGAATCCTCCTGCCAATGCAGGAGACACAGGTTCAATCCCTGGGTCAGGAAGATCCCCTGGAGAAGGAAATGACAACCTACTTCCCTGTATTCTTGCCTGGGAAATTCCATGGATAGAGAAGCAGGCAGGCTATAGTCTATGGGGTTTCAAAAGAGACACATGGTTTAGCAACTAAAACAACACAACAATTGAGGTGACTACCAGGAAAATATCTTTGTGTTATCACTAAGAACTTAAGGATGGAATAAGAATAAAATGTATATAAAATCTCTGCCAAGTTCACTGTACTTAGGAAAACAAGGTTCAGTTCAGTTCAGTTCAGTTCAGTCGCTCAGTCGTGTCTGACTCTTTGCGACCCCATGAATTGCAGCATGCCAGGCCTCCCTGTCCATCACCATCTCCCGGAGTTCACTCAGACTTATGTCCATCGAGTCAGTGATGCCATCCAGCCATCTCATCCTCTGTCGACCCCTTCTTCTCCTGCCCTCAATCCCTCCCAGCATCAAAGTCTTTTCCAATGAGTCAACTCTTTGCATGAGGTGGCCAAAGTACTGGAGTTTCAGCTTTAGCATCATTCCTTCCAAAGAAATCCCAGGGCTGATCTCCTTCAGAATGGACTGGTTGGATCTCCTTGCAGTCCAAGGGACTCTCAAGAGTCTTCTCCAACACCACAGTCCAAAAACATCAATTCTTCGGCACTCAGCCTTCTTCACAGTCCAACTCTCACATCCATACATGACCACAGAAAAAACCATAGCCTTAACTAGATGGACCTTAGTCGGCAAAGTAATGTCTCTGCTTTTCAATATGCCCTCTAGGTTGGTCATAACTTTTCTTCCAAGGAGTAAGCGTCTTTAAATTTCATGGCTGCAGTCACCATCTGCTGTGATTTTGGAGCCCCCCCAAAATAAAGTCTGACACTGTTTCCACTGTTTTCCCCTCTATTTGCCATGAAGTGATGGGACCGGATGCCATGATCTTCGTTTTCTGAATGTTGAGCCTTAAGCCAACTTTTTCACTCTCCTCTTTCACTTTCATCAAGAGGCTTTTTAGTTCCTCTTCACTCTCTGCCATAAGGGTGGTGTCATCTGCATATCTGAGGTTATTAATATTTCTCCCGGCAGTCTTGATTCCAGCTTGTGCTTCTTCCAGTCCAGCGTTTCTCATGATGTACTCTGCATATAAGTTAAATAAGCAGGGTGACAATAAACAGCCTTGACGTACTCCTTTTCCTATTTGGACTTACGACAATTTCAAAGCCTGTTATAAATGCAAAATTTAATTACAGTGCAAATTTAGAATTTAGAATGGAAATCTGGATAGACACATGACAAAAACATTCTTGTTTAGGGTTTATTTTAGGGAGTTTGGTAGAAATGAACGTAAATTCACCTTTTATATAAACCACAGAATAGATAATGGTGTTCAAATATAGAGGTAGAAATCATGATCCTCACATTGATGTAAAATTCAACACCTGTTAAACATTTTATTTAACTTGCAAGGGAACCAGGCAGATATTAAAACCAATTAAAAAGAGAATCCAAAGAACATACATCTATAGACCAATAATATGCAAATAAAGGCCAAGTTCTTTTTTCAACAAGGAACGAAAGTGAAATCAAAAGGATCTATCAAACAAGACAGAATTTGTATGTGTGTTAAACACCTATAATTTATAAAGTTTTAAACTGTCTTTCATAGAATTATAATTTTGACCTGCCAAAGCCAAGAGTGCTATAAACAGTACACTGAGAATGGTGACTACAGCCATGAAATTGAAAGATGCTTGCTTCTTGGAAGGAAAGCTATGACAAATGTAGACAGTGTATTGAAAAGCAGAGACATCACTTTGCCGACAGAGGTCTGCATAGTCAAAGCTGTGGTTTTTCCAGTTGTCCTATAGGGATGTGAGAGTTGGACCATAAAGAATACTGAGCGCCAAAGAATTGATGCTTTCGAATTGTGGTGCTGGAGAAGGATCTTGAGAGTCCCTTGGACTGCAAGGACGTCCAACCAGTCGATCCTAAAGGAAATCAACTCTCAATGAAAACAACAACTCAGTGGAAAAGATTGATGCTGATGCTGAAGCTCCAATACTTTGGCCACCTGACACAAAGAGCTGATTCATTGGAAAACACCCTGATGTTGAGAAAGACTGAGGGCAGGAGGAAGAAGGGGGTGACAGAGGATGAGATGGTTGTATAGCATTAATGACTCAATCGACATGAATTTGAGCAAACTCCAGGATATAGTGAAGGACAGAGGAGCCTGGCAAGAGAGTCAGACACGACTTAGCAGCTGAACACCAACAACATAAACAATATGACATTTTCCTTTGAATTATAGATGTTTTCTCTCAAATAGTAACATTAAGAACCTAGAGAACCATAATAACACTCATTGCATCATCTTCAGATGAGTAGTAAGTAGCCTATCATGAACATTACAAAAAGTAAATACCTTGATTACACAAATTATTGTATAAAACATTTTTCAGTTCTTGGTGTTTATACACACACATAGACACACACAATTTTGTTTTCTTAGAGTGATATCACTGCTTCATATTTTGATTATTCCTTTTACATAGAACTTAATGTTTCACATGGTCTAATTAGTTGATCTAGTCTTCTGGGATTATGTTTTTTTCTGTCTTCTATGGATGAAACAAATTAACCTCCTGTTTGGATCTCGAATAGAAACATGTAAAGGTTTGATTAATGGTAGAATTACAGGGTCTGTTTTGAAGCAGAGGAAATGGTATAATTAATTAATTACACTATTTTTAGGAATTATCATTTTATTGAGATTGCATTAGATGATTATAATTTTTTTTTTTTTTTGCTTTGTAATAGAGTAAATACTTGTTTTTCGGTAATAGTTTAAAGATACTATGCGAGGTCTGGTTTTATATCAACAGATCACCTGCACATATGTATTTATTCTGTGGTTTAATTTCTTTTAATTTCAAATCAAATAATGCAGGAGGGACTTTATGCCAAGTCCAGAATTGAAAATATTCATATTCTCATTGCTTCTGTGTTTTCATTATCTTTATAATGAGATTCTGATTAGAATATAACATTTGTTTATCTTTCTACTTTGGAAAGTAACATGTCTAAATGCAGCCATCTCTCTTAAATTACTCTTTTAAAAAAGTCAACCGAATGTGGACTTTCGTGTCCTTGCTGAAAATTTTTCAGTTACCTCCCTTAATGAGGTCTACTAGACTCTGATCCATTTGGCCTCATCGGAGTCTCCTTCCGCTGTGTTCCACCTCCATTTTTGCTTTTGTTCTGTTTGTCGTCCAGTTGTTAAGAGTCTCTTCTCTTACCTAATGTTGGCCCATAGTCTTGCCTGGAAAAGCCCATGTGCAGAGGGGCCTAGCGGGCTACAGTCTGTGGCATCACAGAAAGTCAGATATGACTGAGTACACATGCACCCATGATTACCAAGGCAGAGGAAATTAAGGAAGGAGAAAGGCTGGGGGAGATGATGACTGTAGCTTTAATATCTGTAGCTTGAGGGCCTGGTGACCTCATCTGAGCAGTGCAGGTTTGATGTTCAGATGTGCAGTCTGGGGTGATTGTACTCATTGTGAGTGGTCATGAGTCCCTTAGGGAAGGACTGTAGAGATAGAGAAGAATTGGGGATTTAATGAAAAGGCACCAGCATTTAACGGATAGAGGAGGAAGTCACCCTCAGTTGTCCTTTGTTCCTATTGTGTTCAATATATCAGCATTCATGCATTAACTCAGAAATATCAGGATCTAGAAAAAAATAGTACCGTGGTGTAAAATGTGCAGAAACCATGACTTAATTTAATCTCTAGGTTTGGGTCATATTTTAATAAGAGTTTCAACTTTTATTGCTTTTATGTTAATTTTCACATCTGTCAGCAAAATGCCTTTGTAGGCGGTAGGTCTACTTTGGCTGTAGATGTGAAGTGGGTGGTGCATCAAGGAAGAGGTTGAGCAAAAATCAATCTACTTCAGAATTGATTAAAATCAGGAAAAACTTCCAATTTCAACAGGATATTTAGGATGGGAATAATTAAATGAGCTTTGGAGGCAAATGAATTATTGATTACTCAGAAATATCAGGTCTAAGAAGATAGAGATTTAGATGTATGACTTTTTTTTTTCCTAGTAAAAAGTAACAGACAACTCCACTCCTCTGTAACTTAGAATTAAATGGTCATGTGGAGGAATCAGAAACTTATCACAACATTATAGACAAAATAGAGTAAAGCTATGTAAATTCTTAAGAAATTAGTGTTGCAATTTTCTACTATCTTTAGGATTTATGCTTTGATGATGTTCAAATTTTAGTTTTGTATTTTTCCCCTGGAAATTGTTCTGATGTTCCTACCTGCCCTATCTTCACAGCCTGTTCGTCCACTACCTTCTTTATCCTCTGAGATACGGGCACCATTCACTCCTTTATCTATTAATTCATCGTAAATATTTATTAAGCAAAAGAGTCTCAAGGTTACATTCTAGAGCAGGGTTTCTCGATATTGGCACTCTTGACAATTTAGGTAATTATTTGTTTAGAGGGGTTGTCATGTTGGATGTTTAGCAGCATCCATGGACTCTTTCCAGTAGATGCCACTGCTCTGTGCGACCCCACTAGCACCTTCCAAAAATGCCTCTAGACAGAGCCAAATGTCCCCTTGGTGGCAGAATCACCCTTGTAAGTTCTAGATGGAAGAAATAGACAGTCGAAAACACGATATTAGTGGTGATCAGGGCTGTGAAGTAGAAGTAACTGGGATTGTGGTAAGGGAGGTAGCAGGGCACAAATTCTAAAGGTTTCTCATCAAGGACAGAGGCAACATGCGGCAGGGACACATGAAGGCCTATTTCTCTTTTCATGGGTGCTCATCAGTCATGAGAGCCTTTCTATAGAATTGTCAATTAGAGCAAGTGCCTGATGTTTTTGGAAAAGAAAATGGTGACCATTTCAGTATTTGCCTGAGTAATCCCATGGACAGAGGAGCCTGGCAGGCTACAGTCCATGGAGTCTCAAAAAGTCAGACACGACTTGGTGTCTAAACAAAACAAAGCCTGATATATTATTTATATGATTACATTATCTCTGATTCTTGACCATTTACAAAATGCCACAATCACAGCAAAATTTTTTTTTGTATATGTCAAGTTCCTCCACTGAATAGAACATTTATAACTTCAAATACACTATCACATGCTGTTGATTTTGCTGTCCTATTTCTGCCACTGGGAAACACGAAGATCAATAAGTCACATAGCCTCTCAGTGGGTGGTTGGAAGGTATACTTATTTAAGATTGTTCTGTTAATGTTTGTTTGTTACATTATTTAATCTATCTTAAATAATTAATTTTTATTTGTGACAGTATTTAATCTGTCATTTTTATGAATTTCACAATTGTCAGCGTCCTGAATTAGGCTGTGACGCTGTGGTAAATGAAGAGCAGTGTCTGTGAGTAGCACGTGAAAATCCCAGTTCAGGTTCTGTTATTACCTGGCTGGGGGGACCTTGAGCAAATTGATTTACCTTTGGTTATCTTCCCTTCAAAGGAACTAATATACATATTTAAGGAATTTACTTCATAGTTTTATATGAAAAATTATATAGTAGAAATAAGAGCATTTTGAATGCTATGAATATTAATATATAATAAAAAGTGAAAAAGTGACTGTGTTAGTTGCTCACTTATGTCTGGCTCTTTGAGACTCCATGGACTATACCCCACCAGGCTCTTCTGTCCATATACTGAAATATTCTATATGTATATATAAAATATTATATACACACACACATATATATATGTATTCTTCCTCAAGGGATTATACATAACACTCTGCCACAAACTTTTGAGCTATTCTGCAGGATCTAAGACCCTTACCAAGGTAGAAGATTGTGACTAGACATAGATAGATAGATAGACAGACATAGATACAGACACAGGTATAGATGCCAAGCAACGAGAATGGTTGGTTCATCCTCAAAAAGCCTCAGTGGCTTTCAGGGAAGGATTTGTAAAGGCAACATTTGGGGTGAGGGTTGCAGGGTGCATGACTTTCTTCCGATTTCTAAATGGTGAGGTGGTGGTGTTTCAGGAATCTTAATTATCAAACTTCTGGTTCCAACCAATCTGGGATCTACATACTTCTACTCAGCATGTAGGCACCATCCTCTACCTGGGTAAGGATCTTAGATCCCACAGAATAGCTCAAAAGCTTGCGATAGAGTGTCATGTATATCCTTTGAGGAAGAACTCTGTTTTATCACAAATTCTTGACTGTTTTTTTGTTGTTTCTTCATTCTCGCTTCCCTAATGAGTGACTGCTCTTTGGAACTTAAAGAAGGCTTAGGAGACTAAAACCTTCTACAAACAAGAAACAGGGTATAAGGGGAGTTTTTGTACCCAGGAGGGCCCTGCAGTGTCTGCTTAGTTTTAGTCCCTCCTTTTCTTTGGTACTTGTCAATTCTGAAGGGAATAGGAGTAGGACAAGAAAAGGAATAAGATTTTAGATAGTTTAATTATAAACTCGGTAGGGAAATACACTTTTGGGGGGCCTCAGTTTCCATATATATCTGTTTAAAAATCAGGTAAATATATTAAAGATAATTTGTATTTCTCAGATACTACTGAAACCAAGGGAGAAAAATGTCACTATTCCTATTACTCAATGTTTCTTTGGATCAACATCTTTAACTTTCTCAGCCTCCTGCACTATCTGGTAAATTTACCTCCAGGCTGCCATGTTTACCTTTTCCCCTGAAAACTTACCGTAATTTTCTGTTAGACGTGCCCTACCTAACAAACTACAACGAGACTCTTACAGCTTTTGTTCTAGGGCAGTGATTCTCCTTTTCATTACCAGCCCTCAGCCCCCTAGGAGCCTTCTTAGACATTGTTTTCCTAACTGTTCACCCCATGAAATGTTAATGCTGCACATTTGTTCCAGCTCAACAACTGATTTTGCCCCCTGGGCTTGATATGGCAAAGTCCTTTCTTTCCCACTTCACTGAGAAGACATGCTCTAGTGTTTCTAGATTCCAAGTTGGAGTATACATTCCCAGCAGCTTTTTTTTTTTTTTAAAGATTCAATCCAGTCCATATCCACTGTGGCTGTATCGTATGGGACAGTGGCTTATCTAATAGGATCTCATGTTAAACCCCTGCATTCCAGGCTGGTTTATCCTTCTCAAGTGATGAGTAACTTAATAGCCAGAAGTATAAACTTATATACTATCCCAACAAAGAAGGGGGAGAGGTTTAGGGCTTCAGTGGGAAATTACTGAGGATTTTATTGGGCTTTTTTATGCTAGTGAATGGGCAGAACTTCATGAACTTAATATCTCTGAGAGATTATTTGGCTGGAAAATAGCAGTGTATTCGCTACTTCTGAGTTTTTGTGGGGATTAAGTGAAGTGGGATTGGTGAAATCACACCTAAAAGCTCTTAGGACAGTGCACGGCACACAATAAACACAAATGTTCTTTATTACTAATATCTGAAAACAAAATGGAAACAGAAAATGGTAAGAGGCTAGCGCTCTTCCATCAGACTACTGTGTTTTACACTTGTGCAGTGCTGATTTTCACTTTATTTTTTAGACTAGGCTGAGAACTTAACCTTTGCTCTTGTTTTTCTTTTATCTTGTTAGATTTGACCCCATGTTTTAGCCTGTCATCTGAAAATTTAATTGACTTTTGTGATTCTCATCCAAGATGAAATAAACAAACTTGGGGAAGGCAAGGTCAGGGCAAGGCACAAGCACACAAGTATCCAACTAGAGATTTCCCTTAGGACAGTGGTTCTTAACCTCCGCTATACAAACTGGACTGAGAAGTGACCTCAGTGTTGAAACTAAAATACTGACCAGGTGATCAGTATGTGAAGTATGGTCAAGAGACACTGTATATTTCAATAGTAAGGAATCCAATAATAACATAGACCATTTCACCCAGATTTCTCCTTCTTACAAGGGTATTACTAGACTTTTCACATAATTTCCTGATGAAATACAGATATAACTTGTCTACAGATTTTATCTATCAGAAAGAAATTTTTCCTCTATTACCTTTAGGCTTAAAAGATTGAAACCCGCAAATTAACTGGCAATAGTTTAATAGGAAAAAAATACTCTCACATGCACATATACACATGAGACTATAAGTGAATGATTAGTAACTTGATGAATGGCCAGAAGTAAAGTTTTATATGCATATGTGTGCTAAGTTGCCTTAGTCCTGCCCAACTCTCTGCAACCCTATGGACTGCAACCCGCCAGGCTCCTCTCTCCAAGGGTTTCTCTAGGCAAGAATACTAGAGCGGGTTGCCATGCCCTCCTCTAGGGGAGCTACCTGATCCAGGGATCAAACCCGTGTGTCTTAAGTCTCTTGGATTGGCAGGCTGGTTCTTTAACACTAACGCCGCCTGGGAAGTCCAGTGGTTTATGTATCATCACAAGAAAAAAGGTAGAGAGCTTTAGAGCTTCAGTGGGAAATCATTCAGGGTTTTATTAGGCTTTTTTATGCTAATGAGTGGGAAGCCTTTTTCCAAGGCAGCTGAATTCACAGGAAACTCCCATAGAAAGGGGTTAATGGCAGCTGTGTTTTCTAGAGACTTGGCTGTAGTCAAAGGAGGCAAGTTCAGAAAAAATTTCTTTCTATATCTTTTGTGTATATTTTTCACTTTATTTTCACTTTAAAATAATCTTTGTGCCCAAACTCTGATGCATTCATCTGATAGCTCTTAAAACCAGAGAAATATTGTATGGTCCACAGCTACATCAAAAAAAAATTATATAATTTTATGTCATATTTGAATGCTTACTATGTCCCATTTTTTGTTCAGGTAGGACAAATATTCTATCCAAGGTCAAAAGCTAATAAACAGCAGATTCAGGATTAACTCTAGGTTTACCTGACTTCAAGGTCAACATTTTCTATTATATTTTGTTATTCTTTACATGGGAACATTTCTGGAGTTTGCTGTCATTTTTGACTCTTGTGACCCCATGGGCTGTAGCCTGTCAGGCTATTTCATCCATGGGAGTCTCCAGGCAAGAATACTGGAGTGGGTTGCCATTTCCTTCTGCTTATGCTAGATTCTAATTGGGTTAATAATGCATTTGTAAAATTTTGCTTGGGATGATAATTAGAATATACCTTCTTCTATATCTGGAAATAGCAAATTGACATTTTTTTATAGCTTTCAGTATCTTAGAGGGGCTTGAACATCTCGTTTGAAAAATTTCTCAGTACACTGGGATGAAATTCACTTGAGTGCAGAAACACTGAATTTAGACAGCCAAGTGCTGTCTTCCTAATGACTCTCTATGTTGGTCTTCAGAGGCCTCTTTCCACAGTCTTTTTCATCTTTTCCCATCTAAATGCTTTTCTCTTTGCCAAAGAAAAAAAGAAATAAAATTGGAACTCCATGGTTTTCTCTTCTTTCTGTCTGGTCCCTGACAATAATACTGTAGGAGAGGAAAATGCTTTTTCCTCAGCTCTTTTAGGGTCTGACAGGTTCTGACAGGTTCTGAAAATTAAATGGACAAAGATTATAGGATAAAAGCATTCACATTTATTTAATATAAGTTTTACATGACATGGGAGCCTACATAAGGAAAAGAAGACCTAAGAAATAGACAAGTATTTTTATGCTTAGTTCGATGAAGAATGGGCAGTCGTGGAGGAATATGATAGGTTAAGAAGTATGAGGTCATTGCAGCAAACTGAGGGAGACTTAGCAAGGCCTGTTCACTAGGTTTCTTCTTGGCATCCTTTTCTTTTCAGAGATAAGGATGCTCCTTCTTTCCAAGTAGAAGAAGGGTACCTCTTCCATGGAAGTTTTATAACCTGTTTCTGGGAAGAAGGTTGAAGTGAGGGGAGGAAGTCAGAGTATCCTTCCTGCTTCTGCCATTTAGTCACACATTTACTCACACTTCTTTAGCTTAAAACATTGAAAGGACAAGTTGTCATATTTGGGGGTAGCATATCCTGAATCCTATCAACCTTTCCTTTAATATTGATACAATGGGTCCTATATGGTAGGTTCTATAATTTTCATGTTTTTTTTCCCTTCTCAAAAAATAAATTCAAAGTTTAAGTGGCTCTTTAGGAGAGCTTAGCACTTATCACTTACATGTAAGCATCTCCGTCAGCTCTCAATATGGGTACATGACAGATGTTCTTCCTGAATTTCAGAATTAGGACATGACCATGCTCACCATATTGCACAAGAGAAATCTTACCCTGGGTTGTTTCGATCAAACTGTCTTCCATGTAGGCCTGGTGAAGTAACACATCCCTTCCACTTCCCCTAAGGCAAGGGGAGTAAATTTTGACCTCAGCTCCAACTTGCTACAATAGCGCTTTTATTCTCTGGGTTTGTCACTCTTAAGGGCATTTCTAATGGAAAGGACAAGGAGGCCCCTCAGCTGAGTTTCCTCTCAAATGTGAAACAGCATGGATTTATGCAATCAGGTAGCAGTGGCTGATATTTGCTAAACCGAGTGTTTAATTGACTTATTTCTCATTTAGCTATACCATAAATTGAAGAATCCTTATTTACTAAAGTTTATTATACTTTTGTTAGTATATTAGATTAAATTTAGTTTGGTATTCTATTTGTAAATGTTAATTTAATTTTAAAAAGTAATACATTATTTTTAGTGATAAAAAAGGCCAATTAAGGCAAATCTTATAGTAGACATTATAGTTACTTTATTTAAGCAATGCTTTAATCTGAGTCTCCTTGTAGGCAAGGCAAAAAGGAGGTAAAATGATTTATGCAATTTCTGTAATGAAAGGAAAAGTGTTTCTTTAATTCATTTGAAAAGAGAATTTCATGCTCTAAGAGAAATGTACTGTTAGTGCTTAGATAAGGAACATCAAACAACATGCTCTTAAAAGAGTGCATGCAACATTCTTTATAGAATTTTGCTTTTTTCAACTTTTGATAAAAGATCAGAATATATATCGACATGTTACTCAATGAAAGAATATCCACAGGTAATAAAAAGTGTTAAACAAGACCTAGATTTTGGAGATCTAAAGTTTCAGTTCAGTTCAGTTTAATTCACTCGCTCAGTCACATCCAACTCTTTGCAACCTCATGGACTGCAGCACGCCAGGCTTCCCTGTCCATCACCAACTCCTTGAGGTTATTCAAACTCATGCCCATCAAGTCAGTGATGCCATCCAACCATCTCATTCTCTGTCATCCCCTTCTCCTCCCGCTTTCAATCTTTCCTAGCATCGAGATCTTTTCCAGGGAGTCAGTTCTTCACATCAGTCCTTCCAATGAATATTCAGGACCAATTTCCCTTAGGATTGATTGGTTGGATCTCCTCACAGTCCAGGAGCCTCTCAGGAGACTTCTCCAGCACCACAGTTCAAAAACATCAATTCTTTGGTGCTCAGCTTTCTTTACAGTCCAACTCTCACATCCATATATGACTACTGGAAAAACCATAGCTTTGACTAGATGGAAATTTGTTGGTTAAGTAATGTCTCTGCTTTTTAATATGCTGTCTAGGATTGTCATAGCTTTTCTTCCAAGGAGCAAGAGTCTTTTAATTTCATGGCTGCAGTCACCATCTGCAGTGATTTTGGAGCCCCCCCAAATGATGTCTGTCACTGTTTCCATTGTTTTCCCATCTATTTGCCATGACGTGATGGGACTGAATGTCATGATCTTCATTTTCTGAATGTTGAGTTTTAAGCCAGTTTTTTCACTCTCCTCTTTCACTTTCATCAAGAGGCTGTTTAGTTCCTCGCTTTCTGCCATAAGTGTGGTGTCATCTACATATCTGAGGTTATTGATATTTCTCCCAGCAATCTTGATTCCAGCTTGTGCTTCATACAGCTCGGCATTTCTCATGATGTACTCTGCATATAAGTTAAATAAGGAGGGTGACAATATACAGCCTTGACAGTACTCCTTTCCCTATGTGGAACCAGTCTGTTGTTCCATCGGAGAAGGAAATGGGAACCCATCCCAGTACTCTTGCCAGGAAAATCCCATGGACAGAGGGCTACTGGTAGGCTACAGTCCATGGGGTCTTAAAGACTTGGACATGACTGAGTGACTTCACTTTCACTTCTCACTTTCATGCATTGGAGAAGGAAATGGCAACCCACTCCAGTGTTCTTGCCTGGAGAAGCCAGGGGCAGAGGAGCCTGGTGGGCTGCCGTCTATGGGGTTGCACAGAGTAGGACATGACTGAAGTGACTTAGCAGCAGCAGCTGTTGTTCCATGTCCTGTTCTAACTGTTGCTTCTTGACTGCATACAGATTTCTCAGGAGGCAAGTAAGGTGGACTGGTATTCCCATCTCTTGAAGAATTTTCCACAGTTTGTTGTGATCCATATAGTCGAAGGCTTTGGTGTAGTCAATAAAGCAAAAATAGATGTTTTTCTGGAACTCTCTTGCTTTTTCAATGATCCAAGAGATGGCAATTTGATATCTGGTTCCTCTGCCTTTTCTAAATCCAGCTTGGACATCTGGAAGTTCTCTGTTCATGTACTGTTGAAGCCTGTCTTGGAGAATTTTGAGAATTACGTTGCTAGCGTTTGAGATGAGTGTAATTAATTCAGACTTAAATTGAAGAAAGTAGGGAAAACCACTAGACCATTCAGGTATGATCTAAGTCAAATCCCTTACGATTATACAGTGAAAGTGACAAATAGATTGAAGGGATTAGATCTGATAGACAGAGTGCCTGAAGAGCTATGGATGGAGGTTCATGACATTGTACAGGAGGCAGTGATCAAGACCATTCCCAAGAAAAAGAAATGCAAAAAGGCAAAATGGTTGTCTGAGGAGGCCTTACAAATAGCTGAGAAAAGAAGAGAAGCTAAAGGCAAAGGAGAAAAGGAAAGACATACCCATTTGAATGCAGAGTTCCAAAGAATAGCAAGGAGAGATAAGAAAGCCTTCCTCAGTGCTCATTGCAAAGAAATAGAGGGAAATAATTGAATGGGAAAGACTAGAGATCTCTTCAAGAGAATCAGACATAGCAAGGGAACATTTCATGCAAAGTTGGGCTCAATAAAGGACAGAAATGGTATGGACTTAACAGAAGCATAAGATATTAGGAAGAGGTGGCAAGAATACACAGAACTATACAAAAAAAGTCTTCATGACCCAGATAATCATGATGGTGTGATCATTTACCTAGAGCCAGCCATCCTGGAATGTGAAGTCAAGTGGTCCTTAGGAAGCATCACTTTGAACAAAGCTAGTGGAGGTGATAGAATTCCACTTGAGCTATTTCAAATCCTAAAAGATGATGCTCTTAAGGTGTTGCAATCAATATGCCAGCAAATTTGGAAAACTCAGCAGTGGCCACAGGACTGGAAAAGATCAGTTTTCATTCCAATCCCAAAGAAAAGCAATGCCAAAGAAAGTTCAAACTACTGCACAATTGCACTCATCTTACACTCTAGCAGAGTAATGCTCAAAATCTGAAGTTCAGATTTGTACAATTTAAGGAGTGGCTAGCTGCCACGTCATGTAGTCCCCCTCCGTGTGTTTGACAACACCCACATGGTAAACAGCTGAATATGATATGTCTGCTTTTCTACTGCTGATTACCAAGAGGGTCAGTGCTTAAAAAGCACCTGGCAAAGTTATGGACATTAAAAAAGCTGATTGGTATTCTTACCCTTGGAGATCGAGGCACATTTTATTAAGAATAGATGGGCATTTAGAAGTTACATGTAAAATTTAGGTTTTTTTTTTTTAACTGGTCTCAAATTTGATGGTACCACCTACAAAACTGAAAATAAGGAAAGAACAATTTCTTAGCCATATCTCCTCTTTTTTTTCTCTCTCTCTCTCATAAACATCTTATTAAACCTTAGCTCTTCACCATGCTTCCCAGGCAGCTATAATTTTTAGATGTTTCCCAATTTCCCTCCTCATCGGGATCATTTACCATTATAACATTTTAATTTCAATGTTTATGTAATTTCTTTTCAGTCCTTTCTGATTGAGCTATTTCACCATATAAAAGTCTTAGGTCTTCCTACTTTATGAATTTTAAAAATCTGGCTTGTTAAAATATAGACTAAATTTTCATTGTATCCTGTAATTTTCACTTGCTAGCCACCCCTTCTGAACATTAATCTGAATTTTATGATGGAAAGTAATATCCATGGAATCTCATCTTTCCAGATTTCCCACCAGCTTCTTCTTATTGATCTAGAGTGACTGTACTCCTTCCTCTGGTATCTGAGGCATTAAATTGCTATGCAGCCAGCAAACAAAAAAATAACTTGTTCAGCTAAAAGACACTCCAAGGAGAGTTGAGCACCCTTTCTGATCATTTGTATAACTAATCACTCTAGTATTGGGGGATATAAATGTGAAATAATCATCTATTTCAATCATCAAACCAAATAATATGTATTAATCTCACAGATGGTACCATGCACAATTCACTCTTCTTTTATTGTAAAGTCCTGCTGCCTTCAAATTTCTATTTAGGCAGATAAGATAGATTTTGTGATTTAATTCTTCTAATAAAATAGTTTCTTCAGTTAAAACATACACTTGCCACTGCTGCATTCTAATATTGAATCCCTCAATTTCCCTTGGCAATACACGTGTACGCAAGTGAAAGGACATGCACAACCAACCATATCCATTTTATTATAATACTCTGGCCATTGATACATAGCTATCTGAGGACACAGATATTTTCTGTATCCAGTTATGTTCTTTTATGAGCACCTTGGGCTTCCCTGGTGGCACAGTGGTAAAGAATCTCCCTGCCAATGCAGAAGATGTGTGTTCAATCCCTGGGTCAGGAAAATTCCCTGGAGAAGGAAATGGTAACCCACTGCAATATTCTTGCCTGGGAAATCCCATGGACAGAGGAGCCTGGCAGGCTTCAGTCCATGGAGTCGTGAAGAGTCAGATATTACTGAGTGACTAAACAACAAATGAACACCTTGGGAAGCTCCCTAATATTTTTCTTTCTGGGTCACGTCTATTTTAATTTTTATAATCCTTGTTAATATTTTGATAATATTTTCTTCTCCTTATGCATTTTACTTTAAAATACTCAGATAGATCAGCAATTCACCAGAGAAATAATAATGTCTATTATTTTCTTGGCCAAGACCCACCAATTTTGGCATCTTAAATCATGATTTTGCCATGATTTTGTCACCACCTATTTAACTAACAACTCAACATTTTTTCAGACTGATGCTAAAGCTGAAACTCCAATACTTTGGCCACCTCATGCGAAGAGTTTGACACATTGGAAAAGACTCTGATGCTGGAAGGGATGGGGGGCAGGAGGAGAAGGGGACAACAGAGGATGAGATGGCTGGATAGCATCACCAACGTGATGGACATGAGTTTGGGTGAACTCCGGGAGTTGGTGATGGACAGGGAGGCCTGGCATGCTGCAATTCATGGGGTCACAAAGAGTCGGAGAGACTGAACTGAACTGAAATCATACATTAAATTGGAGGAAGAGTTTAAAACAGCATGTGGGTCCCAGGATCCCTTTAGTTCCTGCTTAAGATATTGTGGCTTCTAGAAATGATTTTTATATTTCTCATGATGACACCATTTATACCCACAGAACCAGCAAGCATGGCTAGTTGTCAGCAGGTGTGATAAATCTTGGCAGTTTTTCTATTATGTCCTGTTCACATGTTCCAGAAAGAATGTACTTTCTATTTGGCCGTGTCAAGTCTACATAAAATGTATTCTTTCTCCTTGGTGAATGACAGCCTTTATCCATGGCCCTCATTCTTTCTTGAAAAATAGATCTTTACTATCTCCTAAGTCACTAATACCTAGTTTCTTGGATAGTTTGAAATTTCTGTGCTTGATGTCTGTAGATTCATTGATGTATGGCTGTCTTTATTGAGTTAATATACTTAAAAATAATCTGAAAATTAATAACACTTTTGTAATAACAATATAGACATTAGTGCTGATAGACACATAACACACTGTTATTTGGGTTATTTAAATTATATCTGAATACTAATTAAATTCAGATGAAAATAGAGAAAAAGACTACTTCTATGGCTTTTTGAGGCCATAGGGCACATAAGAGAGAACCGCGATATAGAATTTATATTTGAATATTACTAAACAACAATAATATCTGATTTTGTTCTGTGGCTGGCAGATCGTGTGCTGAAGAGGCCAGCAGCCAGAGTCTCTGCAGGGAGATTTCAAATTTTGCCGAGTCAGAAAGAGATACCAGCCAAAGGGACTTGGCATTGTAATTGTTCACATTTTTAGGAAAAATTAATAAATTATATACCAGAGCAGCTACCATGTAAAACCGGGGACACATTCTGGTTGGGTTAATGTAGGTTATCAGATGATGTGAAAATGGAAAGCGTGTAATATTTTTATAGGCAAAATAAGTAAATACTTTGGACATAGCTATTTCTTATGCTAAAAGTTATTAGAATAAAATAGACTATTATATGTTATCTATTAGAAAAGGTCATAGAATACAGTCATAATTAATTAGGTTCTACCACTCTGATCAATTTAGCACAAAGCAGATAATTAAACAAAAATTATTTAGTAGTGATAAAATTTGTATTCTGGGAGTTAATCATCCTTGCTCAATTAATGGACAAATTAATGAAATTCTTGTACAGAATTAGGAAATTCTTGTACAACTAAAAACTTTAAGGAGGACATTAAGTATATTAATTAAACCATATGAAATTGCCATTTCTATAAGTCAAAAATGGTTGGTATCTATAATTTAATGATTCAAGTTAAATAGTTTTAATACATTATTTACATCATAAATATTTCTGTAAATTTCTTCCTTTTGCTAGACTATGAGTTCCACTAGGTCAGAATTATTGATGTATCTATAGCCAGAATTTATCACAGAACCTGACACGCTGTAGATAGTAGAAATTAAACAAACAAACAAAAAATGTTGAATCGAAGGTATTTGGATAGGAACCTGAGACTCTTCTTCAGGGTAATTGTCTCCACCACTTTAAAAAATGTTAATTATGATTATGTTCTAATTTGCTACAATGTTTTATACATATATATAAAAACATACACACATATGTTGAAAATTTTGAAAGTTTTTTTTTTTTTTTTGTCTAAGAAGATGAGAATGGCTTAGAAAAATTCCAAACTTTTAGTCTTAAAGTAGTTGTTAAATTTGCAATAAGTGCTTAAAAATAACCAGTGGACTAATTTAAATCTGGCTTTTTTGTTTTTCTAATTTTGTTTAAGGAAGCAAGTGTATTTCTAGTAATTAGATTTCAAGCTGAGACTGAGAGGTTATGAGACTGGCCTGAAACCCGGGCTGATAATGAAGCCTCACATGTGACTTTTTTTTGCTATAGCTACATCAATGGCAACACAGATTAACTATTGTTTTTTGGACATTTATATGTTCCAGCTTCTATGAAATGTTTTACTGAAACTGCTTCATTTAATCCATAGTTTTCTAGTTGTGTTATGTTCACCAATTTGCAGTTGAATATGTCTAAGCTTAGAGAGGCTAAGTAGGCTAGAATCACATA
Organism: Capra hircus; assembly: GCF_001704415.2. Lineage (NCBI taxonomy): Eukaryota > Metazoa > Chordata > Mammalia > Artiodactyla > Bovidae > Capra > Capra hircus. The sequence goes on along the minus strand of NC_030816.1, from coordinate 35,440,703 downwards.
GTAGGGCTGGAATTTGAACATAAGTTTCTTAAAATCCAAAGCCCATATTCTATAATCACAATAAATAATGCTTCCCTTCTTATAAGAGCCAAATTTTGTGATGTGTCCATGATGCCATCTTTTTTTAGCGTACCCACAGAAGCTCAGATAAATGGGTTTGAAAACCATTCAGTCATATTCATCAGAAATCGGATAGATAATAAAAGTATCAAACTTTTATCAGAATCCTTTCTCTTCTCAATGGCATAACCAATATTTCTTCCATGGGCACTGATTAATAGCACACAAGTTACATGGCTCTTGCCCATATCTATAGCATCAGCTATAGTAACAAGATTTATCAATGTCTCAATGCTATGGCAAGAAAAAGCATTCAGGAAGAATGATGCAATTATTTCTCTATATTGCTAGGCTTCTGGTTTTTGGAATGGTAACAACTGAATGGTCCAAGATGGAGTAGTTTTGTAACTGCAAATAGTTTGGTCAAGGCTTGTGGACATATGATCCCTAGAATGGTGGACTTCGCATGCTCTGTTTCACACAAGCCCACTGACTGTTTCCTTCACTGCTTTTTCATTTATTTTTTATGACCTTCCTAGACTTAACAGGCCAAATGTTTCAAGACTGTTCTCCAAAGGATACTGTCATTAATTTCAAGTTAATTTAAAATTCTTTCACCATTATAAAGTATTGTGAAACAGTGAAAAAAGTACTAGATTCAGAAGCAAAATGTTGTAATCCCTTTCTTACTACCTGTAAATACACAGTCACTTCTATTTTATAAACATTTTATGTTCTTTTCTTTTTCATTTTTACTTTTTTTAAAATGGTAAGTATAAACAAAAGTGGGCAAACTAGTAATAGCAAATCTTTATGAACTCTCTGTAACTACAAAGATTATCAGTTCACTGTTATTTTAATTCATTATCCCTTTCTACTTCATTCCTAAATATCACATCATTTTATTCATAAATATTATATTATATATCACTAAAAATTAAGGACTCTTAAAAATGTGATCTAATTAACAGTTTAGTACCTAAAATTAATGAATTATTCTTATAATCATCTAATATACAATGTTCTAATTACTAATTGCCTCATGAATTCTATATACATTTTTCTTTACAGATGAGTTTTTAGATTGGGGTCCAAATAAGATCTATTCATTATAATAGGCTGACATTATTTTAGTGTGAATTTTACTGATTGGATCCACATGATAATCTCTGACATGTTCATTTGTCCTCTGTATTTTCTGTAAATTGATAGACAATTATATTTAGGTCAGATAGTTTGTTTGGGGACAAAATTACTTCATAGGTAATACTGTAGTTTTCCATCAGAAAGCACTTGATGTTTGATTGCCTCTTGCAATGTTAGAATGATCAGTGCCAAGATCCATTAATTCAGAGAGGTAAGATCAAGAGATTCTAGTACTTTCATTTCTTCATTGTTTATTAGCTGTAATACTTCTGAAGGAAGAACCTTGCTTATGTATTTGGATTCCCAGTAGTACAGTTTTCTGGAGGAAAGGAAAATAATAGTTGCTTAATTATTTCCTTTTACTTATCAGTTTCCAAGTTAATAAATTACCTCATTATCATCTATCAGTACTAATCAATTAGCTTATTTTTATACTATTGCCAACTATAATTAATTATATTTACTGTTTCAATCTATTTCAGTATTCTTAATTTTCTAGTTATTTTGTTTTGGCAATTGTGATTACTTTAAGAGAAGACTCTAAATAATTTTGAGTCAGACTTATTTTTCATCTATTTTCATTTTATTGGGCAATAACAAGCTTTTTCAGGTTTATCTTAATTTTGTCCCAGTCCTAAAAGTAGCAGTTTATTCAAGGAGTCTGATTCCTTTTAGTAGGAAATGGTGTATCAAGAATATATTATGGACTTTGGTGGTACTCATTGCTACTGAAGTACTATTGTTTATAAGTATCTTCTGTGTACTACAGAACTGGGAAATATTTCTTTTGTTCAAAATTATGAAACATACCATATGTTTATTTTGAGAATTCAAATTTACAACTATAGTATTTTTATTTATTTTCTTCTATTTTATATCTTTTTGTTCTCTTCCTGAAAGTGAGAATCTAGTTTCTTAACGTTACCAGAAATTATAGAATTGTAATTTCACAACTATTCAGCCATAAAAGGTGAAATTTTGCCAGCTGCCATAACATGGATGAAACTTGAAAGTATTATTCTAAGTGAAATAAGTCAGAGGGAGAAAGACAGATACTATGTGATTTCACTCATTTATGGAAAATATATATATATATAAACACAACTCTCCACCACCACATAAATAAACCAAACTAAACAGAAACATACATAGAGAAAGCAGAATAGTAGCTACTAGAGCAGAAAGAGGTGTGAGAGGAGGCCAAAAAGGGTAAAGGGGGTCAACTGTATGGTGATGAATAGAAACTAAACTTTTGGTGGTGAGCAAACAGTTGTGTATAAACCAGATAATGCAAACGTGAAACTTATATAAAGTTATAAACCAATAAAAAAGACTATCCCATAGCAAATCACTTACTTTATGCTACATATTCAAATATTAACCTCAGAAACTATATTGAAACCTTCCCCCTTTCATCCTCCCTCTGGTAACCACTAGTTTACATTCTGTGAGTCTGCTTCTTTTTTGTTTTATTTTCTAGTTTGTTGTACAATTTAGATTCTGCATATAAGTGATATCGTATGGTATCTGTCTTTCTCTGTCTGACTTACGTCACTTTGTATAATGCCCTCCAAGTTTATCCATGTTGTTGTAAATGTCAAAATTTCATCCCTTTTTATGGCTGAGTAGTATTCCATTGTGTGTGTGTGTGTGTGTGTGTGTGTGTGTGTGTGTACACACACACAATGTATAAAAGAGCTGTCTAAACTGTGTTTTGTATATGATTGGTTGTCCCATCTCAAATTTGCTTAAGGAAACAAAGATACTGCAGTATAAGAGCCAGTACAACACATTGGGTATGGGATCTATTTCGGATCATCTGACCCACTTTTCTCACTGACCTGGGGCCATTCAATTAGCCACCAGGGAAGACCAAGAATACTGGAGTGGGTAGGCTGTGCTTTCTCCAGCAGATCTTCCCACCCCAGGAATCAAACCAGGGTCCTGCATTGCAGGTGGATTCTTTACCAACTGAGCTACCAGAGAAGCCCACTCAGTTAGCTACTGAACATTTAATTTAGTGAGCACTTACCATACACCAGACCCATGATACCCACCCACAATATAAACAACCACAGGAGTCATGATCTTTCTCCTCACAGCGTTTAAGGTCTCTTGAAGGAAACAAACAAATGCATGATTAATCTCCATACAGTGTGGCAAGTACTGCGAAAAGGGACGACAGGTTGCCAAATGAGCACAAAGCAGAGGGTCCAGGTTGATACCCTGAGTGCTCAGGGAGATGAAACCTCTATTAACTGGGAATTGGGCAATGGGGCACAAGGATGGATGATCTGTTTGATGGAAGCAGCATGGGCAAAGGCTCAGAGGTAAGAAAATGTAGGTCCTGTGAGGAAATAAAGCATCATTCAGTGTGGCTGGATCATGGAAATCATGGGGATGGAGAGAATGGGACATGGTAAAGACTGGATGAGAAGAGGCTAGAACATGAAGGGTCTCATAAGCCACATGGAGGATGTGGACTTGATCCAGTCAGTAATGAGGCTCTTCTGAAAAGTTTTAAAATTCACTCAGACTTAAGCCTGGAGAATGGATTTCAACAAATTGATACCAGAAACAGTGGAAGAGAGAGGAAAACCTGGTCATTTAAACTCACTCTCCCTCATGACAGAGCTAGCATAAATCATCTCTAAAATCACTCCTAACACTATCTGAATCTCAAATCTCTTTTACCTAGTCTTGAGGCTACAGAGTTTATGGGGACATAATGAAAGGAAACTAGTTCTGTCTTCCAGGTAAACTCATGTGTCATTTGCCGTCGCTTGTCATATAGATCAGAAATCAAACTACATACTAATAAAAATCTGATTTGAAAGCATTATCTACCAAATGGGTAAGATAAGTTTTCAGTCATTGGGAGCAGAGTATTATCAGAGATAGCACTATCATAACATTAATAAAATATACAAAAATAGTAGCAAGTTACTGTGAATTTGAGCTTTCCAGGTGGTACCCGGGGCAAAGAATCTTCTTGCTAATGCAGGAGATGCGTGTTTACTCCCTGGTCAGGAAGATTCCCTGGAGAAGGAAATGGCACCCCTGGAAAATTCCAGGGACAGAGAAGCCTGGAGGGCTACCGTCCCTGGGGGTGCAAAAGAGTCAGACATGACTGAGCATGCACCGATGATTGTGAAGTATTCTGTCCTCTTATAGGTATACCTGTATGTATACCTGACCTATTGGAAAAACTGATGTATGCAGTGAATTTTATTCTAGGAAAGCAGCTTAGAAATATTGTTATAAGGGAATTATACTGTTTCAGTTAGTTGTTGAGCATGAAGCTTTGAACACCTAGGGGAAAGTGTTTGTAAGAAATACTTTCTGGTGAGGGAGGGCAGGTAATACTGCACTAGGAAGTTTTTATACTAGAGGACATTTATAGGTGATGTACAGCATTCTCCCTCCAGGTTTTGTGTTCCTTAATAACATCTGAGGCTAACATGATGCCATTCCTAGTTAGTACGGCTGCTGCACAGTTCAGACAAGACTAGCAGAAGAGGTAAGTTTCCCTGAGGGAGTAGTTAGAGAATTAATTAAATGGAGGTAGGCACTGGCTTATTTAGAAAAGAAATTAGAGTCAAGACCAAACACAGGTGAGAATAGAAATGAGCAAGAACCAGAGGAGAATCAACTTTGCTGTGCGGCCTTTGTGGCATGTGTGCCAAGTCCCTTCAGTCATGTCTGACTCTTTGTGACCCCATGGACTGTAGCCTGCCAGGCTCCTCTGTCCATGGGATTCTCCAGGCAAGAATACTGGAGTGGGTTAACATGCCCTCCTCCAGAGGATCTTCCCAACCGTGGGACTGAACACACCTCTCTTACCTCTCTTGCATTGATAGGTGGGTTCTTTACCAGGAGCCCACCTGGCAACCTAGTGCCTCTGTCCTAAAAGGAACATGGAGATAATTTTTCTTAGGAAAATAAGCTTCCTCTTCCCATATAACGTGTACTTGTAAAGAACTATAGATATTAGGCATTTTATACCAATACTGTTTAAAAGGTACCTTCTATCCTAAATGAGGAGCTTCCTTGGTGGCTCAGATGGTAAGGAATCTGCCTGCAATGCAGGAGACCAGGTTTTAATCCCTGGGTCAGGAAGATCCCCTGGAGAAGAGAATAGTAACTCACTCCAATATTCTTGCCTGGAGAATCCCATGGACAGAGGAGCCCGGTGGGCTACAGTTCTTGGGGTCGCAGAGTCGGACACGATTGAGTAACTAACATTTCTCTCCCGAATAAAGGCTTCTGCCAACTGAGACTCTCAGAGGCTGTTTAAAATACCATTTGGAAGGTTGCTGCAGACTCTGATGAAAGGACAAGACTTCATATGAAGTCAAGACTTCATATGAAAATAAATGTTCAGCTCTCTTGGAAAACAGTTTCTTCAGATGGCCAACATTTGAATTTCAAAAGTCACCTTTGTTTTCTGTCTTGTGCACATGCTCAGTCACTGTCAAGTCTGACTCTTTGTGGGCCCATGGACTGTAGCCTGCCAAGCTCCTCTGTCCATGGAATTTTCCAGGGAAAAATACTAGAGTGGGTTGCCACTTCCATCCTGAGCTAACTGAAAATGCCAGAGAATTAGAACTTGTTAGACAAGTAGGCTCAATCATTGCATTAGTTAAAATACTAGTGTTAACTTGTCTGCCACTCGCTATTCATGGATTCCTTGATTTTCATGAAATTTGGCCAACAAAGTGACAAAGTTTTTGCTATGGCACTTTTAAAGGGTTCAATTCCCATAATCCTTAAATCAAGGGGATGTTCTTAAGGGCAAAGATTTTTTTTTTTTTTTTTTGTATCTATGCACTTAATTTTGAAGATCCTGAAATCTTATAAATAATTACTTGCTAAAGAACTCCAGTGACTGGTGTTCAGGTTTCAAAAAGTTTGATTTAAAAAGCTGATGGGACAGGCCATCAGGGAAGGAGAATAGAAAATATTTACCCAGTTATTGATACCACATTGCTAGGTTATCATGCTTTTCTTGCCTTTGAACCAGTATATATTCAAGTACTTTTTTACATCATTTATCAAAAGAGATGCATTTTCAAACAGGAAAACTGAAGTTTAGGCTACAATTTTCTAACTAAATCAATAGTCATTTATATAGCATCTATGTTATGGGGGAAATAAAAAGGTTCCAAAAACTAACTTCTTCCTGAAACATAAAATATAGAAAGTATGGAAAATCATGAATGTATTAAATTATTAAAATATAAACATTAAGTAAAAATCAGATGATTCTTATCCTATTATATATAGCGATGATGATGATAACAGCTAAGCTTTCATGAGTGAGTGTTTAGCCCAGTGAAGCATTATTTCATTTAAATTTTCAAACTGGGATCAAAATTAACTTATTTTCCCAACATCTGCTTAAGGTAAACACAATTGTCTTTCTTATTTATTGGTAGTGCATTGAGGTTGAGAAGAGATGAACAAATTAGGGTCGCGTAGCTCAATGTTCAAACAACGAAGTCTCTTTCCCATTCTGTCTCACCATCTGAGTTCTAAGGGCCTCTTTTAAGTTGAGGCACAAGCTCTGGAGCCCATGCATTAAGGGAATTGATGTTTTCCCAGGTATAGTTTGGTAGGACAACTCGCGGTCTACAGACTGAAAAGAACACTCAGGTGTTTTCTTTTTTGAAGGTATCTCCTTTAAAAGTTTTATCCTTAACTTCACTCTATGTTTCTGTTGTTTAGTCTCTAAATCATGTCTGATTGTTTCATGACCCCAAGGACTGTAGTCTGCCATGCTCCTCTGTCCATGACATTTTCCAGGCAAGAATACTGGAGCGGGCTGCCGTTTCCTACTCCAGGGGATCTTCCAAACCCAGGGACCCAACTCACAGGTCCTGCCGCATCTCCTGCATTGCAGGCAGATTCTTTACCACTGAGCCACCAGGGAAGCCTCGAACCTACAGCAATATGTTTATAATTGGCACCTCAAATGTGCATGCCAATTTCATCCCTGGACTTGATAGGTGAACCCTTTTGTGTGAATATGAAAGTGTAACTAACCTTCAGTAGGTTGCTTAAAAAGTATACTGTATAGATAATATATAGTATTTTAATATTACAGTGTATTTTAGTAGCTACCTTGTTTTAGTCAGAGTCCATGATTTGGGGACTTTTATTCATTTGATGTATTATTCTCCTTAAAATCCAGTTTATGTAGTTCAAGGCATGTGCAGATTAAGTGCACATTGTTTATAGTTAAATGACTTACTGATGCTCATGTGTTACTCCCTGTTGGAAGACACTCCACTGGTGAAAACAAAATCTCTGCTGTTTGTTTAATTGTGCCATAGGGTAGAGATGAGAATGTGTCTAGGATCTAGGAGTGAGAGAACACCAGCTTTAATAAGCATACAGTGCAATTTAACAGTTCATAAAACAGTAAAATTTAATCCTGGACTGAGAGATTTATTAAATTTCACTTAGCAAAATGGAGTATGGGATACAAGAACAAGTGAGAATTAAGTCAAATGATTTCAGGGGTAATAGATTTTATTACCTGATAAACTGGGGGGATTATTCTTTTTTTTTCAAGCTATTTCTTAATTCATGCTTTGGAAATAATTGGCTTACATAGGATAGCTTTTAGCAAACAAAATAAATAAATTGGGAACAAATAAAAGCTTTTGTTTAACTTTGTTTCATTTCAAAAGAATAAAACTATCTCACTGAAATCATATGGAGGTTGTGGCAGAAATATTTTAAATTATAAGTTAAAGTATTTTGTATTCAAGTAGAATTGACTGATTTTCTTTTTTTTCTTTTAAGTCCATTTACAGTGCCCCCAAACTAAATGATGCTTGACAACACTGCAGTTTCAGATAATTTCGTTTTTGCATATCAAGTAGCATACTAAAAAATTCTTAAGCATATTTTCTACATCTATAATGATCAAATCCACTGAAGCTTTGCCATAAATGGACAATACATATTTTGTTTTTCCCAACTTTGATGTTATTTAAAGAAGTATTAAAATCTGAATATGATATTAAAGAATACAAGTTACAATTTTATGAGTTCCTTCAATGTTAGACCTAAAAATTGCTACTTTTTATTATTGTTGTTGGGGTTGGGGAAAAAGAAATATGATTAAAAGAAAGAGCCTTCCCCCAAGCTGGAAGTATCTAGGTTTGAATAACAAAAGAAGCAGCTAATGACTGCTTAGACATTTAAGTGTGCTTTTACATACATTATGTCCTTTAAGCTCCCTTACACCATGGTTTACTAAGTAGAACAGGTATCATTGCTCCCAGTTTATAGCTGAGAAAGATGGGGTTTGGAGAAGTTACAGTTTACCAGGGGACATAGGGCTATTAACTGTGAAACAGATTAGATGCTGGTCATTTGAGTTGAAGTAGTAAAAACACCATTAAGGTCCTTTGCTGTATATTAATCAGCAACAGTTAATGTCATTAATATTTGAGGCTTTAGATATTTTTATTTGCATTATAATTTCCCTAGTAGTTATTTCAAAATCTGTGAGCAATTTCAACAATATTCAGTTCATTAGAATAAGGTCTCTCTTTTAGTGATTACTAGCTAGATCACCGCAGCACTTAATTTTTAAACAAGAACATTTTAAATTGTTTAATATCCTTGAGTGAGGATATACCTATGAAAGTTTTTATAGGCTATTGGAATATGAATTTAGTGGTACTAAATTGAGTGAGATTTTAGAATTAAAAATATACATAACAGGGTTAACACAAACAATGCCTCCTGTACTAGGCATCATTTTGAGATATTTGCTTAGTGAATATAATTTTGAGAAAGCTAACACTGTCAGCCGAAGTTAACTTTTCATCTCTTGACTTTGACAATCATGTGTTTACATTATCTGTACAGTATCTGTCTCATATGCGATACTTACTATATGTTTAACAGTAATGAGAATCAAGGGTCAGCTGTAAGTCGATGAATGACACAGTTTCAGCGATGTGCTAGTAGTGAATCTGAGTAAACTCTCTTAAGTCAGTTAAATCCTCCCTAGAATTCATATACTGAGTGTCTTCTTTTGCCTCCATTTAGAGAGATCTCATGGACGGAGGAGCCTGGTAGGCTGCAGTCTATGGGATCACCAACAGTCGGATATTTACTGAGCAACTTCACTTTCACTTTTCACTTTCATGCATTGGAGAAGGAAATGGAAACCCATTCCAGTGTTCTTGCCTGGAGAATCCCAGGGACGGGGGAGCCTGGTGGGCTGCCGTCTATGGGGTTGCACAGAGTCGGACATGACTGAAGCGGCTTAGCAGCAGCAGAGAGATCATACCTGTCAGTCTGGAGAGAAGTGTAGATCAAACATTAATCTTTTCAAGCTCACTTGCATGTGAAAATCACCTTAGGGCCAGCATCTCTGTATTTTCTGGCTACAAAGAGAAGTAATGTCAACTGTTGGGTAGCCTTTTTGTTTTGACTGATACTCATCACTTGTAAGGGTTTCCCAGTTAGCTCAGGGGTGAAGAATCTGCAGGAGACACAGGAGATGTGGGTTCAGTCCCTGGGTCAGGAAGATCCTCTGGAGTAGGAAATGTCAACTTGCTCCAAGATTCTTGCCTGAAAAATTCTGTGGACTGAGGAGCCTGGTGAGCTACAGTGCATAGGGTTACAAAGAGTCAGACATGACTGAGCAACTGACCACACACATACACATCATTTGTGAAAGGAAGCAGGAGCATTTACATCTATGTGACTCTGATGGTTTCATCTGCCCTTCTGTTCGAGCAACTTTTTTTTTTTTAAACAAGTCCCCACAGGGAACTTAGCAAAAGGATGAGAATACAAAATTGTGTACCTGTGGCCCCTTCATTTCTCTCAGGGTTCCTGACAGTACACATGCTCTTTCCCTGGTGGCTATGCTTATAGTTTCTTTGTCATTCGGCAGTATTCCTCTCCTGACTCTAAAATCAGCAAGCTTGTAAAGTACTTCACTAGATTAGGACTTCAAGAGTCTTTGCTTTTCTTCAGACTCACAGTAAAAATTTTTGTGGCCAGAATATTTCAGGGTTATATTTTTAACAAAACCAGATGCAAAGGTTTTACCTAATCACATCTTTCCATGATGTTCCCATTTCTTTTCTTAATTGGATACCTCCTAATCTTCCTCAGAAGGAGAGGGGGTGATTTAGGTCTATATATGCCTCTGAATCTGGGTATTCAGAGTGACAAGACCAGTGTTTCCCGGGTCCAGTTTGATAAATGGCTTAGTCTAAAATGGTGTCATTGGGTACCTTGACTTGACAGGGTTTGAGATTTGTCCAAATTCAAGAAGCTAATTACAGCTTTCAGGTCTAGTTAATATTCACCTAAAAAGTAGATATGTCCTATGGGTCAGTTTCAGACACCCCTGAGATTAATCTAACAGCTAACCAGAGTCAGCATCAAAGTCTAATCTTTCAGTACATTCTGCTATTCTTTTATGGCATAATCATTTGGATGAGAAACTTTGTTATGACTGAATTATCAGACATAAAACACTGGCTTTTAACTGCATCTTCCAGAGTCAGGCGGGCTGTCTCAGCAGCAGGTACTGATCCCAGCACTGTCTGCAAGAGGCTGCAGTGCCAGGACAAATCATGCTGGGGGTTCCTTGGAGACGCTCATGTACAAATGAAATAATGTTTCAAAGAACATCAAGGCCATCCTCCTGAGAAACAAATAATGACAAAAGGACAATGTAAAGATCGAGGGTCTTGGCAAAAAATCAAAGGGCTGTGCCTACTGCTTTGATTCCTTGACAATGTGGTAAGAACATTGGAGTCTCAGGATTTGTTTTTAACAACTGAGTGATTCCCTCAGCACTAAAGCTCTGGGCTGGTGTAATTGTCCTAATTCACTCAATCCTGAAAAAGACTCTGAATCAGAGGTTTCTAGAAATGGAATATCAGCCTTATTTAGTCACTGTCTGTTATGTGATCACTGTCAGTTATTTGAATAAATAACTCAAATTAACTGGCTATTTGGATATATTGTTAATGCTGTGTATCCCAGAAGATGAACATTTCATTTCCAGTTTTTTAATGGAAGGAAATTACCACCTTATGATCATGCTTGGTTTATTCAACCAGTCAAAATCATCAGTATCTTCTACTCAAATTAATCCTTTTTGATTGATTGAGAAGTCATATATCTCTCTTGCTAATAACTCTAACACATCACAGGATTCTTTTCTCTTGCCCACTAAAGATTTAAGAAAATTTCCAGATGAAATTTTTTGTCTTTTGTGGAAAATAATATATTATTGTTTCATTCACCTGAACCCATTTGAAACTAGAAGATGAAGATTGATTCTAGAGTCAATTTTTTGAGCATGTGATTTGTACAGTCACATGGGACCCAATTATTAGAAGAGACATGTGCTTGTTTTAATGCTATGCTGTTGCCATTGTGCAATCTTAATTTTGAGTAGGTGCCTGTTTTTTTCTTTTCTTTTTTCAGTTTTTTTTTAACTGAAGGATAATTGCTTTACAGAATTTTGTTGTTTTCTGTCAAACCTCAACATGAATCAGACATAAGTATACATATATCCCCTCCCCCTTGAACATCCCTCCCATCTCTCACCCCAAAGCCATATATTTTTATTTCAAACTGGGCACCACAAATCATATAACCAGTCCTGATTGTTGCTAGTACTGCTACAGACTTGTCACTGGCACAGTGGAAAGCAAAAACAACTTAGGAATTTTGTCTGACTTGATAGTGGGGAAGAGATAAACATTTACCTTAAGGAAGGTCAAAGCAAATTCAGAAAATTACAAAAGTTTTAATTCTTGTATCAAGATGATGCTGTGAAAGTACTGCAGTCAATATGCCAGAAAATCTGGAAAACTCAGCAGTGGCCACAGGACTGGAAAAGGTCAGTTTTCACTCTAATCCCAAAGGAAGGCAATGCCAAAGAATGTTCAAACTACCGCACAATTGCAGTCATCTCACATGCTAGCAAAGTAATGCTCAAAATTATCCAAGCCAGGCTTCAATGCAGTACATGAAGAGTGAACTTCAAATGTTCAAGCTGGATTTAGAAAAGGCAGAGGAACCAGTGATCAGATTGCTAGCATCCGTTGGATCGTCGAAAAAGTAAGAGTTCCAGAAAAACATCTACTTTTGCTTTATTGACTATGCCAAAGCCTTTGATTGTGTGGAACACACAAACTGTGGAAAATTCTGAAAGAGATGGAATTATCAGACCACCTGACCCCCTCCTGAGAAACCTGTATGCAGGTCAAGAAAGAACAGTTAGACCTAGACAGGGAACAACAGACTGCTTGCAGATAGGGAAAGGAGTACATCAAGGCTGTATATTGTCACCCTGCTTATTTAACTTTTATACATAGTACATCATGAGAAATGCTGGGCTGGATGAAGCATAAACTGGAATTAAGATTGCCAGGAGAAAACCTCAGATACACAGATGACACCACCCTTATGGCAGAAAGTGAAGAAGAGCTAAAGAGTCTCTTGATGAAAGTGAAAGAGGAGAGTGAAAAAATTGGCTTAAAGCTCAACATTCAGAAAACTAAGAACATGGCATCTGGTCCCATCACTTCATGGCAAATAGATGGGGAAACAGTGAGAGACTTTATTTTTCTGGGCTCCAAAATCACTGCAGATGGTGACTGAACCCATGAAATTAAAAGACGCTTGCTCTTTGGAAGAAAAGCTATGACCAACCAAGATAGCATATTGAAAAAACAAAGACATTAATTTACAAACAAAGACATTAATTTACCAACAAAGGTCCATCTAGTCAAATCTATGGTTTTTTCACTAGTCATATATGGATGCGAGAGTTGAACTGTAAAGAAAGCTGAGTGCCAAAGAATTGATGCTTTTGAACTGTGGTGTTGGAGAAGACTCTTGAGAGTCCCTTGGACTGCAAGGAGATCCAACCAGCCCATCCTAAAGGAAATCAATCCTGAATATTCATTGTCAGGAATGATACTGAAGCTGAAGCTCTAGTACTTTGGCCCCTTGATGTGAAAAACTTACTCGTTAGAAAAGACTCTGATGCTGGAAAAGACTGAAGGTGGGAGGAGAAAGGGACGACAGAGGATGAGAAAGTTGAATGGCGTCACCAACGTGATGGACATGAATTTAAGTAGGCTTTGGGAGTTAGTGATTGACAGGGAATCCTGGCATGCTGCAGTCCTGGCATGTTTCAAAGAGTAGGACACGGCTGAGCAATTGAACTGAACTGAACTTGCTTTCCCTGACACGACTATCTCCTGTCTCTCTATACCTGTGGCCTCCCTCTCATACTTCTCTTCTCTCAGTCCTTAAATAGCCTTGAACATCAGGACGCTTTTCTTTCATTCTACTCTTTTTTCTGAATGTTATTTGCTCCTGGGTTTTATTTAATCTTTCTCCATTTGTTGGTGATTTCCCAATTTAAATCCCTGGCCCATGCCTGTAACTTGAAACAAATTCATGTGTCCAACTCATCTGTCCAACGTTTCTACTTGTAGGTTTCAGAAACAACTCAAAGTTACCGTCCAACCTGAAACCTCTTCTCTACTCATGGATATAAGCAGTGAAGTCTCTGTGCCTATGGAGATTATGTTCCAATGGAGGGGAAGAGAACTACACTCTGCATGTGCACATGTGTGTGGAGTCAGATCATGACAAGGGCTCTGAAGAAAAATCAGACAAGCTAAGAGAATAAAGTGATTGTGAGGGCATATTGTTGATAGCATTTATCTACATTATTTTATCTTCAGTTCAGTTCACTTGCTCAGTTGTGTCTGACTCTTTGCGACACCATGAATTGCAGCATGCCAGGCCTCCCTGTCCATTACCAACTCCCGGAGTTCACTCAAACTCACTTCCATTGAGTCGGTGATGCCATCCAGCCATCTCATCCTCTGTTGTCCCCTTTTCCTCCTGCCCCCAATCCCTCCCAGCATCAGGGTCTTTTCCAGAGAGTCAACTCTTCGCATGAGGTGGCCAAGTACTGGAGTTTCAGCTTTAGCATCAGTCCTTCCAATGAACACCCAGGACTGGACTCCTTTAGGATGGACTAGTTGGATCTCCTTGCAGTCCAAGGGACTCTCAAGAGTCTTCTCCAACACCACAGTTCAAAAGCATCAATTCTTCAGCGCTCAGCCTTCTTCACAGTCCAACTCTCACATCCATACATGACCACTGGAAAAACCGTAGCCTTGACTAGACGGATCTTTGTTGGCAAAGTAATGTTTCTGTTTTTGAATATGCTATCTAGGTTGGTCATAACTTTCCTTCCAAGGAGTAAGCATTTTTTAATTTCATGGCTGCAGTCACCATCTGCAGTGATTTTGGAGCCCCTAAAAATAAAGTCTGACACCATTTCTACTTTTTCCCCATCTATTTCCCATGAAGTGATGGGACCAGATTGCATGATCTTTGTTTTCTGAATGTTGAGCTTTAAGCCAACTTTTTCACTCTCCACTTTCACTTTCATCAAGAGTCTTTTTAGTTCCTCTTCACTTTCTGCCATAAGGGTGGTGTCATCTGCATATCTGAGGTTATTGATATTTCTCTTGGCAATCTTGATTCCAGCTTGTGCTTCTTCCAGCCCAGCGTTTATCATGATGTACTCTGCATATAAGTTAAATAAGCAGGGTGACAATATATAGCCTTGATGTACTCCTTTTCCTATTTGGAACCAGTCTGTTATTCCACATCCAGTTCTAACTGTTGCTTCCTGATCTGCATATAGGTTTCTCAAGAGGCAGGCCAGGTGCTCTGGTATTCCCATCTCTTTCAGAATTTTCCACAGTTTATTGTGATCCACACAGTCAAAGGCTTTGGCGTAGTCAATAAAACAGAAATAGGTGTTTTTCTGGAACTCTCTTGCTTCTTCCATGATCCAGCAGATGTTGGCAATTTGATCTCTGGTTCCTCTGCCTTTTTTAAAACCAGCTTGAACATCTGGAAGTTCACAGTTCACGTATTGCTGAAGCCTGGCTTGGAGAATTTTGAGCATTACTTTACTAGCATGTGAGATGAGTGCAATTGTGTGGTAGTTTGAGCATTCTTCGGCATTGCCTTTCTTTGGGATTGGAATGAAAACTGACCTTTTCCAGTCCTGTGGCCACTGCTGAGTTTTCCAAATTTTCTGGCATATTGAGTGCAGCACTTTCACAGCATCATCCTTTAGGATTTGAAATAGCTCCACTGGAATTCCATCACCTCCACTAGCTTTGTTCGTAGTGATGCTTTCTAAGGCCCGCTTGACTTCATATTCCAGGGTGTCTGGCTCTAGGTGAGTGATGACACCATCGTGATTATCTGGTTCCTGAAGCTCTTTTTTGTACAGTTCTTCCGTGTATTCTTGCCACCTCTTCTTGATATCTTCTGCGTCTGTTAGGTCCATACCATTTTTGTCCTTTATCGAGCCCATCTTTGCATGAAATGTACCATTGATATCTCTGATTTTCTTGAAGAAATCTCTAATCTTCCCCATTCTGTTGTTTTCCTCTAATTCTTTTCATTGATCGCTGAGGAAGGCTTTATCTCTCCTTGCTCTTCTTTGGGACTCTGCATTCAGATGCTTATATCTTTCCTTTTCTCCTTTGCTTTTTGCTTCTCTTCTTTTCACATCTATTTGTATGGCCTCCTCAGACAGCCATTTTGCTTTTTTGCATTTCTTTTCCATGGTGATGATCTTGATCCCTGTAACCAGTTCAATGTCACGAACCTCTGTCCATCATTAATCAGGCACTCTATCAGATCTAGTCCCTTAAATCTATTTTTCACTTCCACTGTATAATCATAAGTGGCTATCATAATCATCTTTCTATTAGCCTCAATGTTAAGAAACCTGAGAGTTACTGTAACCTCCTTTCTTCTTGTCACTACTCCTTTCATGTCCTCAATAATCAATCAATGGAAAGTCTACGTCTAAATATTTCATTAGTTAATTCATTTTTCTCTTTGTCTACCATAAGGTAGCTGATTATGGAATGCATGTGTCTATTGGTGTGCATCCTCTCTGAGTTTCTTCTGACTCTAAATATGTTATGACTATATTAATGTATTATTGGGTTTCCATGGTCACTCAGTGGTGGGGAATACACCTGCCAATGCAGGAGACATGGGTTCAGTCCCTGAATGGGAAGATCCCCTGGAGAAGGAAAGGGCGACTCCTTCCAGTATTCTTCCCTGGGAAACGCCATGGACAGAGGAGCCTGGTGCGCTACAGTCCGTGGGTCCCAGAAGAGTCAGATGTGACTTAGCGACTAAACAACCATGCACTGTTATGTAAAAATTAAAGTGAAGTCGCTCAGTCGTGTCCAGCTCTCTGTGACCCCATGGAGTGTAGCCTGCTAGGCTCCTCCATCCATGGAATTTTTCCAGCAAGACTACTGGAGTGGATTGCAATTTCCTTCTCCATGGAATCTTCCAGACCCAGGCATCAAACCCCGGGTGTTCCGTATTGCAGTCAGAGGCTTTACCATCTGAGCCACCAGGGAAGCACTATTATGTAAATACAAACACAGTTGGGCACATCATTTGGATTTTAATAGCTGGCATATTTTCTAGGAAGAATAGTGGAATGAATGATTCAACTATTCAGACTGTGTTTTGGTTTTAGAGAGTGCATTTGCATCCTTTTTTGCAAAAGCTACTTGGGTTAGTCTTAGAGTTATTCTGCCTAACCCAGAGGTAGAGACTTAATATACTACTGAAAGAAGGCACATGAAAACAGAAGCAAGAGATATATATATATTTTTTTTTTCCCTTGAGGGAGGAAGTGTTTTCTTAGGAAATCAGCCCTTCTTGCTTCCTATCCATGGAGCAGAAATGTCCGTCTAGTCAAGTCTATGCTTTTTCCAGTGGTCATGTATGGATGTGAGAGTTGGACTGTGAAGAAGGCTGAGCACCGAAGAATTGATGCTTTTGAACTGTGGTGTTGGAGAAGACTCTTGAGGGTCCCTTGGACTGTAAGGAGATCCAACCAGTCCATTCTGAAGGAGATCAACCCTGGGATTTCTTTGGAAGGACTGATGCTAAAGCTGAAACTCCAGTACTTTGGCCACCTGATGCAAAGAGTTGACTCATTGGAAAAGACTCTGATGCTGGGAGGGATTGGGGGCAGGAGGGGAAGGGGTCGACAGAGGATGAGATGGCGGGATGGCATCACTGACATGATGGACGTGAGTCTGAGTGAACTCCGGGATATGGTGATGGACAGGGAGGCCTGGTGTGCTGCGATTCATGGGGTCGCAAAGAGTCGGACACGACTGAGCGACTGAACTGAACTGAACTGAACCTATTTTTCAGAGTCTGTAGAAATGGCAGGCACTACCTTTAAATGAAGTTAATCTGGGTGTGTAATGATTAAAGTGACCCCTTATTTGGAAATTAGGAACATATCAAATGTAGGTTTTCTTATACATCTATTGAAGTCTGATTTCTCAAAAAAGTTCTAGAAGTCATTTATATGGAATCCATTTTGTTTTGCATTACAAATATTGAGGCTAAATTTCAAAATGTTGAATGTGAGTTTAATTCCATTAAAATTTAAATTAAATGATTAAAACAGCATTTTAAGCTATCTTTGTTTTGCAAGATGCATTGATTGGAATAAGGAGCCAAATATTAATTTATAAATGTAAAGCATTTTCAATATGAAGAAATCACTTATTTTAAGAAAATGATAGACTGGCATCATTGAAACAACATTTTACTGGTAAAATTTATGTACTTATTCCACTTATGCTTAAAATGATAGCTCACTGATTTGGGACTTGATTTTAGAAAAAATTGAGAAAATCAATATTAGTAGATAATTTTAAGACAACCCACTCCAGTATTCTTGCCTGGAGAATCGCAGGGATGAGGGAGCCTGGCGGGCTGCCATCTGTGGGGTCTCACAGAGTCGGACATGACTGAAGCGACAGCAGCAGCAGCAGCAGCTATAGTATTAATTATAAATTTTTAACAATTATTCTTGAATATTTTTTCTAAATCTTATGGTTCAATATGTGATATCATTGATAATATCAAAATAATGGTCCTAAACAGGTCCTGAAATATTTAAAACCTTCCTCAAAATCATGCTTGACATACTGTATATGTGTATTAGCCACTCAGTTGTGTCCAACTCCTGTGACTCCGTGGACTGTAGCCCACTAGGCTCCTCTGTCCATGGGATTTTCCAGGTAAGAATGCTGGAGTAGGTTGCTATTCTCTTCTCCAGGGTATCTTCCCAACCCAGGGATCAAACGTGGGTCTCCTGTATTGCAGACAGATTCTTTACACTCTGAGCCACCAGGGAAGCCCTCATATTTGATATAAATGAGCACATTTGGATTTATGTAAAATTCAATTTGGGAAAAAAAGATTGGCTGTGCTTACCTCAAATATTTTTTATAACAAAGTCAGCTATACATAAATACATAAAACTACTATGTTTGTTCGAAAACATCTAGTCATGCCATATAATTGTCAAACGTTTTTTAGGTAAATACAGCATGTCTTTCAGACCAGATGACTTCTGGGAGTGTCATCTTGTAGAGCTGAGTTGCCTGCTAATCGCTTAGCTCAAGACAGAAAAAAAAGCGTATTAGTGTTTTTCCAAATGAGCCTCACACTTAGGGAGCACCACAGTAATTTTATTTAATAGCTTGGGGCTTCATTTGCAGGAAGCAGATACCATGTTAATTAACAGCACAATGCTTGTAGGAAAGCTTTAAGATATGACTTGATTAATCACTCTTTCCTTTTGATGTCCATATTTAGAAAATAATTCTTTATGTCCACTGACGCAGATGATGGCCTGACGGGTGGTTTGTAGTTGTCCAAAACGGGCAGTCTTTACAATGACAAGTCATCCAGGCAGCTCTCATCTGACAGTCTTGGGACCTGACCTTTACTTTTGGTTGAGTTTACATGCATGAAGATAAAAAATCTGTAGTGGAAAACTTCAGGGAAATTAGAAGTGGCTTGTGTAAACAGTGAGTTACCTAGAATTCAGAAGAAAATATGCTTTAAAAAAGATAATTACTGGAGTGTAGTTGATTTAAAATGTTGTGTTAGTTTCTGCTGTATAGCAAAGTGAATAAGTTATAAATACACATATATCTACTCTTAAAATTCTTTTCCCATGTAAGTCATTACAGTATAATAGATAGAGTTCCCTGTACTATACCACAGGTCCTTGTTAGTTATCTATTTTATACATAGTAGTGTGTGTATGTCAATCCCAATCTCCCAGTGTATCCCTCCCCACCAACACTTTCCCTCTTAGTAACCATACATTTGTTTTCTATATCTGTGACTGTATTTCTGTTTTGTAAATAAGTTCATTAAACATGCTACTTTTAATAAAAACATAAAATTTGAATTTGTTTCATTAAGTCATTCCTTAAAGTTATTGTAAGTTCAGTTCCAGACCACTGTTAAAGAAAAGTTATAGCAATTTTTAAATTTTCCAGTACATATAAAAGTTGTGTTTCTACTATACTGTAGTCTGTTAAGTGTGCAATAGCATTATGTCTAAAAATACAAAGCACAACCTTAATCAAAATACACTTAATTGCTAAAAAATAGTAACCATTATCTGAATCTTCAGCAAACTGAAGATTTTAATCTTTTTGCAGATCATCATAGCAAGTAATAATAAGGAAAACTTTTAAATATTGTGAAAATTATGTAAATGCAACACGGGCACAAAGCGAGCGAATACCGTTAGAAAATAGTACCAATAAACTTTCTGGATACAAGGTCGCTGCAAACCTACAATGTATAAAAAGCATGGTATCTGCAAGGTACAATAAAGTAAAATATACCTAAAATTCTGCTGTTTATAGGCACAACACATAATTATCCACTATCATGCATGAGTACAACTGTGCCTTAGGAGAGGTATAACCTATATTTTGTTTATGCCTAAACAATTTATATCTTAAGAATATCCATAATTGAAATTTATTCAGTAGCTAAAAATGATAAAGTAGAACCTAACACTAACTCGGAAGGGTATATTCTTAGTTTAGTTTAGTTTTTTCTTCTTTTCTTTTTAAAGCAACTTGAGACTATTCCACTTTTGATTAAAACAATAAAAATAAATGCAATATCTATGTGGGTTTGTGTTTATACATCAATGGTATTGAGAATAATTACCTCAAAGTTTGGAGCATGGATGGCAGACTCTAAATTGTTTTACTGAATGTAAGGCTATATGCTATAATCCATTACAAGAGGAATATAGCATTTTATAGCATGGATATCTAAATTTTAACATCTATACTTAAATGTCAATACATATAGCTCTAGACAATAATTTAATAGTTTTACAATATTCAGTTATATAACATTAATTTCTTAGCTTTGAAATTCAGGCTGTTATATTCTAAAGAAAAGTATAAACTGTGTTTTATGCATGTATTTGTATATACATCTCTGTGATCTTGTATTGTTGTTTCAATGGAGTAAAATTTCCAAAGGGAAATTGTAATGTCCCAGTTTGTGCTTGACACTGATTTCCAGATTGTTTTCCGGAATAGTATTAACTGTTTTTTCTAGCACTCAACTATAGGTACTAGCACACTGTTACGCACCTATGTCTCATGAGGAAATTGTGGTTTTTCTTACCTAGAAATCTTACTGACTCTTTCTCACCTCTGGATTGAAAAACAATAACTTCATGTCATCAAGAAATGAAAGCTGACTTTTCAATGATGAAAAGCTTTGGATAAAAGCTATCTTTTCAGTAATCTTTGTTTCATAGAGCCCACTGCATTAGCTTAAGAGGAGTGGAGCTAGTCTCTAAAATAGATGTTAACTTGTGCTCTCTAGCCACTGCTATAAATAGCCGCAATTGATGTCATAATGTATCATGGTTTCAGAAAAGCAGAATCTCTCAAGTGTGCCCCTTACTGGATGATTTAAGCCTCAACTCTTCAGAATCTTTTACCCACACCGTTAGATTGTTAAAGAAAATTAAATCATATCTGAAAAGTGCCTACACAATGCCGTATGGTAGGAGTTGTAGAAAGTAATTAAATAACTTCTTTGTGAAGTATTTACTTTCTAACTTAAAAAGGCAAAACATTGTTCATGGGATATAGTTAAAAATCAACATAATATGCCAGTGTCATAACAGATATGCTTATTACCCAGTTTTTTCATATCTATAGTAAATTTCTCTCTTTTACATTCTGGTCAAGGATAGTCCTTGTGATTCACCTAATTTCAAAGAATAAAGAAATAAAAGTAAACTTTATTCTTCTGTTTTGCATGATAGATATGTATAATAACTCTGTACTGTTTCCTTGAGAACAAAAGTAGTTGCAAATATCTAATTATAAAAAAGTCTGTCAAATTCTGTTCAACATTTAACATAGAATTATATTTATAATTGCAGTAATTTTCCCTTCAAAATATCTGTGGGTATTCATTCAAAGTATCTGTGGGTATTCATTAGGTGGCTTGTATTTACAAGGTGAGAAAGGAAAGAGAAGGCCCTGAAGGATATACATTTGGGGAAGAGAGGAACAGAAGGACTCAGGGTTAGGAATGCAAAGGAGCAGAAGAAATATTATTTGATGCTATGAACTCTGGAAACACAGGAGCCTACTCAGTGGTTAACAGCCTTGCACTGAGGCTCACTGTACTTACTCAGATGCCATCAGTGAGTTTTGAGTCAATGCATGCTTTATAGAACTCCTATAAATGAGCTAAGCTCAAGGATAAAGTTAAATATGGAATGTCTTTTTATTTAAATTTTTTCCTCACAAATTTATCAAATTTCTCTTTCAACTAAGAAGGAAAATCATTTTAAGCTCTTTTATTTTCAGAATGCTTAGGCTATTCTTTTTTTTACTGCCTCATCACTTCTTAAATTTCCTTTTGTTTCTTCAGATGATCATTTTTTTGTGCCTTTTAAGACATTTGTACCATCCTTTTATGGCTAATTTCTCTGTGGAAATGTTGTTACTTCTGGTTTTCCTGTGAGTCTCCCCTTCTCACCCTCTAGTCTTACTTTGGCTGCAATTATTCAGTTGTAAAATCAACCAGGTGAAGTTTAGCAAACTGTCTTCTCTTCTGAGTAAAGTGATATCACCTTCACCTCTTGCTCTTTGTCTACTTTGAATTAATTTCCTCAATGGCATAGGATTCAGCATAAACAGAAAAAGGTTGTAATGAAAGTCTTTTATGTCCAGGTTTGTGATTTATAATTTGTTTCATCAAGTATAAAACTCAAAAGTATAAATGTCAAGAGTTAACTGATACAGTTTAATCGGTCATTTCCAATTTTGATGTCAGTTTATTAACCCACTGACTAAAAGGGCATTGCAGAGGGTTAGTTTACATTTGGTTTCAGAGTCCTCTGATTTCTGTCTTAATAATGTCCTCAGCAGTGTACCATTAAAGTTTTTTGCTTCAGTTCACATTCTGATTGTCCCTGAACCTGTATAATTCACAGTAGGAATGGTAATGTTGACTGAGACAAGTTTTGGCTGGCAGAGTATATACATCTTACCGTTGCTCCATTTTGTATTTTTATTAGTGTAACCAATTCCCAATACTGTAGATGTCTTAGTAGTTACCCCCAACTTTCCTACTATATTAAATGTTTCTCTACAAGGAATTAAGAATTATTAATAGAAGATAGTAATTATACATTTGGTGAATTTATTTAATGTAATTATTACATTTTCTAGTATTTGTATCTGTAATATTACATATGGCCTCTTTTGCATATATCTTCCTATTTTTCTAAATTTATATCCCAACTCTGTGAGTAGATAGAAGTAGAAATCACATTTTGCCTTAAGGAAATCAAAGCCTAGACCTTCATTATTCAAGATTCTTTCAATTTTAATTGCCTAAAATTCCCTGAAAATTAGTTAATAGCAAAAGAAAAGCATGTTGAATCTCTAGCTCATAAGTAGAAGATAATCTGTCCTCAGATGGACTTGAATCCAGTTGGTTCCAGGTAATAAAGTCATAAACAAGCTAATCTCCATCATTCTCCCCCTTTTTCATTTGTATTGGTTTCGTTCTCAGACAGAGGGTGCAGAGGCACCACGGAAGTTCATATACACAGGTACAGAGCTTCAGGAGAAGGACTGTGTTTCTTTTTCGGTGGCTCCTTCAAAAGGCCTGGATTTAACTTGTCCATGCCTGAACCAGTGGTAGTTATCAATAGGCCTATAGTGCATAGAGCTAGGAGACTGGGACAGGGAAAAACTGGGAGGGGAAAAATATTCTGCTGTAATAGGAAGAGATGGTGAGAATGCATAACAATAGAATTGCATCGACATAGTTACATTATTTTAATAAAATCATATTCTTGGTCTTCCGAGTTCCATGCTCTATTCTTTTAATCTCCTGTTTAGATCAGTTATAAGATGAACTGATATATAAAGACTCAACTTTAGGAGAACCCTTTAATATCTATTTCATTAAAGAACAAGCATATTTTAATTGTCTTGAAAGGAGATGTTAGCAATCTCAGGATATGAACAAAGTACAGTCTTAAAAAGGACTTCTCAATGGCTCAGGGGTAAAGAATTTGCCTGCAGTGCAGAAGATGTGGGTTTGATCCCTCGGTTGGGAAGATCTCCTGGAGAAAGAAACTGGAGAAAGAAACGGACTCCAGTATTCTTTCCTAGGAAATCCCATGGACAGAGTGAGTACCTGGCAGGCTACAGTCCATAGGGTCACAAGAGTCAGACACAACATAGTGACTAAACAACAGCAAATAATCTTAAAAAAAAAACACAAAAAAACTAGTGAGAATTCTGGTTTGACTTTTCCCTTGATCCTACTATCCTTTCCAACTTCTGCTTTCTAAGCTTTCCCCCACTCCTTTTGTTTGTTGAAGCTGTAAGAGCTAATAGGAAAATCTTTCATACAATACCTACTTTCTAACATATCAATAGACAGGCATTGCTCCAGACAAAATCAGATACCTCTCCTTTACCCATCATGGGGCAGTATATTAAGAATGTTGATTTGTTTGTCTAAATAATTGGCCTCTCAGTCTTATTACCCAAACTCATAATTGTGTTCGATGTTAATTACATTTTAATTATAATGTTACATTTTTATTATAATGTGATAAAATTACATTATATTTATAAATGTTGAATGAGTGAATCAAACTAAAAATCACATAAAGACAAATTAAATAAAAAAAGATAATTGAGAAAGCATATGCTCATATGGGAAAAGGGATATTCATGAGACCCAAGAGTGGGCAAGCAAAGACATTTCCTTTTGGCAATAAAAACAATAATTAGTTAAATCAATGCATTTTTAAAGTAGGAATCAACCAGGTTATTTAAAGTAGTGAAGAGATAGGAAAATTTCACGTTAAGATCTAAGGTACACTGAAATGTGAACGTGCAAATCAATTGTTATTTTTTTCCCTCAAAGACTGAGTCCTAACCTAAGTTGATATTACTAGTGTTAACATTCTTGAGGTTCTCACTTACCCCATTCTGTAATTATGACACATTTAAAACCTTTATAGTTCTCACTTTTCTAAATGTATCTAATTTGATCCTTACAATGTGAGATACATCATTATTCTACTTATTTTAAAGATAAAAAAATGAAGCTAGGAAAGATTGCATGATTTCCAATAGGGACTAATACATTACAAAGCTAAAGCTGTAAGTCCTGTTAAATTTCTGTGAAACTTTACTTTTTTTCATATTTCTATGAGAAGACTTTACCACTGAGCCACCAGGGAAGCCCCTATGAGAAGTTACTATTACAATTTTATATACAGAGCACAATATAAAAAGCTAGACTCACAAGAAGAGCACAAAAATTTGTTTTGGACACATATTGGTATGATTTATTTGGATATCATTTTATTTATTTCAGAAATATCTGTATCAGGGATTTCCCTGGTGGCTCAGATAGTAAAGAATTTGCCTGCAATGCAGGAGACCCAAGTTCAGTCTCTGAGTCAGGAAGATCCCCTGGAGAAGCAAATTAGTGCCCACTCCAGTATTCTTGCCTGGAGAATTCCATACACAGAGGAGCCTGGGGGGCTACAGTCCATGGGGTTGCAAAGAGTCAGACACGACTGAGTGACTAACATACACAGATTGATGTAAACTTCAACTTTATTCTTCAAATCATGCTTAAAATAGATCTTAACTATCATTTAATTTTTGGTTTGGGTAAATAATATATAAAGTATCAGGTTCTCAATTTTTGTAGGCATTTGAAACTAGTATTTACATGAAGTCAAATTTCTGGTATATTTTTGGTTTGCATAGTCTTGGATCTCAAATTAGAAAGAATCAGTCTGTTAACAGTATAAATCAATTTTAATTCATTACATTGAGAAAAGTAAGTATAAGCAATATTGAGGAATGTAAATTTTTTAATGTAAGAAGCTAATTTGAGCTCCAAATATCAGAATAATTGGATGTACTGGACGTATGCTGGAAGTGCAGAGAATACTTCCCCTTGATATTGACTCTTCTCTAGATCAATAGCAGTTCCAAATGTAGTAAAGCAACAGACACGATTTAACAGGACCTAAATTATTAAGGCTAGTGCATTGTTGCTAGAGAGTTCATTAAGAATCCCATCAATACAGTGTGGTTCATGGGCGCTAGTAAGAGCTTCGTGGAACATTTTAAAAGAGAATGAGATATCTCAATGGACTGATCTTAGTGGAAAAATTTAATTAGGTAAGAATAATTACATTAGTTAAATGAAACTTTTAATTGAAAACCTGTTGGCATTTTCTAACCTGCTTCACAGCTGTTCCTTAATCATTTATATTTAAAAAATGAAGAGTTTCTCTACATGGTATTTGAGAAACATCTAAACATCTTAGAATTTGTATATAAATGTTTAAAGTACTTTAGAGAGTGTGGCAGTGAAAACAAATATTTTCTGCTTGGGCAATGGTGCATTTTAAAGATATGTGTATGAGAGAAAGAAAATTATATAGAAAGTATTTGAGATGAATATATATAATTCTTGGAAAGAATGCAAAATAGTCATCTAAAGCTTTCGGAATTCTAACGTTAAAATTCCATGGACTGAATTTCTTACCTTATAAAGATATAAAGGCTTACAGAGAAATAATGTTGTTTTGTAAAATTATCTTGTTGACTGTTATTAAAGAAACTGCATCCAGCAAGAGTTCTTGCAAGATTGAAATTGTATAATAGAAATTTTTTAATGGAAACATTAAGAGCCAATGAAAACTCTTACTCTCAAAATTAACACTTAGATTGCCTATTCAAAATAGGTGAAATTGCTGCCACAGTTTTTGGGGTAGCTTTTAAAGCCTAAGACAGAGAGTGTTGGTTTGAGAAAACATAAACACTTACCTAAATTCACAAATTTAACAGATCCATTAATTACTCATTGCATTAATCCTAGACCAGGCCTTTTTTTTTTCTTTTTTTCTGAATCCCAGCAGCACTATCATCCAATACTGTTTCCTTTTCTTAATCTTCAAAGCTTTGCTGAACTTGAATTTTCTTCCTAACTCATCAGTTTGAACTCATTCTATTCTTTTCCCTTCTCTTTTCTTTATATTTCCGTTAAGCTCTTATTCCTTTTTAGCCTCCTGGGTACCGAATGCCATACAGGTAACTACAAAAATCCATATTCCTTTTAAAGGTCTTTTACCATGCAGTTTCTGGAATCTCCTTTTTTTTCAACTAATCTTCAATACAGGCATCATTCTGGTTAGTTAAAAAAGATGAAGAACAGGCATATCTATCTATATCCTAACTGTGAAGAGGAACAAAACATGATAAAATCTTGGGATAGTTTAGTAAATGACTTTGAATAACAGAAGGGGCTTTAGTTTTTCTCTGCAGAGTATCAGGAAACCAAGGTGGGTTTAATGTGCATGAGAAGTTTTAACAGTAAAGTTGAAACAACAAAGAAACTATAATACAAGTATTGGCAGATTTTGTTGGATCAGGGAGGAAATGGGTAGAATATGAACACAGACAAATGACTGAAGAAAAGTTAACTTTATTTCCTCTTATTTATATATGTGTATGAAATGTTGGTATTAAAGTTTATTGAAAAAGTACACAAAGCATAAAGAATTATAGGGAGGAGATGAATAAATTAAGATTATGATTGCATTACAAAAGCCAATATAAAATCAAAATGAAAGATGAGTTTTTCTAGCAGTACAAATGTAAACTACAGGGCACCTGAAAATTCACTTGGTTCCTGCCCCTCCTTTTACAGATGAAGAAACTGAAGACTAGAAAAAACTGCAAGGCAGATTTACCCAGCTTCACATTGCTGGTGGGTAACTATCTGTCCAACAGCAGTCCTTTAATTAGCAACAAAATTCAAGATGCTGTAATATTTTACCACTTATATTTAAATTCTAGACTTGTCAGATATTGTGTGTGTTCAGGAGCTTTTCTTTTTTTTTTTTTTTTTTTTTTGAGCACTGAATTGTGGCATTATGTACACACCACATTTTATAGGGATCACATTGTTGTTGTGTGTTAATTTCCTTCCTGCTCCTTCTCCCTCCAGAACTTGATCTGTTCTCTTGAACAGCATGAGGCCTGTTCCCTCATTTAGGCTAACAGTGGGTGCAGAAGGGTTGAAACATTGTACTTTCTAAACCGGCTCCTTATTCTGGATAGGATCCATCTTGATGAGATTACCGCTCTTCTGGCGATCGTCATCATCATCATCTAACACCTGCCTATGCACCGCGAGCCAGGGATTGTGCAAACTGCTTTAATGTATTATCTCATGCCGTCTGTGTAGTCCAGGCAGCTGCTGGTAAAGAACTCCGTTTCAGAGCAGTACAAAGAGCCGGCAACACAGTAAGCATAATGGCAGCTGCAATGTAACTGGGAGAATTGTCTCTGACAATTGGCTCCCGACTGGGTCTGAGGGCATTTCTTCTTCCATCCCTCGGTTTCGTTACCAGCCACTGTGCACCTGCTCTGTGCCGGGCAGAGCGCTGGCTGCAGTGTGCCAGCTGAATGAGCGAACACCAGCCTGCCTTCCATGTGTGACCCTCACCCTTGCTCAGAGCGGTGGCCGATTCTCTGTCCCATTTAGGCCTGTGCTGATTGTGCGAGGGAGCCCCAGAGGTCAGAATGTAGTTCCTTCTCCACCACCCTTAATAGTCACATCTTCTAATAGAAAAATCGATATTTGTAACCGTTCTTCTCTTGGAACTATCTGGTTTATAAAAGTGACTTTTTTCCAGCGAGGAACAGATATAGCAGATCATCAGTTTTCATTTCCAATTATAAGATGAGGAAACAAGGCAAATGGGGATTTAAGTATTTTTATTATTTGTTTTAGATAAAAGATCAAGTCAACAAAACAGCCAGGATTCATAAACTTAAACTCTGTGTATTAGACCAACCAGGCTGCTCTCTGTGCTGTGCACCATACTTCAGATGGGAATTCAGCAATGAGCAAAATCTGAGACGCAGGAGTTCCAGAATAGATCTGCCACCTGCCAGCTAGCATTCAGATCTCAAAGGGGACCTGCCTGCACTTATTTAATGGAAAGATAAATGTGTTCACGAAGCTGTTACTATAAATTCATTTAGAAACGGGACAGAGGCTGCACTCACATTCCTCCCAGATTTGAGCTGCTGGCAGATTTGGTTCACTGTACCTCTGGGAGGGAATACATTCTAGCTAGATGGCAAAGTGTGATTGTTATTCAGAGCTTCCTAAAGCCTATTCTTTTATGGTGTAAATGAACTTTTGGGTTGAATCATCAACTTATTGAAAAATGCTTTTATACATGCCCGTAGTAAAAATGTGTGGACGAAGCAATATATGGAATGCTGTGCATGGTTTTATGAAGAGAGATATGATTATTATACAAAAGGTATTTGTCTAGAAAAGAAGATAAAATGTGAACAAGTGTAAAGAATTTTATTAAAAGTAGAATAGTCAAAAAGGAAAGAAGATACAGATCAGTGATCCTTCATTTGTGAGAATTCTAGATATCTATAGAATAAAATGAAATCTACAAACAAACTTCCCAGAAAAATGCATGATCAGTTTCTTAATAGCTGTATTAGAGTAAAATTGATGTATTGTAGTTGCCATATTTAAGCTGTATAACTTGATAGGTTTTGACCTAAGTATACACTCATATAAGCATCAATACAATCAGGATACGGTGATACTCTTAATATTAGTCACATATTATATATGTAACATACATATATATATACTTTATATATATCATGTATCACATCACTCTTTATTTACATTTAAATGTAAATTATTAAATGCAATATTGGGTGTGTTTGGAGCCCAGATCAAGAGCCCAACTATGTAAAAAGTGCTTAAGCAGAAAGACATTGTCATAAATGTAAATCTGCTGGCATAATACAGAAAATAAATTGGAAAATGCTGTTTTACAACTTCTCCCAGGCAAAACTCAATGGAATGCCCAAAAGCGTTATATCCTAGGGGACAGAGCATTCCAAAAGGCTGCCTCCCAATTGGGAAGAAAGGTAAATACCTTTGGTAGCTTTTGTGAAAAAAGTCTTTAGTGTATTTAGTGTATTGAAGAGATTTAATACAGTGATGTTTGCTTCTGTGATCCTGTGTAGTTCAAAACTGCTCATTTCTAACGAATTGCTTCATCCCTCATGCAAATAAAAGCTTTGTTTTAATTTTTTATAACTCTAGAACATCTATCCCACAACTTTACAAAGAAAATGTTTAATGATGATGATTATAGTGATCAGAAACTGAAATAACATATGCACTTCCCATGGACATGCTTGGTAATTAGCACTTTGTACCAGAGGCTTCTGTAAATGAAATTTAAGTACATAGAAATATTTTAGCTTTTCACAGAACCCATTAATATTCCTGTTTTTATTATTTGAAATGTTTCAATCATATATCCTAAATCAAAAGTATTTAGCAATGGTAATTCTTATAATTTTGAAAGCATCTAATCTGTCTGAGTTTTCAATTATTTAAAAATATGCACTGGACTTTTTCCAAGCATAAAAGAAATGTAAGCATATGTACATCTCACTGTTCCTTCGATGCTTTACAGTCTCATCAGACATGAGGCTACTTGAAATAGATGAAAAAAGTACGGGGTGACTAAACCAATTTCTGTGGCAATAGCTCAACCATAGAAATTAGCATTCATCACTCTTCCACCTGCATCTCCGTTACACACTCCATGCCTAAAAGTAATTAGACTGGGTATAAGAGAAACCCAGCAATAAGTTAGGGAGATGGTTAATGCATATTTATAATATATGAGAAGGCACTTATGATCTTTTCAAGCCATCCATTTAAAAAGATCACTGTTGTTTTACTGAAATGTGTAGGACTATATTGCACAGTTTTAAAGGTTTGCAAAACAAGTTTCTGGATGATGGACATGCTTTGTAGGTTAACTAATTTATTTTGGAAAGAAAAAGTTCCAACTCCAGTCTAATCTGAGATAGGACCTCAAGAGGGCTTGTATAGCTATTGATAGATGCTTGACCCAGCAGTGAAATAGGGAGGGCTGCACTTGGATCTGACTGTACTTACCTAGACTGCGCTTCCTTCTGGGCTATATTCCCAGGGTGAACAGATATTCTAACTTTCCACACAAAAAGTATGATCTATTTATATATAGGTAATTATACCTGAAAGAGAGAAAATAGGATAAACTGTTTTGTCTTCCTTGCTGATTTTTTTTTTTCCTCTGCCTAGCTTTTGTCTTAGCAGTTTAAGATCTAAATAACTACAACTTTTTCTAACCCTCTCCTATGGATTTTAATAACCAGATTGTACACATACTCTATTTTAATTGATTTGGTTAATTCACATTTATGTTTATGTAGCTGAAGATTTTTTTCGAGGTAGCTGTGATATGTAAGGAAAAAAAAAATTGACCTGGAAGACAAACAAACTTTTGTTTGAATCTCAGCTCGGAGACATGCTTTATGGGACATAAATTTCTGGTATTCAGCAGGATCTCCAGAAAGATGAGATCCACTGCTGTCCCTTTCCCTTCTATTGCCTGTCATAGTTTCAGTGGGAATTTGATTTAAGGGAGGTAGTTGGTTATGGTAGTTAGGACAGTGGTTTTAAGAATTAGACTGTGTCTGAATCTTGTTTTTAAAATCTTTTGTCTGAGTCTTATTTCTGCCAATCTTGTTATGATAGTTTGGAGGGTCGTTCTAAGAGCTAAGTTTTGGCTGAGTCTCTTTTCTCAAGGTGATGAGACCTTGAGAGGATTACTTCAAACTTGCTAAACTTCAGTTTTCTCTTCTCTGATAAAAGTAGTATCAACTAAAATATAGGGTCTACACGAAGTACGTGTGAAGAAATTGACACAGTTGTGTGGCATAGAGTAAGTGTGCAGTGTAGCTTGTTAGTAACATTATTAAAATATTGACAAAGTAATGAACCCATGTGTCTCCTCCATTTTTCTCCTCTTCTCTTCTACTCCTCCTGTCTTTCCTCGTATTTTCCCTCTAGAGAAGAGTCAAGGCAAAGGATTATACAGTCAATATGAGAGAGTGGAAGACTTAGCCAGAACAGCTCAATAAAACTCTACAGTTTAGAGTTGGAAGTAGAGATGCCTCTTCAGCATAATCTTAAAAGATAGTCTTGGACCTTTGCCTTGTGAAAATCTACTGAGCAGCAACTGTATAGAACAAATCTACTTCTTTCACAACCTTGTTCCTGGTTAATACTAACCTTCTAACTAACCTATTATTGACTCAATCTCATACATCATTGTATTTATTTTTTGTGAATTTATATTTACCAGTTCTCCACAATCTATTTTCCTTACTTTATAGTGAATTTTCATTATGTAAATATTTACTGTTTATCAAAAATTATATATATATATTAATGTATTCAAGTACTTATTGATGTTTCTTATATTTTGAAACTTTAAATTGTTTTCCTTTATTCAAAGTTGAACACTGAACAAAAACTAGAGAGAAGGATGTAACCTCTGGGTAGTATTTTTAGATTCAAATCCAGCTCCATCTCTACATGCTATGATTTTCAAACCAGTTGTTTAACTGTCCTCTACGTTAACTTCCTATTTTATACAGGAATTAAATTCATCAGTGAATTTTCAACTGCATGATGGTCATAAGAATTAAAGGCAATGATTTAGGGCAAGTGCCTCACACAAAGTAAATACTGAGTGAACATTACTAATGTTACTAAATTAAGGCGAATTGTCAAGTATATGCATTCTTGTGAAAATAAGAAAGACATTTTTGATAAGCTGGAGCTTTCTCAAAATTTTTCAAAGTTGAAAGAATTTACATATGTACAGTTTTGTGAAGAAGATAGTAAAGTTAAGTCTGACAGGATATTAAGTCTAAATGGAAAACAATTCCATATTATCACATAAAGCAACTAGTTTAAAAGTAGGATGAAAAAAGCACCTTAAGCAGATGAAAATATAGAGAGTAGTTTCAGAAGTTCTGTTTATTACTTTATAATAAATCAACATACTTTAAACTGGAAATTCAAGAAAATATTTAAACAGCAACTTTTTAACTATGATTTTTCTCTAATACTTATCTTTACCTTATAGCTTAATAGTTTCCTTTTTGTAATTACATTTAAAATCACAGATCTTAAATGGTTTTATTGTCATCTAGTATACACTGTGATCCAGAAGCTGAAATTATGTACCAAAAAATCATTTTCAAATTTTTAATTAGGTAAAATTCTTTCCTAGTGTTGTCATTAATAGATAAGGTTACTATTCTAGAATTTTCATATAGGTCACATAAGATCATATATCTTCCCTGGTGGCTCAAAGTTAAAGCGTCTGCCTCCAATGTGGGAGACTCGGGTTTGATCCCTGGGTCGGGAAGATCCCCTGGAGAAGGAAATGGCAACCCACTCCAGTATTCTTGCCTGGAGAATCCCATGGACGGAGAAACCTGGTAGGCTACCGTCCACGGGGTCGCAAAGAGTCGGACATGACTGAATGGCTTCACTTACTTAAGATCATATAAGGCAGTAAGTCCCAGCAGGATAGCAGGAGCATCATAGATTGTGTTCTTTTAGCTATTATATGACAAAATTTCATCTTGGAAATAATTCCAATGGTATTTAGTAAACCTCTATCTTAAAAAAAAAACAACTGTAAAAAATAAAGGAGAAAAATATAAATTTTACTCATTGCTATCTCCCAAGAGTAATCAGTAGTATCATTTTAGTGTATTTTCTTCCCTTTAATTTCACTTATTTTTATTCACATAATATGCCCAGTGTGATGTTTAAGAATACTTTCTATGACCAATGAGGCTGTTTGAATCTGGACCTCTCCACTTCTTAGTTGTATGACTTTGTTAGTTACATAACATCTCTTAGCCTTGGTTTCATTACTTGTAAAATGGATACAATATCAGTATTTTTGTTAAATTATTATTGTGAGAAATAAGTTAAATAGCATATATGTTAAGTACGCAAATGCTGGAAATACAGTTCTGTATAATCTGTTTTCACACTTGGCTTTATATCACATGCAGTTTCTCATCTAAATGATTATTTTTTAAAACATGAATTTTAATGGTTATATGAAGTATCAGTGTGATTTTCTGTTTCCTTATTGTGAACATTTATTGATTTATACTTTTTGTTATTTATTAAAACAAATACTGTGTGTAGCTTTTGTTCTTATCTTTTATTTTCTCAGGGCAAATTCCAGAAAGAGAAATTACTGAGCTAAAAAGAACATGGATATTTTAAAAATTCCCTTGTGGTGCAACTTGCAAAATTGCCCTTTATCTTCTCTCTAGCAGTCTCTTAAAGTGTTCATATCTCTATACATTTGTTGATAGTGACTTTTAAAAAATTCATTTTATTTTAAAATCAAACATATCTTTCATATCTTGTTAACTTTTTTTACAACAACCAGTGTGGTGTATGAGATATGTCCTCTGAGTGTTAACTCAGGCCAAAGATAAATATCAGCCTGATCCTCAGGCTCATGATATGTGCCTGTATCAACACCACTCCTCTAGTTTTCACTCTGCAGCCATCAGTGTGCGAAAGTAGTCAGCTGGTATTTACCAAACGAAGGTTATGAATCTGAGCTATATTCCCCAAAGATTTATGAACTATAAAATGGTATTATTATTATGTTCTGTCATCGCACTGGGCTCTTTAGCTGCCTTCCATTTTATGTGGTTAAGTTCCTGAGGATCCATTTGCATGAAAGCTACTGTGTGTACTCATTTCGTATTGTATTGTGGCAAACGCTATAATCTACAGGGTTCCTATTCATTTTGGAATTCATTTCACAGCTCACTAATTGTGTGAATGAGAAGAGGAAATATATGCTTTTATTCCAAAGCATGCCAAGCAGATGGCCCAAAGTTCATTGCTACCCTCATTGTCAGCGTGGCTCTCTTCTGTAGGTAGTGAGCCTGGCATAGATCCGTCAAACACAATGTGAGGGTCCATTTAACACAGCATTTGACAGTTCCTGAGCCTCTGGTTTCTTATGACTTATAAACAGTTTATTTTTTATCATTCACCTCTAAAGTGGCCAGTCATTTGAGCAGGTGCAAACACAGTAGAATTCATATTCATTTTGCTTGAGAAGCCAAAATGAACTTTTATTCATATGGAAATTTTGGGAAAAGAAAACAGTACAGGGGATTAAGCTTAGTTTCTTGAAAAGGGATTAACACATGTATTGAGATTCAAAACTGTATCATCATTTCTGAGACTGAACCTTTTGAAAAGCTGAATTGCAAGAAAAATTAGGGTTTATCTTTAAGCTTTTTAGGTAAATCTCTTCAAATCTCTTGTTTCTTTCTATGAAAGGAAATTATTTACTCATTTACTTTTATACACAATATGTAATTTAAGGAACCATTAAAATGCTCATATTTGCATTCCTTGTATATGTGCACACACACACACGTGTATAGAGGAACAGAGTAAGCTAGAGACAAAGGGTGGGACAAAAAATGAAATAATGCATGTCTGCACACATTTCCTACTTAAGCAGAGACAGTGGGATGATATGAAATTATGTTATCACTTCA
Organism: Capra hircus; assembly: GCF_001704415.2. NCBI lineage: Eukaryota > Metazoa > Chordata > Mammalia > Artiodactyla > Bovidae > Capra > Capra hircus. The sequence continues at coordinate 35,405,469 of NC_030816.1, read as the reverse complement.
GGAAAGGGAGGGTAGGTCAGATGTGCTAATGGAGCCCATGTAGGGATTTGATCACAGTAGCTGCCTTAAGAGAACCACAGCATGTGGAAATATTGTTTTCTCCCTTACATGAAGAAAAACTGGGTATTTATTTCTCTCACTCGTTCTTTATCTCTACTTACAAACCTGCTATCATGGGTTTCCCATGTTGTATTGATGCCACTTTTCCTTTTCTCTCATTTTAAGACTGATGCTGCTCTTATGTATGACGCTGTGCACGTGGTGTCTGTGGGTGTCCAGCAGTTTCCCCAGATGACAGTCAGCTCCCTACAGTGCAATCGACACAAACCCTGGCGCTTTGGGACCCGCTTCATGAGCCTAATTAAAGAGGTGAGTCAGGAAAAGTGCCTCTGCTCTGTCTCACTTGTCCTCAAGTTGAATGAATTGAGATTATTGCAGTTTCCCGCACAGGTAATCTTTTACTTGTATCTTTTAAATTAAGCTTTCTTATTTTTCCCGTACAAGCAAAATTAGCATTTTTACTAAATAATATGGAAGAAAGGGAAAAATTACATGATAAATAAATGAATTTCTACAAAACATCTATGATTGTGTGAACAGATGAGAATCAGTGATATATGATTTATGACATGTTTGCCCCTCACCTTTAGGAATCTTTATGTGTGTTGTTGTTGTGTTGCTCAGTCATATCCGATTGTGTTATTTTTCATTTATGTGGAAAAATAGATATTTAAAGAATATTTGTAACATAGGTCACAAAATATGCAATAAATTTTTAACTTGAATGCCCTTTGCACGACACTAAATTACACCCAATTTATACATTTTCAAGAATTACTTTTTAGAGCTATGGTTGCTAAGTATAACATCTAGTTATTTTAATTGTATTAGTATTAACATAAAACAAAATATATAGTCATAAAAGTGCAAAGTTTACTTCATGTTGCATAGTATAACCATTTTTATGGCAATGTATCATTTCTAATTATGTCTATTACAGTTAAGACCAAGTATGCTCATCAGTTCAGTTCAGTTCTGTCGCTCAGTCATGTCCGACTCTTTGCGACCCCATGAATCGCAGCACGCCAGGCCTCCCTGTCCATCACCATCTCCCGGAGTTCACTCACACTCATGTCCATCGAGTCCGTGATGCCATCCAGCCACCTCATCCTCTGTCGTCCCCTTCTCCTCCTGCCCCCAATCTCTCCCAGCATCAGAGTCTTTTCCAGTGAGTCAACTCTTCGCATGAGGTGGCCAAAGTACTGGAGTTTCAGCTTTAGCATCATTCCTTCCAAAGAACACCCAGAACTAATCTCCTTCAGAATGGACTGGTTGGATCTACTTGCAGTCCAAGGGACTCTCAAGAGTCTTTGCCAACACCACAGTTCAAAAGCATCAATTCTTCAGCACTCAGCCTTCTTCACAGTCCAACTCTCACATCCATACATGACCACTGCTTATAGTAAGGATAAAAAGGGAGAATTTTTAAATATCATACACAAACATGCAAACTCACACATTTACTTCACACACATATTCTTCCTATGCATCTTCTCATGAAGGAAATACCTTTGTCAGCTAAGGATATTTTTTATTTGATACAGCAGTTTTTTATTTTTTATTAAAGGACATTTGACTTATGAGTTTTCATATGAAAGGTTAACTATGAATATTTAATCTTCACTGTGAAAAGTCACAGCTGTTATTACCATATATAAGATTTTTCATTTATTGCTTAAAGGAAATCATCAGCTCATCATAGAATAAATTATTTATCATGAAAATAAAAGTGCACACAGAATCATAATTAAGAATCATCAGGACCTTGGCAAAGAATATTCATGAGTTCCTTGTCTAATTATTACTGAACTCTGAGATAGGTGGAATGATATTCCTGTAACAGTATATTGTTCTCTTATTACTCCACATTCTGCATTTAGTTCTGGTGTAAAACTAAGTCTCAGAAGATTGCTGACATAGCACACTGGTTTGGCTAGCTGAAGAAGAGCTTTTTCTGAATGAAGCACTTGACAATTGAGACATGTGTCAAACAGCCCTGTAAGAAACTGAATTCGCTATTGTATTCATTGGAGGGTGTTATTGAGGATCTTGTCCACTAAATCACATAGGGTCTCTCTTATGAAGACCAAAAAGAGAGATTTCTGTCAGGTTTCAGTACCGGGAAAAGCTGTTTCTCCTGGGTAATTGATGTGTCTTAAATTATGGGTCTTGTATCTTGTATTTTCATCATATTTTCTTCTTTGCTTTGGTTGCTGAAAAGTTCAGAATTTAATTTGTGATTGGTTTTATTAGTTGCGCAGTTTCATTGATGTACATTTCCTTGTGCTGTCTTTAACCCAGATTTCTGTGACTATTCGCAACTTCTTCTGTACTTCTTGATCCCATTTCTTATTTTTATACTCTATAGATTTTTGTTCACTGCCCACAATTATTTTCTTTGGAAAAAATTAAGTTAAAAAATGTTTTCTTTCCTTACTGGACAACTGTTGACACATGGTAACCTCAAGTAGCCTAAAATTGTTTTAGAATTTCTACATATAAGTATCCAAGGAACACATGGAGCCTAAGAAATGTAGTAATAATTATATCCATTTGTAATACTTTTTGAAATGTTCCCTTTACTGGGTTTTACCTCTTTTGAGTCTCAGTATATATTCAAACATAATTATGAGTATATGTTACATTATTTAAAAATTTCACATGTAACTATTTTTCCAAGCTACTTGCAAATGACATATATAACATCTAATTTGGGCTATATAGCCAGCAGAATGAGAAATCTTTTTGTATTAAAAAACCTAGATATTTGCTCACTCTTGAGGGATAATCCATTGTGTATCTAGATATTCTCACCTCTTTCTACCTGAAAAGATGCTCCTATAGGAAGTGTACATTGATGTGAAGTAATTTTGATACATTTCTCCCAGTATCACACAGGGTAAAATAAAGCAATGTTGATTATTCTAAGTATAAAGTGTATGATTGAAGTAATATAACAAAATGTTTTCTAGATTCAGTTTCTTTAATTGTAATAAAATATTTATTTTGTATTAGTTTGATGTTAGGAGTAGTATTTTGTAATAGTATTTCTAGTTGTAATCCCCCGGAGAAGGCGATGGCATCCCACTCCAGTACTCTTGCCTGGAAAATCCCATGGACGAAAAGCCTGGTGGGCTACAGTCCATGGGGTCACGAAGAGTCGGACACGACTGAGCGACCTCACTTTCACTTTTCATTTTCATGCATTGGAGAAGAAAATGGCAACTCACTCCAGTGTTCTTGCCTGGAGAATCCCAGGGACGGCGGAGCCTGGTGGACTGTCATCTATGGGGTCGCACAGAGTTGGACACGACTGAGGCGACTTAGCAGTAGCAGCAGCAGTTGTAATCCCCAGTGAGATATTTACTATTTCAAGTTCTCACTTTGCTGGAAGAGATTTGCTATTTACAATATAAGCCACAAGTTTCTCATAAAGGAAGGTTATACCTGACAAATGTAGTATTTAAAATGAAAAATTTACAATAAATTTTTGCTGAGACTTGGATAGCATATTTGGAAGAAACATCCTTCAAGGTTCAGAAGATAATAAAATGATAATTATTAAAAATGGGCAGCAATGTAAATTTATGAGAAGTAACAAAAATAGTGTTTCTTTTTCCTTGTACAAAAAAAGGTTTATCTTCTCATCCTTTACATATTTAATAATCTATGGTTTTTGTTTGTTGGTTGGTTTTCCCCACAGGCACATTGGGAAGGCCTCACAGGCAGAATAACTTTTAACAAAACCAATGGCTTGCGAACAGATTTTGATTTGGATGTGATCAGCCTCAAGGAAGAAGGTCTGGAAAAGGTACTTGAAACATTCAGTTTATTTACTTTAATTATTAAATAAACATATCCTAATGAAGAAATAAATATTTCCTGTTGTAGTCACATTTCATTGACTTTTAAATTTATTGAGTAACTCTAAGAAATTTGTTCTCAATTCATTATATTGGACATAATAATTGGCAATTAGAACTCAAGGATAAAGATGTCTTTTAAGATATTTTATGTTTTTATTTTCTCATCAGGTTTTTCTGATTCTCTGCATATAATGTATATAATCTTAATTTAATGTAAGGTATACTAATGTATTAATATAATCCTAATTAGCTATAAGATAATTATATCTTATAGAAGATATTTGGTATAGTATGAGTCTTTGAATATGTAGCTTATAATTACATGTGCCTGCATAGTAGACTTTCCCACTTAGAGCAGACCATATAAAACAATTAAATACTAAAACATGTTTCCACTGCTGGGTCATATTCAAGAGAAATGTCTGAATTAATGTGCACAAGTAAATGAGATATGAACATGAATGCTACACATTACACTGACTCTGTCTTCCTTGATTTTATTTATACAACTGAGGTGATGTACAGAGTTTGGGTGTGTGTGTTCTACTTTTAGAACATTTTAATAGAAGTTCGCTTATATTTTTTAATATATGTATTTTAGATATTTTTGATGGATTTATTGAAAGCTATGAATTAAAATAGATATTTTGATAAGAACTTTAGGAAAAAAGTTTGAGATAATATTACTTTAAAGATATTGTTATATTTCATCTAACAATTGAACATGGAACATCACTCATAGATGGAAACTAAAGAAGGAAATTGAATCAACAGAAGGGGTCTTTTAGCCTGAAATTAAACAATATATATATAAATGTTGATTAAATGATGTAGGAGAGAGAAAACGCATATTTTTAATGTCACCAAGACAAGTATATCATGATGAATTGATGAGTAAAATTAATAGGAGTATTACCTCTTTTCATTGAGAGTTTGGTTGTATCCTTTGTCAAGACCATGCAAAATCAGGAATCTTATAATAAACTGAAACTAAAATATTTGTGAGACTGTCACTTCCTAATTACCTTGCTTCCAAGGTTGAGAACATCAGTTGATACCCAAGGCTGGAACTGATAACAGTGAAGTGCAGTCAGCTCATATGGACTAATCTCAGTATTTACTGGGAATGCTATTACCTTATTCTTTGGAAGTACTCAGGTCACTAGGATGAGCCTCAAGCACTAGCTATATTTCAACACATTAACATAAAAATGGTGATGCTCTTCATGTTACCACAGACCCAGTCCTATTTTAGACTCAAAGAAAATATTAGAGGTTTCTTCAGGCTTAAATGTAAATTATAGAAATACCCTGAATGTAATAGTTACCAGGTATATGTTATGATCTATCCTATTGGTAAGCAGAGTATAATAATGTGAGTTACACATGTTGCCTTGACATTTCATTGGTATTTTGTGTTCTTATCTGAAATTTGAAAATTTGTTTTGATAAATTAATTACACGTAGTCCTTATCCTTAAGAGGCTCAAGAGGCTTTTTATATAGAATGATCAGGTAACAAACATTTGTAAGTAAATACAATGGAAAATCTGTTTTAAGCTTCAAAAGAGTAATGAAAGAATATTTCTGATAAGAGTATAATTAAGTATATCACAGCACACAAGGTTCTTAGAATTATCTTAGAATAATAGAGAATTTATAGATTAGTAGAAATTGAATAATTTCAAAAAGATGTAATAGTATAGGAAAGACATGGATAATGTTTCATTTGATCACATATATATATATATATATATGTACATGTACACAGTCTTCCCTGGTTGCTCAGCTGGTAAAGAATCCACCTGCAATGAAAGAGACCCCAGTTTGATTCCTGGGTTGGGAAGATCCCCTGGAGAAGGGATAGGCTACCAACACGAGCATTCTTGGGATTCCTGGTGACTCAAATGGTAAAGAATCTGCCTGCAGTGTGGAAGACCTGAGTTCGATCGCTGGATTGGGAAGATCCTCTGGAGGAGAGCATGGCAACCCACTCCAGTATTCTTTCCCAGAAAATTCCATGGACAGAGGAAACTGATGGGCTACAGTCCATGGGGCTACAAAGAGTCAGATACGACTGAGCACACATATGCATATACATTCACTTGATAATTTATATACACTTAATATTTTATTTGATTTATATATATATATGCATAGGGCTTCCCAGGTGGCTCAGTGGTAAAAGAATCTGCCTACAATGCAGGAGACCTGAGTTCAATCCCTGGGTGGGGAAGATCCCCTGGAGAAGGGAATGGCAACCCACTCCAGTATTCTTGCCTCGTAAATCTCCTGGACAGAGGAACCTGGAGGGCCACAGTGTATGGGGTCACAAAGAGTTGGACGACCAAGCATGAGCCATATATATATATATATATATATATATATATATATATATACACACACATATTATATACACACACACATTCTCTCACATACTGTAGAAGTGGGAAATAGAGCTAAAATGCTGGTTTGTGTCATACCATGAACACCTTGTCAAGATATTTGCAATCATATTTGCAATGTATACATTGTGAATTCAAAGAGGGTTGCTTGGGAAGATATAGTTTGGAATAACTGTACTATGAAGCCATGAAACTCTTCTGAGAGTATAATTTAGAGTACACAGAGACAGATGGTATTAACTGAACCTTCATCAGTGTTAGTTTAAAGAAGAGCAGACTATTGGGACTCTTTTTAAGGGATAATGGTGGTGCCTATATGGCAAAACTGGAAGGAGCTAGTTATAGAACTAGAAATCAAACACTGGAGAAAAAAAAATTAGGAAAGGAAATTTACTTTAAAATGAAATTGGCACAAATCTCCTGAGAAGACAGATAAAGTCTGAGAGTGGGTGAAGTTAAGCTATAGGGAAAAGGAACTAAGAGTTCACATCGAACAGTTTCAGAAACTTTGAAAATTAGTACATGAAGTCATCAGCTAAAAGAGGGAAGTGGAATTTAGTTTAGTCAGTATTTTAGTTTAGTCACTATTTTCCAAATAGTGGAAATATTTTGGAAATGCCATTATGGCAGACTTGACTTTGAAATTATAGGAATGAAAAGTGAAAATTGCTCAGCTGTGTGTGACTCCTTGTGACCCCAAGGACTGTAGCCTGCCAGTCTCCTCCGTACATGGAATTCTCCAGGCAAGACTAGTGGAGTGGGTAGCCATTCTTCTCCAGGGGATCTTCCCAGCCCAGGGATTGAACCCAGGTTTTCTTCATTGCAGCCAGATTCTTTACCATCTGAGCCACCAGAGAAACCAGTGTAATATATTCATTTTTTAATTTAGTAGACTGATTAATAGATCAAGGACTAAATTCAAATAGCATTGGGCTCAAATGTTTGTTCCACCATTTACTATTTACAAACAGGTTTCTTATTCCCTCTAAAATACAGTGTCTCCAGCTATATCATGGGTAATAGCAATATTTGCCTCCTGAAGGCTCATAAGTCTTGTTGATTTTACCTTTGTATTTTCCTAAATAGTATAGTTACCAATTCATAGATGAAAAGACAGAGTTCCTAAACTGATAGAGTTCACAGTTTGAAGGGTTCATAAATGGTGATTCAGGAGACTTAAATTACAATTCCAGTTCTATCACAAGTGTATGAACTTCATCCTTCCACCCAACTTCACTATGCCCAATTCCCCATCTCAAAAAAGGCTGAGAGAAATGGACTTCCCTCTTGTACTGGATGAAGAAAAAGATATCGTGGTCTCTAAAAGAACCTAAAAATACTACATTAATATGAGTAAGGCTAGGAATTTTAACTATCCTCAATCCTATCTGCTCATGCTACGTTCTTTTTTGATTCTTGTCATCTTTGACTTTATTTATTCATTTAATTCCCTAACAAATATTCAATAAACATCTATTTTATGTCTTTACAATGGTTGTACTCTAGTGAAGAAAGCCTGCCAATAACAAATGAATTCATAAAATTATAAAAAGGATTGGACAGTCATATATGTTAAAATAAAGATGTCTTGTTTGTATGAATATTAAACAGGTATATTTTGAATTGTTTTCTCAAATGTTAATCTTAGGATTAAAATAGTTAATGGCAGTATAATACATACTTCTGATATTTGTGACTGTGGAGCTTCCTGTGGAGGAAGGAACAGGTATACTTCTGACAAACAGAGAGAAGTAGGACATATTCATGGAACTGAACTTGGGGTTAAAATGCTACTCTGGATACAGCTTTCCTCTTATCTAGGAATCACAGATCAAAGTGAATTCCTTCTCCTTTGTCTCGCCAGGGACCTTGATGATAAGAACCCATCCCAGTTAGTCATGGTCTGAGAAGGGTCACCTTTACTGCATAAACAAGCAGTCACATCTATTATTATTATTATTATTATTATTGGTTTAATTGGGGTGAGAAAAAATGTCTTTATTCAAAAAGCCAGGAGTTAGATCAGAATTCTTTTATACTGAAAGGGGAGGAGGTAAAGTTAAACATTTCCTGGATCTGGTCAGCTTCCGGAGGGGAGGTGCTAATTTCTTCCTTCCTGTAGTCATTCAGAGGTGGACCTGGTCAGATATAAGAAAGGTCAAGAATACTGCATACACATCCAACCACATCTGTCAAAAAAAGCCCTTGGGACATGGCAGTCCTTTCTCTGAAACTGAGGAGGAAGATTAAGGATATAAGACAGTAAATGACTTTGTTTCCCTCAGGCAATGCTAGGACAGTTTCTTTAAGAGCCTGGTATTGATAATGGCATCTGATCCCATCACTTCATGGTGAATAGAAGGGGAAAAAGTGGAAGCAGTGATAGATTTTACTCTCTTGAACTCCAAAATCATTGCAGACAATGACTGCAGCCATGAAATTAAAAGATGCTTGCTTCTTCAAAGGAAAGCAATAACAAATCTACATAGTATATTAAAAAGCAAAGACATCACTTTGCCTCCAAAGTTCCATATAGTCAAAGCTATGGTTTTTCCCATAGTGTTGTATGGATGTGAAAGCTGGACCATAAAGGAGGGTAAATGCTAAAGAATTGATGCTTTGGGACTGGGTGATGGAAGACTCTTGAGAGTCCCTTTGATAGCAAAGAGATCAAGCCAGTCAATCCTGAATAAATCAACCCTGAATATTCATTGGTAGGACATGTTGCAGCTGAGGCTCCACTACTGTGGCCACCTGATGCAAAGAGCTGACTCACTGGAAAAGATTGATGCTGATGCTGGGAAAGATTGAAGTCAAAAGGAGAAGAGGGCAGCAGAGGATGAAATGGTTAGATAGCACCACCAACTAAATAGACATGAATTTGACCAAATTCCAGGAGATTATTAATAGAGGACAGAGGAGCCTGGAATGCTGCAGTCCATGGGGTTGCAAAGAGTTGGACACAGCTTAGTGACTGAACAACAATTGAGATTAATAACAGTACAAAAAGGAAAGTTACAATAAATGATTTTCTCAGCTTGAATCATTGTTCAAAGATCAGGTTGTATATTTCACTTTCAAAATACGTTTAGAATCCATCTACTTCCCTCCCCATCCTTTGCTATAATTATAACCAGGAGACCCTTCACCTGGGCACTACATTGGAGATATACAAATTTATTCATAACTGACAATAAAATTAATAGATTTTTTAAAGGATATGTAACTATGATATAATTTACGATTGGAAATGGTTTGACTTTACTTATCTTGTACTCTGAGACTTAGCTATATTTTAGGAAAGACCAGTTTCAGATGGAACAAAAACATGACTAATGGCAATAGATATTAAGAAATATTCAGGTGGTTCTTAGAATATGACATCAAAAAGATTCTGTTTAAAGCAAAAAGTTAGGAGGGTTTTACACAAAATAGGTTTGAACTGAGTTGATGACAGTACATGATAATGGTTCATTTCCATTGCAAAATGAGCTATCTAAAGGCCATTAAAAAAACACTTAGACTTTAAAAAGAATTCCTTCCAAGAAACTGTGTACAATAATAAGTACAATAATAAAATTGCTTTATTCTACCACCTGATTGAATTTTCTTACTGAATGTTCTTTGTGACAACTATGTATATCATGAGCTTTCCAAGAAAAAAAAATCAATCTCTTGCTATTATATTTTATTGGTTATTTAAATGGATTTTTTTATTTTCATCTAAATAGAAATGTTAAACTAAAATCATAATTATGTACCTCTCTTGCCCTCTCTATTCTGGTTATTTTTCTGATAGTCTCCTAAATGTGATATTTAATATATTAAAATAGAACTTAGAGAATAGAATGTTCTGTCTTCTCAGTGGAAAAGCCTAATAAATCCTTATTGAAATGTGGCTGTTTTATTAATATTGTATTAATCTAGAAAAAACACAAAGATCAAACTAAGCCTCAGCATGCTTTTAGAATAAAATCAGCCCCCTTAGGGACAATCTTGAGAGAGAAAAGTGGCTATCAAGAGCCATCTTATGGAATATGTGTTTGCCAGTTTCTACAAAACTAAGAATTTATATAAATAACATAAATCAAGATGACCCATATTTGCAAACCTGTAAAAGTTTGAATTTGTTATATTTTACTATCAAAAAAAGATTCAGCTTCTAAAATCTGTGCTTTCTGAATATTCACTACTTGCTTTTTTACCCACATGTAGAGAAACTGCTATCAACAATCCATAGACTTCTTATAAAAACTGAAATATTTTGATAATATATGGAAAGAGTAAGAATTAGTAGTGAGACTATGCCTGTCTGAGTTTACAAATATATATGTTCCAGGAAGAGAACATGTTTCAAAGTGCATTTGAAGAAATTTTTCGTAGAATATATATATTTTTAAAGAAAGAATGGTAATGTCTATATAAAATTTTACTGTTGAACTTTGTCTTGTCAGAAGAATCATTAAACCCCTCTGATTCAAATCCCAAAGAAAGGCGATGCCAAAGAATGCTCAAACTACCGCACAATTGCACTCATCTCACATGCTAGCAAAGTAATGCTCAAAATTCTCCAAGCCAGGCTTCAGCAATACGTGAATCGTGAACTTCCTGATGTTCAAGCTGGTTTTAGGAAAGGCAGAGGAACCAGAGATCAAATTGCCAACATCCACTGGATCATGGAAAAAGCAAGAGAGTTCGAGAAAAACATCTATTTCTGCTTTATTGACTATGCCAAAGCCTTTGACTGTGTGGATCACAATCAACTGTGGAAAATTCTGAAAGAGATGGGCATACCAGACCACCTGACCTGCCTCTTGAGAAATCTGTATGCAGGTCAGGAAGCAACAGTTAGAACTGGACATGGAACAACAGACTGGTTCCAAATAGGAAAAGGAATACGTCAAGGCTGTATATTGTCACCCTGCTTATTTAACTTCTATACAGAGTACATCATGAGAAATGCTGGACTGGAAGAAACACAAGCTGGAATCCAGATTGCCGGGAGAAATATCAATAACCTCAGATATGCAGATGACACCACCTTTATGGCATAAAGTGAAGAGGAACTAAAAAGCCTCTTGATGAAAGTGAAAGAGGAGAGTGGAAAAGTTGGCTTAAAGCTCAACATTCAGAAAACGAAGATCATGGCATCCGGTCCCATCACTTCATGGCAAATAGATGGGGAAACAGTGGAAACAGTGTCAGACTTTATTTTCCTGGGCTCCAAAATCACTGCAGATGATGACTGCAACCATGAAATTAAAAGACGCTTACTCCTTGGAAGGAAAGTTATGGCCAACCTAGATAGCATATTAAAAAGCAGAGACATTACTTTGCCAACAAAGGTCCATCTAGTCAAGGCTATGGTTTTTCCAGTAGTCATGTATGGATGTGAGAGTTGGACTGTGAAGAAGGCTGAGCACCGAAGAATTGATGCTTTTGAACTGTGGTGTTGGGGAAGACTCTTGAGAGTCCCTTGGACTGCAAGGAGATCCAACCAGTCCATTCTGAAGGAGATCAGCCCTGGGATTTCTTTGGAAGGACTGATGCTAAAGCTGAAACTCCAATACTTTGGCCACCTCATGCGAAGAGTTGACTCATTGGAAAAGACTTTGATGCTGGGAGGGATTGGGGGCAGGAGGACAAGGGGATGACAGAGATGGCTGGATAGCATCACCGACTTGATGGACATGAGTCTGAGTGAACTCCGGGAGTTGGTGATGGACAGGGAGGCCTGGCGTGCTGTGATTCATGGGGTCGCAAAGAGTCGGACATGACTGAGTGACTGAATTGAACTGAACTGAACTGAAAAGATATCTGAATGGATTTGCACCCCAAAATGTATCTAAATCTGAAAATTTACGTGAGATCACTGAAGACTTTTTTTTTTTTAATAGATTTGTAAACACCTAATGCATAGCATTTGCTTCCCTGGTAGCTCAGATGGTAAAGCGTCTGCCTACAATGCAGGAGACCCAAGTTCGATCCCTGGGTCGGGAAGATCCCCTGGAGAAGGAAATGGCAACCCACTCCAGCATTCTTGCCTGGAAAATCCCACGGACTGAGGAGCCTGGTAGGCTACAGTCCGTGGGGTTGCAAAGAGTTGGACACGACTGAGCAACTTCACATAATGCGTAGCAGCTTTTATCTTTCTCTCTTTGATGACACTTGGTACATACAACTTGGTCTCCATGGCAACAATGACTCCTAACTTTCCTAGGAACTAAGATTTATTTTCCTCCCTTTAGGAAAGCAATGATAATGATGATGTTGACCAACAATCTTTACACCTGTGGTAAATGTGTCATTTGCTTCTTGAAAAGCAAAAATTGATCCTAGGAAGGACCCAAACTTAGTGTCTGTCTTTGAAGATGTTAACTGTTTTTGTCTGAGTCACACAAAGAATCATTACATGCCAAATTTCATAACTAATGATATTTTTCAGTGTTTCAGTGTATTTATAGTTATTATTTTGCCTCATAACTGTCACAGAGTTAGTCACAACTGAAGCGATTTAGCAAGTAGCATGCATGTGTACTAAACATAATTATAATGCATTGATTTGAGTTCACAGTCATCACTGAATGACTTTTTTATCCTTGCAAAACAATGGCCCTTAATTGAATGTTATCGCAGTTATATTAGAGTAAATTCATTGATTCAAATTGTATTTTAAAAATCAAAAGTATCACCTGTCTCTTAACTCTTTAATTATGTTTAGACTTTGTTTTAAACAAAAATAAAAATCAGTGATGGAAAAAAATCTATGTTTAGATTATTCACCCCTTTCTGTAAGATCATTATATACTTATTGATTTCTTGTTCTCATATTAATGCTATAGTTCTCAAGTGGTGAAATTTCAGACTTATGTTAACTGGTAGGCAGTTTTAGAAAAGTCATCAACTGAGGAGTTCTTTGCATTGTGTTACTATTATTGTTTAGTCACTAAGTCATGTCCAACTTTCTTGTGACTCTATGGACTGTAGCCCACCAGGCTCCTCGGTCCATGGCCTTTTCCAGGCAAGAATATTGGAGTGGGTTCCCTTTTCCTTCTCTAGGCTATCTTCCTGATCCAGGGATTGAACCAGTGTCTCCAGCAATTGAGGTGGATTCTTTACCACTGAGCCATTGGGAAGCCCTAACATTGGAAGGGGTGAAGTAAATGAAGGCAAAAACTGTCTGCCTGTAACACTTCGTAAGAAAACTGCTATGTTGAAAAAACTCAGTGCCCACTATTCATGTTCCATGTAGCCTTGAGAAACCTGAGTTTGCAAATTATTTAGAAAGAATAGATGCACTAGTTAACAGAAAAATATGCAGCCCACCAATTACATTGTTGCTTCCCTGGTAGCTCAGTGGTAAAACACCAGCCTGCCAAAGCAGGAGACACAGGTTCAGTCCCTGCATGTTTGTGTGTGTGTGTCTGTGTGTGTGTGTGAGAGAGAGTATGTAAATATATATACATATGTATATAATCATTATATATGTATATATATATATATAAAATCTCTTATTTATCTATTTATCTGTGATGAGTAGTTAGATTGCTTCCATGTCTTGACAATTGTACATAATGCTTCTGTGAACACTGGGGTGCATTTATCTTTTTGAATTAGTGTTTTCTGTTTTGTTTTTTTGGTCTTTTTCTTTTTTTTTTTAATATACCAAGGAGCAGAATTGCTGGTTCTGCTGCTGCTGCTGCTAAGTCACTTCAGTTCGTGTCCGACTCTGTGCAACCCCATAGACAGCAGCCCACCAGGCTCCCCCGTTCCTGGGATTCTCCAGACAAGAATACTGGAGTGGGTTGCCATCTCCTTCTCCAATGCATGAAAGTGAAAAGTGAAAGGGAAGTCGCTCAGCCGTGTCCCACTCTCTGCGACCCCATGGACTGCACCTTACCAGCCTCCTCCATCCATGCATTTTCCAGGGAAGAGTACTGGAATGGGGTGCCATTGCTGGTTCTATGGTAGTGTTTTTTTTTTTTCTTTTTTTTTTGAGAAAGCTCCATACCTTTTCCACAGTAGCTGTACCAATTTACATTCCCATCAAAGTGCACAAGAATTCTCTTTTCTCCACATCCTCACCAACATTTGTTACTTGTGTTCTTTTTGATGAAAGAAGTTCTGACAGGTATGAGTTGGTATCTCACTGTGGTTTTGATTTGCATTTCCAAGATGATTAGTGATGTTGAGCATCTTTTCATATATTTGTTGGTCATCTGCATTTCCTCTTCGGAAAAATGTCTGTTAAGTTCTTCTGCCCAGTTTTTATTTGGGGTATTTATTTTCCTGATTTTGAATTGAATGCACTATTTAAGGAACCCTGATGGCTTAGCAGGTAAAGAATCTACCTGCAACATTGGAGACATGGGTTTAATACCTGGGTCAGGAATCCCTAGAGAAGGGAATGGCAACCTACTCCAGTATTCTTGCCTGGAGATTTCCATGGATAAAGGAGGCTGGCAGGCTACAGTCCGTGGGGATACGAAGGGTCAGACATGACTGAGAACTAACACTTATATATGTCAGATATATATTAACTACCCTTATTGGTCATATCATTTGCAAATAGTTTCTTCTATTCAGTAGGTTGTCTTTTTGTTTTGTTGATAATTTTGTTTCCTTTTCTGTGAAAAATATTTTAAGTTTAATTAGGATCCATTTGTTTTTGCTTTTATTCCCTTTGCTTTAGGAGACAGATCCAAAACTATATTGCTATGTTTAAGTCAAAGATTTTTCTGCCTATTTTTCCTCTAGGAGTTGTATGGTTTCTGGTCTTGTATATAGGTCTTTAGTCTATTTTAATTTATTTTTATGCATGGTGTTAGAGAATGTTCTAATATTTTTTATAAATCAGAAAGAATTTTTTTTAAGCAACCTTATTTTTTGATAGAGACTCCACATTGCGCTAAGACTGTATATAATGTACAGTGTGGTTTCCAATTATCACCAAACAGGCCTTTAGAAAATTGCCAATTATGCTCTGTGCTCAAGACATATTTGTCTAAAATTAAGTAAAAATTATATATAATCAGAGAATTTTTTTTCCTTTTTACATTGTTCTGTGATGGAAAACTGTATCATTCTTTTCCTTATTCCCCAACATCCATGGTTATATTGTTAGCAAATGCCAAGAGGAGAGTGTAAATAGAATTTTAATAGATTCTATGATGCCTAATGTTTTTTAGTGGATAAATCATTTCTTAACCTTAAATGAGCTTGACTTCATATATAACTAATATTTTACACCCAGCTGGAAGTGTTTATTTTGTTTCTACCTGAGAAAGTTTTTGGTATACATTTCAAAAATCATTATTTAAAATTTCAAGGAGAATTAAAAAACCTGGCCCACTGAATCTCCTCACAAGGAAAAGTACTAACATACATGTTTAGAAGAAATGACAAAATGCTAATTACAGATGAGGCAAACAATTACATATCTCAGGAGAGGAAAGAAAACATTATCTCAGCCAAAGGAGTAATATGAAGTACAAAACAAAGAAAATTTATGCTGAGAAAACAGTCAGAAACAAAGATAAATAAATAAAGCATCAACTAATTAATGAGATAAATAACTTTAAAATCATCTGAAAATAAATGTTTTTCTACATGAGAAAATAAAGCAACAAAGGAGAAAATGTAGTTTACCACACAAAATTGTATGAAGAATTTTTTTAAATCCTGAGAAATGTAAAAAATAAAGCACATTGTGTATATATAAAATTCTTATGAATATATATTTTAACATGATGGGTGGGAAGGAGGTTCAGAGGGAAGGTATATATGCATGCATATACCTGATTCACTTCATTGTACAGCAGAAACTACACAGTTTATATAATTGCTTTATATAATATTGCAAAGCAATTATACTTCAATAAAAAATAAAGAAATGAAGAACCCATTGTATATCAGAAAAAAAGTAGAAAATGAATTGTGAGGAAGTTTTGTTATGCTATATATGGTCAGGTGGATCATAATGAACACAGTAATAGTTTTGGAAAGCTATATAGCAACATGTACTAACAATCTTGACTTATTTTTTTTTTTTTTTTTTGCTCAGTAATTCCAATTCTAGGAATCTGTTTTTAAAATACTAAAATATGTGGGCAAATATTTGTAAATAACTGTTTTACTAAAGCCTTATTTTTAACATTTATTTTTTAATTGAAGGATAAGTTTTTTACAGAATTTTGTGGTTTTCTGTCAAACATCAACAGCCTTAGGTAAACTGTGATATGTTTATATGATGTTCCTATTTTATAATCATTAAAATTTTGAATGTGATTAATTTTTAATGCCAGAAGAAAATACTTATAATAGTATGAAAATAGGATATATTAATTTCTATAATAATTGTAGCACACTTATAAACACATTGGGACTTCCCTGGTAGCTCAAACGGTAAAGTGTCTGCCTACTGTGCGGGAGACCTGGGTTCAATCCCTGGGTCGGGAAGATTCTCTAGTGAAGGAAATGGCAACCCACTCTAGTACTCTTGCCTGGAAAATCCCATGGACAGAGGAGCCTGGCAGGCTACAGTCCATGGGGTTGCAAAGAGTCGGACACAACTGAGCGACTTCACTATAAACACATTACAGTGTCTATCACTTGATCCTCACAGTAGCTCTTTGAGGCAGACAAAGTCATTTCCCCATTTATAGATGAGGAAACTGAGTCGGAGAGAAGTAATGTGCCCCAGTCTCCTGATGATAAGTTGTGGAGATGTAATAGGACCCTTGTCATCTGACACACCCTTCCGAGTCTGGGAGATTACCTACAAGACTGTATTGGAAATTATGTAAAGAAAATACATGTGAAGATAAAAGAGGTAAAGAAAATACATTAAATCATTAGCCATGATTGACATGGGTATGTGCTTAGCTTCAAAGTTTAAATTGATGTTCTCCTTTCTATCTGTATGTTTCATAATTTGATATCAAGAATATGCATTCTTTTTATGAAGAAGAGTAAATTTAAAAACTGTTCAGAACGTAAAACAGAAAAATGAGTAATACTATGATTTTCTATTGTTCTTTGTGATTTTTGAAGTACTTTTGTATTACTTTTATCTAATTTTATGCTTATAAGTAAAGTGAACTTAATGATTTATCCAAACCATGACATTTTAAATTGTACAAGAGGGTTGCTATACCAAGAAGATAACTGTAAACTTGAAGTATTCGAGTAAACCAACCGATAAACTCACTCTATTTAACATAACTCTTTGAGGTCAAGAGTACTTAGATATCTTTATTATATTTTGAAATTGAAAATAATGTTAAATGACTTGATTGAATAATATAATGAAAAAATTATGGTTCTGAAAATAGATTGCAAGAAAAAGGATTGTCTTGATTTAGTCTATGGCTCCTGTGATTAAAACAAAACAAAAAGCCCCACTGGTGGCAATTTCTTCAATCAATAGAAATTTTTGAGTCATACAGTTCTAAGAGACTTAAAAATCAGGGAATCATACAAAATTTTATTTGATTTAAATTGTCATGCCATTGAAATTTCTGAAATTTTCTAAGATTCTGTGTAGAAACCTGAGACTTATAAAGAAGGATACCTAATATTTGTGATTATAAGTAATTATGGATTCATGAGCCAGAACCCCTTCATTCAAAGAGTGCTAGAAAAACAACCAACCGAAAATGAACCTGAATTAGTCGGTTTAGATGAGTAAACATTTAGCTAACTTATTTTTTGAAAGTGTAGTCCTGGAAGATAACAGTAAGTGAAATGGACAATATTTTGTATTGGTGCTTTGGTTAGAAAGTTGAAAAACTTAGTGGTCAAGCTTGTCATTAGGCAGATGACACTGGGCAAATGATGCCTGCCAGTGCTTTGCTAACAGAATTATATGTCTGAAAAAATCCAACTCTTTAGCCAATAGTGGGCAAAGAAAAAGACAATTAAATCTAAGGGACAAATGTGTAATAGGTATTAATCATAGATCAGGATCAGAAAAGTGCCAGTCACTGCAAAATACAGTCTGCAGATGTCTATTTAGCCAACAGGGCAATTTTGTTTGGGTTTGTTTTTTTTTAGTGATTTAGCATTTGAAACAATTTACGCAGGTCAGCAGGAATTCTAGGTTTGACATCCCTTCTGTCCTCCACCCAGGTCCTCAGCAGGGTCTCTACTAACTCTGGTGATGCCTTGCTAGAGATCTGAAAAAAATACTTATTCTGGGTGTGCAGCCCAAAGCACACAGCAGAGCAGGTTGGGTTAGTGGGCCCCAGTTGCTTTTCTGCCTTCAGATGTTTTTGAGATTTAAAAACTGCACATTTTAGCCTAGAAATTCTTACTACTCGCTTATGCCCTTTCACTTCACACATTGATATGACCTGTCTAGCCCCTGAAAACCTTTCATTATTGAATTGAAATTGTAATTAGTCTCTTTATGACATCAAGGTAGTCACAGTCTTAAAGTAATTTAATTGACCAGTATGTAATTTACTTTGGAAAGAATGCTGAATCAAGATTGTTTTCTTTTCTCCCCTTACCGTATTATTTGACTTCTTTGTTTTATTGACAAAAAATATCAGAAATATATAGTTTTAGGTGGTCAGAAGAAAATTAAATATTAGAAAATATGACAAGATTTTTTTACGTTATTAAATGCATTTGTATTGAATCCCCAAATGAGTTGTTGAAAAAAAATATATGGGGGTCTACGTTTATATACCACTATTAGAATGATATCTGTTTTTATGAAGAACAGAAATTGTTAACATTTTTACTTTTGTACTACTACAATTAAAGGAAGATAGACACCTTAAAAAGTTACTGATAAAGCTATGCAAATAGAGAAATCAAAAAGAGCACATATAGTAAAATGTAAAGAAAATAGAAAAGATCACAACATTTAATTTGGATTTAAACCAATGAGATCTTTGTTAGCATATTTAGGTAGGCGGTTCATCTGGTAAAGAATCTGCCTGCAATGTGGACGACTTGGGTTTGATTCCTGGGTTGGGAAGATCCCCTGGAGAAGGGAAAGGCTACCCACTCCAGTATTCTGGCCTGTAGAAGTCCATGGGATCACAAAGAGTTGGACATGACTGAGTGACTTTCGCTTTCACTTTCAAATCAATGTCGCTTTAAAAATAATTTAATTTACAGGCAATTCCCAACTTTTGATTTGTCGGCTTTATAATGGTGATAATGCAAAAGTGATGCATATCCAGTAGAGACCATACTTTGAATTTTGATTTTTTTTTCCTGAGCAGGTGATATGTAGTATGACAGCTTCTTATAATGCTGGCAGCTCATTGAGCCACAGCTCCCAGTCAGCCACTCCATCACTGGGGTAACCAACCAGTACCATTACAACCACCCTGTGGGACATACAACCAGTATGTTTTTCACTTTCAATACCGTATTCTATAAATTGCATGATATATTCAGCACTTTATATAAAATAAGGTTTCTGTTAGATGATTTTGCCCAACTGTACCCCACTCCAGTATTCTTGCCTGGAAAATCCCA